>NC_091117.1:206786853-207433520 GCF_040183065.1 Periplaneta americana | reverse complement strand
ACAAAAATCGGACTTAAATAAAAAACTGAAGATTAGATACAATGAAAAAAAATTAAAGCCGGGTTTCTTCATACATTTTGGCTCATTTTCTTTTGTACTTCAATACTGTGCACATATCTGTAAGTTGAAGTACTTAATCCGCATCTTGATCCTAGTTGTTATCAACGAATTTCAACGTCGATATTGTTCGGTTGTTTTTCTTTTTCTTTTACTTTAAAAATAAATAGGACCACGATTTTCTCATTATAAGTTTTACATTACGGTTATTATTATTATTATTATTATTATTATTATTATTATTATTATTATCATCATCATTGTAATTATTATTATTATTATTATTATTATTATTATTATTATTATTATTAAACACTACAACACTATACGTTCTATGATCGCAGATGCATTTCGATCCAAAAATCTAGACGTTCACGAGGAAGTTCATTGTATTGCTGATGGTGGAAGCAATCGTAGGATCTATATCATAGCTATAAATAGGAATAAACAGTCAGCCGAAATAATTGATCCTACCATCAGATTTGAAATCTCAGCCACTCAACCATCTGAAGTGAACGAAGAGAAAAAGAAAATCTACGAGCCCACGATTCAGTACCTATCGGCGAAATTCAAAATAGGAAAAATCACAGTTGCCGGTCTCTTCTTCGGAGCGAGAGGCACCATCCCGAAAGCCTTTGTAAAGTGGAGGGAAAAATACAAGCTAACGAGAGATCTTCAAGATGCCATCGTCACAACCATAATAAAATTTTCTGTAGCGGTATTTCGTCAGCATCTTTATGGTGTACATTCAATTTAAATTACACTTAGTTCTATTTTTTTTTCTTATATCTTATTCACTTTTGTCTGAAACCTGTTTATATAATTTTTCATTTTAAATTTTATTGTGAGCTATTCTATTATTATTATTATTATTATTATTATTATTATTATTATTATTATTATAGGCAGTAGTAGTACGAGAGCAATTTTTAACTAGTCTTAAAGCAGCTTAAGAAAAGATTGGGAAATTTCAACTTTTGACCGAAGAAATATTTTGACAACTTTCGGAAGATACGTGAATAATTGAAGGTTTAAAAAAAAAAAAGAATCACAGTCCAAAAAATGCAAATTTGAGATATTAAGCATGTTGTGAACCTATTGTAGCGGCCATCTACTAAATTAGTTGTTAGGGGAATGTAAACAGCCATTGTCCAGCCAGGATGATGGTAGCATGTACAAATATCCCATTCATATCATCTTGAAACAATTCTGTGGTGTTCGGGTAAAGGGGGATAAGTCATTTTTTGTGCAGATGAAATTTTGTTTCCCAGATGAACACACAAGTTAAATTATACAAAAGAGTGTGCAAAAATCAAAGAATACCATCAGTTGATGTGCTTTATTTGTGTAGAAAATTATTTGCAATAAGGGTTCGAAATTTAATTTTCATTTTCCTCCAAACTGATTTTTAAGACTTATCTCCCTATACCCAAACACCACAGAATTATTCAGACAATTTTAAACTGTAGTAGGTTGCCAGTACTGCTTCTTATGTACGCGACAAAAGCCAGCTCAGAGAAAAATACTTTAGAACTTGAATTGTTGTATTAGTTATAGAGCCATCTTTAGGTGCAGAAGTAACCCCATGGAAGAAACTTAAGCAAAGAAAGGAGAAGAAACAGGATATAATAAATAAAAAGATTAAAGGGAAGGCACACTTCAGCCACAACAGAGTATTTTTTCTTAAAACAATCATTGCATGAGGCAATTTAGGTTATAAAAATGTACTTCAGTTTTCCAAAATTTCTACATCGCTTTAAGAAATGGCAAATGGCATGTTGAATTTCATACTTGAAGTGTCAACACCCATGCCAGATAGTTTTTTGTTTCTCCTGAAAATTTATGGTTTTGGACTATGGTTGTTTTTCCAAAAAGAACCTTCAATTGTATCGAGAAAGTACTTCATTCTTTGTCAGCTATTAATAGTTACCTATCTGAGACACTGTTATTTCCTTACTTCATAATTAATTCCTACATATTCATTGAATACCTATGACAAACGATCTGAAGATGAAGTAATCCTAGGAATCTTCCCATTTGGCGCCAACATCTGAATCGTTAGTTTAAGACTTCTGACATACTCTAAGTCTAGAGGTTAATATTTCCAACAGTTAATTTTCTTCTCTCATTTGGATATATATATATATATATATATATATATATATATATGGAAGAGAACGAATTAATTTGAAATTAACCCAGTGATATCTAAAGATTGGGAACTATAATAATATGAAGGTTCCATCAGGGAGGCCAAGCAAAGGGAAACTATACCTTATGCTGGATCTGTCATAAGACTGGAGATAGATTATCCTTATCTTTTTCTCCTTTTATCATGGAGTCTTCTAGTCACGGAACGTTGGATTTATCTACATCGATGACACGGTGCAAAACCCAAAAACTTTCGCACGATATTAAGCACCTTGATAGTCTTAAATAATGTTTAACTCTGAAATAAGTTGCAAGTTGTTTTATTTTCATTAATTTTATTCATATTTATTTATTTATTTATTTATTTATTTATTTATTATTTTGCTAATAATTGTAACATAAAATATAATAGGCTATATACAGAAAAAACTTTAGCTCGCCCCTGAAAGAGGAGAACTCGTGCTCAGGGGCGGATTCCTGAATTGAAATTAATAATTATACAATACAATTTGTCTTATGTCTACTATGCAATTATAGTATATAAATTTAATTTTACAATTTTTCAATTTTTATAAAATCCATACATAACTTTTTTAATTTAATACTAGAACTATTAGAATTGACAAGATTAGGATATTTAAATATAAATTTGTTATGTATTCTTGGGCCTAAATTACTACTATGATTAAATACTGTAACAGTGTTGCATTTTGGTTCAAACAATATTAAAGAAAAAAAAATGTTATGTTTTATTTAACGACGCTCGCAACTGCAGAGGTTATATCAGCGTCGCAATATTAAAGAATTCATACCTTTTGTTTCATAACTATGAGAATACAATTCAAAATTATTTCGATTTTTATGTATGAATTTTATTAATACAATATAATAAATTTGTCTTACGTTAAGTACGACAAATTTATTATATTGTATTAATAAAATTAAATCATTAAAAATTTATGAAGACATATTTTAATTATTTTCTTCTGTAATAAATAAAGTGGATTAAAATTGGATTTAAATGAGCTACCCCATCCTATAATCCCATACATAATTACCGGTTGAAATGAAGTTAAATATATTGTGCGTAATAAACTTATTGACAAGCAATTCCTCAGTAAAACAAAATAATATACTATTTTACGTAATTTATTACAAAGGTAATTAATGTGTTGGTTCCATTTTAAATGATTATCGAAAATTATGCCTAAATACTTAACTTCAGAGGACTCTTTAATAATCGGACATTTACACTGTATAAGACAACAATCAGAATTATGTAATTTAATACTTAATATAGATGTAGGAGGTTTGTTACATTTTTCAGATAATGAGAATGGAATGTAATGTAATGGAATATAATGTAAAGGTTTTCACATTACTAACTTAAAAAAGTTGTCACATTGTTTAGGTACGTATTACTAAGTGCGATTTAACATAACACTCTAGAAGAACGCATCATCACCATTTGCTGTTCCCTTGCTGGCGCTCCTTCTACTTAAAATTGAAATACACCAGAAATGTAATGCGGTACATGATATTCAAGCAAGTCATTCCTCTATTTCAGATTTTTGTTATTTAAAATATCTTTAGTGGTACTCAAAGACCTCGGATTTTTAGGCTCGAATAGGATAGCTTGCAACAATTTTATGTAAAAATCCCTAAATATATGCAACACGAGAAACTCTCAAGCATTGCTATTGCCTAAAACTAGGTGCATTAAAGAATGTTTCAGCCTACGCTAAACGAGCCTAAAAATTCGAGGTCTATCATATGATTTTCGCATACACTTCTCACGAATTTCGTTCATAATGCTTCTATTTGGAAAATGATTCGAGTCTCTTTTTTCTGCACTTATTTCTAAAGGATGCCTGACGTTTTATTTTCAATGTAAAGGTTGTTTTACGCACTTTTCTTATCCCAAATGATACTGGTTTCTTTTTCTGTTGCACGGAAGATTTCGCACAATAAGAAGCGTCCATGTTTCTCACAGCCGTGGGGCGTTACTTTATAGCAAAACATTTCTTAATTATTAACACAGTTGTACACTATAAGTATATGCAGACATTACTTAAGATAATATTAGTTCCTAAATGTGACTCACTCTTTGGAGTAGCTGGCTGGTTAGTTTGTGCTTCCCAATACTTCTATAATATCTCGGTCCTTTTTTTTTTTTCGGGATATTACCTCAACGTTGCGAAGGAAAACAAGAGCAAACGCCCATTTGTGTGACGGAAGTAACTCAAAATGGCACGGACTGAATGAATGTACTGCACGTTACAATATTTCTTCATTGTTGCAGCAATTGTCGTGTGTGTCCGTTGAGTCTTAATCTTTGATTATATATTTTTTAAAGAAGTCTCAGTTCAGGATAATAAATAGCCTATATGATTGGAATTGATATCTGAAAGAAATTGTATACCTTTTGTTTAATTACTTCTTATAAAACTATCCATTTTCGAAAATTTAATTTTATATACGGTTCCCAATTACCTGGTATACTTTTATTAAATCTACGTCGAATAATAGAAACTTTATTGTATTTAAGGGGAGGTAGAGGTGAAATTTTCGAACAAAACTGAAGAAAAAATGAAAATTTGGTTTTTTCCATTTTTATTATCTTTATTTTCATATTCGATGTTACTTTTTGATTTTGTGCCCTTTAAAAGTATGAAATTAAAACCAAGATAACTGTATTACTATATTATTCCCATAATAAACTAATACTTATCATTATTTATATACCTTCTCTGAACATATAAATAAAAAGAAATATTGAAAATTTCTTACACTATAGTGCATGAAGCATTTCATATCAAACTATATACAGTTTTATAAAATTATTAATATTTACAGAACTATTGTGCTTAGAAAGTTGAAACTTGGTATGTCCATTACTAATAACATAGGTACTTAGTATCCATGATCAATTTCAAACACATCGGATAAATTTTGTGGATTTTGAAATATTCACCTCTGCCTCCCCTTAAGCTAATTCTCTTTCCTTCAGAATTCGGCGTTGAAGGTATGAAATTAACCCGGAAAGATAAAAATATGGAAGTTGTCACCATCGTCATCATTAGTCTACAAGAAAAAGACACTTTATTTCTTTCGTCCTCACTCATGCGAGAATTCAACACGTAGTTGGGATGCCTGTCAATGTGGTCAGCATCGCGGACGGCCACTATTTTTGAGAAGATGCGACAGTCACAAGACAAGGAAGCATTGTCTGACTGCTCTACCGAGGAGGATCTGAATTCCAAGTATTAACTCTGTTGCCTGGGTAACCTACTGAAAACATAACTTGTGAATTTCTTAATTTTTCGTCATTTATTTTCTAGACCGCGCAACGTGAAAATATTGGTACACGCGCCACATTTTGGGAAACACGAACATGGCACGATAAACCCTCACACCACGCCCCTGAAGAGAGATAACAGAGTCTTACCTTGGAGGATACTCGGAAGACGGGCTGCGAAGTCTGGAGAGCTGTTGACGGGCCCAAGCGTCTTGAGTTAGTGACCTGAAGAACAGAAAGGCGGCGGGCTGGCGATGTTTGTTGTAGCACCAGACGACCGACGAACAGAGGCGGGGCGACGGCCGCTGGCTTGGCTGGACTGCACTGAACGACGAGCACCAGCAGCAACTAGCTATTGATCACCTTCTGCTTCTCCCGGACTGTGATCTCACTCCCTCTCGGCGCAACGCCTGTTCGCTCATTCACTCTCGCTCTCTCGCTCTCTTTCCTGTATTCCTCCGGCAGCTGGATCAACATGTCTGGACCGACTGCGCACTAGCGCTACTCTCCGTGCTGGAGTGGAAAACATGGAGAAGAAGGCGGGCGGGCGGCTGGCTACAGTCACCAAGGATAACCTTTTCGTTTTAGGGGATGATACCGATCGAATAATATGAGAGATATCTCACGAGCCGCTTCTCTACCTTCAGTTGTTTACTCACGCAGCCGGTGTCACAACCGTACGAAAAGAAAATTCTAGTCTTCGACTCGTTATACCGTCAGACTGTAGGACTACTGAAATGCAAAGGACTGCAGAACTTCCTGCGAATAGGAGAGTAAAGGCTGGTTCACAATAAACCGGAAACGAGAATCGGAACGAAAACGAAAACGGTAAAAGTGTTAAAATGTGTACATTTAAATGTGAGCATTCACAATTAACGAAAAGCTTGCCGAAGCCCTGGATCGGGAACGGAGAGTTGGCCAAGTCTCAACTTTGGCGTTCACGTTTCCGATCACAGCCCACTAGATTCATTCTATTGCCATCTAAAAGCTATTTTGTCGTATATTTTGTAGCAAGAAGACCGTGACATAACCTATACATTATTTTGTTGTGTGCTGTGCATCATGGAGCATGATGAGATTCTAATATTGAGTGTTGAGGAAAATGCTCACGTTTACGATAAGCGGCGCGCCTCGTATTAAGATGAGAAAATGAAGGAGAATGCGTGGCTTTCAATAGCTGCATCTTTGAACACCGATCGGAAGCGAATCATATTTTATTACTGTATTGGTTGTATTACACACTACATATTCATGCTTCAATTCAATAAGTACTGTTGTGTTCATTTTTGTTCTATTACAAATCTTTCTTCTCTAATTATTTTACGTTATGGTAGACTTAAAATAGGTTGTGATAATAAAGATGCATGGGCATATTTATAGTACTGTACCTAATGAAATATTTCAGTTGAAATTTCGAAGTTGGTTAACCTGTGTTTATGTTGGCTGCCTTGTACTCATGAGAAAACGCCATTGGTCAATTATATACAAATAACATCAGAATGCGTAATCGACTTTACATATCGTTATTGACATACATATCGATATGCATAGTCGTCTACGTTCTCGGTTTATTGCGAATCAAAAATGTTCATATTCACGTCCTCTGCTTCTCGTTTTCTTTCTGGTTCTCGTTCCCGGTTTATTGTGAACCAGCCTTAAAGGCTAATTGACACGGGGATAGTTTACAGAAGTCAAATGCTTGGACCAAGTCGACTTTCCTTCAACTTTCCCCTTGTGATATGGTCGAGACAGTCAAGTTGTGACTTGGCGGTCAAGCAGAATTTGAGCTGACGATCCGTCAACTTTTGTGTCCACTTTCCCGTCATGTGACCAACTTGGATCCACCACTTCCCGCGTGTGAATGCGAACTTGTAGCAACTTGGCAAGTGGAAAGTTTGTAATTTTAGGCCTATTGTCGAAGTAAATTAATAATTATTAATAATGAGCGCCCATAAGTGGAATTCCAACGATATCATAAAGTTTTTGGGCCGCTTCTCTGCCTTCAGTTGTTTACACACGCAGCCGTACGAATATAAAATTCTAGTCTTCGCCTCGTTATACCGTCAGATTGTAGGACTTCTGAAATGCAAAGGACTGCATAACTTCCTGCCAGTAGGAGAGTAAAGCCTCATTCACACGGGGATAGTTTACAGGAGTCAAATGCTTGGAGCAAGTCGACTTTCCTTCAACTTTCCCTGTGTGATATGGTCGAGGCAGTCAAGTTGTGACTTGGCGGTCAAGCAGAAGTTCAGTTGACGATAGAGATGGCCGATATTTCACAAACCGATATTTTGTCACAGGTATTTTTTTGTCACAGATAAACCTGTGACTGATGACGCGAAATATCTGTGACAAAATATCGCTATCGAAATCTGCTCCGTATTCAGTACTCTGTGACTGATATTTTCTCCTCTACGTCGTAGGTTTGCGCGTGCGCATGATACAATAACAGCAATCGGGCGGTAGTTTCTCCATCTTATTATAAATGATGTAGTTATTACACGATTTAAATAATAACACCATTGGTTACCAGTACTTTATCTTGTGTAAAATCCTGTCTGAACAAGTATTTTGTTTTGTAATTATTTTCCAATGTTTTTCCTAATACTTAAGTTATGTTTCATTAATTTTTATTCTATGACTCAATATTATAATGTTAATGCACGACTTAAAATAATTTATCCATTATATTATATACAATAAAAAGGATCAATTTTTAAAACGATTAGGATAATCACATAACCTCAATTTCTCCATACCCAACTACATTTAAAAATGATCAACTGGTTCAATATCTATAATATAACCTCTTGGTACATGAGGTTAACTTTTGACATGTTACTGTTCAGTTAGGTAGTATTTATTTGTTAATGGTACATGTACATAATTTCTTTGTTGGATTTTCCCATATAAATCACTGATGAGTGGTGTGTATAGAGAAATCGTATTCATATTTCACTGCTCTTCAATATTTCCTGCTAATTTGTATTGGTGTGACAAAATATCGGTGTAATTCATGCATATTGTACTTACGTATCGATATAAAATATCGGTGTGACAAAATCACCGATAAAAGTCATAGATATTTAATTGTCACAGTCACAATTGTCACAGATACTTGAAAATATCGTTTAAGCTCATCTCTAGTTGACGATCCGTCAACTTTTGTGTCCACTTTCCCGTCACGTGACCAACTTGACTCACCACATCCCTCGTGTGAATGCGAACTTGTAGCAACTTGGCAAGTAGAAAGTTTGTAGTTTTAGGCCTATTGTCGAAGTAAATTAATAATTATTAATAATGAGCGCCCCTAAGTGGAATTCCAACGATATCATAAAGTTTTTGGAAGTGTGTGAGAAGTATGAACTTCTATGGAATATACGTGACAAAGAATACCTCAACAAAAACAAGCGGGAATTATTATTCCAGAAACTAGTCAGCGAACTTATGGAACAAGGTTTCGAAAACATTGACGTCGAAGTGGTTCGAAAAAAGTTAAAAACCCTTAAAACAGGACTCATTCTGAGATGCTTCCTGTATTCTGGGGGATCTTCTTCAGCTAATTCTTTCAACAAGATATTAGATGCACCGTGCATAATTCTTATACGAATCCATTTCTTAACCCATGTTCTCTTTTACGTGTTTTCAAGAATATTTTGTAATTCATACAATAACAAGGCGCCAGTTAGCTGCACACATGCTTGAATATGTGCCGGTGGCATCTTCAGTTCACCAAACTAAAAACGCCAGTTCACTATTGATTTTTATTAACTATAACAGAATACAAGAATTCAAACACCACTACGAATACAACATTCAGCGCGCGCTTTTTTTCAAGCATGGTTCCAAGTTTAAGTCTCCGTGTGATCATAAATATAGCATCAAGTTTACAGACTTCAAGCACTTGACTCCAGTAAACTATCCCCGTGTGACTCGGGTTTAAAACCTGATTCACACGGGGATAGTTTACAGGAGTCAAGTGCTTGAAGCCTCTAAACTTGACGCCATATTTGTGATCACACGGAGTCACTAAACTTGAAACGATGTTCCATACGTAAAAACCCGCGTTGAATGTTGTCTACTTAAAGGTACTATTTTGAGTTTTTTTTACCTTTTTTGCGAACCACTTCTACATTAATGTTTTGGACACCTTGTTTCGTAACAAGTTTCTGAAATAACTGCCTCTTGTTTAATTTTAATTTTTATTATTATTGAAGTTTTCTTGTGCCGTATATTCCACGGAAGTTCGTACATCTCATGCACTTCTAAAAATAGGGTCTATATATTTTTATTTTATTGGGTTATTTTACGACGCTGTATCAACATCTAGGTTATTTAGCATCTGAATGATATGAAGGTGATAATGCCGGTGAAATGAGTCCGGGGTCCAGCACCGAAAGTTGCCCAGCATTTGCTCGTATTGGATTGAGGGAAAACCCCGGAAAAAACCTCAACCATGTAACTTGCCCCAACCGGGATTCGAACCCGGGCCACCTGGTTTCACAGCCAGACGCGCTGACCGTTACTCCACAGGTGTGGACTGGGTCTATATATATATATATATTTATTTTTATTTATTTATTATGAATTACAGGAAAGTAGGTACCTACACAAGCTAGATGTCCATCAAAGCACCTTCTTCACATAAATTTAATTTATAATTATAGATAATGATTCACATGAACAGCAGTTATAAAATAAGTACAATAAATTGCAGGGTCATAACAAGGGAAAAGTTTTGATATTTGTCTCGATCTAGAGATATTAAATACCAAATTTCTTATATATATATTTGGAGGAATATAAAATGGAATTAGTTTGGGTATTTCAACTGAATCAGTGCTATTTTTGTTCATATTTTTCTGAGAAATATCATCGAGTAAGTCGTTCTTGTGTCATTGAACGTATGGAAACCAAAAATTCATCTCAATAATCTAGTTGGGAACTGCAATCGACAAGGTATTTTGAATATCTTATACTATGGGAACCTAAGACATTTATTCTATATCAACTCGATAGAATGAACGTTGTTTTTGCAACGAGGATACCAAATAATTATAGTAGCATCACTTGCTCCTAACCAGATGTAGTCCTAATCTAAAAACAGGTGGTTGCTTGAATAATTTCGAATTACAAATCCAAGTGATTTGTAAGCAGAATTAGTAATTGTTAAAATATGAGGTGTGAAAGTTAAATTAATCTCGAATTCGATACCTAAATTAATTAGCTATCGTATTAATTTAAACAAACCTTACACCCACACTATCCACAATATCTGCTTGCAAGTTGCTACAAGTTAGCGTTCACACGAGGATAGTGGTGGAGTCAAGTTGATCATGTGACGAGAAAGTGAACACAAAAGTTGACGAATCGTCAACTCAAATTCTACTGGACCGCCAAGTCATAACTTGACTGTCCCGGCCTATCACACGGGGAAAGTCAAAGGAAAGTCGAGTTGCTTCAAGCACTTGACTCCTGTAAACTATCCCCGTGTGAATTGACGTAAAAGGTAGGCGCCCACTTACCGCAAAATATTCGTTCGTTGCGTTCGGATTTTTATTATAGTATCGCTCACTTGTCCGCATTTCCAAATTAATCATCAAAATAAATAGTGTTGTAATTTACTGCTTACTTACTTACGTACTTACTTACTTACCTCCTGGCATTTAAGGAACCCGGAGGTTCATTGCCGCCCTCACAAAAGCCCGCCATTGGTCCCTATCCTGAGCAAGATTAATCCATTCTCTATCATCATATTCCACCTCCCATAAATCCATTTTAATATTATCTTCCCATCTACGTCTCGGCCTCCCTAAAGGTCTTTTTCCCTCCGGCCTCCCAACTAACACTCTATATGCATTTCTGGATTCGCCCATACGTGCTACATGTCCTGCCCATCTCAAACGTCTGGATTTAATGTTCCTAATTATGTCAGGTGAAGAATACATTGTGTGCAGTTCTGTGTTGTGTAACTTTCTCCCTTCTCCTGTAACTTCATCCCTCTTAGCCCCAAATATTTTCCTAAGCACCTTATTCTCAAACACCCTTAACCTCTGTTCCTCTCTCAAAGTTACAGTCCAAGTTTCACAACCATAAAGAACAATCGGTAATATAACTGTTTTATAAATTGTAACTTTCAGATTTTTGGACAGCAGACTGGATGATAAAAGCTTGTCAACCGAATAATAACAGGCATTTCCCATATTTATTCTGTGTTTAATTTCCTCCCGAGTATCATTTATATTTGTTACTGTTGCTCCAAGATATTTGAACTTCTCCACCTCTTCAAAAGATAAATTTCCAATTTTTATATTTCCATTTCGTACAATATTCTCGTCACGAGACATAATCATATACTTTGTCTTTTCGGGATTTACTTCCAAACCCATTTCTTTACTTGCTTTCAGTAAAATTCTCGTGATTTCCCTAATCGTTTGTGAATTTTCTCCTAACATATTCACGTCATCCGCACAGACAAGCAGCTGATGTAACCCGTTCAATTCCAAACCCTCTCTGTTATCCTGGACTTTCCTAATGGCATACTCTAGAGCGAAGTTAAAAAGTAAAGGTGATAGTGCATATTCTTGCTTTAGCCCGCAGTGAATTGGAAAAGCATCAGATAGAAACTGGCCTATACGGACTCTGCTGTACGTTTCACTGAGACACATTTAAATTAATCGAACTAGTTTCTTGGGAATACCAAATTCAATAATAATGTTATATAAAACTTCTCTCTTAACCGAGTAATATGCCTTTTTGAAATCTATGAATAAATGATGCACTGTACCCTTATACTCCCATTTCCATTTAAAATAATGCAAAGAATAAAAATACGAACGCGCCATTCCGTTAACTGAACGCCTACCCTTAGCTTAAACAAAAATAAATGCAATTTAATTACAATCTTATAATAATCTGGTCTTCGTAAAAGAAGCCAGTAGAGGCCCAGAATTGCGACATTGGGCGAAAAGTCGCGGATTGGGCTACTCCGGAGCCCTGTTTGCGACTAATGTTTAATCCAGACGATTTTCGAATTTTTTAACTACTAGAAATTTTGAAGAGTGAAGTTTGGACAGATAGCAATTCCTTGTCTTTTTAAACATCATCACGAGAATCTCGAGAAAAACTCACACACCTTTGGTTTTCTGCACATTAAATACAACTCCATCAGACAGTGATCCGAAACTCGACAAACCCCGCCAAATTTTTTTTTCCCAACTTTTTTGTGGACGATTTTTACTTGCGGCACTTGATTGACAACACATTGGCCCATCTAAATTCGATACTGAAAGATTTCTAGTGTAATAAATACGCCGGTAAAAAAAAGCTTGAATTTGAATGTTTTAAAAACCCAATTTTTACGCTAATGAAAACGATTCTTGTTTCCAACAATTAATACATGTAGTTTTATTCCTAATGTTTTTTAGTGTAACGAATTATCTTTCCACTTCACACATCATTTGTGTATTCCTCATCTTTCACTGTTGCTACCTCTCGTCACTGGAACTCTTTGCCGCCTGAAGTCAAGGGCTGCCGAACATTGAAATCTTTCAAATCCAAGTTAGAAAATTATCTTATGACGAGTTGCCAAACTAACTTACTATTATGACAAGTGTTGTATTGCATGTTTCCACGTATTCACATTTTTTTATGTTCTAGTGATATTTAACTTATTTTATATTTTTGTTTTCATATTTTCCGATAATGGTATATCTATAATGTGATAAGTTGAGCTATATATAATCATAATTTTCCTTACTGTGTGTACTTAAAAATATTTTATTCATTGTATGCTTTGTACTGCACTATTTTATTACTATTATTATTATTATTATTATTATTATTATTATTATTATTATTATTATTATTATCATTATTATTATTACTATTCTCATTTATTATTATTTTTATTTTTATTATTATCAATAATTGTCTTATTTTTTATACTTTGTATGTCTCATTTATTTTGACCTGCTGTTCACATTTTATTATGCTTTTTCCTTTCTTTCTGTATGTTATATATTATGTCTGATTTCTACTTACTTGTTGTTTAAATTTTAATTATTATTATCTTATTCAGTTTTGTGTGTAAAATTGTAGTGTACTTTGTAAATTTGTAGTGTTTTTTGTAACGCAGTTTTACTCCTGGTTGAGTGTTAGAAAAGGCCGTATGGCCTTAACTCTGCCAGGTTAAATAAATCATTAATATTATTATTATTATTATTATCTTTCTAGAACACAAAGAAATAGTAATTATAGACTTTCTTTAATTATTACATATTCGACAAAAAAAATGCAACGAAATAAAGTCACATTGAGCTACAAAAAATTTGCAACTGAAAGTAGCAATGAGCTTGTGTTCCAAAGAAAGCTTATAATGTGTAGAATGTGATAATATGAAAAACTTTTGCAGTCACGTTCAATCTTGAGTGTACGTGATGTTTTGGTGAGAGCCTGCATTAGCGCATGGACCAGACAGGCACCACGCTTCCTCAATCAGCACCCCCACATTGATACTACCGCACAGCGTACATTTCTGCAGATTTCAAGTAGTGCGGATATGTTGCAGTTTCGAGTGTGCATAGCATTATTAAAGGCTATGTGATGTATCTTGTCTCACTGTGAAAAGAGAGAGAAAGGAGATATGTCTTACTTCGTCTGTGTTGTTATGGTGATGGGGGAGTGGAGCGGTGCCGTCCATCCATCCAGTGGCGGAAGGGACTAGTTGATACATTCTGTAGCGCAAAATAAAATAACAAAATGTCTCTCTTCGTACTGTGTAGTTCCGTCACTGAGCTTGTATTTCAAGAAAATGAGTTCCGACAGCCTGTACAGTAACAAAATTTTGAAAGGAATCCTGAAAATTTACAACCCTCCAATAATCTCCACCCTCATTTGAAGGGACTTGGTTTTATTGCTACTGAGACAAGATAAACCTTACCAGGTTATAGAGCGAGCTCCTTTATTTTAAACTTTTGCGCGTTCACAATGGAATGTCGAAGATTTCGTAATTCTTCGATAAAAATCTGGCGAAGGTACAAGTGAATAGCGAAACGTTTAATTAATTATATATTAACCCTAGAATGCATAACGGGATGACGCGTCACCTCACAGAAACTGATATTTTGTTGCCATTTCATTGGATGGCTTTCAACAGCTCACAAATCACAGATATTCATTCACTCCGTTAAGGGCCGGTATTATAAACGCCATTTAAACCTTACGTTTAGTTTAAACTCAAGTTTTTCGTTCTGCTCCGTATTATAAACCTCAACTACCAGTTAACCTTGACTTAACTTGAGTTTAACTTGATCGGCAGTGTTCTGCCGTTTAAACCGCAGTCCAAGATTCAACAATGCAAGATGGCGGCTTCCACTATACATAGGCTATTTTCTGCCAAGCCTCACTTTTCGCTTTCAACATATATCCGTTTGTTTGTTTATTCTCAATAATTGGTTTATACTGCGAAATTATTTTCAGCAGAAGGCTTCTCTCGAACGAAGAGAAATTAGTCCCACGATTTCTTTTTGTTCCAGTGTTTTCCATTTCATAACAGCAATACGCCGCTCCACGCTACTGTGATACAGACGACGGAAAGAAGCATAAATCAAACCTGAGAGAATAGAAAGACTTCTATCCTCTCTGAATCAAACAACGGAAACAAACGAGAATTGCAATTGTTAGACTTCAGAAAACAGAATTGAGCCTATACTTGGTTAGTCTGCAGCAGTAGTGTCAGAGTTGTAAGCTCCGGTTGTGGTGCTAGAGATGTCCAGTCGGAGCGTGAACTTGCTTATGTCTGTGGAAGCACCGGAGCACGCAACGAATTATAGTGGAGCGCTCCGCTCCGTTTAGGCTGTGTCTGACAACGCTGGTCTACAGGTTATGGTTAAACTCTAGGGGCCGTATTCACAGACATTCTTAGCGCGGGCTTCCGGTGGATGATCGGCGAACTAACGTTTTTCCTATTCATAAACCAGTGTTAGCGATATGATAATAATAGTAATAATAATAATAATAATAATAATAATAATAATAATAATAATAATAATGATTTATTTTAGCTGCCAAAGTTAAGGCCGTAAGGCCTTCTCTTCCACTCAGCCAGCAAAAAGTGCCTATGATATGATATGATATGATATATGAATCCCGTACAAGTAACCAGTCGATAGCCGGGGCTAGAGTAGCACTCTCGTAGCGCGAGCTAGCGAAATGTCTATGAATAGCACTAGAACAGCGTTTCTCAAAGTATGGTCCACGGACCACCTGTGGTCCTCGAGGTCTGCCCTTATGGTCCTTCAAAAAAGACAGAAGAAAAAATAAAATTCATACGAACTGCGTTTCGCACTATAGCTTAAAATGTCAGAGTTTGGAAATGACACATGGCAATCGAATTTAACTTTTTCTCCCAGTGGGTAGCTCAGTTGGTAGAGCAGCTGGCTACGGACTGGAAGGTCCGGGGTTCGATCCCAGGTGGTGACAGGATTTTTTCTCGTTGCCAAACTTTCAGAACGGCCCCAAGGTTCACTCAGTCTTCTATAAAATTGAGTACCGGGTCTTTCCCGGGGGTAAAAGGCGGTCAGAGCGTGGTGCCGACCACACCACCTCATTCTAGTGCCGAGGTTATGGAAAGCATGGGGCTCTACCTCCATGCCCCCCAAGTGCCTTCATGGCATGTTACGGGGATACCTTTACCTTTTACTGATGTTTTAAGAAATTTATTACCCTACCCGTCTACCGACTTCTTACTCTACTCTCAGTAATAAAAGAGGGATTTAAAGGACTATGAACGTGGTGTTTCACGTCATCTTTTCCCTGCACATCTGGCGCCGCGCCTGTAACCCAGCCAGGGACCACCCCAATTCATAACAGAGGACCAAAGTACCGAATCATAATTCTGTTTCAAAATATAAGTATAGGTCTACTGGTATTAAAATATGCTACAAAAATGATAAATTTGCTTTCGAAGGGAACAAAAGTAAGGTGGTCCGCGGAACTTTTCTAACTTTAAAAAGTGGTCCCCACTTCAAAAACGTTTGAGAAACGCTGCACTAGAATGTCTGGTCCTAACAGAGAGAGTTAACAAACAAAATGTGAAATAGGCCTATAAAGTTGAAGAAACGCAATACTTTAACAGCAATTTATACTTTTAATTTACAGATAATTTACGCTATGTTAGGTGTAAGAAACCGGGCCTAACTCTCAACTAGTCGGCAGCACTCGGAACACCCATGGCGAGGCTTCTCCTGTCAGTGTTGGTTCATGAAACCCGACAAAAAGGGCTGTCGTCCTGACTGCCACGTGGATCGATTAGTTAGTCCGCGAGATGTGCGAACTCTTTACACCGGTCTGTCCTGAAAAGTAATAACCGCAGAGGATGTGAGCCGAACGTAATCAATTGCCAACGTGCTGTGCAGAGCGTGCTGCCGGACTTGACTGCGCTGTCTGTGAGCTTCGATTCGTCATAATTTAACTTCATACAAGCAAAATGATTGATGGACTTCTCACTTAGTCGAATGATATCCACAGTTCTGTAGAACGATGTTTTCACAGTGACATTCTGGAACGAAGCGATACTTAAGTAGAATCAATAGAAATGGTGTTCGAGATATAATTCTGTGGCCGGGAGAAGAAAGGTCTTAAGTAAGAATTTGAGGGCCGTATTCATAGACATTTTTAGCGCGGGCTTCCGGTGGATGATCAGCGTTTTTCGTATTCATAAACCAGTATTAGCGATAGGATATGATTTGAATTCTGTACTAGTAACCAGTGGATAGCCGGGGCTAGCTTAGTACGCTCGTAGCGCGTGCTGCGAAATTTCTATGAATAGCACCCTTATACTTTTCAGGAGAGCTGTAGAAAGATTGAAATTGGTGTCAATTATAGAGTTCTTTTAATTAAGGGGGTTTTCCTGGATATTATTTGTTTAATTTTTTTCTAAAATAGGTAATGTTGCTCATTTAACAATTTTCTTGATTATTTTAAAACATAGCCGCACTTAATCCCTTTTAAGACTACAGCCCAAACTGAGAAGAAGGGACTATTTAAACATAAGACTTTTTTCATGTCAAAATAAATGGGAAATGTAAATTATTAGTAATGCAAAGTGGGTCTTAAACAATTATAGGACTGTTTACCCTGGTGCTTAAAGTTTTAAAAGGAAAGGGCATCAGTATGTGATAAAATGGCTAAAATACAAGTTAGACCTTTTTAATAGGGAAGCATGGAAAGTAAACATGTAATGTTTGTAAGGCATAAAGTATTAAATATTCTTAAGTCCTTTATTCTGTGTGTGCTCGATTCAAAAAGTACTTAGGACATTTGGTAACGCTCTATAAATCCAGTCAGGAGCCTTATTTGACTTTAACCGTTTTATCAGATTGTAGAGAATTGTTTCCGCTTTCAGAATACATAAAAATCTCATTTTCTAAAAAAATTGACTTAAGACATTTTTAGTCCGTTAATCTCTTGTGAAGCGTTTCACCATTGTTTTCCTCATATTCAGTATTCTTTTGTTGATTTTAACTCGAATACCGGAAGATCATTCTCAACAAACCCGTTTTCATTGCGAATATGGATTACGACAAGGCGTTCCTCTTTTCCACTCGTATATTTTAGACTCATTGAGATCTGTCTTAGGAAAGCATCCTTAGCAGATGCAACAATTTGATCCTGCTTTTGGCTATAATTCGTCCATGTGATAGATTTTTCCTTTGCTAGTTTAATATCTACAGGGACATCATTTTATTTTTACTAACATTTTTAATATTAACCTGGCTATACCTTTGGATTAATGGTTCAGAGCCGGAAACACCGTTTGCTACCCCTTACCACGATTGAAGTTCGATGATTCTGTCGTAAAATACAAACAAATCAATTTACTAAGTATAGGAGGGAAGAAAAGTAGTTCATCCATTTACGTAAACTAGAAGATATTGTAATTTTTTAATTTGATAATTTTCATTAGGTTTTTGTTTAATCAAAATACAGTGCAGTATTAACAATGAGTGCTTTTACTCACGAACTGAGCTGTGCATGTGGATGTATTCACTATGCAATGTAGGCTATATTATACTGTCTACATCACATTAGCGTACAATGTAGAGAATGAAGTTAAATTGAAAAATACAGTAATCATAATATGGACATTTAAACACATTTTTGAAAATGGTGGCCGTTCATTTCGATACAGGCACTATAGACTAGGCCTATTGTACGTAATTCCAATTACCAGGTTCGTACTTCGTATCAGTAACTCATGTTGAAATAATTCTGTACCTACTCTATAAAAGAGTACCTTACGTACTGTAAATTCAATCTTCACTTCTGTCCGATCCGAAAAGATAAAATTACTCAAACATGCTATCTACTGTCCGTCCAAGTGGTTATGTCGCAGGATCGTAGAAAGAGGGGAAATCACGTGACAGTTAATTACTTTTATTCAAGTTATTTTAAACAGTTGCGGGTGAGGGAAATCGGGATGCGACGTAGGCAAACGGACGACAGTACCTGTGCGAAAATATGATTCAATATTGAAAGCTCTTTCGTCACTGGAAAACGCGAACATATTTCTGGAACGTACTATACTCACTAACTCAATACTGTTTGTGTTTACTACGACCTTAAGGCGACTTTGAGTGTATACGCTTGGTTCTGTGAGGAGAACAGTTGGAAGTTCACTAGTAGAGGGGATGGAGTGAAGTACATTCAAAAACTCAGGTACAATAAAAATTGAAGTAAAAATAAAATGATGTCCCTGTAGAAGATATTGCTGGCACTATAAAATAACGACGTTCTTCCTTGAAGACAGCTATTTTTATTCCGCTTATTATAATTGACATTTAAAGAGAAGGACCTTGCATGTTGTTATTCTCCTAAAATTTGTTAGCTTTGGGTCCTCATTTATAACGAACATAATTTTATAAGTAATGGATATTTCCTTTCTGAAAAAATATGGGTTTTCTCTTGAATGTAACTGTGATAATAAAATCATCCATATCCTTGATAATTGTTGTCTGTGTTTGGTTTCCGAGTGTGACGTATCTTCGTCGGTGGAATTTGTTTCTTTCAAAATGTTATATAGGTTTGTACACTTCGTACAGCAACTCCGCAAAACGTTCCTGTCTATTCTGTTATGTCGGATATCGCAGTGTGAAGATACTGTCTTCCTCCGACGAGTTTAGCGCTGGGACTTGAGGTATTCTTGCCATCGGTGCGGGGGGGTTGCAGGTAGATTCTTTTGTTGCTACAGCGAAGCCGAGCCGAGCCGAGCGGAGTGGGAAGTATTAATCGTCCAAAAATATGCAGCCTTCAGTTTGTAGTAGTGTGACTGTGTGCACTTGTTAGGTACTCTATATACGAGTGAAATGTTTTCAGTGTGATTGTACTTCCTTCCAGACTGCCGCTGTCACTGTTCCCTCCCACTCCAGTACCGCGCTAGACTAGTCGGAACCGCATTCCTCTCAGCACTAAACTCCTCAGAGGATGACAGTAACCGTTCTAAAGACTTCTACACACATTTAAAACCTTGTATTTCCTCGGAATGTAAACCTTTTCCAGGCGAAATGTATTATTCCTGAGAGATCT
Organism: Periplaneta americana; assembly: GCF_040183065.1. Taxonomy (NCBI): domain Eukaryota; kingdom Metazoa; phylum Arthropoda; class Insecta; order Blattodea; family Blattidae; genus Periplaneta; species Periplaneta americana. The sequence continues at coordinate 207,413,428 of NC_091117.1, read as the reverse complement.
GAGTGTTCACAGTGGCTCCTATAAATATCTTCTATGATTTTACAGTAGGTAAGGGCGCAAATAGCCATAGTATCTGACGCGCCCTATTAAACTTCACTATCATCATCACCTTCTATGAAATAAATCATTATTATCATCATCATCCAAACAAGTATAAGGCCCAATGCCTGTTACGGTCTCAGTGAGTCATTCTCGGTCCTTTTTTTTTTTTTTTTTTTTGGAACGGCCCAAAGATCTCTTACCCTAGGAACGGTATTGAAGCGTGAAATAAAATTATGTATGTATTTATTGACACTGCAAATGGGTATATGCCCGGTGGCAGTGGTAACTAATTACACTCAATAATGACAATTAATAATAAACACAACTAATAAAAACAATAATTAATAATAATAGTAATAATAATATAATAATAAAATAATAATAACAATAACAAGGAGCATCCTAAATTAAATGAAGCATGGTCACTTAAAATAAAATTTAAAGTAAATCTAATTTGTATCTTAACCTTAAGTTCAAACGAAGACCCACGAGTGTGACAGGTTCATACCTGCACAAGTACCTTTCGGCACTACACTTATTTCGCTGTCAACTCACTCACTACACTGATTCTACCTGATTTCACTAACACTTCTAACCATTTCACTATTCATATACTTTGCACAGCCACTTCACTGACACAAACACACTTCACTTACACAATAGACTTCACTGACACAACACACTTCCTCACTGATAGAACACTTCAAATAACAAGATATCAATTACACCCTTTAAATAGTGTGTATAATATACTACTGTGGAAGAGTGGAAATGGAGACTATATTGCAATAAAATGTTTAATTTTAAAGAAAACGGAAGAATCTCGAGGACAAATCTCGTCCTTCCATTTTGCCCAGCAAAAGTATTACTCCAGCCAATACCTGAGATCGAATCCTGATTTGCGGAGTGAAGCATGCGCTTTGTCCCTATCGAATAGGTACAGGCACCTCTTAACACAGTATGATTAAAAATTCTGCTACGTTCTCTGTTTTTCCAATAATGTCAGCTTTCAGTAAAGGGCAATTTTTAATTACAGATATTGATTATTGAGATTCTGTGGTGTAATAAATAGGGGCATGCAAATGGAACATAATTTCTCATTTTCCCTTTGATGTGGCATGTAAAGCAATCAATACATTACATAAAGACGCAATAACTGATATGTACACGATCTCGTTCTTCCACATCCGTCTCGAGAAATCGCTTCTTCACCACTGTGGTTGAATTAAATAGGCTAGTACTTCGTCTCCTTAGTGCAGTAACATTTATTATTATTATTACTATTATTATTATTATTATTATTATTATTATTATTAGATTTTGTCCAATATTCTTTTGAGAAGATTAACTCCACTTGTAGATGAAATTATTGGGGATCATCAGTGCGGTTTTAGGCGTAATACATCAACTACTGACCAGATATTTTGTATTCGACAGATAATGGAGAAAAAATGGGAGTATAAGAGTACAATGCATCAGTTATTCATAGATTTCAAAAAGGCATATGAAGAGGGTTTGGAATTGAACGGGTTACATCAGCTGCTTGTCTATGCGGATGACGTGAATATGTTAGGATAAAATCCACAAACGATTAGGGAAAACACGGGAATTTTACTTGAAGCAAGTAAAGAGATAGGTTTGGAAGTAAATCCCGAAAAGACGAAGTATATGATTATGTCTCGTGACGAGAATATTGTACGAAATGGAAATATAAAAATTGGAAATTTATCTTTTGAAGAGGTGGAGAAGTTCAAATATCTTGGAGCAACAGTAACAAATATAAATTATACTCGGGAGGAAATTAAACACAGAATAAATATGGGAAATGCCTGTTATTATTCGGTTGAGAAAGTTTTATCATCCAGTCTGCTGTCAAAAAATCTCAAAGTTAGAATTTATAAAACAGTTATATTACCGATTGTTCTTTATGGTTGTGAAACTTGGACTGTAACTTTGAGAGAGGAACATAGGTTAAGGATGTTTGAGAATAACGTGCTTAGGAAAATATTTGGGGCTAAGAGGGATGAAGTTGCAGGAGAATGGAGAAAGTTACACAACACAGAACTGCACGCATTGTATTCTTCACCTGACATAATTAGGAACATTAAATCCAGACGTTTGAGATGGGCAGGGCATGTAGCACGTACGGGCGAATCCAGAAATGCATAATATGCATTTATATATGCATCTATATTATAGAGTATTAGTTGGGACGCCGGGGGGAAAAAGACCTTTAGGGAGGCCGAGACGTAGATGGGAAGATAATATTAAAATGGATTTGAAGGAGGTGGGATATGATGATAGAGAATGGATTAATCTATCTCAAGATAGGGACCAATGGCGGGCTTATGTGAGGGAGGCAATGAACCTGCGGGTTCCTTAAAAGCCAGTAAGTATTATTATGACTATTATTATTATTATTATTATTATTATTATTATTATTATTATTGTTATTATTATTATTATTTAATTTCTCTGGAGATTTGAGACAAGTTCGAAATTTAAAAACAAAATATGAACTTCCGTATTATAAGCCGTTCTTGCTAGCGGTGTGGGAACAAGAGTTTTCAAGATTGACGATGTGTCGAATGAAATTAACCCCAAAAATGTTCGTAGTCTGTAATGGTTTTTGGTAAAACTTTCATAAATTAATAAAAATCTTCATATATCTCACAATTTGCACGATTTTCCCCCCTACGTCAATATACTCCATATCTACTGCGTGTTCAGTTCAAAGTGTGTCATGGCTCGCTGTATGTCGTCATGTGGCTAGCCGATGAGCCTAGAGAATTCAATCTTCCTACACTTACGCAGAGGTGTATTACCTATGTGCAAGAGAAGTTGCCTAGCAAGTACGGCGTTCATTCTGAAGAGTACTTACCGATACATACGGTAACGCCTGTAGTGGCAGGAATGTGAACTGTTTAGAAACACGTACTGAGGTGAGTTTTTTTCTTACTGTCGGGATATGGGGAGAGGGTTAAGACGATTACTTACGTATTTGTTGACATTAACTTCGACTGTCAACATGGACACGGAGCATTTGATTTGTATTGTGGAATGTTGCCGTACGAACCGATGATAATAAATACCCTGCGTACGGCTTGCCCGCGCAAAACACAGTTCTAAAGAGGTTATGGTAGCACACAGACCGTACAGACCGTCATCTGTTGCTACGATGTTCAAGTTATACCGTACACGTTCTCAAGTTCAGATTGAACGCCTTGATTAATAGGCAACTTCTCTGACATAAAAGCTGAAACTCGCTTCAAATCGCTGACTCACAACAGTGACGTCATGACACACTTTGAAATGAACACCCAGTAGAGACCGTACTTCGTCCCAGGAGACTACAAGATTAACTACTACTGGAGTTTTTAAGTTGAGGACGCACGTGCATCTAGCAAGAGAAGTGCTTGACTGACGGCTCACGCGACTCTTGTATCGTCAAGTGGGGCACAACTTAACATGAACCACTTTAACAGTTACACTAATATTTAATGTACAGTATTGTGTATTTTAATGCAAGGTATATTAATCGTTGACGTCATAGGACCGCAGTGGACGCGTATTGCGAGAGACAGAGAAAAGTGAAAAGGCATAATTTTAGATTTAGAATAAGTAACAGTAGAACACAAAACAGTGAAGTGAAGTGAAGTGAAGTAAAGTGAAGTGAAGTGACTCAACTTTGAGTAAGGCCCACAGGGACTAGCTCACCCCGTGAGCAAAAGTAGAGCTGCCCTACCGATGGTAGGAGGCCCTTGCCTGCTAAGGATGTAATGGGCTTTTCTAATTTATAATATTATTTAATAATACAATGGTCTACAGTTTTTTTTTTTGTAAATTGTGTAGAATAGTGTAAATAATGTTTGATCAACATAAATCTTCATTCTTTGTTATAGTGTAAACAGTGAAAACAGCTTATTTTAGTGTACATAGTGTAAAGGGTTGTCAGACATTGAGTACTTTAAAAAGCCGATTGTCAGAAAGAGTGCTTTTCGTTTGTAGAATATGATCTTTCTTCAAATAGCTATTCCTTTTGTAGAATATTAATTTTTAATATATCAATTTTCGTTCATTATATTAATAACTAGCCGTACCCCTGCGCTCCGCTGCACCCGTTAGAAATAAATAAAAAGTAATTACATAATTAAAATAGGACGTTTGATCCAGGGAACATTCGTGTTTGATAGAAGGATAAATCGTTTAATATGTTACTTGATTTAAATTGCATTTAAAATATTAAAATGCGATCATTTTGATCCAGAGACCACTCATTTGGTGCAATGACAATTCCTTTAACATGTTTCTTAATTGTTATTACCAATTTTTTTTGGAAAAGCGAAAATTTACAGAAAAATTTTGGCTACAGATTTATTATTATGTTTATATTATATTATATTATATTATATTATATTATATTATATTATATTACTGTATATTATATTATATTATATTATATTATATTATGAAAAAGTGTGTTGATAACGGATGTACTCGAATTAGAAAGTTTTTAATTTGTTGTGCATTGCATTTATTGCATATGTATTTGAACACGATTCAATTGAGCATAGTTAAAATTTAAATTATAAAATAATGGATTGCTAAGCTAACGTACTATTACTGCATATTAAATCAATACACTCTCGTTGTTCGTTAATTTTCTGAGATAAAAATGAATATGTTCATAAACATTATTATAAGAAATACAGGAAATGAATATACAGAACAACTTATCAAGTTTTCTGTGCATAAGAAGCTATTTTAATCTTACCTGTCCTCGATTCACTCACAAGTTACTGTAATAACATTATAGCATTATGTCTATCCAGAGAAACTACACTTTCCAATGATGAAATAATAATTATTTATACAAATCGGTTAATTTAGCTTCATACAAACACAGAAACATTGTCTGTAGGCTATGTTTCATAGCTTTCGATTGTTGTGTCCAAGGCCCCTTATAGACGAAGTCATTTGTTTTTTATTTCAATACACCGCCTTAGATGGCAGTTATCTTAATTTTAAAACTCATTTATCTAATTAAATATCAGTCCTATCAAAATTTTTCAGAGAATAAAACTTATCAGAAATCATTTTTAAAGAAACTTTTGTTATGTAACATATTCCACAAAAATCAATAATAAGCGAGATATTTGGATTTATTTAATTCTGGCCCCCTTATAACCCTCCCTTTTAAATAACGTATTTTTAATGCCATATAGCCTATAATCTAAGTTACAACGAACTTAATTTATATTCCAATTTTCATCGAAATCGGTTCAGCCATTATCGCGTGAAAAGGTAACAAACATACAGACATACAAACAAAAATTTCAAAAAAGCGATTTTCGGTTTCAGGGTGGTTAATTATATATGTTAGGACCAATTATTTTTGGAAAATCGAAAATTACCAGAAAAATTTCGGCTACAGATTTATTATTAGTATAGATTCCTTTGTACCAAGTTGTCTTGTTGAACACTAAATTGTAATTGTTTAACTCTTGGAATTACATGTAACTATACACATCTACATTTTGCTGTTATTATTATTATTATTATTATTATTATTATTATTATTATTACTATTATTATTATTACTGTTATTACATTGTTTTCTGTATTGATGTTATTTATATTGATATGTATTTTTATACTATTTGAGTGGAATAGAAGGCCTTATGGCCAATAACAAGTAAAAATAAATAAATAGACTAAATGAAAAAATAATATAAATTGTAGGAAAGTTCATCATAGTGACAATATTTATCAGTAGAATGCATTTTCAATATTCTTCGAGGTCTAGTCTTGAATCATGAATAGAAATAGAACGTCCACTTCCTCGGGATGTTCATATTGCCAACATTCCGTGCTTGGTAGTGCATCAAGTAAGGGGCACTTGGGCGACCAGAAACCTGACCTTCGTCTAGTGTAAGTGAGCCTTAATGCTCCACTCAGAGCAAGGCCTTTGGCTTCCACGGACATAACTTCAGTTGGTGGTGGCCTCTGCCTATTATTACATAAACCCCTTGACCCTAATGCGAATGCACGTCATTGAATGCGGACTAAAGCGATATCGGATGACCGCACACTCGTGCTGGAGTCTACTCCGTCCACCAGGAAAATGTTCGTTTCAGCGTAAACGCCTCAATCTTGGATTCACACAAAGACGTCTGTGAAATGAGAGGAAATCGCATCAGTCGTACTCACGGGATGCTAGTTTCCATGGCACAATGCGTTCAATATCGACGTGCTTTGTTCGCAAGGGAACCGCTTGCATTGTAAGAGTTGTGACGATAGCTGATGTGCAATTTTTCGTTCATCCCTTTGAGTATAGCGGTTGCTAGTTTATTCCAGGTTCACGGTCTCAAAGTCTGCCGAAAACACCGAAACTTTTAAAGGCAATAGAAACTGTTAACATGGCTTTTTCATGAGGGAATTAGAGGTGGTATGATTTAGATATACAGGGACATCATTTTATTTTTACTTCAATTTTTATTGTACCTGCGTTTCTAAATGTACTTGACTCCCACCCCTTTCACTAATGTCCTTGCTAACGTCAGTCACACAAACTTACGGCCGCTGTTGCTAGCAGTGAAATAAACAGTACAGAGTACAGTGTGTTTCAGAAATATGTTGCATTTTCTATAGAAGAAAAAGCTTATATTATTGAAGTTTATTTTCACACAGGTATGGTGTGTAGCATAACTGAATTTATCTGTGTGGACTGAGCACAAGTGAAGATTAGAGTTACCCAAAGTACGGTACCCTATAATATGGTACGGTACTTAACAGCATTATTTAAACAAGAGTTTTGTTTTACTGTTTGTAGGTATGAAGGACGATGATGGAAACTGGAATTACAATATAACCGAGTGTGAACAACATTTTTTTTTTTTTTTTTACAATTTCCTGATTATATCATTACGGAATACTTTCGTAGAAATGTCATTAATCTGGTAGATAAATTTGGAGCAACAGAGTGTACAGAAAGGAAGAAAAGTGTAAGATGGCGAACAAAGGTGACAGAAGATGCTAGAGAAAGGATGCAGCGAGGTCCTAATAAGCCGGTCAAGAAGTTAGCTGTAGAAATTGGGGTTTCTTACGGAAGTGCTCACAAAATTCTCAGGAATAAATTAGGTTAGTAATATGCTGAATAAAGTAGACATTACATAATGTATATAACCGCCTGAAGAGTTGAATTTGTGGAAGAAATTATTACTACTCTACTGTTTTTTTATATAAAATGCCGTAAAAGTAATGATCAAACTGAAAATCGTAATACTGTATTTCCCTGTAACATAAATGGATACACTACTTTTCTCTCCTCCTATAGCTAGTAAATGATTTGTTTACACATTGCACTAGCAACTCCAAACTCCTGTAATGGAAGGGGGTAACAGTGTTTCCGAGTATAGCCAGGTTAATGTTAAAAATGTTGGTAAAAATAAAGTGATGTCCCTATACAATACGAAACATGGCTACTTTCACGAGAGAGTAAAATTGAGGATCCTATGATTTGCAGTTTAAATACGTTATATGGCTCCTTTCATGAAAGAATAAAGCCAAAAATGCCATAGCTTAAGTCTATAATACGTACTAAACCATGTACAGTGAAACTTCCCTTAACGGACACTTCCCAATAGCGGACTCCCCTCAATAGCGGACATTTTAAAATTCCCCTGCAAAATAATATTGGCCCTTATGATAAAATTCTTCCAAATAGCGGACATTCTCAATAACGGACGCGGACACTGAAATGTATCTCCCAACAACAATTAAAACTTCCAAATAACGGACAGCGTGAAAGAGGAAAAAGAAAAAGACGGTTGTAAATTAAACGGAATTCTAACGGATTTCTTTGCAACAATCATTATCGTACATTTGAACGTTCTTGTACTTCATTGAAGGTAAGCAGCACAGTTGTTAGTTGTGATACTGTACGTGAGCAGTCCGTACTTTTTTAGTTTGTCAAGTTGAGTGTTCGGAAGTACAGTCACATTAAAAATGTCACAAAAACGTAAACGTTTGTCACTAAAAGAGAAAGTGGATACTGTAAAGTATAGTGAGAAGGAGAAATTGTTTGTGAGCTGGCCACAAAGTTTAATGTGGGAAAAGCTCAGGTTAGTGAAATTTTGAAAAACAAGGATGTTATTTTAAAATCATACACTGAGAATGCAAATTAGAACACAAAAAGAGCCTTTCCTAAAACTGAGGGGCTTGCCATTGACAATTTAACATATGAATGGTTCTGCTGTACTAGATCAAATAAAATACTTACTCGTACGATTTCTCTCTGGATGAATACTGTAAACAATCTCACTGTCTACTGTACTGTACTGTAAAATATAGTGTTGAATATGTATGAGAAATTTTAATGTACTGTATACAGCACATACTAACGATTTTCTAAATAGCGGACACTTCTCAATAACGGACATTTGCTTTTTCCCCGGCGGTGTCCGCTATTGGGAAGTTTCACTGTACCTGAATAGGATTGTTCCAGGTACAATTCACTGGTCCTTTTGTGGTCACGTCATAATTTAGATACGTGTCTGTCGTCATGGTGATAATCTGTTTTGTATTCAGTACACGCCAGATGTGCTGAGCCCATCTTATAGAAGTCTTACTGTTTGTCAGAGTAGAATGTAAGTTAAATAATATAAACATTACAATATCGGTACCAGAAGGAATTCGTAACAAATCTCCTTGAATTGTTGAAGTTTGTTGTGGCAACTGATTTACAATTTTTCTTAACTCTTCCTTTGAGTGGAGAGCTCATAAGCAATTGGCGGAATATGCCTGTCTTAAAATTACTGATGGTGTGAAAAAATACTGGAATTAAAATCTGTAAAGAAACTTGGTAAAAACGTAATACGGCGAACGCTAAGTTCCGCCCACGACCCCTTTCCACTTTTCCCCTACAAGCTCACCACACACTCTACGTGATAGGCTAGTGTTGTGTCGAATGCACATTTCATGTGGGTGGGGATAACTTCCCCTACTGGCGTTCGCCGTATTACGTTTTCGCCAGAAACTTTTAGATTAATATCTGTCAAAAAATATACACTCTTCATATTGTAAAAATTGGAATTAAAATCTGTAAAGAAACTTTCAGGGTAACTTACTTTCTTAGTGGTTTTTAAGGAATCCGGAGGTTCATTGCCGCCCTCACATAAGCCCGCCATTGGTCCCTATCCTGATCTAGATTAATCCATTCTCTATCATCATATCCCACTTCCCTCAAATCCATTTTAATATTATCTTCCCATCTACGTCTCGGCCTCCCTAAAGGTCTTTTTCCCTCCGGCCTCCCAAATAACACTCAATATGCATTTCTGGATTCGCCCATACGTGCTACATGCCGTGCCCATCTCAAACGTCTGGATTTAATGTTCCTAATTATGTCAGGTGAAGAATACAATGCATACAGTTCTGTACGATCCGGATACATATCATTAAATAAGATGTCTGTATCAATAAACATATTTCCATGGATATAAACAATGGGCAATCAAATGACAGTAAACAAAAGAAGCGTTTTACCCATATTCCATGAATATAAACAAAGGAGTCAAATCACAGTAAACAAAAGAAGCGTTTTACTCATATTATTCTTTAGACCTACGCTTTTGTTTTTTTTTTTATTTAGCAACACTGAATTTGTACAGAAGTATCAAGTGTGGGTACTTTTTGAAAAGCTCTTAATGAGCACTGTTCAAAAATAAAAATATATATTGGGTATTCCATTTAAAATAAGAGAGTTGGAGTTACTTCCGGTTAAACCGGAAGTAGAAAAAACTCGGTAATACCATTATTGAGTTCTTAGTATATGGTTATCCCCACATACCAAGTTTCATGTCACTGAACCGTATGCTTCAAAAGTTATTTAGGTGGTGCGGGACTTTTAACTAACTCTGTATATTAGTAACTTATCTGAAAGTAACAATGTCTGTCACAAAAAATCTTACCTGTAGATTTATGTTCGCCAAAATCCTTCTTATATTCAAGACTGAAGTGCCGTCTGATATTATAACGTTTTATATAAATCTCAACTGAACAGTTGAGGTATTGAATTTTACTTTGCTCATGATAACAAAATAGTCTTGTTTCCTTGCTTCATGCAAATTAAAACGAAACCTAGAATTTATTCGCCATATTGCACCACTTTACACAGCTGATTACAACGCTGTGGTACCGAGTTCAACCTCTGCTTACTGTACGTACAAGCAGACAGGTAGAATACTGGATGTTCAGTTCAAAGTGTGTCATGGCTCGCTGTATGCCGTCATATGGCTAGTCGATGAGCCTAGAGAATTCAATCTTCCTACACTTCCGCAGAGGTGTATTACTTATGTGCCAGAGAAGTTGCCTAGCAAGTACGGCGTTCATTCAGAAGAGTACTTACCGATACGTACGGTAACGCCGGTAGTGGCAGGAATGTGAACTCTTTCGAAACATGTACTGAGGTGAGTTTTTTCTTACTGTCGGGATATGGGGAGAGGGTTAAGACGATTACTTACGTATTTGTTGACATTAACTTGGACGGTCAACATGGACACGGAGCATTTGATTTGTGTTGTGGAATGTTGCCGTACGCAACCAATGATAACAAACACCCTGCGTACGACTTGGCCACGCAAAACACAGTTCGAAAGAGGTTATGGTAGCACACAGACCGTACAGACCGCCATCTGTTGCTATGACATTCAAGTTATACCGTACACGTTCTCAAGATGAGATTGAACGCCTTGATTAATAGGCAACTTCTCTGACACGAAAGCTGAAACTCGCTTCAAATCGCTGACTCATCAACAGTGACGTCATGACACACTTTGAAATGAACACCCAGTATTTGTGGAGAGAGAAATGAATGGGTGGTGTGTATAGCTATTGTTCCCGCGGAAACATTGTGTCCATCCCTGGAATAGAGCTTACGCGAATAGAAGGATTTCTATCAGAGCCATACGTTCCTTAAATTTGATAGAAATTTTGTGCTCAATTTTTTTTTTACTTACTGTACAAACGAAAATGGGGTAGTTAGAAAATCATAATACTATATAGGCCTACTATGTGTTGCGCCCAACACACTCCGCTAACTTTACGGGATAATTACCCCAGAAATGTACGCCGCTGGCAATTTCCTGCATTCACGTCAGCATGACATATTTTCAGTTACTATTCTAAGTAACTTTGGCCCGAGATAATGAAGCAAATGGCGCAGAGACGAGGAACTGACGGTGGATTGACAAGTCACAAAATGCCGAGTCCTAACCAGAGAGGATGGGAACATGGCTGAACTCGTACTGTTGCAAAGTCATTATGACACGGCGAGCCGAGCATGTTCTTGTTCCTCATATTCCGCTCCCTAATGCCAGTATTATCACGAGATGGTGTCTCTATCCAAGGCCATTGAAGGAAAATTCTGACATGTAATAATAGTCACTTATGCAACAAGTGAATAATCTTGATGATTATGGCATGAGTGAATGTTTGTCACACTCACTATCGTTCGTGCGACAATTTTCACGAATGTCACAATAAGATTATCCACGAGTTGGATACAACACTGTATGGCATCTTAGCATTATAAGTTGTAGGAAAGAAATTAAATTCAGGATCCAAAGGTAGCTGACAACGTCTTTATACAGGGACATAATTCAATTTTTACTAATATTTTTAATATTAACCTGCCTATACCTTTGGATCAACGCCGTTTGCTACCCTCTTCCACGACTGGAGTTCGATGATATTGGCGTAATATACAAACAAATCACTTTACTAGGTATGGGAGGGAAGAAAAGTAGTTTATCCATTTACGTAAACTAGGAAATATCGCGATTTTAAGTTTGATCGTTTTCATTAGGTTTTTGTTTAATCAAAATACAGTACAGTATTAACAATGATTGCTTTTACTTACGAACTGAGCTGTCTATGTGGACGTATTCATTATGCAATGTAGGCTATATTATACTGTCTACATCACATTAGCGTACAATGTAGAGAATGAAGTTAAATTGAAAAATACAGTAATCATAATATGGACATTTAAACACATTTTTGAAAATGGTGGCCGTTCATTTCGATACAGGCTTCAGTTCTGATGTGCATATTATCGCACTATAGTCTATTGTACGTAATTCCAATTACCAGGTTCGTACTTCGTATCAGTAACCGATGTTGAAATAATTCTGTACCTACTCTATAAAAGAGTACCTTACGTACTGTAAATTCAATCTTCACTTCTGTCCGATCCGAAAAGATAAAATTACTCAAACATGCTATCTACTGTCCGTCCAAATGGTTACGTCGCAGCGTCGTAGAAAGGGAGGAAATCACGTGACAGTTAATTACTTAACGAGGCCCTTTTATTTAAGTTATTTTAAACGGTTGTATAATATTACGTAGACGTCCAGTTCCTAACAGAAATTAATGTTTTCAGAAAAGAGCTAAGAAAGCCCAGCCACTAGTCTTTACAGTGGAGCGAGCAGAAGCAGGTGGGGCAAATCGGGATGCGACGTAGGCAAATGGACGGCAGTACCTGTGCGAAAATATGATTCAATATTGGAAATTTTCGTCACTGGAAAACGCGAACATATTTCTGAAACGTACTGTAATCACTAACTCAGTACTGCGGCCTTGGTTCTGTGTGGAGGACAGTTGGAACTTCGTTAGTAGAAGGAGTGGGAGTGAAGTACTCAGGTACAATAAAAGTTGAAGTAAAAATAAAATGATGTCCCCTTATAATATTCGTATCGATTAGTGGCGCCTGGCCTTGGCATTGAGTAAAGAGCAATGGATGGTCTTGCAGGTTATGTTCCTTTATTTTGTTAATATAGTTTCTCAGAACCAAGAACTGTTTTATGTGATACAAAATTGTTAAAGATTGGAAATAAATGATACGTTACCTTGTGTCCTACATTTCATTTCTTGTTACATCGCGCGTAGAAACGATAGCGTTCCGGTATTGCGTCATAGCACTCGTGCCATAATAAGGCAGTTACGCACGATTTTCGAAGTAGTAATGACCTATTTATAATACTAGGATGGCATAAAGGTTATTTGGGTAGTAGGCCTAATTGAATAATTATAATCGAAGACCTGCCATTAATAAGGCTGTAAATGCCAAAAATGGAAAACTACTAACACCCATTTATTTAATAAGCCTATATTTCCATTAATTTAGAAATAGTATAAATTTTAGCATTTTATGGTTCAGTGCAACAATTATTTTCTTAAGTAATAAAAGGTAAAAATATACATTTCTTAAAGAGAATTTATATGTAACAAATAGAAATAGGCAATTTTAGGCTCTAAAACCTTAAAAATAGGTTTCAATAGGTAAAATAGGCATTTTTAGCATAATAAAGTCGCTTTAAAACGTCAATATTTTATATAAAAGTGGAGATATTTAACTAGTTATGGTTTATCCCTACAGAAAAAAAAAATAGGCATTTAACCTAAAATGCGAGGTCTACTCATGTGTTTAGTTTTGGTTCGAAGATGCATTGGTCCGTAAGTTGGTATAAAATGAGAGGTACCGTAGAAGTGGGTAAAGTCAATCAGTGGGCGTAAAATCGATAATTGCGATTTTTATTGAAAATTATATATTTTCTCAGTTACTTGTTAAAATTTTGTTATGCTGACTTCATTGCCTTACATTGTAAATGTAAGCGAGAGGGACAACAAAAAGCCTGCGAATGCCCACAATGCCCTACTGTAATTACCGTTGAAGTGAAAATTGTTATTCTCAACTTTTTCTCTTAAATGAAAACAAAGTCTTACAAACTCTAAATTATCTTCAGCAGTGAAAGGAGACAGGAAGTATACGTAAGTACTTTTCGTTGAGATTGTATCCTGAAATAATAGTTTTGCAGTTCGTAAATGTATTGAAACTTATTCTTTTAAGAAAACTTGTACCTTTGCAGGGTCGATCATGCCATTGACCTACTCGAAGCAGATAGGACCAGCATGAAAAATAAATTGTTCACCGAAATACCTCCAGCTAACACTTAGTGTCATAGTATAGCTTATATTGATGAGATAGTGGGGACAGAGGAAAACGAAATTATGGTGAATTTCTTGCGTAAGAGAAGCACTGCCAAAGGAACATATTTTGTACACCCCTCTGTACCTGACTATGGGAACAACGTAGTTTCTAAAGTGACATGAGGAGGGAAAGATTTCAAATAACATCTGATATAAATCTAAGCAGTGTTGAATTGCATTTTAGATTATAATTGAAGGATGGTATTTCAATGTAAATTTTGAATTCTTAAATCTTTGTTTGTTGGTATGTGAAGTATTAAAATGTGTTTTTATGTTTTATAAGTTGGCAATCATAGTCACGATTGTACAGTGGAGACCTATAGGCCAAATTATATCGAATAGTATGATCACAGTACCATAGATACACTATATAATGCTATAGGCATATATTGAAGATTATTATTGTTCTTACACCCCTTATAACAAATAAAATATATGTAATACACTTAATTTGTTTTTTTTTAACAAAAACAGTGATCGACTTTACTCCGCAATATTTTAAAATCGATCTTAAACTAAAAATTCAATGGTGAATCGACTTTACCCTATTTAAGCAGGTAACTTCGATCACAAGTCAAATAAAAAAAAAACAATTTTTTATAGATTGTAATTCAATTCTTGTAACGTGTCTTCATAAGTGAAGGATATGACGACAAAATGCTATTTTCTGAGGAACGTCGCTCCATTGCATAACCTCAATATCATTAAAAAATTGCAAAATTTTGATCGACTTTACCCTCTTCTACGGTAATACAGACGAAGAAAGAAAGGACTGCTGTATCTTGTTAACTGGAATTGAAACTGATGTTAGGCCTACAAGTAATCCAGTGCTACTTGCTGTGTCGAAGAGATAAACGAATTACATCTTGTGATTCACTGGAATTTAATCACCGACTGCAACGCGGTATGTTATGTTTCACTGGAATTATTGAAACCGATGTTTTCAACTAGTCGTGCTCCGCCATTTCATCGTTAAATCAATATTTGTGTCACATCCGACTCCTATACGGGAGAGCGTGAAGGTGTATCCACTGTGTCTCTCCTCCCTCTCCCTCCCGCGCCTTGCTCATTCTGGTACCGTATGCGTAGCCTATGATATCGACCCACACGATCTTCTGTTCGCTCACTTGATCAGGATTTTATTTTCGTGGACAATTTAATGTTCAGTCTGATGCCTTCTCTAATAGCAAGCGAACCAATCTACCGTGTTCGATTGTGTTTCGAAATATGAAATTCAGTAAATCGAGTAATGCAAACACTTGTGTTGTTTTGTTTATCGATCTGCAAATTAAATTGAATTCATAGTGACGGACTAGCCATTTCCGCAGTGACGTAATAATGTCGGTTTAGTAAATACGTAATCCATTATCCCAGCGTTTCTCAAACTTTTTTGAAGTGGGGACCACTTTTTAAAATCAGAACAGTTCCATGGACCACCTTACTCTTGTTCCCTTCGAAAGCAAATTTATCATTTATGCAGCATATTTTAATATCAATATACTTACATTTTAATGTAAAAATAATTAATTTGATTCAATTAATTTTATATTAGTATTAACTAATTAAGTTAATGTTAATAGAAGAAAATTTATTATATCGTTATCTGCAAAAAGAAAAATAAAAAATTAATGCAGAAACATGCCCGATTTTAACAAGTAAAGATGCAATTTTGCATGTTCTATTATTGGTGTATGACGTACAGTACGTGACCATTTCAGTGTGCAAACTATTAAGAAAGTCATAAATACGTGAAAAGGTTCGGTACCTTGATCCTGTTATGAATTCGGGTAGTCCCTGGCTGGGTTACATGCACGGCGCCAGATGTGCAGGGAAAAGATGGCGAGAAACACCACGTTCATAGTGATTTAAATCCCTCTTTTGTTGCTGAGAGTAGAGTGGGAAGTCGATAGATGGGTAGGGTAAATAAATTTCATAAAATATCAGTACTGGGAGAAAAAGTGAAATGCGATTTCCATGTGTCATTTACAAACTCTGAGATTTTCAACTATAGTGTGATACGCAATTCGTTTGAATTTTATTTTTTCTTCTGTCTTTTTTGAAGGACCACAAGGGCAGATCTCGAGGACCACAGGTGGTCCGCGGACCATAGTTTGAGAAACGCTGCATTATCCCAATCATTAAGTGAAAATCAACATTACAAGAAATGGTTTTACTTTTTTCAAATTTTGATTTAGATCAGCCAAAATTAGTAGGAATACCTTAAAATTTAAAGGCTGGTCCACAATAAACCGGGAACGAAAACGAGAACGGAAATATTGTTAAAATAAATGTATTTAAATATAAGGATTCACAATTAACGAGAAGCTTACCGGAGCGTGGGAATAAGAACGTGAAAATTAATTTTATCTTATTGTGTAGTAGACATAAGACAAATTGTCTTATATACTTCTTAATTTAAATTGAGGAATCCGCCCCTGAGCACGAGTTCTACTCTTTCAGGGCTGAGCTAAAGTTTTATCTGTTTATACTGTATTATATTTTATGCTCGACCATGCCGAAATGTAGTAATTATACACCTGGTAGCAGCCCTTTAATGGACCTCATTAAAGTACACCTATTCATTAAAGTTCATGTGTTCCACCAATCAGAAAATACCATTGTAGCAATATGAAAGCGCAAGTATCGATTTTTCTCGGATATGCAATCGAAAGACAACTAGTTCTGTTACTATAATAAGTAGTGTTAATTGTAAATAATATTCAAATAAATTCAATTTGTCATCTCGTTTTTCAATTTCTAATTCAATTTCAAGGTTATATCAAGATTAATGTTTATTTTACTCTCTATATTATATCAAGGTCAATGTCGACATTTGTTTCTCGGAAAAAATTAATACTTTCTCGTCACAATTTACGAGGTATTGAACAAGGTCAGTTCCGCTCCTCAGTCAGATAAGAATAACATGAATACCTATGAATAATTTCAAGTTAGAAATATGGTCGAGCATAAAAATTCGTATGAAACTTGACTATAATGGTAATTAAGACGCTCGTATGAAAATTATGAAACTCGCTTGCGCTCGTTTCACAAACATACTCGCGTCTTAATTACTACCATTATAGACTCGTTGCATAATGTACTGTTATGTTACAATTTTACCAAAATAAATAAATAAATAAATAAATTGTGAATGCTTACATTTAAATACATTTATTTTAACAATATTTCCATTTTCGTTGTCATTTCCGTTTCCGGTTTATTGTGGACCAGCCTTTAATCATGAGTGCAGAATCAAGTTTTATCTGTCGACTTTGTAAACTAAAAATTTTTGTATCCATTTTTTCAAGATTAATTAGTTAGGCAGATTTGGTAGTATGTGATAGGCTCAGGTTAGCTTATGGACTTTCGATTCCCGAAATTGTTTGAAGGTCTTTTTATCAACAGTAATCTCACTAGAGGTTTTAATTTATCTAGAGAAAATCAAAACTCGAGTGGGATTTAATTGACTATTACACGATTAGAAGAAAGTATATAAAGATTAGAAGTAACAAAGTACTCCAATACAATAAAATATTAATTGGCTTACGAAAATACAACTGTCTTCAAATGTATTATTGTACCATCTCAACATTACGCTAGATGGCAGTAATGTTTTATGATTATGTTTTCTTGTTATCAGTTGTGCCAACTATGGAATCTTCATTGAACTCTGTGGACGGTTACTAGTCAAGAAGGCTTTGTTGATTCAGTTTTATTTTTATTAAAACATTTGCATTCCACTTCAATTCCGGTTCCCAGTAATCAACGTCACTTGACAAATGATTTTCAATAAATCTTAGTATTAAACAATCTCTGATACGTGACTATTCATAATATCATATAGCAGAAGCTATAACAAACATAACCTAAATAATATAAACAAGTGTTAGAAAAGTTTTAATTAGGGATGATGAAATAAACAAGAAACGTTTTAATTAACGATGATGAAATAAAAAATAAACATGAATAATTTTAAAAGAAACAATTATTGAAAGTACAATTTTCAAATTGGAATGTTTTAGTGGTTGGTGGTTCAGTTGATGTTATATTGGACGTGTGCGTAAAAGAAGTGAACTCGTTGATGTACATGGTGTATCCCTCAACTTATACAGGATTTCCGAATGGTGCTCTTCATATATGACCAGTGATCTTTATTAATTCTTGTTCTTGAATGCCAATGCGAGTCATATTTGAAAGTGCTGTGCAGTGGTTTGTAATTTTCTGTTTTTTGTCCAGATCAGTGCAGTTTGAAATGTTGGAAAACAAAGAAACAAATGCTAGGGTAGTGATAAAAATAAAGAAATGTTAGGGACGCGATAAAATTGTGCGATAAGCAGCCATGATTGGTTGAAAGACATCCTTTCGTACCGTTTTATTGGTCAAAAGTAGTGTGACGTAGTAAAAGTGTAATAGTCTTTAGAAAACTTGCAGGATTTACTTTATTTACGAACGTCTATACTGAACTTTTTGTTTGTCTGGCCCAGTGATGACCAACTGGCAGCCCGCAACCGACGTAGTCAGTTTCTATCAGAATGCTTCATAACTTTACAGTATTTTGCAATAAACTTTCTCACAGTGTTAGATTATATATTTTCTTTTAAAGCTTCAAATTGTCGCTGTAGATCGATTGGGTCGCTTGCGATATTTATTGCCTGTATTGTAAAGGTTGGAGAAATTATCGATAGGTCGTTTGGGTCTTCCATACTGTGACCAGACAGCTTGTGTCATTGCTCCATATCATGTTAGTGTAACTGCTGCTTCCATATAGCAAACAAAATAGATCACGTTATTTATAATAAGTATTTCGGATTTGGTTAAAGAACTTTAGAGCCCCACTTCTGGTATCGTCCATCTTGTGAGCTTGCGAGATATGAATTGAAATGTTGTACATAAATTTAATCATGATATTGAAATAGAAGAGAAAATATATACTTAACAAAACAAAATAATTATTTTATGGAACTGAATGTGGAAGAAATCATGCTAAGAATGCATATCGCTTTCGATCGAGTTTGAACATGTCAAGTCCGAATGTAATACGAACATTGAAACTGCGCAACTAAACAAGAACGACTCGTTAATTAACCAAATATAACGCCGTTAAGTTTACGTTAAACTATATCTACGTAAATGGAAAACTCAATGTAGATGCACTTCTAGTGTAAAGAGAATGAATATGTATTACAATCTCCTTATTAATCTTTAGAATCTTGAGAGAGGCTAGCCCCAAATCGAGGGAAATAGCATATCTAACGTTAGTGCGACCGTTAATGGAATACGGAACTACATGTTGGGATCCCTATAGAATATATCAGATAAATTCCTTAGAAAGAATCCAGCATAGGGCAGCTAAATTTGTTGAAGGTAAAAGAGAAGATGGAAACTATACGATAAAAGAACTTAAATGGGAAACTTTGGAAAACAGACGTAGGAAAACTAGAATAACATCATTGTATAGAGCACATCTAGGTCAGAAAGCATGGGTAGACATAACGGCTCGGTTAGAAAAGCCAACGTACTATGGTAGGCACGATCATGATTTTAAAATCAAATGTAGGAAACAGAAAACGGATGTAGGTAAATTCTCATTTTTAAATAGAACTATAAATGATTGGAATGACCTACCTGCCGCGGTCTTTGAGGGCTATCCTTCCTTAAGGAGATTCAAGAATAACTTAAAAAGTTGTGTATAAAGTGCAAATTAAAATTAAGGTGACATTTAACATTTAATTTTTTAAGGTGACATGTATTTATTTAGCCTGACGAGTTACTTCCTTGGTTTGAATTGTAAATTATTTAAAAATAGCGTGTAGGAGGGCCTTAGACTAGAAATGTTTAGTTTAAATGTAGTTCTGTTTATAAGTATGCATAAGGGTGTAATTATTTGACTTATTTGAACTATTGTATCAGTGAAGCGAGGTGAGTCAGTGAAGTTATGGTTTTACAGTGCAGTGAATAGTTCCGATCAGTGATAATTTATAGAGTCTGAAACGTGTTCTGTAGTGTCAGTGAAATGTGTTCTAAAGTGTCAGTGAAATGCGTCATAGTGCCACTACAATGAGTGAGATGAGAGTAAAGTGAAAGACTATTGAAACTTATGTAGGGCCTATACATATGTAGGTTGTATTGTAAAATTAGGTATTTTATTTATGTTTTATTATTAATTGTAATTATTGTGTTAAATTGTATTGTCCATTCTTATTGTATTGTGTATTGTATAATTGTACCGTGTATTGCAATTTTATTGTGTATACCACTGCCACCGGGTGCTTGCCCACTTGCAGTGTAAATAAATACATAAAATACATACATTAACAAAAATAATATATTATTAAGTAGAGAGTTACTAGTGGCGCAGAGACTTAAATAAACAAATATTATTAACAGCTTTCTGCTGTGAATTCAAACAAGATTCTTATGAGTTGCCTGATATAGACGATCTGCTATACAGTGATGTCGAAGTAGTTGCAGCGGATCACGGCGTTTCTTTCTCTTTGTTACAGTTCATATTATGGAATGTATTTTGTCTGCTTTGATCAGACTTTTTCACCCCTCAGTTACAATTTCCCTCGCCGTTGCTTCCCCCCCCCTTTTCTCTTTCACGTCTCTGCCATTTCCCAATACTTCCGCCTTACAGTCTAGCAATCTGTTGTATTTCCTGTCTGTGTCGAGCTTGTTAATTGAAAAAATGTACATCCATGTTCCAACATTCAGATTCCGCCCCGATAATAGAAACGCCGCATTTCTTGCATGACTAACATGATAGAAAAAAGAACAGGAAAACAACTAGACAACAACTTAATGTTTGATCAACTTTGCGTTGAAGAACGCATCTTATGAAAGAATCTTACTTATCTATCTATTCAATTAATATGGAAGCACTTAACGCGGAAATTGGCTGGGGCGTAGACAGAAGTGTTCAACTGTATATAAATGAATTCGTTAGACAATGGTCTTGTGAGTCGAGGTGCGGTTAGAGCAGGCTTGCACAAGTTTGCGCTCTCCGAGCCGGCTCACAGCTCATGAGCGGAATGCAGATATTAGCTGTGCTCTGTGTAAGTGTGGACTGGAAGAAGGGGTGATCTCGTACAAAATATATACAAAAGGAAGTACTATTATGAGTGTTTATGAAATGAATTCCCGTTCAGTGTTTGCAAAACTATCTTGGATTATTATTAATTAATAAAGAAATATTTATTTTACGGAAATAATAGAAATTCTATAGCTACTTAAATGTACAATATCATTTTGTTATATTTTTATTTACCAGTACATCAAAACGAGGTTTTATGCCGTAGGCAGCTGAAATGAATAGTAGCCTACTGATCGTAATGAAACATCACTTATAGGTGTTCGATGTCTCCCTTTATTAAAGCTGATTATAGAAAACAGTTGCTCACAAATATAAATGTTGAGCCAGACATAGCAATCATTTTCACAGCCAGCCTGTGTAGTCGTGGATATTATTGCTAATGTTTAGCCTTGTAAAACTTAACTAGGCTAGTAGTAAGTTATTATTCAAACGATCTTTAGCCCTTAGGTCACATTGAAAATCAATAAGTTCGAGCTGTAAATCGTAATGTTAAATGTTATGTTCCGTCTTTTAGATTCCTCCATACTGTACTGTAGCAGTAGGTAAGCAACGTGAAACAGTTACTGAGAATAGGCCTACACACTGCACTCCACTAGAAAACTGAGTGGTCGTTTCCCTCTCCTCTACCTATAGCAAGTCTATGTCATTCTGACGTATCTTCCTCTCCGTTTCGGCGAGCGGTAACCACGGCTCTTCCGCGCGCGCTCGTTGAGCGCTGTTTGTGCAGGTATGGGTTAGAGGGAAGTACGCAGAGGCGTACGCAAGGGAGAGTTGCCGGGTTTGAATCCCCCCTTGAACTTAAAATAAATTACATATTTAGATTTAAATATTTTTTATCCATAATCGTTTTCCCTTCTTCAGTTTTTCACTGTCAGAGTAACAAAATCTACATCGATATAAGGCATAGTCCTCCTATCTCTCCTTCAGTATGGTATAATCCCTGTGCTTTGTGCTGCGTCACGTTCGAATTATAACAATGCTGTCTTTATTATAGAGAGACCCACTGCCTAGTACCGACCTTGATTGTAATGAAATGAAGTCGACGCACAGTGTGCAATTTCCTTAATCTCATCATCATCATCATCATCATCCTTCACGAATTAGGCCTCTGTAGACCTGTTTCGGCCCCATCTAGCAGTCTTCTTAAAGGTCTTCCTGGTCGACGATGTCCTCTAGGTTTATACTGCATCATAATTTTTGGGATTCTTGAATTTTCCATTCTTCTTACATGATCTAGCCAATTGAATTTGTATCTGCTGATTTTTTCTTCTACTGACTCTACTTCTAATTGTTCTAAAATTTCTTCATTCCTTTTTCGGTCTAAAAGAGTATATCTGAACAAAATTAATAACTTCTCTTCTAAGTAACAGATTTTCATGAAACTTTATACAGAACTTAAAGGTAACGTATTTGATATGATTACGAACTCAGGTTACGTTTGTTTGAGGGGAACTACCCTTTCATAGGGGATGAATTTAAAGAAATTAATGACTTCTTTTCTTTCTAACATATTTTTATGAAACTTTACACAGAACTTAAAGGTAACGTATTTGATATGATTACGAACTCTGATTATATTTGTGTGACGGAACTACCCTTTCGTAGGGGGTGAATTTAAAGAAATTGATGACTTCTTTTCTTTCTAACATATTTTTGTGAAACTTTACACAGAACTTAAAGGTAACGTATTTGATATGATTACGAACTCTGATTATATTTGTGTGACGGAACTACCCTTTCGTAGGAGGTGAATTTAGGAGAAATTAATTACTTCTTTTTCTTTCTAACATATTTTCATGAAACTTTACACAGACCTTAAAGGTAACGTATTTGATATGATTACGAACTCTGATTACGTTTCTGTGAGGGAACTACCCTTTCACAGGGGGTGAATTTAGAAGAAATTAATGACTTCTTTTCTTTCGAACATAATTTCATGAAACTGTACACAGAACTTAAAGGTAACGTATTTGATATGATTACGAACTCTGATTACGTTTGTGTGAGAGGAACTACCCTTTCGTAGGGGGTGAATTTAGAAGAAATTAATGACTTCTTTTCTTTCGAACATAATTTCATGAAACTTTATACATAACTTAAAGGTAATGTATTTGATATGATTAGAAACTCTGATTACGTTTATGTAAGGAGAACTACCCCTTTATAGTTGGTGAATTTAGACAAAACTATTTTTTTTTCTATCTAACATAATTTAATTAAACTTTATGAACAACTTAAATGTACTATATTTGAATTGTGGACAAACTAGGATTATGTTTAAATAAGAAAAAACTACCTCTTTATAGGGGTAAGTTAATAATTATGAATATAATTAAATATATTTAAATTTAATATAAACATGTCCCTTATCCTGAAAATTTACTTTCAATAAACAATTAGGAATTCATGGCATATTCATTAATGTTTGAAAGTTGAAGGTAATCGAACGTAAGATGGAGCAAAATCAGTTATTCTTTGCTCATTTATGAAGTAATTTGATTAAATATGTACAATATTGCGAAATTTGTAGCAGCTTTTTACAGTCTAAAGGTAAGATATTGCTGATTCTGGTTGTTCTTTGTGGAGATGCTTCTGACAATAAGATTCTTTTACAATGTCTGCTGCATATCGCTTTCCCGCCGCTCTTAAAGTTGATTCTGCAGCGAAAGAAATTTCCTCCGGACTAAGGTCTCCTATTAAATTTTGAACTTTACTTTTTTTTTTGCTCTTACTGCTGCTTTCACTGAATAGTTTTCTTGGACGACCCCTAATCGGCTCAGATGTCGCATCCACAGGCATAAAAGCAAAAAAAAAAAATTGCAAATTTGTTCAGGGAAATTGAAGCCATTATTTAGCCAGTCAGCATTATATTTTAAAAATCTTTTCTTACTTCTGTGTTACTTTAACCAGCGGGACAGAATTTTCGATGAAAAATAGCTGATGACGTTCTTAATTTTATTTTCAATATCACTGGGAATGTCTTTCAGTCCTAATGGAGCTATAATATTATTTAAAACCTCGTTATTCCTTGATTCAGCACTACTCCGATACCAAACTTCAAAAAGCTGCCGGCGGCGTATAGCCCGCCACGCCACTGAAAATAATTAATACCGATTAGGTTCGCAGCTATACGCAACCAACCAAACAATATTTCACACGTGAAATGATGTCGGAATATAAATATGCAACTATTTTGCCAGCAACTAGCAGCTAGTATTTTGTAACTCATGTTAAAGCCAGAGTTTATGGAAAAAATTATATAAATATTCTTCATATGAAATAAAGGCCGTATTGGATGTTCTAATTTAGTAATTTAGCTAAATTACACATTATATTGAAGCACATACTTGAATTTACAAATTCCATGTCAAAGAAGACAAGAAAACACCATTTACTAGCACTTAATATGACTTTGAAAATTGCGACGGAGGAGTGTGGATTCAACCCTCTGCAGATAGCAATGTTTACGCTACTGTAAAACAAACAAATATCCGGGAGAAAGATCGCGCTTTGTCTTCACAAGATGCCTTGTACAGTTAGGAACATAAATTCATAAAAATGTGTAGTGAAATCAATAAGTCGAAAAATGGTTTTTGTCCAGCTAGATTAGGAAAATTGCACACTGTGCGACGCAATCGCTCGTTCAGTTAAATTGCATGGTCGCATGTTAAGTTCTACATAACGGTTTTTAACGTAAATATCTATTACAGCAATATTTTAATAGGAAGTAGTGTATCTTTACAAAATAACAATTTTCGAGTTACGACATTATTTTACTGGGAGTACGATATATTGTATAAAAGTTTTACTTTAATTATAGCTTATTATATTAGCATAATTCAGGATTATGGGTATCAGTGGCCCCAAAGAAACGCAATCTGAGCGTACACGGTCCATTAAAGTAAAGTACCTGTGAAGTTCTCGTAACTTTCTATGTTTGTAATTATATTCTACAGTATCACGGCCTGGCCCGCAAGCTGCTCAGCCGCGAATAAATACAGCCTTGCGAATATTAGCGCAAATGGATGAGCACATAATCTCCATTACCATTAACGTTAAACAAATATACCGCAGAAATGAACAAAATGATAACAGTGTAACCAGGAAGATCCCGTGTAAGGCCTCCGAATGAGACAGTTAATGAGGTCTAATGCCCAGAGCCTTACCACTCCCTTCAGTTTACATTTGTTCAGTCGAGAAGGTACATAATAATGTCAAAGCCGCCTAGGCAGAGCGCTGGCTTTCGACGACTTGGGCCTAAGTTCAAATCTCGGCGATGGCGATGGTATTTGTGGAAGACAAAACCAAGCTTGTGACAGTTTTTCTCGGAGTTCTCTCCATTTTCTCTCGTCATTTTCTCAGGGTTGCCAGATGTCCCGATTTGGCGGGACATGTCCCGATTTTCATATAAAAATCCCGAGTCCCGCTTCGATTTCAGGCGGCATGCAAAAAGTACCTCCTTTAGAAAATTAACATCACTTGTATGATCGTATGGTTACCTAATAACTATTTTCTTCTAGGCCTTAATAATTAAATTACATTTAAAATTTTTGTGCGAGATCGTGCGTATTTGCTTGCTTTCCGCACAAAACCAATAAGCGGTAAGTGTGAAATACCACATTAAGTATCCCCAACGTAACACATAACAATTTCCCTCTTCTTACCGCTTAAGCGCGACATTCATTTTATTGCTTTAGGCTTTTAACATATTATTTTTAGAGACGTTTAACATAGTAATAATTATAAATTGGAAACTTACCACTGCAATTTCACCTAAACTGCACTGTTAATTATTGTTTTTAAATATTTGCAAAAATTCAGTAAAGTCTACTACTCCACAAAAGTTATTGCATTCCTGATGCAAGTAACATTAAGGATGCCGTGAAAAAAAAAAACAAGATTCCAGATGCCGATGTTATTACTGCAATATGTTCTATAAATAATATTGTTAAAATATTAAAATGAAAAATAAATCATTACATAACCTTACCGTTTGTTTTAAGTTCGCATTTATAGACTGGGGGGGGGGGGGGAAAGACAGACGTATATCACGGCCTGCTGGAGTATAGTAAACACAGAAAACATTTTATAGCAACAATGTTGAAGATAGATATTTTGGTATTCCAAAGTTGCCGTCATTAAACAGAAACCAAGATGGAGATTTCATTGCAACTAATTAGAAATTCGTCTTTCAGGTATATAATAAACGATCTTCGCACAAAATAATGTACGATACACGAGCGGTATGTTTGTTTTCATGTTCTCGGAAATTAAAAAAGCTCAACTACGTTTCGCTTTTCCAATCTTTTCCTCGACCATGAAAACGTCAACATACCGCTCTTGTAACGCATATTACTATTGCTTTTTAACATTGGAAAAAACGAATATTTTGGCAAGTGTACATAAGGTTTGTAGCAGTGAATTCAGTGGTGAATATGATATTTCTAAACATTTAAAAAGAGACGTTCATCAGAAATGCGTGGCACAGGGAATGGAAAAAAGCTTGTTGAAAATTCTAAACTCCAGTGATAAATATGTAGGGTCTGTACTGTATAAACTCTGTAAATGTATACTGTATGTTAAATGAAGGGTTTTGAGCAGTAGTATGCCAAGGCACAAAGTAAAATGTCAATTTAGATATCAATAAATTTTATGTCATTGTAATCAATTAATAAACACTGAAAATTAAATATTTTGTCACACGTGATCCATCTTTTGGAATTTGAGCTTTATTGTTAATAATAAACAGCTGGGAAAATCTATCAGACAGAACTACTATTAAACCATTAAGTTAATAATTTTGCATAAACATATTATTGCCACAAGCCTTCAAAAAGACGCCAGAAAAACGTAATGTAACTTACAGCCAGATAAATATTGTTTTGTACTTGGAAACCTGTACCTACAATTTGACTTTTATTAAAATTGCAATTTTGAAATTCATATTAGTCACTAACTGCACATACGTAGAGGGATAATTTTTATTCTTTTTTTTTAAGATAAAATTAAGTGCTGTATTATGTGATGGATAAAAGATGTCCCTCTTTGGTATATCTAAAATCTGGCAACCCTGGAAGATACCCTCCACAATTCCTCTTCATTATCACCTCAGTCTTGAAATATAGTGTCCCAAAAGCTATGGTGGGGTTTCAGAGAATTATATTTTTTAATGAATACAGGCAGAAATGTAATACTGGTATCATAGCAAAATAAAACCCTTAAAGTTTTTCGCTGAAGTGGATGGTACATAAAAACGCATGCATTACACAGATTTCTACACTGCATCTAAAACACAGTAATTCCCTAGGTGACTTCATCGAGAAGGCTGTGCTACGCTGTTTGTAATATTCATAATATGAGCACCCGTTATAATATTCTAACGTCCAGTAACGTACATATCGCTCAAGATATACCGCGAGATTTGTGCGACGTTTAATTAATTTTAACAATGAAAATTATTGCACCTTCATTTGTTTCCTTCCCTTTAAAATATATGATTATTTTTGTTACATTTTCATATATTACCGTGATACTTTTGACATTATTTATAATGCCTAGGTAATATACATATACAATGCCTAGGAAATGTATGAAACGCATTTTAAAATATAAAGAAATTTGTACTTTGCCAAAAATCGCCCGGTATTCTGTAAGTTACAGTTCCTAGATATTCTATACAGGGTGATTCAGACCACACGTAACAGTAATTTATTTCGGAAACTAGTGCATTAAAATTTTCGAGACAAAAATATTTATAACTGAAGCACATGTGAACTTTCACATGAGCTTGATTTCATCAATCAGCCTTAACAGGAAGTAGAGTCAGTGCCGTATCACTTTAAAATTTCAAATGGGGAGTCGGGGTCAAATAGGGTACCATTTGATAGAGCTCTTCAGAACAAACAATTTCATAGGAAACGTTTTTATCAATTCCTACTCTTTCAATGAGAAAACGTACGAAAGGCAATGACATTAATGCTGAGAAATGTTACAATACGAAAATGTAAATAAGACAATTAATGTTGACATGTTACTCACTTCTCAGCGCGGTTCATTCCATAAATTGGCAAAATCCGAGTTAGGATGGCGAGACGGTATGTGACGTGGAGACCTCGGTGCATCGACTGCATAACTTTGGTGATTGTCCGACAATTAAGCGCCTTCACAGGAACATTTAGGGCAGTGGCGGCTGATTGACTGAGGCAAGTGAGGCCGGGCCTCAGTCACTTGGCTTAAATGAAATCAAATTTTGTGTTTTCATATAATGTATTAGTTATTTGAAAGAAAGCATATATCGCTGTAGAAGCATTTGAAAACTTTAATGTATATAGACCTGTTTTTCAGTAAAATTTGTTCCTGAGGCCAGGATTGCTCGTGCCGGGTTTGGCTTGTGATGTGTTTTGCAGTAAAATTTGTTCCTGAGGCCAGAATCGTTCGTGCCGGGTCTCGCTTAATGCATTTCATGTCCTTTCGCGGGCTTTGAGGTTGCTCTTAAAACGTTGTAGCTGAGGCACAATTCGTCTGGCCTGGTCAGATTTCACTCGTCCCATCCATGGGCCGGCCTCAAGGGTAGAGTGGAGTGGGAATAGCAGTGGTGACTTGTTTTCCTAACTAGGCCATAAATAACAAAATTCCAGCTCTTTGGCAGGCAGAGACCCACACTATTCTCTCCCCTTATGTATCAGTTTATGACATATAAGCGAGGGTGTAGTACAGTAGTGAATCTGGGCCAATGTTGCTATGTATTTCGGGAAAATATAAACAGAAACAAATGAGAGAAGTAATGCTGGTGCAGTTAATTCATTGTTAGAGTATCCTTTTTTGAGAAGAAATAATACTGAAAGAAAGGAAGTTTTAAGTAAAGAGAGAGACTATCGAGATACCTACGACATCGCTGATAATTTTTCTCAGACATAATCTTAAAACGCGAGTATGGTATGGGCATCCTGGTATGGGCAACATAAATGGTTATGTGGTAATGTGATGCAAAATAAACTTCTCTTGGCCTTGTTTGTTGCTGTCAAAGAAAAAAATAAGAAGAAAAGAAAGAAAGGGGAATTTCAACACATAATATGGGTTGCTTCATCACACTGAAACAATCACTGAAACTCAGAGCATAACAGCTTATTTGGTGAGTGAAATTATTATTTTTCATTGATAATAATAAGAATAGACTAATAATAATAATGAGATCAATAATATAATAACAATAATAATTAATATCATAAACAAACATTTCCTATCGGAGGCAATTAAACTAGTTGCATCTGGCCTCACCGAGGATTTCGATCACCGGCCGCTACTGATTTAGGGTAATCAATAGGCTACACAGAGAGAAGAACGCCGAACAGGTTGAAGACCTTTCACTCTTGGCATTTACGATATGGAGTGGACGAGAAAAAAGGGGTAGAGCAGGGATGATACGATATTAGTTCCCAATCACGGTAGAAGAGCTCGACCTTGATCACGAGCGCATAGCGCATACACTTATTGGCGTCGTAACGTAGACAACAAGGATGTACAGTACATGCACATGCAGCGAATAAAGACAGCAATTATTACAATAACTTGCGTTACTAAATTTCTGGCTATGTAATAGAGCTAATTACTTACTTACTTACAAATGGCTTTTAAGGAACCCGAAGGTTCATTGTCGCCCTCACATAAGCCCGCCATCGGTCTCTATCCTGTGCAAGATTAATCCAGTCTCTATCATCATACCCCACCTCCCTCAAATCCATTTTAATATTATCCTCCCATCTACGTCTCGGCCTCTCTAAAGGTCTTTTTCCCTCCGGTCTCCCAACTAACACTCTATATGCATTTCTGGATTCGCCCATACGTGCTACAGAGCTAATTACTAAGTTATTTAATATACACGTACATCATCATCATCACCTTCATCCTTCACGAATTAGGCCTTTCTAGACCTGTTTCGACCCCATCTAGCAGTCTTCTTAAAGGTCTTCCTGGTCGACGATGTCCTCTAGGTTTACATTGCATCATAATTTTTGGGATTCTTGAATTTTCCATTCTTCTTACATGACCTAGCCAATTGAATTTGTATCTGCTGATTTTTTCTTCTACTGACTCTACTTCTAATTGTTCTAAAATTTCTTCATTCCTTTTTCGGTCTAAAAGAGTATATCCTGCTGTCCTCGTGAAAAATTTCATTTCCGTTGCTTTGATTCTGTTCATGTCTTTTTTCTTTAATGTCCAAATCTCGCTTCCGTATAAAAGGGAGGGTAATGCTAGTGTATTACATATTTTTATTCTTGCAGATTTTTGTACTAATTTAGCTTTTAATGTCTTGTTTATTATTCCTAGAATTTGTGTAAATTTGGTAATTTTCTTGTTCACATCTTTTTCATTTTGATAAGATATTTCACAACCCAGATAATTGAAATTTTGCACTTGTTCGAGGCATTGGTTATTGTGTATTATCTTACTTCTGACTGGGTCTTGTCCTAAAAATTCCATTACTTTTGATTTTTGTGCTGAATTTTCCATCCCAAAATCTTTTAATATTTTATTTAATGTATACAATCCTCTTTGTAAATTATCCTCTGAATTGGAAATTATGACATGATCATCGGCATAGAGTAATGTTAGAGCACTGGTTATTTTGATTCCTGATGTGTAGATTTGGTTCCATTTTAAAATAATTTCATTTATATAGATATTAAATAAAGTTGGTGATAGTGGACAACCTTGTCGAACTCCATTATTAACTGATTTTCTTTCGGATATACAGTTATTTATTTTGACACTTATTTTGATGTCTGTGTCTGTACATATATAAACAAATCGCAAAGGGTAGGGTTTTTAGGAACAAAAAGAGAAATAGGAAACGTTAATTGTATTTAAACCATTTTATTGTTAAAAGCAATTATTTATTATGTAAATACTTCACTTCATTGGTTAGGAGAAACTAATAGGGTCTACCTGCTCGACGTGTGTGATCTCTAAGTACTTTTGAGTATTTGTTGAAAAAATAATAATGGCAATATTGATTGAAATAGAGTATATTGATTATGTGATTGTGAAAATGTAGTCCTTACTCTCCAGTCGTGATTATGTAATGAGTTTTCTTAGAGTGATTTGTGAGATTCACGTAACACGAAAAACAGAAATTGATTAAATTAAGATATTGAGAGCTATCGTAATTTCTGGGGTCAATCATTTAAGGGGATATGTATGACTTTTAAAACTTTCAGTCCACACCTGTGTAGTAATGGTCAGCGCGTCTGGCCGCGAAACCAGGTGGCCCGGGTTCGAATCCCGGTCGGGGCAAGTTACCTGGTTGAGGTTTTTTTCCGGGGTTTTCCCTCAACCCAATACGATCAAATGCTGGGTAACTTTCGGTGCTGGACCCCGGACTCATTTCACTGGCATTATCACCTTCATTTCATTCAGACGCTAAATAACCTAGATGTTGATACAGCGTCGTAAAATAACCCAATAAAATAAAAAATTAAAACTTCCACAATTTCGGCCAAATTTGTGAAATTTCAAGTATATAAATAGATCTATATAGTAATATCATCTGTACAAAATTTGGTGCAATTAGGTCTAATAGTTTTCAAATTAAATTTTTAAGTATATTTTATATTGACGTTACTAAAAAAAAATCCTTGCATCAAAGTTTTCAAAATGTTTAGTTCATATTAATTTGCTAAAAATCCTGAAAATAGTTATTGGAATAAAAGTGAATTAGCATTTTGAGCTTAGTAATAGTATAAGTTAAAGTGCAATCAGAGATAAAATATTATTTCTAAATTAAAGAAACACGTAGTCTAATAAAAGTAAATATCCAGAAACAAGCAACAAATAAAACATCAACAATACATTTAAAATAAAGAAATAAAAGGAATCTAGATACAATCTACTGACCCAAATGTAAATTAATTTACCTTCGATGTCAATTCCGAAATGAATTTACTTCTCTCTTCTCCTCAATAATGCCTATATTTTTTTTTTTATGTTGCGTCTCATAATGCCGTTTTATGTTGCTTTTTTGCAAATGATATACTATATATATATATATATATATATATATATTTTTTTTTTTTTTTTTTTTTTTTTTTTTTTTGCACAACAAACACTGGACTTCATCACCATGTTCGAAGCATAAATATTGTATCTTCCACTCTTCCTTGAAAGCTTTAAGCGCTTCCGTTCCGTCATGATGCGCTGTGTTCTAAGATCTGTACATCCTTTAGCAATGTTTACAGGTAAAAGAGCTCCGCGCGCGCGCAGCGGGCATAAAATAGCTCTCGCCCGCAATTATTAGTATCCATCGCAAGACTGGGGTAGAGCGAAGACTTCAGACTTCATGTCTGAAGAAGAAGAAGAAGAAGAAGAAGAAGAAGAAGAAGAAGAAGAAGAAGAAGAAGATGATGATGATGATGTAATTGCAGAATGACATATTGCCCGTGGCCCTCGCTGCTTGCTGTGTCGTGCCGTGTGCCACATAAGGGCTGCGCGCAAATCGATTCCTTTCCCCACGCGGGTCCCATAACTCTTACTAATTCGCAATTCATGATCATCCTTTCACCCACCGCATTCCCCATTAGTCCCACAGCAAGTGATACGCATAAATTGTGCTGCACACATGCGCCTCTCTCCGTCTGTGTTGTGCCGGATTCAAATCTGTACCTTCGTAAACAATCTGCTGCAGCTCGGTTTTGTACTACAACTTTTTGCATCCCCTACTCTCTCGCCCCTTCCGACAATTTCGTGTAATAAGTCCTTGCCACAGCCAGTAATAATGCGGGAGGTTGAGCCGACCTGCACTCTCTCTCACATCTGGCGCTCCGTTGTTAATAACCCAGACTGCAGCGACGCACTGGCTCGTCGCGTAAGAAGACACACAACTGACTGTACGATTTTTATTATAGGGATATCCTGAACTGTAGTCCCAACGCTGTTATTTCCGGCGTGACTCCGCCTCTTTGCTTAGTCTAGAAAATGAAGGCTCTATAAAGTCTAGGTAGGTAATATCGTTCGCCATTTTTGTTCCTACGTTTCCGAGCTACCAGACGAGGAATCTATTTGCCACATCGTTAAACATGATCATGTCGTAGCTCCTATGATAATTAATCAAACGCACTGTAATTCAGCAAATAATTGAGCGGCAAATAACGTCTTCGTGTGCTTTCTGCGAACGCCAACGAAAACACTAAAATGGCGGGCGATTATATTAAGTATTTATCGAGCCTTAAGAAATGAATCAGCGAATCACAAGACGCACACGTTTAAATGTAGCCGACTTGCGACGCGATTGGCTGCCGGAAATTAGAGCGACGGGACTTTTTTATAGCACCAACAGATAGCGCACGTGTACTATGAGGGATGCGCTTTGCGTGTGCATTTGTTTTTCGGTATATAAACATTGAGGATATACGTAGTGTATTAGTATATTTTATGCTCGACCATGCCGAAATGTAGTAATTATACACCTGGTAGCAGAACTTTAATGCATGTCATTAAAGTACACCTACTCATTAAAGGTCAGGTCTTTCAGCCAATGACGACTCAGGTTACAACTGTTCAGCCAATGACAGGTCAGCTTTCTACCGTTATAAAACCGCAAGTATCGATTATTCTCGGATATGCAATCGAAAGAGAATTAGCGAAAAGTCACGGAGGCTGGAAATCCAATACTGTCGCAGAAGGTTATGTTCTGTTACTCTAATAATTAGCGTTAATTGTAAATAATATTCAAATAAATTCAATTTGTCATCTCGTTTTTCAATGTCTAATTTAATTTCAATGTTATCTCTGTAGGTTCTTATGGCCTAGCAAGGTCAATGTGAACATCTGTTCCTCGGAAAAAATCAATACTTTCGCGTCTGCGCACATCTCACAACATATGGGACATTGGTCAAGGTCAGATACAAAGAAAATTAATAATATCAAGTTAGAAATATGGTCGAGCATAAAAAGTCTATGAAACTCGTCTATAATGGTAATTAAGAAGCTCGTATGAAAATTATGAAACTCGCTTGCGCTCGTTTCATAAACATCCATACTCGCTTCTTAATTACCTTCATTATAGGCTCGTTGCATAATGTACTAAAATACTCTTAAAAACAATTAATAATGGCAAATTTTTGTTATGTTCCTTTATGTAAAAACCAGGGAAAGCTTTTTATCTTCAATAAGGTCTCGAAATATTCTGAATATATGCTTTAAGCCTTAAAAAATATAAGTAATTAAATTGCGCCTCGAAAGTGCTAGCTATTAAATAAAAGTAACTACTTCAAGTAAGGAATTATTGACTACAGTTTCATTTTGGAAGCGGAAAAAGAAAAATTAAAAAAAAAAAAAAAAAAAAAAAAAACAAATGCAACCTCGACAGAGAGCTATGTCAGCTTAGATTATATGCAGTAGTTGTAGAAGTCTCCGAAGTTTACACCTGCAGTAAACTCTCGATAAACTGGGATCTTTATTATCCAGGACGATCCGTAGTGAAATCCATTTCGTGAATAATGTTTTTAATGTACTGTATCCTATTTATTAAAACCATGTTTTAACTTCAAATTTTCAAAATCATCCTACATAGTATTCAAAACTGCATGTCCTTAACCTACAAAACGCACGACTAATCGTGATACTACTGCGATCATATTATATCATCCTATTAAAAATTGCATTTCATCTTTCTGAAACTACAGAAAAAAATACAAGGAATTCAATCTCGGTAGTCTCTTCCCTATTAAAAAAACACATTGGTGGCTGCATATCCTGATTTTAGCATACGGTTCTTAAATACTAATGATTAAAGAGGGCAATATTCAACTTCGACATAGTTCCTATTTTTTCATTCGTGATCTCGTTCTCAAAGTTTTCGTTTAGGTTCATGAACATTCAACTTACTCGTATCTATATTCTGCATACTGCAGATTTCCCCACCCATCTCGGGGAATCGCACAATATTATTCGGGTTTACGTTATTATTTATTGTAAATTAAACTAAATTATGAGGTAAGAAAATATTGAATTATATTAAATTATACTAGGTTATACAAAATAACTGTAAATATAATTTTGACACGCACAGAAAACCAACAGGCCGGAAAACGTAATCAACTGTAGCATATGACATAACACAGCCCTACAACACGTTGCGCCGCATGGAACGCTCCTGCCATGTAGCGGTAAAACTTCGCATAAGATATCCCTATTATAAGGAGACACAGCCTCATTTCCTTTCTGAAATCGTTCATTTAATCCATGCTTGTCAAACTCGTGCTCCTAAGGCGCGAACGAATACGGAGGGGGCGGTTACTAGTCTCCTGATTGCTTCATGTCCCTTACATTGACTCAACGTAGGCAGGTCGCGTGAACGTAAACAGAGCTGTAATACTAGTAACAGTGGCGGCTGGTACTGTCCATATACTTTGCACCCCTAGTTTGGTACATACTTATAGGGATATCTTATGCAAAGTTTTACCGTTAGATGGCAGGAGCGTTCCATGCGGCGAAACATGTTGTAGGACTATGTTATGTCATATGCTACAGTTGATTACGTTTTCCCGCTTGTTGGTTTTCTGTGCGTGTCAAAATTATATTTACAGTTATTTTGTATAACCTAGTATAATTTAATATAATTCAATATTTTCTTACCTCATAATTTAATTTAATTTACAATAAATAATAACGTAAACGTGTTTAATATTGAGCGATTCCCCGAGATGGGTGGGGAAATCTGCAGTATGCAGAATATAGATACGAGTAAATTGAATGTTCATGAGAACTCTGAGAACGAGGTGCACGAATAAAAAAAATAGGAACTACCTATTGAAGGTGAATATTTCCCTCTTTAATCATTAGTATTTAAGAACCGTACGCTAAAAACAGGATATGCAGCCACCAATATGTTTTTTTATAGGGAAGGGACTATCGAGATTGAATTCCTTGTATTTTTTCTGTTGTTGCAGAAAGATCAAATGCAAATTTTAATAGGATAATATAATATGATCGCAGTAGTATCACGATTGGTCGTACGTTTTGTAGGTTAAGGACATGCAGTTTTGAATACTATGTAGAATGATTTTGAAAATTTGAAGTTAAAACATTGTTTTAATAATTAGGGCACAGTACTTAAAAACATTATTCACGAAATGGATTTCACTACGGATCGTCCTGGATAATAAACATCCCAGTTTATCGAGAGTTTACTGCAGGCGTAAACTTCGGAGACTCCTACAACTACTGCATATAAATAATCTAAGCTGACATAGCTCGCTGTCGAGGTTGCATATGTTTTTATTATTTTTTCTTTTTCCTCTTCCAAAATGAAACTGTAGTCAACAATTCCGTACTTGAAGTAGTTACTTTTATTTAATAGCTAGCACTTTCGAGGCGCAATTTAATTACTTATATTTTTTAAGGTTCAAAGCATATATTCAGAATATTTCGGGACCTGATTGAAGACAAGAAGCTTTCCCTGGGGTTTACATATAGGAACATAACAAAAATTTGCCATTTTTAGTTGTTTTTAAGAGTATTTATATACTAATACACTACGTATATCCTCAATGTTTATATACCGAAAAACAAATGCACACGCAAAGCGCATCTCTCAAAGTACAGGTGCGCTATCTGTTGGTGCTAGTTCAGGATATCCCTATTACTGTAATATCTTTATCATCGTCCTCGTCTTTCTTAGTAGGCCTATTGGTCCGTAAAATGTATACAGGGTGATTCACAAAGAGTTACTGCCACTTACGGAGTTTATTCCCGAAGACATTTTGAGCAAAACTGTCATATAAGCTTGTGTCCTATTCTCAATACTTTCAGAGTTACACTAATTTGAAGTTGTTAAAAATACTTTTTTTTTCTTTAGTTTCGCAATAAAGACATTTAGGTGGTTGGTAGCTGGAAAAATGAGGTGATTCATTCTACGATCTACCAATGGGCTAACAGGCTACGTGGCAGTTGACCGACCAGGCCTCGTCTTGCACGTCTCCATTGCTTAACGTTCGGGCATTCCTTCCGACTAGGACCAGTCAGGCTAGCAACTACCAACCAGACTCCGTCTTGCATGTATACCTTATTTTATTTCATGGAGTGCAGTTTCATAGAAAGGACTTTGCCGACAGAACTTCTACTGCCCCATACTAATTGGTTGTCATAAATAAATGTCTTCCTTACTGTGACGGAAATCTTGTCTTCTCCTGTTAGTAACCAATCACAATCCTCGTTCACAAGAATTGACAGGCTCCCCTCAAATCCACGTGGAGGCAGAGTTGTCGCATCTTTTCCGAATTCCAAGAATCCCGTCAGTCTCATTTCAAGGGTCACCAGGATTGTGGCAACTGTGCAATGTTGGAACGAGGGGACAGGATGGAATTGTCAGAGTTGTTTGTGTAGGAAGTCATAAATCTGTAAGTGGGTGTTCAAAGGAACCACCGAACTGCACTCCTTGAAATAAAATAAGGTATACGAATTTTATTATTAGGGGACAACAGCATCATTTCCTTTCTGCAATCGTTCATTTAATCCATGCTTGTCAAACTCTTGCTCCAACGCGCGAACGAATACGGAGGGGGTGGTTACTAGCCTCCTGACTGCTTCATGTCCCTTGCATTGACTCAATGTAAGGTAGGGCCGGTCGCGTGAACGTAAACAGAGCTGTAATACTAGTAACAGTGGCGGCTGGTACTGTCCATATAGTTTGCACCACTATTTTGGTACATATTACTGTAATAACTTTATCATCATCCTCGTCTTTCTCAGTAAGCCTATTGGTCCGTAAAATGTATACAGAGTGATTCACAAGGAGTTACTGCCACTAACGGAGTTTATTCCCGAAGATATTTTGAGCAAAAATTTCCACATAAATATGTGTCCTATTCTCAATATTTTCAGAATTACACTAATATGAAGTTGTTAAAAATACCTTTTTTCTTTAGTTGCGCAATAAAGACATTTAGGTGGTTGGTAAGCTGGAAAAACGAGGTGATTAATTCTACGAGCTACCAACGGGCTAACAGGCTACGTAGCAGTTGACCGACCAGGCCTCGTCTTGCACGTCTCCATTACTTAACGTTCGGGCATTCCAGTCAGGCTAGCAACTACCAACCAGGCTCCGTCTTGCACGTACCCTAACGCTCTCCATGCTTTACGCGCTGTCAGTAACGTGTTCCCCCATCCGAGATCGCTGCTAAAAGTTATTCCTAGGCATTTACATGTGTTAACTTTCGTAATGGTTTCATTCCCTAACGTATACCATGCGATTATTTTATTTATTTTTCTTGTAAAACTGACGACTTTGTTTTTTAGATACCGTAATTTATATTCATTTTGTTGACCATTGCCCAATCGTTTATTCTATTGAGTTCATTCTGAAGAAGAGTAGTATCTTCATAACTTTTTTTCCCCCTGTATACGATACTGTCATCCGCCAATAAATTCGTAGTCCGTTGCTACCAAACACAAGCACGTTAGTAGCTCTAATACTTCGACATTATTGTTTGTAGATGCCTTAGGGAAAGGAATTGATTTTATCTGGAGCAGTGTGTGAGGAGAGGCCACCCCCGCTGGTAAGTCTGAGGGGAGGCTTTGTCAGCTGCTTTTGGGCAGGGACGTCGCCCGGCACTTCCTCCTATCAGTCAAGCTGCAGACAGGAAACAAAGCCATCAGCAAACTGACAGTGTGCTGTACATCAGCTTACTAATTTCTTGCCAGCAGTGGCGGACACGCGCGCCCCTTCAAATTGGATCCCGCTGCTGCTTGTTAGTCACTCTGACAGATACCGTCCAACTGTCAGCCGTTTGCGCTACATCCAAACCGCTTTCCTTATAGACCCTTATTAGTACAAACCGAGAGTTCTGTGAGAGATAAAGTAAGGTACTTTTGTGCGAGATCGTGCGTATTTGCTTGTTTTCCGCACAAAACCAATACGCGGTAAGTGCGAAATACCACATTCAGTATTCCCAACGTAACACACACAACAATTTCCCTCTTCTTACCGCTTAAGAGACGTATTCATTTTACTGCTTTACGTTTTTAACATATTATTTTTAGAGACGTTTAACATAGTAATAATTATAAATTGGAAACTTACCACTGCAATTTCACCTAAACTGCACTGTTAATTATTGTTTTTAAATATTTGCAAAAATTCAGTAAACTCTACTACTCCACTAAAGTTATTGCATTCGTGATGCAAGTAACATTAAGGAAGCCGTGAAAAAATCAACAAGATTCCAGATGCCGATGTTATTACTGCAATATGTTATATAAATAATATTGTTAAAATATTAAAATGAAAAATAAATCATACATAACCTTACCGTTTGTTTTAAGTTCGCATTTATAGACTGGGGAAAAAAAAAAGACAGACGTATATCACGGCCTGCTCGAGTATAGTAAACACAGAAAACATTTTATAGCAACAATGTTGAAAAGAGATATTTTTGTTTCCCAAAATTGCCGTCATTGAACAGAAACCAAGATGGAGATTTCATTGCAACTAATTAGAAATTCGTCTTTCAGGTATGTAATAAACGATCTTCGCACAAAATAATGTACGATACACGAGCGGTATGTTTGTTTTCATGTTCTCGGAAATTAAAAAAGCTCAACTACGTTTCGCTTTTTCAATCTTTTCCTCGAACATGAAAACATCAACATACCGCTCTTGTAACGCATATTACTATTATGACAGTTTCTATTACAGCAAATAAGCCTAGTCTAGTCTAGTCTAAGCATAGTCTTGAACAGCGGTGACCAAAACTCGAGCTGGAGTGATTACATGCGACAGACAGCGTATGAAGTAAGGAGACGGAGGGAAGGTACTTGGCATGAAAACTACAACCAGTGGTGGTTCCTGTACTAACATCATAATCAATTCCGCGGATAAAAATCTCAAGCTTTGCTGTCATCAAGAGCCAGTGAATAATATACGAATTTTTTTGCTTCTTTTTTTTAACCTCCCTCTTGAATATAATCAGGAATTTTCTAAATTTTTCTGTCGATACCTGGTCGATAAATTCGTAGTTTTTTTTTTTTTTTTCAGAATTAAAAACTTCTATTGGACAAGTTATTTAAGCTATTTTAATCATTACTCTTCTGAGAAATTCTGTTCTATTAATAGGTTTTAAGCACGAGATATTTCAAACTCCATTAGGTAGCTGACTTCCTTTAATTTATTTATTTTATCTTTCTCTTTCTGGCTATGATTTAAGACATGTCAATTCCTGGCGTTTAACACTTCGTTGGCACGTAACATTGAATCAGTTTTTCTACAATATTATTATTAAGTGAATAATTAATAAATAGTTACCCTTATCTAAAGATTAAGCAGATTAAAATTGAGATAAAACCTAATAATTTTATCCTTCTAGGGAGAAGATCTAAAAATATCAATATTCATGCACGTACAGGAGAATTATAGAAACACATACTTAGTGATCAGTATTACTTACTTACTTACAAATGGCTTTTAAGGAACCCGGAGGTTCATTGCCGCCCTCACATAAGCCCGCCATCGGTCCCTATCCTGTGCAAGATTAATCCAGTCTCTATCATCATAACCCACCTCCCTCAAATCCATTTTAATATTATCCTCCCATCTACGTCTCGGCCTCCCTAAAGGTATTTTTCCCTCCGGTCTCCCAACTAACACTCTATATGCATTTCTGGATTCGCCCATACGTGCTACATGCCCTGCCCATCTCAAACGTCTGGATTTAATGTTCCTAATTATGTCAGGTGAAGAATACAATGCGTGCAGTTCTGTGTTGTGTAACTTTCTCCATTCTCCTGTAACTTCATCCCGCTTAGCCCCAGATATTTTCCTAAGCACCTTATTCTCAAACACCCTTAACCTATGTTCCTCTCTCAGAGTGAGAGTCCAAGTTTCACAACCATACAGAAGAACCGGTAATATAACTGTTTTATAAATTCTAACTTTCAGATTTTTGGACAGCAGACTGGATGATAAGAGCTTCTCAACAGAATAATAACACGCATTTCCCATATTTATTCTTCGTTTAAGATCCTCCCGAATGGCATTTATATTTGTTACTGTTGCTCCAAGATATTTGAATTTTTCCACCTCTTCGAAGGATAAATCTCAAATTTTTATATTTCCATTTCGTACAATATTCTGGTCACGAGACATAATCAGTATTAATGATAATAATAATAATAATAATAATAATAATAATAATAATAATAATAATAACAATAACAACACATTATTCAGCGTGGCAATTAATGTTTCTATATACTCCTCATTAAACCGTTGAGCAAAGTGAACATATTACATTTTGTCCGACAGAACAACAAAAAAGTTCTCATTGTTTACGAAACCATCTCTTACTGCTTGTAGAGACAGAGTTTGTATAGCGACATGATACCGCCACTGCTTGCCTTCAGTACGTGAATGAAACACACAGCAATGTACGCGTACAGGAAACTCCTCGTATTCGTTTGAATGTCTCTGATTACACGATGTAATCACGACACCCGCTTTGGTCACCGCTGGTCTAGAATATCTTACATTTCCAACTTTGTTCCGTTGTCGAAATTTATTTTCCTATTGAGTTTATAACTCAGTGCTGTTTGTGGTATTTTCTGTTATTCTTTTCAGATGTTTTAGAAATCTTTCCTTATACTGCATTTTCACTTGTTTTAGAACTTGTATTTTTAGTTTTGACTTCATATCTGCACTTACAAGTATTCTGTCGCTTAACCTGATCTTCTGAATAATCGAATCTTTTTTGTCTGTGGATTATTTTGTCATTGTTTGTGTTTAAGTTTGTATTTAAACTGAAGAATCAGACTGAGTTAGGAATCTTGAGTCTGCTTGATAAATTGCTTGAACAGAAAACTTACTTCCACATTCAGAAAGAATGAAGACGGACAGATGTGCGTAATGACCAGCAAGTTTCCAGGATTAATATTTTGACATGAGGTCCCTCACGGTCAACACACACAATAAGGGTTTAGCATTTTCATAAACTATTCCGGTATCCTAAAATTTATTTAAACATGGTAATAACAATAACACTAAACTACAACATTCTATCGAAGTGACGGCCATTGTAATCTGCAGTGCACAATGAGCGCAATAATATCTAAGACCAAAATAAGTTAAGTACATCAAATACTGTACGTACTAGGAAATACAAATAGATAATAGTACATTATGCAACGAGCCTATAATGAAGGTAATTAAGAAGTGACTATGGATATTTATGAAACGAGCGCAAGCGAGTTTCATAAT
Source organism: Periplaneta americana (assembly GCF_040183065.1). Lineage (NCBI taxonomy): Eukaryota > Metazoa > Arthropoda > Insecta > Blattodea > Blattidae > Periplaneta > Periplaneta americana. The sequence continues at coordinate 207,371,000 of NC_091117.1, read as the reverse complement.
TTTCATACGAGCTTCTTAATTACCATTATAGGCGAGTTTCATACGACTTTTTATGCTCGACCATATTTCTAACTTGATATTATTAATTTTAATTGCATATGACCTTCAGCAATGTTCCGTATGTTGTGAGATTTGCGCAGACGCGAAAGTATTGATTTTTTCCGAGGAACAGATGTCCACATTGACCTTGCTAGGCCATAAGAACCTACAGAGATAACATTGAAATTAAATTAGACATTGAAAAACGAGATGACAAATTGAATTTATTTGAATATTATTTACAATTAACGCTAATTATTATAGTAACAGAACATAACCTTCTGCGACAGTATTGGATTTCCAGCCTCCGTGACTTTTCGCTAATTCTCTTTCGATTGCATATCCGAGAATAATCGATACTTGCGGTTTTATAACGGTAGAAAGCTGACCTGTCATTGTCTGAACAGTTGTAACCTGAGTCGTCATTGGCTGAAAGACCTGACCTTTATTGAGTAGGTGTACTTTAATGACATGCATTAAAGGTCTGCTACCAGGTGTATAATTACTACGTTTCGGCATGGTCGAGCATAAACAATATTACAATGATTTCTCTCACTATTACAAATTAAATTCCATAAAAATTGTCCATTTCACTTTCAGCTTTCTCATTTCGTCGTTGAGGAATATATCTTCAATGCTACAGTGTATGTATGTATTTATGTATGTATGTATTTATTCACACTGCAATGGGTATATACCCGGTGGCAGTGGTAACTAATTACACTCAATAATGACAATAATAAACTTATTAATTAAAAATACAATCAATAATAATACTAATAATTAATACTAACAATAATTAATAATAATATTAATAATAATAATATAAAATAATAATAACAGGAAATATCCTAAATTAAATGAAACGATCACTTAAAATAACATTTGAAATAAATCTAATTTGTATCTTAAAACTAAGATCGAACTAAAACCCACGAGTATGATATGTTCATATCTGCACAAGTACCTTTCCACATTACACTCATTTCGCTGTCAACTCACTCACTGCACTGGAACTACAACACATTTCACTGATTCTATCCTGATTTCACTAACACTTCAAAAACATTTCACTGTTCAAATACTTTGCACTGCCACTATAAACTATAAAGCTTCACTGACAGGAACACGTTTCACTTACACAGCACACTTCACTGACACGACATACTTCTTCACTGATAAAACACACTTCACTGACACAACATAATTCTTCACTGATACAACACTTAAATAACAACATATCATTTACACATACTGCGTATAATTACCGTCTATTAGTAAGGTCCTTAAGCCTATTTTTAAACACATTTTTGGTTGTTGGTAAAGCCTTTAGTAAGTCTGCAGGTAAATCATTCCAGTCCAGTGTGGCGTATGTGCTTGGGAATGACGGATTATTTGGCTTGGCTGAATCAGAGATTGATTCGTATACTTAGCAGGTTTTGGCCCATTGTGCGGCCTTAATAAGCACTGATTGTCAAAGTCCTACAGGTGGATTGGGTGGCATTCGTAAATCCCTTGCTGGCATTCTACCTTAGCCCCTGATAGAGACAGGCTCCGTTTCGCGGACAAGTAACATGATAATACCCAGGGGCCCGGAGTTCCAAGCCCTTTGTACAAGGTGGGCCAGTCAAACGGAAAGATTTGATGGGAGTATACTGGTCATATGGAAGAGTGAGAATGAATACTGGGTGTTCCGTTCAAAGTGTGTCATGGCTCGGTTTATGCCGTCACGTGGCAGAGGTGTATTACTTATCTGCCAGAGAAGTTGCCTAGCAAGTACGGCGTTCATTCAGAAGAGTACTTACCGATACGTACGGTAACGCCGGTAGTGGCAGGAATGTGAACTGTTCCGAAACATGTACTGAGGTGAGTTTTTTCTTACTGTCGGGATATGGGGAGAGGGTTAAGACGATTACTTACGTATTTCTTGACATTAACTTCGACGATCAACATGGACACGGAGCATTTGATTTGTATTGTGGAATGTTGCCTGTACGCAACCGATGATAACAAATACCCTGCGTACGACTTGGCCGCGCAAAACACAGTTCGAAAGAGGTTATGGTAGCACACAGACTGAACAGACTGCCATCTGTTGCTACGACGTTCAAGTTATACCGTACACGTTCTCAAGTTCAGATTGAACGCCTTGATTAATAGGCAACTTCTCTGACACAAAAGCTGAAACTCGCTTCAAATCGCTGACTCATCAACAGTGACGTCATGACACACTTTGAAATGAACACCCAGTATAACCGTCTCTTCCCTACCTACTTACTTTACAATTTATGACTCCTTAGGTGGTGACGTCACTATCTCCGCGTTCCCTAGTGACCATGTTGTTTGTCTCTACCATGTTTTGTTAAATGTGCTCATCATTACTGCAATTAATTGATTTCAATGGAGCGTTGGTCCGGGGAACAGCGCGGCTACGCACTTAAAGCGTGTTGTCTTCATAACGAGATTTTGGTGCAAACCCGACGAGCTTTCCGACCGCGCAACCAGCCTGTACTGTTGGATAAAGCTATTCGAACTAGGGTAAGTAACTCGGAGGCAACTGGATCAACGACAAAAAAGGGGCGGTAGTGTTAAAACAGTTCGAACCCCAGAGAACATTGAAAGAGTTCTACAGGAGGTTTTAAGAAATCCACAACGATCAACCAGACGTCATGCAATAATTGTTGGAATAAGTCGCAAATCATTGAGAAGGATTCTCCATAAGGATCTGCGATATCACCCATATAAAATTCAAATTGTTCATGCTCTTCATCCAGAAAAAAATCCAGTCCTAAAACATCGCATACGAGATACCTGTCAATATGCAACACTTCGTGGCCAGACTCGAAGAATGTGTGCGTTTCAATAGAGGTCACTTGGCTGACGTAATTTTTACAAATAATTTTTTTTTCTTGTTGCATATCTAATGGTTATTCATGTACTTGTCATTTCTACTCATTAAATTGATTGAATAATAACTTTTCAATCTTTTTCTGCGATTTATTTGTATGTGGTCTCTCACTTTCATACTTGAAGAAGAACTTTTCATAGCACTAAGTTTAGAACTATACCATAAATGGGAGTCAAACTACAGACACATTTCTTTTTCGGCTAAACCATTATTCAAATACCAAAATATTTCTTGGTATAGCTTGTGAGGTTCAGACCTGTCTTCGAACAGTTGACTAAACAACAATCTTTGCCTAATTCAAAAATTTGCCACACAACTTTCTCACTCATTTAAGATAAGTTTATCGACGCTTTGTCGTGTTCGCCATAATTTTCACGCCGTCGCCAGTTGCAGACAGTCTCTTGAACTCCAGTTTCACAGAGGCAGCTGCTCCCGTTTGCCCCTTGCCCCTGGAACTCCAGACCGAGGGTCGCATTCTGTTCTCTGCTATTACAATTGAACCTTCGTTCGCAATGGGCACGGAGCGGCTTATATTCAGCGACGGACTGGATAATCAGATCCAAGCTGTTACGTTAAGTTATTATACCCAAGGCCGGTTTTTCCAAGTATTGTTAGAAAATTTAACGACTGTTAAACTCTAAACAGTTTGTTAATTAATAAAATTGTATGTTTTCAACACCAGTTTGGTTTAACAGATTGTTAACAGTTTGTTAATTTTAAATGTAGGATTTCGAACAGTTAACTCGTTTAACAGTTAGTTAAATATGGCCGATCTCTCCACAGCTGTTCGAACAGAAGTTGCGAAATTAATATTTTGTGTCTCTCTCTGTAGGGAATGTTTAGCATATGACTGGTAATATAACATTTAAAAAATACTTTGGGCTGTTTAAATACATCAGTGTTATTTTATTTCTTTCGTATTTCGTATCCATAATAGCAATGAGGAAATATAACCTTACTTCGTAATTATTATTCAGCACGTCACTACAACTTTCATTTGTCAACTGTTTGTTTATGGAGCGTGGCCTACTATAACAGGTTGTCATTTTATGCAAGTTTCGTGACTCACTGTATAATATAGAATTTAAAGATTAATTATAGCCAATAAAAAATTGTTTTACATGTGTAGAATCATTACCAACTGCTGTTGAGTAGTTAAAATAGTGCTAACATACGTTATAGTTAAGTGTTGGTTATCTTAAACAAAATTATGTTGAACAAATGGAAAATACATTAACAAAGCGTTGAAAATAAACAGTCTGTTAATTTAACATTCGTTAAGCAAAATTAAACATTATTTGGACAAACTGGCCACCAAAGTCTTAACTAACAATTGTACTGTTTCTTATTATGTACCATTTCATTCCTTGTATTGGCGATATTTCAGAACTACGAGTACGATGTTTCTCTTTTGATTCGTTTTTTTCTGCCCTCTCAGTGACGTATGTTAACAGATAAGTCGCGAATTTCACATAGTTTTGAAACAAAAATAAGTTCAATTTCGACTCTTTAAATCAGTCATTTTCAATCGGTGTGCCATGAGAAAATGAATATAGTGCACATTGTTGCAAGAACAAAAGTAAAAAGAGTAGTAAAAACGGAGTCCACAAGAGTCAACATTCATCGAACGCAACACAAGTCAACATTCAGTAAACACATTCCCTCCTGAAACCGTCAGAATTCCCTCTAGTTGGGAACCACTGGATTAGATTATACAGGGCGATTCACGAAGAGTTACCGCCATTACGGATCATTCACTGTTTGAGTCGCTTAAGAAACTTCTTGCCCCAGCAACTAAAACTTACCCTAGTACAAACCCTAGTAATGCCGCACTTCGATTATTGTGACGTTTTGTTAAGTGACCTAAGTTCTGAACTGTCAGTCAAGTTACAGCGAGTTCACAATATGTGCGTCAGATACGTGTGCAACATCCGACGATATGATCACATATCACCGTCCTTCGCAAGTCTTTCGTGGCTCCGACTTAAAGAACGTAGAACTTTACACTCTTTGTCTTTACTCTTTCGAATTCTGCACACTTCAACACCAAATTATCTTTCGTCTCGTTTCTCTTATCTATACTCTAACCACGACGTAAATACCAGATCACTTATCTGTGGCGCGTTAAGTATACCTCTTCATAGAACATCTCGTTATTCGTCATCTTTTACAGTATCCACCTCGCGACAATGGAAGTTCCTGTCACAAAATATTAGGGGCTGCAAGACAATAAACACTTAAAAAAACAGCTTAAAAGATAACCTTCTTAGCATTTCACTCCAATCATACTGACTTAAACTATCACTGTCTACCAGTGGCGGCCGAAGGCCATTCTGTCAAGTGGGGCACAACCTTAATGATGAACCCTGAAAATTAAAAACATATAAAACCAATTTATGTGCACTAACTAACCTTTCTAATTTTCGTAGATGAGCTCCATTTTTCGGTTCTTTCTGCGAGCAAAAACCTCTATAACTCTATTGTTGAAGTTTGGAATAGAATGTACCATCTTTCTCTCAATTGAGAGCACTGCTACGCCCAGAGGAAAGTTAAATGGAATTCTAAGTGCAATTCACAGAAATGTGCAGATTCTCACTCGTTCGTACTCACAGATCACGCAGCTGCCTGCCTTCTTACTACCGCAGCACTAGACTTGGGGAAACTCAGTTGAAAACTGTAGTGTGCACTGAAGGCGGCAAAACGCCCGCCAAGATTCTCTATTGTCAGTGACAAAGCTTTTTGAGAACTGCCAACTTCATGTATTGTAATGTAAACTTTCTTTTTTTGGATACGATGGAAGCATAAAAGTTTACAGGGAGCATTAAGAACATAACTGTGACAAATGAATATATATATATATATATATATATATATATATATATATATATATATATATATATACACGTGATTTATACAATGAGTCGAGCTTCTAAATTAGTAAACTTACATTTAACGTTTTTCATGTCAAGTTTAGCTGTAAAATGTCGTCTGCTATACAGCAAGTATCAACACCCCTAAAAATGGCACGCAGCTAATTGGACTGTTCCTAAACTGAAGAGGCTTGGTGGGCACGGCAAATACAGTGCCCAAAGCACACCGTCTGAGGCAAAGAGCTCCGCCTTCCTACAACTCACACCCCATCCCTTCCTCGTCCATCGCTGGGCACGAGAAGAGAGAGCCCATTTTATTACCTGTTCAGAAAACTTGGGTTTCGTAGACTACTACAGTTTCTGAAAACATTAGTTGCAATGAAAATGTGAAACTCTTTAAGTTATTATTTCATAATGCAATTAAATTGAATTGTAATATAGTCATAATACGATAATAAAAATCACTGGGAGGGCACGTGCCCATGTGCCCTTTAATAAAAGCCGCCCCTGCTGTCTACATTGTTACTCCTTCCTTTAGACACGCATCCTGATAGTGATGTATTTTCAAAATTGTCTCATAATAATCTCTTTCTATTATCTAATATTATTTGAAATATATTAACATTCTATGTATTTTAGCTTAATTCTGCTACATAGTTTGTATTTCAGTATTTAATTAATAGTTCATAGTATTTATTGTTTAATTCGTAAATAACTCTTGTATACATGTAGCTCTTATCTAAATCAAATTGTTGAATTCTTTGTAAGTTCATACATATATGTACTGTATGTATACTTTTTGCTGGTTGAGTGGAAGAGAAGGCCTTACGGCCTTAACTCTGACAGCTAAAATAAATTATTATTATTATTATTATTATTATTATTATTATTATTATTATTCCCGAAAACATTTGAAGTAAAAACAAAAAAGTCATATAAACACGGATCCTATTTTCAATATTTTGAGAGTTACACTAATTTGAAGTTTAAAAAAAAAAAAAAAAACTTTTTTCTTTAGTTTTAAGAGTAAAAGAATATTACAAATAGAGAATGAACTATTCAGAAGTAGGTCTACCTATAGTTTCTTTAATTGGCTACTACTCTAAAATTAAAAATGTGTTGTTAATTCCATAGCTGCTTCGTAAGATTTTTTTTTTCAATTATTAACTACAAAATTGCATTTTTCTTACACATTTACCACAACAATTGTTACAAATCACATCATTTTTGTAAACTCTTTAAGACTGTACATTAGGATGCAAAAGTGAACTGTAAAGAATCAAGTTGCTAGAAGTCTTGTGATCTGTAACAATTGTTGTGATAAGTGTGTAAGAATAATGTAGTTAAAAATTGAAAAAAAAAAATCTGTACAAAGCAACTAAGGAATTAACAACATATTTTTAGCTTCAGAGTACCTGGCAATTGAAGAAAGGATACTTCTGAATAATTCATCCTTTATTTGTAACATTCATTCACCCTTAAAATTAAATTTAATAGTAATATGCGTTACAAGAGCGGTATGTTGAAGTTTTCATGTTCGAGGAAAAGTTTGAAAAAGCGAAACGTAGTTGAGCTTTTTTAATTTCCGAGAATTGAAAGAAAACATACCGCTCGTGTATCGTACATTATTTTGTGCGAAGAACGTTTATTACATACATGAAAGAGGGATTTCTAATTAGTTGCAATGAAATCTCCATTTTGGTTTCTGTTCAATGACGGCAAATTTGGAAAACAAAAATATCTATCTTCAACATTGTTGCTTTAAAATGTTTTCTGTGTTTACTATACTCCAGCAGGCCGTGATATACGTCTGTCTTTTTTTTCCCCCAGTCTATAAATGCGAACTTAAAACAAACGGTAAGGTTATGTAATGATTTATTTTTCATTTTAACTATATTATTTATATAACATATTGCAGTAATAACATCGGCATCTGGAATCTTGTTGATTTTTTCACGGCTTCCTTAATCACGAATGCAGTAACTTTATTGGAGTTGTAGAGTTTACTTAATTTTTGCAGATATTTAAAAACAATAATTAACAGTACAATTTAGGTGAAATTGCAGTGGTAAGTTTCCAATTTATAATTATTACTATATTGAACGTCTCTAAAAATAATATGTTAAAAGCCTAAAGCAGTAAAAATCAATATGTCACTTAAGCGGTAAGAAGAGGGAAATTGTTATGTGTGTTAGGTTGGGAATACTGAATGTGGAATTTTAGACTTTCCGGGGATTGGTTTTGTGCGGAAACCAAGTAAATACGCACGATCTCGCACAAAAGATATTTTTTAACAAATTAAAATCAGTGTAACTCTGAAAATATTGAGGTTAGGACACATTTTTATATTACAGTTTTTGCTTAGAATGTCTTCAGAAATAAGCTCTGCAAGTGATGGTAACTCCCCGTGAATCACCCTTTATGAAGTGTGCAGCGGGATTTTAAATTACACCTGTAGTGTGCCACATATTGAAAAAGGTTCAAAAACGCTGCTTTAGATGCTAAACATAAACATCATTTTAGGTGCCTACACTCAATCAGTACTTCACTGTCAAAGTACAGTAGGGTCCTTTGTGCGTCTCATTTTACAGAAGTGAAAACTGCAGCTATATTTGAAATCCTTTACGAGCACCGTTAACGGGATTGAAATGTTGGCTTTTCATGACTGAGAATCGCATTCTCGAGAGTCAGAGCGGCATTAATGAAATTGAAGTCCAATTCAAAAGAAAAACATATAGGATGAAAGAATAGCTCAAAAGGAATCGATTAAGTCCAAAATGACTCCATGTAGGGCTTACAGAGAGAGGAAGATAGTCGAAGCCGCATAACTCGGAGAGCCCCAACCGAGTACTTCTATTAGGAGAGTCATACTGAAAGTCATGAGCAACCCATTGTTATAAACCTTAATTTTTATTTTCTACAGACTTTTGTGTCACTTTTCAACATAGTCTCCATTTCTTTGCACATATTTTTCCCGACATTCTGTAAGTTTGAAAATTCCCTTGCTGTAGAAGTCCGTTTCATCTTCCCGAAGACACTGACGCACTGCTTTCCGGATGTCCTTGGTCTCGTAGCGTTGGCCTCGCAGCTGCTCATTTACAGAATCGAAAAGATGTTAATCGGAGGATACCAAGTCGGGACTGTAGGGAGATTGTGGAAGAGTTTCCCACCCAAATGTTCTGATTTTCTCCATGGTGACACGATCAGTGTGAGGCCACGCGTTATCGTATTGCAGGATGATCTTCTTTCCAGGGCGTTTCTCGCGCAATGCACGACGGAGCTTCAAAACTGTCTGAATATAGCGGACAGCATTTATGGTCTGTCCAGGTTCAAGAAATGCAACCAAAATGCATCCAGAACTCAACTCTTTCCTTGTTGCATTCCGTGGAGGCAGTTCGAGGGCGATCGCTACGAGGATCATCTTGGATGCTCGTGTTCCCATCTTCGAAATGTTTCACCCATCTCCTAACACTGCACACATTTCCGTATGGACGCTGAAGTCTGAGGTGAATTTCGGCAGAAGATTTTTCTTCTTTAACAAGGAATTTAATGACAGCACGCTGTCGAAACGAACCATCGTTGTCGACCATTTTGCTAAACATTGCCTGTAGTCACATGATAGAAGTTAATAACATCATAATATGTCCGTACATAGTGTACAGTCTGTAGATTATGATCATATAATCGTTTTTGTTACATTGTTGAAATTGAAATTATAGCAATGTGTTGCTCATGACTTTCAGTACGACCCTCTGTATGAAGCAATGGATGTGGACACTGGATATGATTCAATAGAAGCAAACACACATAAACATGGCTATATCTCAAGAACATTATGAAGAAAATATAACACGAATTAATTAAATGAAATTACGGTACAGGACAATAAACCATAAGTTTTTACTTCTCATACCATCGTCCTTTAATAAATAGAATTCTAGTAACCCTATAATTAACTTGTCTTTAATTTCACAATCAACTTCTACACCAAACCCCTTACCTGCTAGTTACTATCCACTTACCAACTCACATACATAAAACTCCGCGGGTGCGTCACCAACACAATCTTTTTTTTTTTTTTTAGTGCAAGAAGTTTTAATGTATTACAATATACCATAACATGAACTGAATAAACGTGAGTCAAATCCTCCAGGAACTGTATCCATGCAAACCAGCACATGAACACCCAGTTCTTTCCTTTTATGCATCCGAAATGCTGAAAACGTGTTAGTTTTTCTTGAAAATCTGGAAATCGCAACAAATTTTTAACACATGTATAACAGTGTCGCAGCCAGAATTTGGCTCTGTGGCCAAATTTGTTTTTCAGAAACTGACTATAATACACACGGTGAAAATAATTACTCTTTCAATGAAACAGAACTTCTCATTGGACTCTCTGCAGTTCATTTCGTCACATTTCACTCTTATAACGTGGGTTTCATTTCATTGCACTTCTTTTAATGTGGGCAGGTTCAGAATTCAACATGCTTGATTTGGCAAAGCTGTACGGTGTATTCTACTGTAGCCTCTCTAGTAGACAAAGAGTGTCTTTATTTAGTCTGAGTGGCTTCCTGAAGAAACTGTGTCTCCAAAAATGTGGAAAGAAGTTAATCATTTCAAAGCTTTTGTTAGATTATAAATAGCATCACACAATGCTGACAAAATTAATTTTCCCAATGTTAAGATTATAGAGTGTAAATTTCACTTAGGGCAGAGTTAGCTTGGGAAAATTAAAGGAAACAAGATATCAAACCAGGAGCTCCGAAATAAAGTATCTGAAATTCGAAAGTGGTTAAAAAGTTTTGAATTTTCTTATTATATTCTGGAAAAATGTACTGAAACATCAACCTTCTCCCCTGAATTATGGGCTAAAGTACCACCTATCCTCGTGGTCATAGATGTATTAAAATAAAACGTAGACTACATATTATGAGGTGCTAAAAATGTTAGAAAAATAGAAATGGCAAGGACAATTAAAAAAAGCGAAATAGACAAATATGTAAGAAACTATTCATCTTAGATCAGTATGAACAATACACTTCGAACAAGATATCCCGTATACAATAAGTTACTTGAGGATATGATATTAAGAATAGATTAACAGTTGAGCGCAGATTTAAATTTTCGTTACAGTGTTGTTTGTTTTTTTTTTTCGTAACTCTATAGCATCTATTAGATGCTTTATGGTTGTGCTAACAGATGGAGTTACTTATCAACAATGTGACGCTGAAACGTGTGTTCAGGTTTCTTCCCAGCGACAGTCCTGATGTATTTTTATATTTGTGATGATTGGTTAATTAATATTAACCCGGCACACTCACAATCACACTCACATTCATACAAATTTCGAGACTCTAGACACCCAGGGAATTCCTCTTCTTCAAGAAAAATTCACCTAGAGGTGAGCCTGGGAATCGAACCCGGGACCTCCTGATCTGGAAGCCAGACCACGGAGGCAGTCGTTACAGTGTTGCTGTGCTACGAAATTTAAAATATTTGTGTTGAAATTATATATATATATATATATATATATATATATATATATATATATATATTTAAAAAAATTGAAGTGCGGCGAAATTATCATCGGCCATATTTCTTTTATTACGCTTTTAAACCGGACAAGGTGTATTTCAATCCTCGGCGTTTCTTAGCTTGTTCCTTGAGCACATAATTTTCATTCACAGAAATGTTCTTACGTATTTACATGAGAGCCAGTACATTAAGGCACTTCTTTCCTGTGCTGTTCCTACGTTGCCTTAGTGATGAAAATACCCTTTCAGAAGTACGAGTAGTTACAGGGGAAGTTGCTATTATTATGAAAAGATTGTATATTACAGGAAGTAAGTCACTGTCACTATAATGTTGCAGCTTCAACAGCGTTTTTTTAGGGCTCTGGAGAGTGTTATTCCCAACCTCCCCCCCCTCGTTGCGTCAGTGCGTAATGAGACAAGGCAAAGTTCTGGAATGTTTACTATGTACTCGTAAGAAAATAAAATGCAATCATTACGCATTTTAATTCCGTATAATACGTCACATCCGTAAAAACAGTTGTTTAATAAATTGTAACTGTTCATTAATTAGGTACCTTCCTATAATGTAGTACCGGTAATAATAATACAGTATGTAACTGTAAAGCTGCATCTACACGGTTCAATTTTCCATGCACTTACGCATGAAATCTAGGGAGAATATTGAAAGAATCAAGTTGAAAACGCACGTTCAATTAAGATGCATGCAGATCTTTTCTACATGGTGTGCCGTGTTGAACGTCATCTTCACTACGTATGTATATTATTATTTAATAAATATTAAATATCAATCCAATATTTAAAAATTGTTGTTGTATATTCCATAGACATTCGTATTTGCGATAGTCTTCAATAGAGTTAATCCAGAGCCTTCTTCAGTTACAAGCCGGAGCCATACGTCGGCAACACTGTAATTAACTGTCAACCGGAGGCCTACCACACAGAACACGTGTTTGTGCTAATGCCGATTTTCAATGTAAATTAATGTTACAATGTAAGTGTGTGTCGATGGAATTATGTTCGCGGTCGTACCAAACGTTAATTGTTGATGTATTATAAACTAAGTGCGTGTTGGCGATGAAAACAAGACAACAAATGAAAATATGGCTGCAGTCTTTGGCAGTTTTTACGGTTATTAATAATGACAAAACGATTGACAATTCTTCTACATATTAAATATTGTATAAACTACATTTTTATAGTCTTACTTGTGGTTTGTGGTGTATCAGAATTCTAGCCAAATTGTTGGGTCTCGCCTGCTGTATCAATAAAATTACGCCGTTGATTTTCAAGTTCATTGTAAACAGCTGTTTTGTGATTCCATAAATGTTGCAGTTTTGTTGAAGATTCGGAATGCCAGCTGTAGGCCTACGTCAGAGCTACCCATAATAATTTGTAGATGCATATATTCGATTTGTTGTTTTCAAGATTTGTTGATTAATATTATTTCTTTTGTAATAAATTAGTTATAAACATGTTTCTTTTCACTTCGTATTTACAGGATTTAAAGTTCGGTGAGTTTACGCTAATTGGCATACTTAATAGATAATATGTGTTTTGTTACGTATTATATTGAAGGTATGTTTCTTCATTTTTTCATAGATATTTATATTTGGCCTAACTGTATTTACATCCTCATATTTTATTGTAATATGTCAATAGTTTCCTCTATTTACATTTTTATTTTATTTGCATAATTTACATTCTTTGCTTGTTTTCTGTAGTTATATTTATTTAAAATTATATCTTAAAAAGTTTATAACAAATAATTTAGGATAACAGTATTGTTATAATGACTGGCCAGGTTCAAACTAAAACTGACTTCCTGGGCATCTGAAATACGGTATTTATAGAAAAGCACGATAGATAATCGCATAAGATAATATTAAAATGTATCCTAGACCTTTCACGTTACAGGTGAAACACCATAAAGTCGCAAAACATTGTCAATTTGCTAGCCACAAATTTGTTAATTGAATGGAACTTAAGAATACTGCGTAGGAACTTACGTCTTTATTGCATTATTAATTTTATTATTTTCGGTGCAAGAAATATCTTATTTATTTATTTATTTATTTATTTATTTATTTATTTATTTATTTACCTTTGTACTATTAATAAAAACATGTTTTTGTAATTATTTTAAGTGGCAGTCTTTGTAAGTAGTCTACTTACGCCATATTCTGAAGTATAGCTAATTGACTACAATAAAACAATATTTTCGAATCCATAATAATTTACATCACTACTCTGAATCTTGATCTTATCTTTGTGCATAAAGTAATATTGAAAAAGCACACGTTACATACAACGAAAGCAATGAGCACGCACAATTACATCAAAATCACTTTAGAATCTCCCGCCTCCACCCAGTCGCCAAACCTACCCATGCTCCGGCTTGTAACTGAAGAAGGCTGTGGTTAATCGTACTTGCCGCCATTTTCAGCTTAAAATAGGGTGACCAGATTCCCGAAATAAAAAAAACGGGACACTTATTAAAGTTGACATGAATCAACATTTTATTTAAACATTCATTATTACTTCTGTTTATATAAAGTCAGTGAGCTATAAGGTCCAATTTTATTTATTTTAAAGTAATAAATGCTACACTGTTTACAATAACTAGGATATAATAATTATGCAAGTACATAATAGAATAGCATGAATACTTGGCGTGTCATTGTTACCCATTTTTATACTGCAAATACTCTGGATTAATTAGGTCAACTTAACTATTTAAAAATACTTCAGGTTAATTGGACCTTACATTATATCCATGTCACTATTTTCTGAACTTGTTTAATAACAAAATTTTTTGCCGTTATATTACCTTAACTATTTTAACATTCTCCTTGAAGATGAACTGTACACTCAGTATCATATTTCTTTGACGAGTGAATTTGCTCTAGAAGTGTTGCTGTGTTGACCTTTCATTCAGGAAACTATAGAAGTCCATGGCAAGATACATTTTTTAAATGTCATTTTATGATTAACATGACCTATACTGAATTTATTACGGTGACATCTGATAGAAACAATATAGGATTAATCAATGTTTTACGTTATTATTAAATGAAATAAAAGAAAATTTCCAACAATAATTTAGGGAAACGGCACGTAATTAAAAAAAAAAAACGGGACATATGGCGTCCCGAGCATACTATTCTCGGGACAGGGGACAAGAGGGTGAAAAAGGGACAATCCCGTTAAAAGCGGGACGTCTGGTCACCCTAGCTTAAAAGATCCAATATCACCAAACAAAACGAATGCTTAAAATTGAAAGAAAAGTTGAACCATTTAGATGCACTTTAGTAACAGTTTGGTAAAGTAGTGTCATCTTGTATGCAAACTCAACAATTGTAGAATTCGATGGTAGATGGCAGAGCACGCACCTAAAATTCTCAAAAATGCCATCTGCTGCCATCTATGATTGCACTTCACGAAAACGCATATTGTTGTTTATTAATACGTTTTATCAATGAAGTACAATTATAAATAATTTGTTGTGGTAGATAATAATCGGAAATAACAAGGAGAGTGTTCCATAAATATTATAGGAATGTGCCTTATGAATGTGAAGACAGAATCCTATTAACAATGCAGTTGTATCTTCTCATATTGTAATTTGCGCCTCTTTGTTACGGATTGCGATTGTATTTTTTTTACGTTGCGCACGCATCTTTCTACAGGAAAGCAACAGAGTAGTGGGGAAAGCTTTTGTTGTGTAGGGATGGATGTGGTGCAGTAGAAGATTTGCATCAATATTTCATTAAAATGCTACACAATCTGACTATTACCTGTAGCAAATGATTTAACAGATCCATGCACAGTTTGTATTGTTTTATTTTTTTCATGTGAAAAGTTTGTAAAGGTAGTCATGGACAATTTATCTGGTGGTGTGAGAAAACCAGCTGTGCCTGTGAGCAGCAGGGGAAATTATTTGAGTTCGGGTTTAACAATTTCCAGCATGGGGGCATGTTACCCTGGGGATGATACTTTACTTCTGCCTAGAAATCATAGCATCAACAACGTCATTTTTCCAGGAAGTTTGTCTTACTCTGAAAATAGAGTCAAACCTGAGGAGCCATCATGTAAGCCATGAAAACAAATTGGTTTATTTATAGGTTATAGGCCAATTTACAATTGTATGACAGTACATTGAGGGTTAAACGTAAATATCTGCATTTAATTAACGTATGTTTAATTACTGTTCTCTCGGCATTGTCTTAAGTTTGCTGAGTAAAGATAAACTTTAACCAAGTTGACATTTCATGTACAAACTTGATACAAATAGGTTATTTTGGGTAAAGCTGGAAAACAGAGTCGCAGCAATACTTTAATCAAATTTAGTGATGCCTTAGAATGGAGTAGTCTTAGCACCTATATCTGTTTGATGTTAACATTGCATTCAATGTCTCCACTTAAGTACACCCAAATTTAGTCTTCTGGAACGTTCAACATTTGAAGGAAGCTCGCTTTTATATTGTAAATGTGCTCCGGGTTTTTAATATTTCGATTGTTCGAAAACGAAAATCATATTAGCTTTTAATTAAGTCAACTTAATAATATGGGTTACAGGTGTAATTTGTAATTGTATATAGTGTTGGTATTAAGTTAGAATTGGTAGCTTTCTAATACTAATTCAAATACACTACCAGTACTGCCAAATATACTGTTCTAGATTGTTTTACGTACAAAAGCTGATTATTATTTCAGTGACAACTAATGTAGGCTCTTAGAGACATATTAGCTTTGTCTGTCAAGATGACAGTAGTATGCATAACAATATCTTATTGACATATTTTAGCGGTGCAAGAAGGTAACATTGTGGAGAAGTTACCGTTGTATTATGTTTCGAAAAGGTTAATCTTTGTTTTGACACTCTTACAATCAAAATTTTATAAGTAGGCCTACTTTACCCGAATTGTGAGGTAATATAGTCTTACATCTAGCTCTTTCAACGTTGAAACGTATCATTTGCTTTTGATTAGGCTATTACATTTCTCAAAATTCATCCATGACACTTTTTGTAAATACAATTAAAATTTTAAAAAGAAATTTATCTTTTGTTATTTGAAATGAAATTTTTATGTCTTTATTGTTATATTTATATCAGACCATATGGTATATGTAGAGAACCTCAGCATAAATTTTACTCGTCAATTAGATAGTTTAGACTATTTTCTTCATTGTTCATGGAAAAGTCCATTGTGATATTTAAGTGTAAGCTAGTAGGACGTCTGTTGTTTACCAAATTTGCAATATTATATTTAACATTAATTCTGTTTCTAAAGCGCAATTTTTAGAGTGTATTTTCGTGTAGCTGCATTTCACTTGTCATTAGTAACTTAACGTAATATCAGTGACGGCCCGTGCCTTTGATGGGTGTTCACAAAAAAAAAAAATATGAATAATGAACACACTGATATATTCTCGTATACCTGTGTCACACGTCAGAGATAAACGAATTCTAATATGCATGCACCAAATCTACGCATATAAAACCAAAATTAAAACCATTAAACAAGAGTAGAATAAAATTAATTCATAGGACTCACCTTCACTGCTGTTTTAGGTAGTGTTAAAAATCTGGATTTATTTGTTGAGAAACTCCATGCGCCTAGTTTTGAGAGATACAAACTTATCAATAATTTTATTATTGAAGTCTCTAATGTTGTTAACAAGTTTTTTTTTCTACTCTCAACATAGCCAATGTTCTTAATCGGTCTTCTGTCATTGTGTTACGGAGGAATATTTTAATCCTCTTTTAATTTAACACACTCCGTCTCCAAACTTCAAGTGTTACTGTTTCAGCTTTCAATACTCACCAATGCAGCTTGTATTTTCCTTACTTTGGTGAACAAAAGACAATAGAATCAGCCCCCCGCGCGTAACGATATTTTGAAAAGAAAGAGTAAAGAGAGAAAACGAGGAAAGAGGGAGAAAGGAACACGATGCCAGGCCCAAGTGAGATGGAGCATCTCTCTTTCTCTGTCACTAGCACGTTAAGACTTGTGTGAGCAGAGCTATTGTAACCATTGTAACAAACCAGAAAATATTCTCGCCTCAGGCTATTCCACCCTGCTAGAGAAAAATTGTGCGAGCTGCTGTCAACCTGTCCAATGGAGATTTAAAGACACGCGACACTCGAACGGGACATTCGAGACGAAAAATGTAGGAACGTCATTGCACATTGGAAAGCAATAGATGTAATAATATTAATACAGTAATATCTATGATTATTGTTGGTTTTTAAGGTGTTCACGTGCTCCTGTGCTCATATAGAGGAACCGCCGCTGTGTAATATTCATTTATTGCTGAAAAAATCTTGTGACATCTGCATTCCCAAAACTGTCAGATAAATAGGCATGTTGTTGTCCAATTCTCAGCTGTTTGGCAATGAAACTATTATTCCTGTTACAGTTCCATTGCTAAGCTTCTAAGTAAAGTAAAGAAATAGTAAGCAAGATGTGAAGAGACAGTACCGGTGCTGCTATTTTCCCTTTTTCTTTCTCTTTTATGGTGGAGGAGGCTTGTACTGCAGTCTGTGACTTATTGTGCTTACCAATCCAGTTCTGAGAATTATATTTGTCACTGAACGACCACACTCTTGTACTTATACAACACGCTACACTGTCAAATTAACCTGGGCTATGATGATATGTGAAGAAATGATGAAGTGAGTCTGAGGTCCAATACCGAAATTTACTCAACGATTCAATTCTGCTTTCGTTGGTTGAGGGAAAGCCTCGGAAAAAATCCCAACCAGGTAACTTGTCTTAACCAGAATTTGAATCCAGATCCCTCATTTCACAGTTAGACCTGCAAAGTGTTACTCCACATGATGGATCTCTTTTTCTTTATATTACCTCCGATCTCAGTGACTTCCGTATTAACATTAATCACATGATGACAAATACTGCAATCGAGATTAGCATTCTCAAGTGGGTTAAACGAGCTTTGAGCGACTTCCGCCGATTTTGGAATAGACACCGACGCACTTAGGTTAGGTTAGGTTAGGTTAGTTTAGAATTTTATTATCCTATCAAGATGAAGGTGAAAGCGATTGAGTGTGTTTTTTTGTTTTCTATGTTGGCAGTTCAAGTGCGTCAGTGTCTATTCCAAAATCGGCGGAAGTCGCTCAACGCTTGTTTCACCCTCAAGTGTTCCCATATCAAAGTTGTATAACAGTAAGGTACAATTTACCAGATATTTCCAACCAATTAGCCTATATTTGGAACATGTCATCAATTAGTCTTTCCATGTAGGCCTATAGGCCTCTCTCTTTTATTCTAATCCCATTCTTCTCTGAAACAATAGGGTTACTGTACAATAGTAGGCAAATGTAAGATTTTGAATGTCATAATTAGATTAATTGGTGAAATTGTAATCCCATTGATAAATTGAAGGACAAGAATGTTATTAATTTCAATTCACTCTTACTTAGCATCATTTTTAGAATTAGCCACGAAATCCCATGAAGGGCAAGGGCCTCCTGACTATGTAGGGTGGCTTGTCGAACAGTTCCCGGTTAGCCACTCCGGGAATGATGGTCACTTTTGTAATGTTATATCTGAAGGGTCCACTGTTCACTAGTTACTGTTTAGGTTGCAAGTCACTTTGTGATTAGTTTCCATTGTTGTCGGTCTTTCGCTGTTCTTGACCATAGATGGCCGGATCTTGCTCTAAGTTCGTCTGCCCATCTTGTCTTCTGTCTTCCAGCGTTCCGTTTGCCAAACCTTGGGTCCCATGTTGTAAGGATGTGTGTCCACCGGTTCACATTGAGTCGCATCACATATCCTGCCCATTTCTTCTTCAGCTTGTCAGCCGTCTTTGCTGCGTCTTTGAGGTGTGTTTGTCTTCTTATGTCTTCGTTACGTAGTCTATATCTGAGTGTGATGTTCAGCATCTTCCTCTCCATTTTCCGTTGGCACTTTCTCAGCGTGTCCCGCTCTCTTTCTGTTAGAGACCATGTCTGTGCTCCGTATAGGAGAACTGGAAGAATGCAGCTGTTCATGACTCCGCTTCTCAATTTTAAATTGTATGTCTTGTCTGTCAGAATGAAACTGAGGCTCCAAAATCTCTTCCATGCATTTCCGATTCTTCTTTGAATCTCATTCTGTCGTCTGTTGTGGAAGGACATTAGTTGGCCGAGGTAGATGTATTCAGTCACATAATCTAGTTGTCTGCTTCCTATTGTGATTGGTATTTTGGAGTTGTTAGTCATAACTTTTGTTTTCTGTGGGTTTAGTTGTAGTCCTATTTCCGTGCTGAGGTTCTGTAGCTCCACTATCATTGCTTCCAGTTTTTTAGCTGACGTGGCTAGGAGTACAGTGTCGTCTGCATCATTATTACGGATCAATTATATTTCTTTTCTAAATTGTTATTTATACACCAACCTGAATTATGTTATTTTACTAATGTTCTTCTTCCATTAACAGTATGGCCGTTTTAATTTAGTCTTGGCTTCCTTTACAGTAAAACTGATGTCATTCAGCACGGTCTAATGTTCTGTTTCTTCATCTTTTAATGTCCGTATTTCTTAAATCTGCCTTCATAGGCCTATCATCAATATGCCTAAGTGTAGGTCTTCCTCCAACTTTCCTTCGTAATTCTTTCATTATTCGTTCTTGTAACATGGCCACTCCATTTTAATTTTCTTGTTTTGATTGTAGAAACAATGTTAAGATATTAAAATTTATCTCTGATGTCATTAGTTCTTTTAATTCTTAGAGGTATGTCTTTTGTTGGACTATACAGTAATATCCCTGTATTTTCAGGGGATAAGATCCAAAACCAACCACAGATATGTGAAACTGCAGATAATAGCAAACCCCATAAGTAAGTCTTTTTTCATTAAGCTACATAGGCCTATCTATGATAAAATTTGACAAATTACAAAGAGTAAAATATTAGGAGAAGCAAATAATAATGCTATAATAATAATAATTTTCGAGGAATATCACTTTTTCTGACGTCCTACAAAATTTTGTCGAATATCCTTTTGAGAAGATTAACTCCATATGTAGATGAAATTATTGGGGATCATCAGTGTGGTTTTAGGCGTAATAGATCGACTATTGATCAGATTTTTTGTATTCGACAGATATTGGAGAAAAAATGGGAGTATAAGGGTACAGTACATCAGTTATTCATAGATTTCAAAAAGGCATATGACTCGGTTAAGAGAGAAGTTTTATATAATATTCTTATTGAATTTAAGTTTTATATAATATTCTTATTGAATTTGGTATTCCCAAGAAACTAGTTCGATTAATTAAAATGTTTCTTAGTGAAACTTACAGCAGAGTCCATATAGGCCAGTTTCTATCTGATGCTTTTCCAATTCACTGCGGGCTAAAGCAGGGAGATGCACTATCACCTTTACTTTTCAACTTCCCTCTAGAATATGCCATTAGGAAAGTTCAGGATAACACAGAGGGTTTGGAATTGAATGGGATACATCAGCTTCTTGTCTATGCGGATGACGTGAATATGTTAGGAGAAAATACACAAACAATAAGGGAAAACGCGGAAATTCTACTTGAAGCAAGTAAGGGGATAGGGTTGGAAGTAAATCCCGAAAAGACAAAATATATGATTGTCACGTGATCAGAATATTGTACGAAATGGAACTATAAAAATTGGAGATTTATCCTTCGAAGAGGTGGGAAAATTCAAATATCTTGGAGCAACAGTAACAAATATAAATGACACTCGGGAGGAAATTAAATGCAGAATAAATATGGGAAATGCCTGTTATTATTCGGTTGAGAAGCTTTTGTCATCTAGTTTGCTGTCAAAAATCTGAAAGTTAGAATTCATAAAACAGTTATATTACCGGTTGTTCTGTATGGCTGTGAAACTTGGGCTCTCACTTTGAGAGAGGAACAGAGATTAAGGGTGTTTGAGAATAAGGTTCTTAGGAAAATGTTTGGGGCTAAGAGGGATGAAGTTACAGGAGAATGGAGAAAGTTACACAACACAGAACTGCACACATTGTATTCTTCACCTGACATAATTAGGAACATTAAATCCAGACGTTTGAGATGGGCAAGGTATGTAGCACTTATGGACGAATCCAGAAATGCATATAGAGTGTTAGTTTGGAGGCCGGAGGGAAAAAGACCTTTGGGGAGGCCGAGACGTAGATGGGAAGATAATATTAAAATGGATTTGAGGGAGGTGGGGAATGATGGTAGAGAATGGATTAATCTTGCTCAGGATAGGGACCAATGGCAGGCTTATGTGAGGGCAGCAATGAACCTCCGGGTACCTTAAAAGCCATTAAGTAAGTAGTAGTAGTACCAGATATGACCATTTTGTATGTGGAATGTAAACAGCAGCACTGCTATCTTATGATGTTACTCTGTGGGAAAGAGAAAGAGATAGTTTATGAATAGAATAAGGAGAGCATTTATACAGCACAGGTGATGTAACAGTACAAGCAACTGCTTCCACAAACAGAATGGTGTGGATTTTCTCCTAGCATATTCACGTCATCCACATAAAGAAGCAGCAGATGTAACCCATTGAATTCCAAACCCTCTCTGTTTTCCTGCACTTCTCTAATTGCATATTATTCTAGAGCAAAGTTGCTTTAGCTTGCAGTGAATAGGATAAGCGTCAGACAGAAACTGGCTTATACGGATTGTGCTGTACATTTCACTGAGACACATTTTAAGTAATTGAATTGGTTTCTTGGGAATACCAAATTCCATAAGAAATAATAATAATATAACAGTAAACAATTCCTGGACATGATAGCCTATAGAAGACCAAGACAAATCAGCAAATGTTAACCTAACATCCATATGCTGGTCCACACCTGTGGAGTAACGGTCAGCACGTCTGGCCGCGAAACCAGGTGGCCCGGGTTCGAATCCCGGTCGGGGCAAGTTATCTGGTTGAGGTTTTTTTCCGTGGTTTTCCCTCAACCCAATATGAGCAAATGCTGGGTAACTTTCGGTGTTGGACCCCGGACTCATTTCACTAGCATTATCACCTTCATATCATTCAGACGCTAAATAACCTAGATGTTGATACAGCGTCGTAAAATAACCCAATAAAATAAAATATCCATATGCTTCGGCAGAGGTGAACGATCATCCTATCCGTATGGGGGTATCGCGTGGTTAGCATGATGCTTCTCCCAGCCATTATACTGTTCTCCAATCAGGAGATCAACTGTGAAAGGAATGTGCTTACTATTGCATCATCTATTGGAACGAAGTAGATAGACGATATTACCATTATAACGTCAGTTTAAAAACCATGCGCTCTCCTCAATATGTTATTTCCTGTATGGAGGGATTAAAAGACCAGGAGATTAACCGTGATCTAATTTTGTAACTAGGGTAGTATCAATATGTGTTATCAATGTTATGGTTTGTGCTGTGAGAGTTAGCCAATAGAGATAAGAGTACCCACGTGTGTGACCTTATGACATCAACATTCATTCACAGCATTATCCTGCTTCGTCTCAGTCCCCGAAGACTTTCTCGTGGTTGGAGTACAGTAGCTGGTTTGCAGAGCCGGATTTTACTACCTACCTTAGCTCCCCAAATTCATTATGGTGTTGGGAAGGCATCAGTTCTGTACGCTGGTTGAAATTTCGTGAGAAATTTCGTGAGAAATTTCTTCCTCTATGAGGACTCGAACCAGCACTCATTTTGTAATTCGAGTCCAGGCATGATGTGTTAGACCAAGGACCAGTCAACCTTTTTCAACCTGAGGACCAGTCAAATGTCTGAAATAATTCTACAGACTACTAACTTATATGAGCCTAATTTTTTTTTTTTACTTATGTACATATTATTAACATTTGGGGCATGTTGTACCATTATAACATAATAAATCTAAAAGCATGTTTTGAATTCCTATAGAAACACAGTTATGAAATTGAAAGTGAACTGTTAAAAGTGAAATTATATATTGAACAAACTCTTAATATTCATTACCAAATGAATAATAATGTTATGAACCTACAAAGGGAGAGAATAAACTACAGAAAAGAAAAAAAGAATAATAATATTATGTTATTGCTCATTGTTAATGAGATGGCTAAGCTTCTATCCCCTTGCAGAGTTCCTGGGTATCTGACTCAAATTCAGTCTAAGATCGGCACAGGTTTCTGTTAGAGTGTCCTTTAGATGCACTAAACATTACAACAAGGCTTGACCTTGGGGAGAATCTGACAAAAGCAGATGCTTGCATTCCAGAACTAAAGGCTATAGCACTGCAGGCTCTTAAGGGGAAGGATGGTATTTTTTATGAAAAATGACTAAATTAAAAAAAAATATATTCTTTAAAATACTCTGTGATACGTGTGGATCGCCATTTTTAAACTTCCTGCGTTATGGATTTTTAAATCACTTGCCCACTTTTATTGTTGTTTCCGGTAAATTAAATTTTCAAAAAATTTTTTTTCCTTTAAAATACTCTTTGATATGTGTGGAATGCATTGCATAACATTTTGTGGGTATTTGTGCCCTTATCGGATGTTGAGACGTCATTCTTAAACTTCCTGCGCTATGGATTTTTAAATCACACTCCCGCTTTTATCGGTTTCGAGTAACTTCATTTTTTTTGCTACATTGCCAGACAAAATGGATATAATATCTGGACTATTAAAGATACATGCATGAAATTTAGAACACACATTCTTTAGACTATCAGGAAACTTTTCTCTGTAACAGAATTTTGTTAATTGATTTCATTTTAAAAATACGTCCGTTTGTTTGCAAGAAAGGAAATCAGAAAATTGTTACTAAATTTTAATTGTTTATTTTACAAACGTAGGGACTAATATCAAAATTCTGTTACAGACAGTTTGTAGAACATACTTTTGCAAATACATTGCAAAAACTGTTTGAATCTATCTTTAAAAACGGTTTAGATATATCGGTTTTAGGACAATCCTGCATTGAGTATATTTTTTTCAAATTTGGGCCCCCAAATAATTTTTTTTTTTTTTTCAAATATTTTTATTTGGTTGAGTTTCCACAGCTATGAGCTCTCTACATATAAAAATTAATATTTTACACCAAATAGGAAAAAAGTTTAAAAAAATACCATCCTCTCCCCTTAATGACTGGTATCCTGAGTCCAGATGGCTGCTGATCTTCACTGATGGCTCTTTCTACAAGAGCAAGAAATGTGCTGGGGCAAGAATCAAGCCTTTAGCTTCTACAAGTTGCTAGGGCAGTATCAGTCGCACTTCGATGGCTAATTGGAGGCCATAAACCTTGCCTTAAAGCAATTGCTTGGAAGACCAACTTGCCACAATCATGTTGTCATTCTCTGTGACTCTCAATCTGCCATTTTGGCAGTGGCATCTCTCCCTCATCCTGTAACATCAAGAGTTGTCGAGATCAGAAAATCCCTTGCCTCACTCAAAGCATTAGAAGTCGTCATTGTCCTCCAGTGGGTACCTTCGCATGTTGGTATTACACTAATCAGACTTCAGATGTATGCAAACAATTGAGGACCGTTTTTTCAAAACTTGCTAATTGCAAAATTTGCAAATTGAGATTTTGATGGATTCGTTAACATAAGGCAGGCCTCTACATGATGTTCAAAGCGTCTTAGTAAAATTGAATTATTTCTCTTCATTTTAGTGTGTCAAAGTGTGATCGTTTTTTCAAAACTTGCGTACTGAAGTGTAGCTAATTGGCGATGTATGTAATGGAGGGGGGAAAGGAACTGGCCACTCTACCCCATTATCTTCTGGCCAAGTTACCTCATAAGTGATGCCTTGTTAGTATCACTTGTGAGGTCCAGATCTGTCTTTGGGTAGTTGACTAAACAACAATATTAAAACTGGAGTTAACTTATGACACACTTTGTCCAACACTTTTGAAGATCTGCTGAAACTGTTAGATCGCTATATTGGCAACTGTGAGGAAAACCAGTAGTAAATAACAATAAACAATCAGCTTGTTGAAATGTGAACAACACGTCATGTTTACTTAAAACAGCAAGGGAAAGCGAGAGCAATAAAATCATATCGTATTATTGTTTACTTCACCGCTCTTATGTTACCAACCCTACCAGTTGTTACACTGGTCAAAATTTTAACAAGTTGCATGTATCGGAAGTAAAACCAATCAATTACAGTGTAATTTAACATCCTAAATTTTAAAATTATAACGAAAATGCTTAGTTGGTTCTTGTTTTCAAGATATTTTGAACTTTATAATATTTTATTATAAATGATTTTTTTCATTCGTCACCAAATAACAAGTAATCTTTATTTCATACCTCCGACGTCAAGGTAGCTGATTCTTATGGAAATTGATGTGCTGATTCCGAAAATGTCATTGGATTTTCTCTATCGGGTATAATTCTAAAAATATTCAAGAAAATATATGCATTTAAAAACAACATTCTAGAAATTTTAAATATTATGTCATATTAAGTACCTACCTTACAGATGTGGTTTTTTAGCCTTTCTTCTGTGTTTTACTTCTGGGATATCCCTTATTATTGATCAGCAATAATCAGCAATCATCATAGTGCTCCATTTACCCCGATATCTTCTTTTTAGAGTAACGATATTTTGGTGAAAACGTTCCCCATGTTTATCACTTAGTTTTCCGAAATTGTCAGGGAAGAAGTCCAAGTGGGAGTGGAGGAAATCCATTTTAAGAGACTTGACCCACCCCATTCTATTGTATGCCATCAATATATTGTCCATTAATTCCTTGTAATTTCTCGCTTTGTTGTTTCCAGGAAAATTATGTACAACTAACTGGAATGCATCCAATCGCATCATTAAAAACAATTTTTGGCTGGGGATAAATAATCTAAAAAATAATACAAAATACTTCTGCCACAGAAGTTGCACTAATTTTTAATGCATGCTAATCATAGTTGGCCATGGATTAGTAAAGACAATTGAATTTAGAGATATTGTTGTTTATAGTTCATTTATTAATCTGTAAAAGATGAATCCACTTTTATGTCACATTCGTTTGTTTCCCCTTTAAATTTTATCATAACTGGTTGGATGCTAAACTATTTTGTTTTATCGATGACTTACTGTAATTAAGTTTTCATTAAAGATAGTTATAATATTTTACTTTTTATTTTTAATTAATTCCAAACACATTCGTAATCAAAATATTAATTTAATAAAACAAATGGACGCAGAATTTTTTCTCTACAAAAAACTTTAATGACATTTTCTTCTATAATAATTAGGAGAGCTAATATAACAAAATATAAATTTTAACATTGAAATCTGTATGGTGCGTGTTTCAAGTAACCACCCACTATATGAGCGTCCACACACACACAGAGGGAGGGAGGAGGATGGGAGGAGGAGAGGGAGGGAGGAAAAAAGAGAGAGTGTGTGTGCGTGCGTGTGTGTCCAGATCCAGGATTTTCTCCTGTAAAAAGCTTAACATGCACACTATTAGAAAATACAAAATTTTCTACACATTTTTTTTCTAAACGAAACATTGTTGCACCACAGGGATAGTCTTACCTTAATTTTATTGAAGATATCATAGTCTAGTATATACAGTCACGAAGCTTAATACTTACTAAATATGCAAACATAGACAGTTGAAATATGCATCCATAGATAGTTGCTCACCACCAGGATCGCTACTATCGCCTCATCGCAGACTCTTTCCCTAGCAGACCATGAAATGTATTGTACTTCCGATATCGTGTTCTTTTGAAAAAAATTAACACCTTCCTTCCACTATTGAAATATGAAACACATAAGGTTTATATATTATTTTCATAAAATATATATTATATTCTATTATAATATTATTATAAATTATTCTAATATATAGGCCTATTATATATTAAATATGGGAAATGCGTGTTATTATTCAGTTGAGAAGCTCTTATCATCCATTCTGCTGTCCAAAAATCTGAAAGTTAGAATTTATAAAACAGTTCTATTGCCGGTTCTTCTGTATGGTTGTGAAACTTGGACTCTCACTTTGAGAGAGGAACATAGGTTAAGGGTGTTTGAGAATAAGGTGCTTAGGAAAATATTTGGGGCTAAGCGGGATGAAGTTACAGGAGAATGGAGAAAGTTACACAACACAGAACTGCACGTATTGTATTCTTCACCTGACATAATTAGGAACTTAAAATTCAGACGTTTGAGATGGGCAGGGCATGTAGCACATATGGGCGAATCCAGAAATGCATATAGAGCGTTAGTTGGGAGACCGGAGGGAAAAAGACCTTTAGGGATGCCGAGACGTAGATGGGAGGATAATATTAAAATGGATTTGAGGGAGGTGGGGTATGATGATAAAGACTGGATTAATCTTGCACAGGATAGGGACTGATGGCGGGCTTATGTGAGGGCGGCA
Organism: Periplaneta americana; assembly: GCF_040183065.1. Taxonomy (NCBI): domain Eukaryota; kingdom Metazoa; phylum Arthropoda; class Insecta; order Blattodea; family Blattidae; genus Periplaneta; species Periplaneta americana. Next base: position 207,343,309 of record NC_091117.1, on the reverse strand, counting down.
ATGAACCTTCGAGTTCCTTAAAAGCCATTTGTAAGTAAGTGTATATTATATTCTATAAACTCACCTTCCTGGATCTTTCGGAAGAAGGATAACTCTAACCTATTTTTCTTACAATTTTTAGTACTACAAACTTCTCCTTGTCCCATATTATTATTCAAATTATTGTATTTTAGCCATTTACATTTATTACAACCGATAATGAACATTTACAGTTTACATAGCTTTTCACAAAAATGCGAAATACAGCACAGTCAATGCTTTTTCGATCTAGACCAGGCCATAATGTTCGTTCGGGTTTTCTGTTTCAGTGTATGGAGCTCAGTGAAATATATGATAACTTTATTACTTATCATTGCTAAGCTTTATTTAGTGTAATGTGTCCATAAGTTCCGTTTACTTCTTGTTGCATAATATATTGCAGAAATAATTACAAAACTGTGTTATTTTAATGTGAAGAGAATTTTACATGTTAACATAATCTGTTCGCGTCAACATTTCAAGTTTAGAATGGAAGCTATTTTGCAGTTTAATAAAAAAGAATTTATATTGTGATTTCAATTTAGCACATCTACCTTCCTTAATTTTAGACAAAATATTTACCATGCCACCCCTATGAAATTAGTGTATGTACAATTGTTTTACTTCGTCTCTTAGGTAGTAGATAAATACAATAATTCAGTACTCAATTGTAGTATTAAAATACAGACATTGAATGTCCGGGGTATCATACATGACATTATGCTTAATTATTATAATGTATAATTGCGAATTTAGGAATATAAGTTAAATATAGTAAACATAACCTATAATTTTCATGAATGGCAAGGCATTAGAGATCACTAAATTTAGACAGAATGGGGCAACTGGTACAGTAAACATAACCTATAATTTCAACATATCTAAATATCCGTGCGGTGCAATTGAAAATTATTGAATCGTGCATAAATGAATGTACAAGAATTTCGCAATATTTAATCGAAATAAAGGCAGGTATTACACATACGAACAACGTAATTTTCACACCATAAATAATATTACATCTTAACTCGCAAGTAAATTATGTCTGAAGTGTCTCATAATCATTGTTTTAAAATTTATTAATGGAATTACATTACATTTTAAAGAAACATATGTTACTGTTTATGCATTCCAACTAATTTATATGGTTGAAACGCCGCCCTTCGTGATAGGGTTAAGCGAGTTACATGGTCTGTCTTACGGCCTGCATTAGATCACGATGGCTGTGGCACAGTCTATTGTTCCTAGTACTCAAAGCGCTCCAAACGGCTAGCAACTATCACGAGATTTGCAAAAAATCATCCCAAGCTTCGTGACTGTATATAGTAGACTGTGACGATATGTTTATAGCATGCTGAAAATAAATTCATTTTCTTATGAACAACTCTTGTGTTAATATGTACTAAACATATTGCACGTTATTTCTATTAACAGTCTTGTAATGACAATAAGTTCAAGTTCTTGACCTATTTATTACATGTATAGCATGCAGAATAATTATGTTAATACTTAGTTATTTATAGGCTATTTGGCTCATTTAGAGTGGCATACTACTGACTGGAAGGCTACAAATACAGTTTAAGGGACAGGATTTTTTTTCTTTGTGACCACCTTCGAAGTAATCTTAAATGGTTACAAGTATTTTCCAGTTAGAGTGAACACCAGGAGTGTATCATTGACCATTGTCCATCATTATATAATCTTAGCTACAGAGCTAATCCTAAATGGTGAGGTGCAACATGTAGAAAAATATCTTATTGCAGAAGTTGCAAAGCATTAACTGGAAAGTTAATCTGTTACTGACATTATGAAGAGGATGCAGAAGGTAATAGTACCTAGGACAATTTGGGTACTTTGTAATATATATTTTACCAAATAAACTCATGAAACTTTTTCGTCACCGGAACTCAATAAAAGCAGGAGTGCTTTACTCCGAAATTGCTAGTTTCAATATAACCAAGTCATTAGTGCCAGTAGTGCAATAGATTAATTTGTGGCAAAAGCAATATTTTACTTTTTTCTTTTGTGTTAATTACTTTATTAAGAGTAAATGATTTTAAAACAGGAATGATTTTTGGAGGTTACTTCTATTACAAAAGAAAAATATATTTTCTCTCTCATTATTTTTCTTTTCTTCGTATATCAAATACAGTGTGGAGTGTGTCATTTATTTAGAAACTCATCAAAGTGCTGAATTTATATTCACTTCATACAGTGCATGTACATACATTCCACTCGGGGCTTTTTTTTTTTTTTTGTCAACAGCTTTTAGATGCTGCTTAATATATGATATTGCTTGGTTTCCCTCAACAATACACTCTACAGCCTTCTAGCTACACTGCACTCTGATGGAATGAACTGTGCTTCCTCAATACAAGCAAGTAAACATGCTTTGTCTATAGAGATCATAAGCAACTTGTCCAAAGAAATGTTACTGAGCACAATATATGAACATTATTAAGCCATGCCCTTAGCAATTAATTTAGGATCAAGATAATTAAAAAAAATCGTCTCTATATTAAGATCAAGATAGTTTTAAAAAAATTGTCACTATAAAACAGTTATTTTTATCCATTTTGAATCTTGCGTACACTACTTTTAACACTTGAATATAATTAATTGATTAACTAGTGGACTACACTACAATGAAGAAGTGAACACAATCAAATATATAGCACAAGAAAACGGATACAATCCAAACATAATAGACAACATCATAAGAAAGACAAAACAAAATCTTAACAAACACAAAAACACGCAAAACACAACAGAAACACAAGAACACAACATAACATACAGAACAGAAAACACACTACAAAGACATCTCAACACACAAAAACACAAACAAATAAATACAACCACATAGTTGTATACAGACTCATATGTAATAGTTGCGATAAGTTCTACATAGGACAGACAGGCAGAGCATTCCAAACACGATACAAAGAACACATTAAAGCAATAACCAGAGGACACAATACATCTACATACGCAGATCACATAACCAATGTTAACCATACATACAATAACATAAATACGGACATGGAAATCCTACACATATAACCCAAGAACCAAAAACTCAACACACTAGAACAAAATGAAATATACAAACACACTAAAACACACCCCGATCAAATTCTCAACACACAGATCAATTTCAGTACACACACACACACTATTTGACTCCACTCTTCAACACCTTTCAACAATTAAACACACCCACATAACAGGCAGAGAAGTTCGAGATGACGCAGAGATCTAGTAGGCTCTGAGGATGGTGTGATGAAGCACTGAAACAGCTGTAAGCCGCACAAATCTTACATAATTAACACGAGTAAGTCCACTAGTTAATCAATTAATTATATTCAAGTGTTAAAAGTAGTGTACGCAAGATTCAAAATAGATTATCAAAAAAAATTTATTGTATTTTGTTTCTGTGAGTGACTAGCATTTTAAAATCATTGTGAAAGATTTATTCTTTAATAAATCCAGTACCATTGCATTTTTATTACTGTATTATTAGAAAATATTGTCTAATTTATAATATTACGCTCGAAAATGAAGAAAAGCTGAATTTTGTGTGTTTGAGTTTTCTTTCAGAGAAAGTGGAATGCAGAAATATATTTTCAGTTTCTATCTGTAATAAATTCCTAAAATCCTTTAATGCTGTTAACTTTAGTTTTACACAAAAGTTCTGTAATTCATTGTGTTCCTTTGAGAACGTCTGTCTGAACAGTAACAGTCCACTTCAATGGTTAACATGTGTATATGTACCTATAATGTTTTTATCTTTAATCAGAGATCATTATGAGCACTTCTTTATACTACTTTTTTTAATTTACTTCCTGTCTTTGCATAAATCTTTTCTTTTTATAGACCTTTATTAGCGAGAGATTGCTACTTCGTATTTTCATTTGCATCATAAATTCATAGTGATATAGAACACGTTGAGTAGATGTTATATATCTGGCATTTGTTTTTCGCACCTCTTTTGGGGTTTTACATTAAGTACTTTTTGAAACCTAAAAATACAATGTGGGACAATCACACCATTACCTAGTGTAAAGCAGACTTCCAACTAAGGCAACACAGACCTCAAATTCGCAAAGAACAAACATCTATACATTCCAATCATCATCATCATAAGTATCAAAGCTGCAACTCGACTATTGCGATTTATTTAGTTAATGATGCTTTAGGCTGCATATGTTACTAAGGAAGCTGGTTTCAGAAATCAAATCTCCTAAATCTGAAGTTTTGTACTGCTGTACCATGACCTAAAATACAATTTTAAAACCAAAATTTTGACCCTAGGGGATTAGGCATAATAGATATCCGTAATATATTAATATTAAGATACATTAAAATGTCATAGTTTACAAAGAACATAATTAATATTCTTGCAACTGAAGCTTTGCAGAAGATGGAAATTGGAACTCAAGCAACGAAATTAATATTTAAATTGTATAGAAAATATTTATTAAACATGAAACAGTGTAGAAAGTTATTAGAAAGGATATACCGTATTTACTCGAATATTTCACGCACTTTTTTTCCGCAATTTCGATCTATAAATTAGGGTGCGTGAATTAAGCGAGGAATTTCACAAGCTGGTATTTTTAAGGGTAAAAATGACAAAACTACGCAGTTCCCTTACATATCCTAGTAACTTGTCTTCAAGATCAGGGAATTTTCCACTTTTTGGCCCACGAAATGCTTTCCTTGATGCATTTGTTTCTTGAAGAGCTTGTTTTTGTTTCCTCCAGTAGCGAATATTAAATTCTGGAACTGTGAATTCACGTCCAGCTGCCCTGTTGCCATGTGTTTCTGCATATGCGATAACTTTTAATTTGAAGGACGCAGTATGACTCATTGTTAAAACTTTTAACAGACGGCTTTTGACAGGTTTCCCTTTTCGAGTCTCAAACTCAACTGATGCGATCCAACACAAAGCTTTCAAAGCACCCCCATTCAAATGGTAGGGGGAGGTCAATACCCTATACCGGTATTTTTAAAGGACTTTCATAGACGAGAAGGGTGCGCCTGTAACAGGTAGCTTTCCGGTCCCAAATACTGCTATGCACTCTCTCGTTACAGCATTTAGGATACCGTACATTCAGGGCTCGTCAACATAACACACCTCATTACTTCAAGTTTCAGCATGTACTTGTTACAGTATTTCACGAATATTAAATGCGTGAAATATACGAGGAAATTAATTTATTAAATTATATAGTAAATAATTTGGGTGCGTGAAATATGCGATGGTGTGAATTACGCGAGTAAATACAGTAGACCTGTCTCGTCACTATATGAGAATGTTTGTATGACTCTTGCATATAAAATACAAGGTTATTTTTCTCGTCTTTCCAGATACTGGGTGTGAAGACAGAATGGATCCTATGTTTTTATCGTATTCACAGGCGAATGGAGTACCTCAGGAATCAAAGCTAGCAACGTACATGGTAATATAAGTTAAGTTTATCTTATTTCATAAGATTTAGTATTATTTGGCCTACTTTCTCATGTAAATACACACACACACAGTGTATTATGGTAAAAGACATTATAGTTTGAATTGACTAGATTTATTACTCAGAGAGGAGCAGAGTTTGTGAAGATATTTTAAAGAAAGTATTTAGGAAAATTTAGGTATGTCTTTGGGTAGTTATGAATGTCACACTTTGTATTCTTTGCCACACGTAATTAGGATTCATAAAATAAAGCAAATGTGACGGAGCATAGGGTATAAATGCGAGAATCAAAATGTTTAGAAAATGTTTGAAGGAAAACGAGAAGTCTTTTTAAATGGAAAGCAAACCTGTGAGTGAATGAGAATGCATCAGGATGGAGATGATGATGATGATGATGATAATAATAATAATAATAATAATAATAATAATAATAAAGTTTTGTACTTTTGTGAACTTTATCAACAAATCTATCTATCTATCTATCTATCTATCTATCTATCTATCTATCTATCTATCTATAATAATAATAATAATAATAATAATAATATAATAATAATAATAATAATAGTAATTAAGTTTTGTACTTTTGTGAACTATATCAACAAATCTATCTATCTATCTATAATAATAATAATAATAATAATAATAATAATAATAATAATAATAATAACAGTCGTCATCAAAGCCACTGGCATATCTCGATCAGCTAAGGCACTTGCCTGTCAATCTGGAGTTGCGTTCGGGCGCAGGTTCGATTCCTGCTTGGGCTGAGTATCGGGTTAAGTTATTTTACTTATAATTCATTTTTGTTGCTTTTTTAAATACAGAATTATAATTGTCCCAGTTTTCAAAGTTTACATAAATTTTCTTTAAATTTATATTTAATTTATTCCTGATAGATATATGTAAAATATGAAACATGCTTTTCGTATTTTTGCAATTATTTTTTGAGAAAAAAAATATTTGAATCGCTCCCTGGAGAAACAGCTTCAGTCTATTAGACCTAGTTTTGAGAAAACTAAGAAAAACATTCTGTACATTATATTCCTTTCTGCATAGAACTCTGATCCTGATGCTTCAGTTTCTATCTTTCCAAGCATTGGACTGAACACCTTTCTGCACAGGCCGATGGAGCCACACATAAAGATATGATTTTCATTTTTTTTTTCTTTTTTTTTTTCTCCAGAATTTGTGACTGAAGCCCTTTCTGCATGGGATGATTCATTTATCTTTTTAGTTGTTAATTTTTAAATTGTTTTAAAACTTATCACATCCTCAACACATGGTGTTTTGAATGCTTTCAATAGCAGAAGAAAAAAACATGTGTCAATTTACTTCACATGCTTTTGTGGACTTCTATGCAAAATTTCACTGAGATTGGAGAAAAACTGCGTTCATTAGAGCATTTTGAATGTTACAAAATGTTTAAAATTGAGGACCGTTTTTGCAAAACTTGCTAACTGAAAAAACTAAACTTTACAGGAGAGACAAAACATTATAGTAAGCAAGTTTTGCTGTATCTCTTACTTATAGGAGAAAGCAAGTTTTGAAAAAACGATCACACTTTGACACACTGCAATGAAGAGAAATAACCCAATTTTACTAAGACGCTTTGAACATCATGTGGAGGCCTGCCTTATGTTAACGAATCCACCAAAATCTCAATTTTGCAAATTTTGCAGTTAGCAAGTTTTGCAAAAACGGTCCTCAATTGTAAACTGAGAAAACGAATATCGAAGTACAGCATGTAGGCCTATATGATATATATTATCGATATCCATCCTTCCTATATAGGTCCACCACACACAATTTTCTCCAACATAACAGCGCGAAATATGAATTGAATGAAAAGCAAAATTAGAATGAAGAACAATGTCTGTCATAATGACAGGTGAGTGTCAGTTTAAAGGGCTGCAGCTCCACACATTCGTCCTGAGAGGCTTTAAATTGTCATAGGGCCAAAATAAGCACAGATTTAGAAAACTGAAACATTATTTTATTTTTTAGAGTTTAAAACAAAATTTTCATTTTTAATGATTTCGTTATTTCCACCGATCCATAGCCTTAAGTTTGTCATTGTTGTATTCGTTCCTCTCTCTCTCTTTCTCTCTCTCTCTCTCTTTTTTCCCTAAGTGCCATACTCTGCAGTACTACCACAGTCTAGTATATACAGTCACGAAGCTTGAGTTGTGAGGGTGCTAGAAACAATTGACTGTCCAGTACTATTTCACATTGTCTGTAATGAGGCGATATTAGCGATTCTAGTGGTTAGCAACTATCTATGGATGCATATTTACTACGTATTGAGCTTCGTGACTGTATATACTAGACTGTGGTACTACTATCAAAAGTCAAACATTTGTTTCTCCTTTCTCTTTAGAATAGATATTTTTAAAGTATAAACACTATAAATGACTTTTAGGGCCTGAGTTGTCTTTCTGAATACTGGAAGCACTATCACTGTTACTTGTTCTTGGTTTACTTAAAGACAGTACAGTGAAACCTGTTTAAGACGAAAGTGACATGGTCCTAATTTTTTTTCTGTTGTGGACAGGTTTCCGTATTATTCAGGTGTGACTTAAAATGGAATATTTTGTCATTCATCTACATAAAAAACAAAATGGCATACCGCAAACTGCAAGAAGTACAAAATATTCCATTTAACACTCATCACATTAAATCAGCTTTCTGTCTCTTATTACGTTGGTGAATCATCTTGATTAAAATCTCATTTTCTGTATAAATATTATCGTAACTCACTCATTAGTCATTAAACATTACTAAAGTTTACTAATCTCATTCTATTTAATATCTAACACTATACTCTAATACTGTACTGCATATCACTGCACATTATTAATTAATTGGACTAGGAGCCATCTAATAGAAGGCTTGAATTCTGGTTTATTTAATTTCTTTCCCAGTTCAATAGCTTGCTTTGCAGGATAGATCCAGAAATTGGCTTGTTCTTTGAAAGGTCATGAAGAACCCACTCCCACAACAGTTCATTTATTTCCACATAAACAGTTGCTTTCTGGTTCCTTTTGTGTCACCAATATTGGCCACATGCCACTCACTCATTATTATCTTTATTTTTTAAAGTGTCACACCTGAGTTTTCCACAACTGTACTTCAATATTATTTCACATAGACTTTGTTTTTAATTTTCCTTTATCTCGATAACTTTTACTTCATCACTTAATGTTAATGCCACATTTTATGCAACTTTTTTTTTTTTTTTTACCTGGAAATCACTACACTTGCGCTCTATTTAACTACGACAGTATACGGGTGTGAAGCATTGAAAATCTTGAAGGGACTCGTCTGCCTAGTCAACAGGGTAATAAAATTTATGACCGACAGGCCAACACACCCTCGTACCCTCTAGAATTTTGCAAAGAAAACTTGTTTTTATCTTGGTGACCTACATATTTCGTATATTCCTTGAAATTACACGCTGTTTCAAAATATACTGTAGTTACAAAATATAGTGAGTCCAAAATATTGTTTCCGTTTTGAACAGTAGCAGTTTCCATTTCCGCGTTGGACAGTTTCCATTTTATTCAGGAAAAAATTACACATAATACATACAAATTTCGCCGGAACCAATAAATTGTTCCAAAATAGACAGGATTCCGGATTATTCAGGTTCTGATTTGAACAGGTTTCACTGTATTAAAAAATTCACACACTCACAAAGCAATACAAATACTCCCTCACATTTTGTTAATAGCTGGTGACTTACAGATCAACAAAACAAAATGCTTATTTTAGAAGAAATATTGTCTTACGATTTTTGAGTCAGTGTTCCGTTACCGGGTTGAAGCAAGAATGGCCTGTAATATAAAAACTAACAGAAAAAAAATTATCTTATAAATTCATATGAAATAATATTTGGACCCAGTGTCAGTGACTTAATACCAATATTGAAACTTCTCTCTGCTACAGCATATATTCACATTGCGAGAATAATGGGTGACAATATTGCATGCTTGGTTGGGTGGTGCTTAGTGGCTTTCAAGGTCAAACTGCGGCCCATTTAAGAACAGTATAGGTCTATTTTCTAAGTTACATCAATTTGGAATAGTTGACAATAAAATTTGTAATAAAGGTACGAGGGGGATCCAGGAAATAACGACCGTTTTGTTGTAATAATTAAAAAATATATATTTATTTGAAAAAACAAAGTCTGTTACATAACTGAAGCTTCCTTTACTTCTCTACATAATCACCACCTACATTTAAACATTTGGCGTATCTGTTCACTAGCTTTAGAATTCCCGTGTTATACTCCTCTGCCGCCAGTTCATTAAGCCAGGTTTTCACTGTCTTCTACAACTCTTCATCGCTTCCAAAACGCGTACCACCCAGAAAGTCTTTCAGCTTAGTGAAAAGGTGAAAATCGCTAGGAGCAAGGTCTGGACTATAGGGCGGATGATCAAAGATTTCCCAACAGAATTGATCCAGCATTCTCGAGTTGAAGCAGCAGTGTGCGGGCAGGCGTTGTCGTGAAGAAGCACAACTCCTCTCGAAAGCATTCCTCGCCTCTTGTTTTGGATGGCTCGCCGTACCGTAGTTTTCGTAAAGTCTCACAGTAACAATTTGCATTGATCGTAGTGCCTTTTGGCATGAAATCCAGCAAAAGAACACCTTTGCGATCCCAAAAGACAGTAGCCATGACTTTTTGTGTTGAGAGAGAGTCTGTTTGAATTTTCTTGGTTTCTTGGGTGATGAGGGATGTTGCCACTGACGTGATTGGCGCTTGGTCTCTGGGGTGTTGTGAGACACCCAGGTCTCATCACCAGTCACAATTTGATCAAGAAAGGCGTCTCCATCTGTGTGATATCGTATCAAGAATGTCAATGCTGAAGCGATTCTCTGAGTTTTGTGTTGGTTACTCAGTTGCCGTGGAACCCATCGTGCACAGATTTTGTGGTAGCCAGGATGTTGCGACACAATTTCACCAAGCAAAGAACGAGAAATGTCAGGAAAGGCAATATGCAATTCGTCGAGTGATGTGCGCCTGTCTTGCAAGATTCTGTCGTTCACTTTAGTCTTCTGTGATGAGTGATGGGCGTCCGGGTCGAGTTTCATCGTGGACATTTGTTCGCCGATTGTTGAACATTTCGCACCATTTTCTCACATTTCTTTCATTCATTACAGTATCATCATACACTTCTTTCAATTGCCGGTAAATTTCTGCAGGTTTCAAATGTCGGGCATTCAAAAATCGAATCACACTCCTCACCTCACAGTCGGCGGGATTATCAATCACATCGTTCATTTTGAAGTAACACAAAATGCACAATGGCGACTTGTTGCAACCAGTACTCACAACATTATGAGAACACATGTTAAGGAAGCCAGTTGACCTTCAAACAAGGAAGGGGAGTCAGCTGCGCGGCGGGTATGCACGAACGGTCGTTATTTCCTGGATCCCCCTCGTATTTTAAATGTGTTTTATTGGAAAACGTAAACTCTTTGACTTTAATAAGTGAGTTGATTCTCAAGCATTTATTCTTACATTAATTTCTTTTCTGTTACTTTTAATTTCATGTATTACCAATATCTTAGTAAGCAATTTTCTGTTATTATTAATATTCAGGTTCATTGCTGTGGAGTAACAGTTAACATGTCTCACCATGAAGCAAGTGGGCCCAGATTCAGTTCCTGGTTAGGATAGGTTACCTGGTTGAAGTTTTTTCTGGGGTTTCCTCTCAACCCATTAAGAACAAATGCTGAGTAATTTTCGGTGCTGGTCCTGGACTTATTTTGTTGGCATTATCACCTTCATTTCACTCAGATGCTAGATAGCCATCACAGCTGATAAAGCATAGTAAAATAAACCAATTAAAAATAATATTTAGAATGTATTATTAAATTAATTTGATAACATTTCTATATTTAACGTTAAAAGGACATCGAAAATATTGAACTGCAGTATACTTTGTGGTTGTGAAACTTGGACTCTGACTTTGAGAGAGGAACATAGGTTAAGGGTGTTTGAGAATAAGGTGCTTAGGAAAATATTTGTGGCTAAGAGGGATGAAGTTACAGGAGAATGGAGAAAGTTACACAACACAGAACTGCACACCTTGTATTCTTTACCTGACATAATTAGGAACATTAAATCCAGACGTTTGAGATGGGCAGGGTATGTAGCACATATGGACGAATCCAGCAATGCATATAGAGTGTTAGTTGGGAGGGAGGTAGGATATGATGATAGAGACTGGATTAATCTTGCTTAGGATAGAGACCAATGGTGGGCTTATGTGAGGGCGGCAGTGAACCTCTGGGTTCCTTAAAAGCCAGTAAGTAAGTAAATATATTGAATTTTATTTACCAATTTATTTGTAATGGTTACTTTATGTTCAAAATGAGGCAAGTCGATCATTTCATTTACTTACATAGATTATGAAAGATTTCTTAAGAAACATTTCTTATTTTTTTTTTAGCTTTGTCCTTTTCTCAAGAATTTCCTTCGTTTGGTAAAAGAAATAATCTTTGATAGAATTTACATATTAATAGTCCTTATAAATTATAAGTTAAGAGATCTGAGTTAGTAAAATTGACGTTCCTGTGCAATTGACACTATAGTCTGGGGTCTAGAGTCTTAGATGGTTTAATACTTATCTTTTTAGATTTACAACCTCTCAGAAGTGAAAGATAGCAGTATGTAAACAAACATCAGTGAAAAAATTAAATCTTCGTATGTTAGTCTTGATTATGCGATTAAGATAATTCAGTATTATAACAATACTGAAGTTGAAACTATGTTTAAATATAAGACAGATGCTTAAGATAACTACATGTTGTATTTATGTGTTATTCGTAAGGAAATTAGAAAATGATGCTTTACCTAGCTTCTTTTCTTCTTTCTTAAAACTGTATCTCTGATTTATACTTTTAATTTATTTGTTGAGTGAGTGTATGACATATTGATGGGCCAGTTCAAAAGGGAAACGACTCATAATTTGAAGTTTTTAGATACCTGCATTTTAAAGTTCCATGTTGATATGAAATTACTCCAAGTTCTGTTAATAATATATCGTATATACAGTAGAACCCCGATTATCCGTCACCCTATTAACCGATTGGTGGATTATCCGACTGTCTCTCTCGCTATTTTTTTTTTTTGCTGCAGAAAAATACTAAGTACTGTAAAATATGTTAACACGCATTTTTTCTACGGAAAGTTATTACCATTCTTTACTGTTACACAGTTTGTAGTAGGAATGCTACAGTTACTGGCAGTAGAAACACTTTTGGGAGGAGGTTTTTCCACAACTTGTAAAATAGTCACTATCAGCTTTGAAAGAAATACCCCAAGAACCTTCACACAACTGCAAACCTATGCATCATTTAGTCATTCTGTGCAAAATGTCCAAAGAAAATGTGTTGAGCTGTTTGGGAAAGGAAAAACTGTAGCTCATAGCGCATCGGAATACAAGATTGGCATTAGAAATATGCGCAATTTAATAGAATAAAACAAAGTAGTACGTATTATTGTATTTCATTGTTTTCATTATTTATAACCAGCATAACATTGCATAGCATGTAGTAAGAAGACACCAGTAGTTGCAGTATGGTAGAAATCTCAAATTATGAAACCAAGTATTATATGCTTAATTTATGAAAATCTTTTATGGTACGGATTATCCGATTTTTTCGATTAACCGTTTCAGTCCACCCCTTTCATTACCACGGATAATTGAGGTTCTGCTGTACTATAAGTTTCGAATTAGGTTGAAGTTAATTGGTATTTTCACAGCAACATGAAGTTTTAAAATGCAGTTTTCTAAAACTGTCAATTTTGAGTTGTTTTCTTTTTGAACTGGCCATGTCTATTTTGTGTGTACCCACCAGTCTTGGTTTATGAGCTTCTGAGTTCATGCTTCTCAGTTTGATAATAAAGCAGATTCTTAGTTTCCCTTTCCTCATTTGCTTCACCTCTCAGCTTATTTATGCAGTTGTGAAGTTTTCACATAAAAAAGAAATGGCGTATCAGGAAAAAGACACATCTGCACATCGCGAAAATTCTTAAATCATAAACATCACAGGAAAAGAAGATTGTAGTAAAAGTGTAAGTCCAGTTGAAACATTATGACTAAGGGTGTGTGGTTTTATGGTGATTATTTTATCTTGATTTCAGTGATTAAAATGATTTGATTTTGGTGAATATTTCTTGTTAATATACTAAAATAAACAACTTCGTGCACATTTCGCACCCTAAAAAAAACTTTAAAAATAATAATAATAGCATTTTTAAATTATTATCGAAACAATCCCTTTGAAACTAACACGAAATTAATTACATTCATAATTACTTATTTACTCTTTCTCATCAGTATGAAGACAGAATGGTATCTAAACTTGTACATGATAAAGAAACCCTTCGATCTGATAAAATGTCTTTGCACACAGAAAATTCTCTCTGACTGTCTTAATTTGACACTGAAAACCATAGATGCCACAGATTTTGAGGCGAAATTATTGTAATCTTCAAGCATGCCTGTTAGAATGTCAGATACTATTCACACATTTATTTTCACTTTTTTCTTCTACATATTCTTTGGCAAAGTTTTGAAGTACTTGATATCCTTTTAAGAAATCCTGTTTTGAAACATCATCTAGTTCAGGCATGAGCTGATGTCGTCTAGATTTCCATTTCAATAGCTCTTAATTTTCATCCTTGTATTCTATTTACTGTCCAGTTTTCTCCTCCATAAAACTTCATACTCTCCACTATTGTTTTACAGATTATTTTCTTTGTGTTAGCCAAAATGTTACTACTTCATAGTAGTACCTCCAAAATCCTCTACGTGTTTTTAAAAAGATTTTGCAGGAGAAAGAAAAAAAGCGTTGTTACTTTTAATTCATTTGACTTTCAAAGCTATTTTTGGTGTAATTTCATCATTTTTCTTGTATTGATTGAAAATATACCGAAAGTAGCTTAGAAAATCCAGGGAATTAATTAAAAGTCACAATGCTTCTTCTTTTCTCCTGCAAATTCTTTTTAAAAACATGTAGTGGATTTTGAAAGGGACAGCGACAATTTAGTATTCCAGTAATTCATTTTCCTTGACACATTCGCCTCTCAATTACAGTTTTGATAATTGATCTTGCTGCAGTATTGATCCTAAATATTTAAAAAATTGTGACTTTCTTAATGCTGTGGATTTCAGTTTCATCATTATTTGCAGTCATGCATTTAGTCATGCTCAGATTTATTTTCAGTCCCACTTCCTCTACTCTTAATGTATGTATTTATTTACACTGCAAGTGGGCAAGCACCCCGTGGCACAATACAAACAATACACAATAAAATTACAATACACAATACAATTATACAATACACAATACAATTATACAATACACAATACAATTATACAATACACAATACAATTATACAATACACAATACAATTATACAATACACAATACAATTATACAATACACAATACAATAAGAATACACAATACAATTTAACACAATAATTACAATTAATAATAAAACATAAAATACCTAATTTTACAGTACAACCTACATATGTATAGGCCCTACATAAGTTTCAATAGTCTTTCACTTTACTCTCATCTCACTTACTGCAGTGGCACTATGACTCATTTCACTGACACATTAGGACACATTTCACTGACACTCTATAACACATTTCACTGACACTATAGAACACATTTCATTGACGCTATAAATTATCACTGATCGGAACTATTCACTGCACTGTAAAACCATAACTTCACTGACTCACCTCGCTTTACTGATACAACAGCTCAAATAAGACAAATAATTACACCCTTATGCATACTTATAAACTGAACTACATTTAAGCTAAACATTTCTAGTCTAAGGCCCTCTTACACGCTATTTTTAAATAATTTACAATTCAAACCAAGGGTTTAACTCGTCAGGCTACATAAATACATGTCACCTTAAAAAAAAAAATCTGTAATTTCCTGCACATATAATCAGCATCTTCACTGTCCTGGGCAATTATCACCTGGTCATCAGCAAACAGCAACTTATTCAATAATTTAATAACACAATATTTCGATGGTTGTGTAATCTCTGAAACTTGCGTAAATTCAACTTGTACCTTTTCTTTTTCATTAGATACATTTCAGTGAGGAATATGCACTGCTGCATTTTGTATCTGAGAATCTGTTTCCCAATAGGGTTCAGACAGCATGGTGCAACAACTGATAAGAAAAATGCAAGCAGTGTATCCTGAGCAGATCTTAAATCTAAGTTGCTGGCATCCTTATGAGCTGCAAAATTGATGTGTGGAGATTATTGTGTCAAGTTTTGCCTACCTCATGCATAGAGTGTCCCAGAACTTCTGAACTGCAACATGTGTATAAAATATAATGGCCATTTTGAGCAACTGTTCCAAAATTCAGATAAGATTCTCTTCATTTCCATATTTATGCGAAAGATCACTTGCCAGACTGTGGTACCATGAGTTGGCAAGAACATTATCCTCGAGAACTGGTGATCTGCTTATCAGACTATAATGCTGACAGACAGCAAAAGTGCCGGTCCCTTAGGTTTGACTCTTTCTGTCATTCTTCAACATTGATCATAACATAAAACTAGAAGCTCATAAACTATTCAGATGTTTCTCAAAATAAGAACTAAGACTAAGAGAGAAGTTACATTGTGCAGAACTGTTTGTTTGATGTGTAAGTTTGAGTGAGAAGTTTGCACCAAGTGTAAAGGGCCCCATACACGCAAAGACTTATCTGTATAGGCTTACCTGTCAGACTTATAGCTCACAAAGAAGTCATAAGAGATCGTTGAAACTGTGGAGAAATGCAGTCACTCGAGAAATACTATTCTTTCATTATTCTACATTCATAGAAATGTGTGAGAATAGCTTCTCAAACCTGTACTTTCATAGCTTGCTACCATTTCGCTACAGAAGACTATTGCTTAAAACGAAACAATGCCAAAATCTGGACAACATACTGGCAGTATCATTTGTTTCTATGTTTAACCTTTTCTCTGCTTAGGCTGTCAGAGTAACAGCGGACAAATTCATTATGTATCCTTGCATCGACCATCACTCTCATGGCGCGAGTGATGCAATAGAAATACAGTAAAACCTCGATAAGACGCTGTTCAAGGGACCGCGTATTAGGCGGGTATACTAATTTTGACTTATATACAGTATCTATTGGCATTTTTCTTTATTGAAATACATGATTCATGAAAGGTAATACAGTATTACTCCATTATGTAATTACTGTACTGCACGTTAAAGAAATTTACAATATGTACTGTAAAAGCCATTTATAGTTGTTTGCCGTGTGCATGTTCTCCAAGTCCTCATGTTTACTACACTTCAGTTTCTGCGATTACATCCTCCCGACATCGCAGCTGTAGTGATAGAGTCGCGATTTTTTATTATTGTTCTTAATGTCGATGATGGGGTTCCTAATGCATCAGAGAGTTGTTTCTGAATAAGAGTACTGTTCTCATCGTACTTTCGTAAGATTTCCAATTTTTCCGAACCAGAAAGGGCTTTTCGTTTAACACTCATTGTAATCACATTCACACACACTTCGATACACAAAAGGACAACAAACTGTCCAGCAAAAATTTCCAGAATTTTATTACGGCCGAGTGAGGAATGCTGTTTGAGAGAGAGGGTTAGCAAGAGGGTGAGGTATTGTAACTGTATGTAGGCTTTAAGCGCGCAGGTAAAGAGTCGAATAAGAGAGTGTAACAAGAGGGTGGGGTATACTAAGGTATGAAGTATGAAGGTTTAAATGTGCAGGTAAAGGGTCGAATACCAATACTTTTCAGGTTAATGGCACCAGTGAGTTCAGTGACCAAGATGTTTCATTGCTGTTACAGTACATTGCTGAAAATTACATCGAAAATATTCCACAAAAACAGCGTATTATGTGGGACTTGAGTGCAACAAACGGGGTATTTTATAAAAGCGTTATATATGAAATGTGCAAGGACCGGACAAAAAAAAGCGTATTACACGGGATAGCATAATAAGCGGGTGCGTCTTATCGAGGTTTTACTGTATTTTTTTATTTATTTTTTTTTTTTTTAGTTTAGTATGTTATTTTACAATGCTTTATCAACATCTTAGGTTATTTAGCGTCTGAATGAGATGAACGTGATAATGTCGGTGAAATGAGACCACGCTCCAGCACCGAAAATTACTCAGCATTTGCTCATATTGGGTTGAGGGAAAATCCCGCAAAAAAGCTCAACCAGGAATCGAACCCAGGCCACCTGGTTTCGCTGCCAGACGTGCTGTTACTCCACAGATGTGGAGCAATAGAAACAAGGCTTTCAAACCATAGAATGGAAACATTTTAAATTCTATTGCATCACCCATGCTGTCAGAGTGATGGTTGATGCAAGGATATGTAATGAATTTGTCTGCCGTTACTCTGATGGTCTAAGCAGTGAAAAGGTTCATTTTCTGGCACTTAATTTGGAGAGCTCTACAGTCTGAAAATTTCAAGCAGTCGGAGAGGTCTGAAGAGTTATCTTAAAGTCAAAAGTCTTGATACTTTTTGCCTGTACACGAGGAGATTTGTCTATGGATTTAGATTTGCACAAACTTATCTCCAGGTAAGTCTTTGCATGTATGAGGCACTTATAAGAAGGGATTTGGACTTGTGCAAGTTGGATACACAGTATTATAAACTTGCGACATGTCTCTAAGAGAAGGGAAAGCGAATTGAGCTAGGTAAATACTGTGTGCTTGTTCCCTTCGTGTTCAGCAGAACCGGCAGAATACCAGTACTCCAACAAGTACGGTCAATCAGTCCCTCACCAAGAACTTGGCTGGTCTCAGTCTAGATACACCTGTGTCTTTGAAGAAGGTATGATGCATGCATTGCTCTGGCTGTGGATATGTTGCATGATCAGTGTGGGCTTTAACTTTTCTCTTCATCTTCTACTTTAAAGATCTCTTTCTGAAGTCGAATCTCATATGTGTCTAAATATATTAGCGTTTTAATTGAAGGATTGATAGCAAAAACCGGACAAATTCAAATTTTGAGCATAATACAATTCTCTTCACTTCATTTCAAGTGACATCTATTGACATAACAAGTTTCTACAAAAACCGGATTTGTGCCATTGAAATAAGTGTTTGAAAATGTAGCATTTCTGCAAAAAGCGGATTAGTCCAACGTCTTTCTAGCAAAAGACAGACAAGTCACAAACTTATTCTGGTATTGTTAGAAAATATCGCGAAGATGGCATTACTGTTGTCTTCTTTTGTTTCAATGCCATATTAACTGTTATTATTGGTTCTGTTGTTAAATATTTCGTTTTACAAATGATTGATCATCAAAATGAATTAGGTCCTAATATGCAGTGGCCAAAGAAGAGGAAAAGAAAGAAGAGAAGGAAGACAAAATAAATGCCAAAGTTGAAGGTGAAAAACATAAATCATGTTGGAAAACTGAGTCCAAGACGTGTGAAAACAGCTATAATAATAATAATAATAATAATAATAATAATAATATAGTTTTATTCGGCATAGTTTATTGTGTTGTTATTAGAATAATTATTTTTCAGTACTTAATATACCTGACGTGCCAAGAATTCAAAAGTTGGACACAAATTTAGAAGGAAATCATTCCAACATTCAATTTTTAATTTTATACTCGACCATGCCGAAATGTAGTAATTATACACCTGGTAGTAGCCTTTTAATGCACCTCATTAAAGTACACCTATTCATTATAATTCAGTTGTTCAGCCAATGACAGATCACCTTTGTACCGTTATAAACCCGCCAGTATCGATTATTCTCGGATATGCAATCGAAAGACAATTAGCGAAAAGTCACAGAGGCTGGAAATCCAATACTGTCGCAGAAGGTTATGTTCTGTTACTATAATAATTAGTGTTAATTGTAAATAATATTCAAATAAATTAAATTTGTCATCTCGTTTTTCAATTCTAAATCAATTTCCAGGTTATATCAAGACTAATGTTCTGTAGGTTATATCAAGGTCAATGATATTCGTGCCTCGGAAAAAATCATTACTTTCGCGTCTGCGCACATCTCACAATTCAGGTCAGTTCCGTTCGTCACTTACATAACCATAACATGAAAACTTATGAATAATTTCAAGTTAGAAATGTGGTCGAGCACAAAAAGTCGTATGAAACTTGCCTATAATGGTAATTAAGATGCTCGTATGAAAATTATGAAACTCGCGCTCATTTCATAAACAAACATACTCGCGTCTTAATTATTGCTATTATAGGCTCGTTGCATAATGTACTATAATAAAACACTTATGAAGTATTTATTTGTATGTTGATACAGTTGACAATATGAATAAAACATGATTTATTATACTGTACTTTTTCTCAATTAATGTGTGTATATATAAAAGTTTCTCCAAAAAGTGGGCCAATTTTTTTTTTTTCAAGAAACCATATAAAAGAGAACAGTAAAACTTTTTACCAAAGTTGGTAGATATATGAGATATCTGTATAAAACATGTCAGATTATTATATTGTATGAGAAAAGTGAGGGACTTTTTTTTTTTTTTTTCTGAAAAATTAATATCTTGAACTTGTCCGGTTTTTGTGTTCAACCCTTCAATTTTACAGAGAAGAAACATAAGCAGATGAGACTGTTCCCTTTTGTTCTGCCTTAACTTGCATTATACGCCTCACTTTTTCCAATGTGCCTTTTGCAGGATTGGATCCGAAACAGCTTACTGAAAAATAGTGTTTGAATATTTACAGTACATTAAAAATAACCAGTAGAACCACCCTAGTACAGTGAATCTCTGTAAACAAGAAACTTGGAGACGCAGTACGAACCCACTTATAGTGATTCATGATTACATTCGTATTAGGTCTACTTTATTTGCAATAATGTGCTGTAACAGCCTGCCTATTTTTCTTCTCTAGATGGTAGGATTCTACTGTTGACATTTACATTTACTGTTGAAGGTAGATCGTGCATTGGTAGCAAAGTGAAAGACGAGATTAATTAACCTTCTCCTCACAGTGCAGCACATCATGACTGTCAGCTACTGTTACTTTGTATAGCTAGGGCTAAGATGCTCTGATATCCAAACTGGAAAGGAAAGAACTTTATTATATACAATCCACCCTCAAATATGGACATAATATGGAATCTCTATTTTGGGATTGGGCATAACATCTTCTGTTTTCTTGACTCATAAGGAAATGTAACGAATTCAGGACTATCAGCTTGACATCACACTCACTGAATTGACATTTATATTCTAAGATGGAAGGACAGTTGGAAGAAGAGCAGTTTGGCTGGAAGGGAAAAGGTGAGAGAGATACAATTGGACTGCTGTGAACAATCGGCAAAATATACCTCGAGAAGAATAAAGAAGTGTACTCTGCACTTTGAATCCAGCGATCTGAGTTCATATCTCGGTGGGACCTACAAACATTTTTTGTGTCAGTGAAGTTTTATAGTGGTAGTGCAAAGTATTTGAACAGTGAAATGTTTTTGAAGTGTTAGTGAAATCAGGATAGTGTCAGTGAAATGTGTCGTAGTTCCAGTGCAGTGAGTGAGTTGACAGCGAAATGAATGTAGTGCAGAAAGGTACTTGTGCAAGTATGAACATATCATACTCATGGGTTTTAGGTCGAACTTAGGGATAAGATACAAATTAGATTTACTTTAAATGTTATTTTAAGTGATTGTGCTTCATTTAATTTAGGATGTTCCATGTTAATATTATACTATTATTATTATTATTATTTATTATTATTATTATTATTATTATTATTATTATTATTATTATTATTTATTCTTAGTATTAATTATTATTATTCGTATCATTATTATTAATTTATTATTAATTGTCATTATTGAATGTAATTAGTTACCACGCCACCGGGTATTTACCCATTTGCAGTGTGAATAAATACATACATACATATTTATGAGGAATCAAATATGTGCATGCTTGGTAGTCGTTTAACTTTGTCACCTCATATTTCCTTATTTCTTCATATATAATGTATTTAACGACGTCCCCATAGGATATTTAGGTGTCATGTGGATGCAGTGTATATTATGTCTAATCACAGAATCATTTAAAGAAGTCAAAACAAATATGAGTATAAAGTGCAGCATCTTTAAACCACCATAATAGTAACTTGCACTGTAATACATTCTGCGCAAGGTTCATTAGATGACTGCTTGCCTCCTTGAAGTATTATTACGTAAAAACTAGAAGTTTTAAACTTCGTAACATTGTAAACTACTCTTTCTCAGCCTTAATGTATGCCACGCCTACCAATGTAAGGGTGAATCATAAATAATGTTATTCACTTCAAGGGGTTATTCTTTGAGGCATTTCAAACAGAAAAGTTTCATACAATTTTGCTCGTTTTTGTTTCCTTTTCGAGATAAAAATTGTTTTATATGGAACATTTCGTAGTGTGTTTTGGGAAAGCCATTGATTTAATTCCCAATATGCTCATCCAATTTAAGAGAGTAGTATATTATGATAATAAATGATTGAAAGAATTTTAGTTTTGTCCTTTAAATGTGCAGAAATCTGATGTGAACAAATGTTATATTGTAATAAAATTCCTTTGAAGAACGAAAAGTTACATTTGTTTGGATCAAATTTCTGGACATTGAAGGACAAAACTAAAATTCTTTCAATCATTTATTATTATAATACACTGCTCTCTTAAATTGACTGAGGATGCTGGGAATTAAATCAATGGCTTTCCTAAAACATGCTATGAAATGTTTCATATAAAATAATTTTTATCTCAAAAAAGAAGTAAAAACGAGCAAAATGGTATTTAACTTTTTCGTTTGAAATATCTCAAAGAATAACCCCATAAAATTAATGACACTACTTATGGTTCATCTTGTATTAGCATGTGTAATGAGATTTCTGAAATGTATCTTTGCAGACAGGGTTCAATAAGTGGTAAACAGTCATTTTTCACGAGTATTAAGTAAATAAAAAATACTGAGTAATATGGTAAACAACATGAACAACATAAAATACATAATAATAATTTATTTAGTTCAACAAAATCGGATAGGAATCAAATAACAAGTAGCAGGCGCGGCTCCTTAAGGTTGTAGCAAGTTTGCGCTACACCTAAAATAATTTACGGATATTTTGGTTTAAAATACAAGTTCAATTATTGTGGTCTAACAAGTAAGTACACAATTAGTATGATCAGCTGTAGTAAGTTTCTCATCCAACTATAATCGTTTGTAGGAGCCTCATCGTTGACTTGCCAAAGTAAACGACCGTACTTCTTATGGAGACTGGCTTGATCTTTGGTACCTCTTCAGGGCGAGGGGATGAGAGGGGTGTTGTCCAGCATGGATTTTAAGTTGTTGATAAACGAACAGGGAGGTAAACGAGCTTTGAAAATGAAAACAGATGGCAGTAGCTCACAGACCTACCGATGAGTGACAATGAATGAGTCGGAGACAGAACATGCCCGCCCTGCGACTGCAGTTAGGCGCGAAAACAAGTTTTTTTTTTTATGGTAGGGGGTAAGCTTGTATTTCATTGGTGTTTTTGCTTTCCATTTCACTGTTGTTACTTGAGTAGAGTTGGTTGAGAGCATGTGGTGGCGCGTAAGAAGCTGTTTTACTAAATTGTGTTGTTTGTGTTATTCTACTATATTAAATAGACCCTAGTTAAGATGAATACAATTCAATCTTTAATAGAACATTCATTTTCATCGAGCAGCTTAGAAGAGAAGTGTGAGAGTAAGCGTCTTGGTAGATCGACTCTGAACCTTGAAATTTCTCAGTGCGTGAAAACCAAAACCAGGTCGTTTAACAGAAAATTCAATTCTGACTTGTACGAGAAGTTTCATTGGTTATGTGGTTGTGAAATAAGAAAATCTTTTTGTCCTGTTTTCCTTGTGTTTTGTTCGGAAGACGGTGGATAAACACCTTTCATCCTCTGAAGTCGTCATAGGGATTGTTAGTAAAATTTCTAGTAATTTTGTACACTCGCTGAAAGTTGAACATAAATTGTCTCTGAAAAATTCCATTAGAGACACACAGCCTGAAATGTTTCTGAACTCGTCAGTGCCATAAATAACTGAAAGTTCAGTGCGAATATTCCTTTCATTTATGAACGGATACGCTCTAATGACATTACGAAGAGATTCTTCTGGGAAAACATTGTGGAAATAAATAGGTGAGTTTTTGCAAATTTTTACGACTGTAGCATGATAGATCTAATATTTTGTAGTAAGAAAGTAAACGAACAAAATTTTGAAGCACCAGCCACCACTGACAAGTAGTAATGAAATAGGATGTGAAACTGCAGTCAACATCATCTACCTACGCCTAGCCAAAGTAACAAGACTAGTGCCTGGTCTTGTAGATGATGAACTTTAGATCCTCCAGAGTTTTCCACTTATCCGTTAGGACTAGACAGAGATGAGAAGACAAGATGGAAGCCAAAACTTGCAAAAAAAATCGAGGCAAATGTTCTGCACCTGGATGTAAGTGGTATGTTTGTGTATATGCAGTATATGTTAAACCGTGATGTTTATGGACCTTGTTAAAATAGGGTTGTTTAAAATACTGTAAAGTAGTAGATAGTAATATAACAATTTCAGTTATGTAACTAGTTTTTGCAGACTTTTCAAATGCACGGTCCCGAAAGCTACGGTTTCGCTACGGCGATCTTCGCCGACGATCATCGCTGGCGATCTTTGCTGGGATTCTGTCTCGTTGATTTGAATGTGCATGGTTTCTTTACGGTGATGAACGTCAACGAACGTCACTGGGCTCGACGAACATCGTCGGCGTTTGCCTTGGAGGCAAAAGCCTGGCAGTCATCGCCGAGAAACCAATTGTAAAATTACAGTAGGTCATGAATTAAATCATTTAATAACATGTGATTTATACATCATACGTACCATAATGGCGGTAAAACAGAAATCTTTCTGCAATTTCTCCACTAATGAAGACGAGATATTAATTGATTAAACAAAAATCCCTGTTCGACATGAGCCAAAAAGAAGAACCAACGTAAACAATAACAAATCTATATTTTGCAACAACCAGAACTGTTAATACAATTGAGTAAAGTGATTCATAATTGAACGACACACACGATGCGGCAGATTTAGCTACTGAAGCAAAAGTTTCAGTGTGAAATAGTAAGCGAAGTGGAATTCCAAGCAAAGGAGAGAAGTGCAACAACCTCCTTCTCACATTTCTTTTTATTTGTAACATTATTTCCTAAATAAATGCTCCTAAATGAAAAAAATAACATTGTAGAAAGTAAAAATAAAGTGTTTATATCATTGGTTTTTACCTTAAAGTTATGCTTATCTTTCAGCTGGACTTATTGGTTTGTGAATAAATTTTGTGGGTAATTTTACAATATCATTTTAAATTGAACTTGAAACAAAATGAAATTGTTCGGGAGAAAGTCTGAAATATTCCTTAAAATTGGTGGGTTCATTTTCAAGATGTCTTAATATCAATGAATTAAAAGACTCCTCTGTATATCTATTTCTAAACATGACATTAACTACTTTAAAGATCCGGCGATTTCAATCGTCAGCGATGTTCGTTCGACAAAGATCGTCGTAGCCAAACCATAGCTTAAATCCTGAAGAATACGACATGGATTGAATACAATTTCAATTGTCTAACTTTTCGTTTACTTTTCTGTCACTTTTTAGTTGTGTTTTAGTAAGTTGCATTAGAAGATGGTGTAAAATAGTGTCTTATCTTGCTGTTGGCTCCAATATGAATTTTGAGTGGAAGATGGGAGAAATAAAAATTGAAATCGTTTATTTTAAATTTGGTAGTTTCAGAAGGGGGGAGATGTTTTATGCACGTAATAATACTTTCCGCCATTTGGTGCGCTTCTAGATGCGTGAAGTAATCAGTTATTCTTTCCACCACTTGGTGTGCTGCTATATGCATGAAGTGATTAGTTATCCCGGATAAAAACAGTGGCAGCAAGATGAATTTCTACATTAACACCTTTAGCGTTTGAAACAGGAAAGTCAATAACGTTTTTAGGTCTAAAATTTCTTACCAACTAGGCAAAGGACATTATGAAACCAAAGAGTTTGGGTGCATTTGGAATCAAATGGGAGCATGAGGCTCTTTGATTCCAAAGTTGGAACTAAAGTCTGGTTCAGACTGTGCTAGTTTCTGTGATGGATTCCAAGATGGCTCCGCTGATGGTTGCCCTGCGTGCTCATTTAATGGCTCCCGTGTTGGCTACGGCAATAGTAGTTGTTCACATGGAGCTGGCTCTTTTCACAGTTCAAATTGGACAATAATCTGCTGTTTCATCTGTTGCCAACACTCATGGTCAAAAAGAAACTAAACCGTGAGTGGAAAACAACTAAAGTCCTACATTAACAGTAGTAAATGTCGTAATAAAGTACTGTAATTAAACCATAAGTGTAAAACAGCTAAAGTCCGATATTTAATTGTTGTTTCTTAGAAACTAGAGAATATAGAAAAAAACAGGTTTAGTTGGAAAACAACGAACATGGCGACATGGTTTCAGTGGTGATATTATATGCATCTTTGGTTCCAGACTGCAAACCATCACGAAAAATAGCCAGGAACCTACCCTCGAAATCCAGCAAGCTAGCCATCCACGGAGCCACCAGAGCACATTACTTCCGGCAAGTGAGCACGCAGGCTACCCATCAGCGCAGCCACCTTGGAATCCATCACAGAAACATGTACCGTCTGAACCGGGCTTAATATTTTGTCGCAATTTTGTTGTAGAGAAGAATCAGTTCGATTCCAAATGTCGCTTTCAGCGCAAGATTCTACTGGTTTAGAGGGCGTTCTGAAGCCAGATCATGACAGTTGTATGTAGAGTTTTATTTGAAGAATGCATGGACACAGGAAGCTCATTTTCGTTATCAGGTGGACAAGAGATGTTTTGAAAATGAGCTCTTCATTTAGTAAATAATGACTCACTCTGTTTCTTATGATCTGTAGTCATCTGAAAAATCACCATGTTATCATTATATTTGATGAAATATGAATTCAGTTCTTAATTTACAGGTGACACCACAGGCACCTGAGTTTGTGCCATCAGCAGCAGGTCCTCCAGGACCTGGTAGTACCAGCGCTGGAAATGGTTCCCCCAGTTTTCTGAACTCCTTCAGTAGCTTGACAAGCTCAGGGGGCCCTCAGACAACATTTGGTGGAAGACGAAGCAGCATTGAGAGCCCTCTTCCTGTCTCACCAAGGCTCACACCTCAGCCTTCACCACCGCTGAGCAATCGCTCCCCCACTCCTACACTTGACAAAACACCTATAACTCCTGTGTCAACTTACCAGGTAAAGTGGAGAATATTCCAGCTAGCATACCCCATACCAGACCTTCCTTTCAGAGACACTGTAATGTACACCACCACTAACAAGATGTCATAGAAGTTACTACCAATTGGTTGTTACATTTACAACACTGACATTTAGAAAAATATAGAGGAACAAATCATTGTATGACTTGAGGCTTTCCCGACGTTTGATGTAGAATAACTCTTCTCGGGTTCTCAGCCAGGTGAGTTGGAGATTAGCTTCCAAGCTTTCGACGGCTAGCTCTGCCATCTTCTTCAGGGAATGAAGTGATGTGAGATCATGTCTAGCCGGTATATATGCAAAAATAGGGCTTCCCGCTGCGGGCCTATCAGGAGCTAGTTCCTAGTCCCGACCGCCCGATAAGACTGCATTAGCCCAACACAGCCTAGAAACTGGTCACAAGATAGATTTCGGCACCACCACCATTTTGGACAAGACATCAGGTTACTGGGACTTGGTTATCAAGGAAGCCATCGAAATCCAGCTAGATGGCAATAATTTCAACAGAGACGGGGATCTACAGCTGAGTACAGCATGGAAGCATGCCATCAATACACTTAGACCACCAGCACACGGCAGACAGTCTGAACCAGCAAGTAGCTCCTGATTGGCTGTCGCTTCCACCAACCAGAATGCGCCTGGTGGTCGGGACTAGGAACTAGCTCCTGATTGGCCCGCAGCGGGAAGCCCTATTTTTGCATATATACTGGCTAGACATGGTCCCACATCACTTCATTCCCTGAAGAAGATGGCAGAGCTAGCCGTCGAAAGCTTGGAAGCTAATCTCCAACTCACCTGGCTGAGAACCCGAGAAGAGTTGTTCTAGAACAAATCATTGTTTATACCAAAATCGAGTTTTTGAATTCATTCATAGAGTAAAGAGAAAAAAATCTAGTGTTTCAAGAAAAGTAAATTCTTTCCCATTGACGTCTCTAGCTCAGACAACAAATGGTTGATAATATCTATGTGATTTGCTCTATAGGAGAATGTTGGGGGCACAACATACTTCTACCCCACGACTGTAGCAACAGCAGCGGGAGAGGCAGCAGGCCTAAATACTAGTGGCCTAAGCACAGGGAGCTCTGCTGTGCCCTCCGTGGTACTACCCAGCTTCCATGTGTACCCTGGAACTCCTACACACCTGTCCTCTCTCAAGGGGAAGACAGTCCCTGCAGCTGGGTTTTATGTGGCAGATGAGATACGTATGGAAACTCTCCATAGAAACTCACTTGTACTGGCTCAGCCTGACCCAGAACAGTTCCCAGGTGAGTACTGAAATGGATATTGGTATTATCTTTATTTTCAAGTATATTTGTGGTCACATTTGCATTTTAAAGCACTTATGTGTGACTGCGATTTAATTGATACTATGCATATCTATATATATAATTTGAACTGGTAATGGAAATTACGGGAAAACGGCTGAACGGATTTTAATAAATGACCCCTCATTTTGAAGCTTGGAACCCAAAGTTTGTCGGAAAAATAGTAGTTTTCAGTGAAATGTCAATTTTCCTACATAATTTTCCTATTTTCCAAAATCCATCTTTCGTCAGTTTTGAGAACTAATTTCATTTCAGAATAAAACAAAACATATACTACGATAAACAATAAGCTGTCACACGAAGGCCATGACCTGCAGGATTGCTGACATATTTAGAGTTCAAATTCAATTAGTTATTAAAAACTTCAAGACTTACTAAAAATAATTTACAGGTCTGATTCTGCGTTGTGTAATTTTCTGAGTAT
The DNA here is from genome assembly GCF_040183065.1 of Periplaneta americana. NCBI lineage: Eukaryota > Metazoa > Arthropoda > Insecta > Blattodea > Blattidae > Periplaneta > Periplaneta americana. The sequence goes on along the minus strand of NC_091117.1, from coordinate 207,314,708 downwards.
AGTTGTGTATTGGATATTAAAATCTACAAAACTTGAAGTGGTTTGATGACATTATTACCACTAGAAATAAAATATTATTATAGTTATGCCATGATGTGGCTATTTTTCATTAATTATACATATTAATGCTATACTATTGATGATATGAAAATGAAACGTTTTGGGATTATGCAAGTAGATGTAGAGAATATCTTAAATTAGATCTTCATTTCTATAATTTACTGAATGGCGGCTATTATAATATATATATATATATATATATATATATATATATATATATATATATATATATTTTGTTACTTGCGTTTTCGCGTTGAAACTCAAAATGTGAAGGTGGATAGGTTCGAGAAAAAGTATTTGGCATAAAAACATTCAGAGGGAGTATGTTTCAATATAATGGAAGCAAATAACTTTCGAAATGTATTTTATTCTTCATTGAAAATAAATCTGAAAAATTTATATTTGAACGTCTAATGAACTTAGTTTGCAGCATTTGCTGCACAAGCCACTAGTTTGTTTTAATTCGATAATGGATGACTAATTGAAAAAATTTCACAATATAGTTTTTATTGACATATATTTATTTAAAATTTTCGTTAAGATTGGACAATATTTGGATTTTGTGACAAGCATGTAGCAGTTTTTAACATATCTGAGCCAACATCAATATGGAACAGGTTTTCTTGTTTGCTTATTCGTCTTCATCAACTGTTTTTTCCAAGCAGTTTTATTGTTGAATATATTCTCCAGTTCAATAATGTTCAGAGAAAGAAAAAAAATGCATTTTGGTTTACAGACCTTCCAAATGAAATTGACAACTACCATGAATTGTGCCCATTGAAGCCAGTTCCATCAAACCCCATGCACAAAAGCCAACTGTTGGGATATCCCATGTCTACGTACAAGGCTACCAACACTAAGACTGGAGCGCGCTATTGCCTACGCAGAGTGCATGGTGAGCAACACTGTTTGTCATGAGGAGAAGAATTCCACGAGTGGAAGGTGGTAGAAAGTTCTTGATAATAGCAAGTTTTTACTATTAATTTATTTATGTTAATATAAACTAAACTAGATGCCAGTTCGGAAGGCGGTCGGCTGCTAGCGTTTGCGTCGAGGGAGACAGATAGTGAGAGAAAGGCAATGTACAGCATTGCCACATTGTACTTCACGCGCTCGCGCAATACAAGTAGCTGAGGAGAGAATTTCAATTTTAAAAAGACAGTAATGACCTTAGCCGTTGATTACTGCAAGCATGACAAACCTTTTATCAGAACATTATCAAATCTTACGTTCTATTAATAATGCTTATACCAAGTTTTAAGATTTTTATGTGCGGTATTATTATTATTATTATTATTATTATTATTATTATTATTACTATTATTATTATTACTATTATTATTATTAATATTATTATTATTACTATTACTATTATTATTATTATTATTATTATTATTATTATTATTATTATTATTATTATTATTATGTTATCACACAGTTTTAATACGAAATGTATACGATGTATTACTAGAAAAAATGATACACTATTTAAGTAGAAATTGTATTTAGGTCTATTTCTAGGCGCAAATTATTTCAGCTAATTAAATACCCTAAAACAATAACTACAAGCACCATGTTATATTGTCACATTTCGGTCACATTTAATATAAATTAGGATTTAATAAATATTCAGTACCTGGTTTTAATGGAAGTCGCTGATTCCCTCATCAGTCCCGTCAGATTTCTTCAGAGTCGGATTCTCGAAGGTACATATCTAATACTGTACGTCGCAGCACACTTTTATTAAAATCATCTAATTCAGAGGCTGTTTTTTCACGACGAGGATATTTTCCATAAGAACGAAGCATGGCAGTTCCGCTCACATTAAAAGATTTGTTTCCTTCACTAACAATTCTTTGCGCGGTTCGCAAACCCACACCACATGCTTCTGCAGTCGTCTCCTGCTCGTTGGCAACGTTGCGGCCAGCACCATGATGCCCGGCAGAGTTCTGCTCGTTAATGTTTTTAAAATAATTATACACCTTAAACACTATTTCCCACGCCTGCCTGTGCAGTACTTGTCTTTTTATTGTATCTCCTTCCATTTATTTATCTTACACATACACAGTATATGTTAGTTTTACTTATTCGATGTTTTAAAACACTCACACGTGAACAAAGTAACTCGAGAAGCACTTGTTACTGACTAATGCTGATTGGTTCTCCTGTTCAAGCTTGTGACGTCACATGCCATACAGGCTACGGCGCATCTAGTAGCCGTCCGCCTTCCAAATTGCCGTCTAGTCTAACATGTATTTAACGAAATAACCAAAGTTGCTATGTGCATTTTTAAACTACAGTGTTTAAATTTAACTAGTAATTTGTACACATTGCAGAATAATGGTTTCTAATTAGTAGAAATAAAAATGTGAAATTGTGTGTAATAATTTCTTATGGTTAACTATGAAATTTTGTGCATGATTAAAATATAAATTAAATACTTTCGAACATCATAATTTTTGCTATAGTGCTGCATTCATTTTATTTCTATCACTTAAGTTCACTCCATTATGTTACCAATTTTTCATGTTCATAACTAATGTTGTTTTAATGTTTCATTTAATTGAATACCTCTCTGGAAAAAGGATGTAGGATCAAATTAATGAAATACGCGACTTCGGTGGAAAAAGTAATTTTGAAGCATTAATTTATAAATGATTGCATCCAATAGTTGAGTAAACTTGTATCCTTGATTAGTGAAATGGTTCTGCTAGTAAATATGTTGTTGTTGTTGTTTTCTAATGCCAGGCGTTTGACAATAAAATCATTTGACCTCTTGCACTCCAATATTTTTCAAAGATATCATCATGGCCAGCCACTGAAGCACAGATTTTGAGGTGTTCCGAATCCATTTCTTGGTTTGAGTTGCACAATGGGCAGTTAGGGGACTGATATATTCCAATTCTATGCAGGTGTTTAGCCAAACAATCATGGCCTGTTGCCAATCTAAATGCAGCTACAGACGATTTTCGTGGTAAATCGGGAATTAACTGTGGATTTTGATGCAGAGAGTTCCATTTTTTCCCTTGGGATTGAGTTATCAAATTTTGTTGAAGTCTAAGTATGTAGATTTAATAAATCTCTTCACAGAGTAATATATAGATTTAGTAACAGGTCTGTAAGTAGCAGTGCTGCTCTTCTTTGCTAAAGCATCCGAATTCTCGTTTCCCAGGATTCCACAATGGGATGGTATCCATTGGAATACAATTCTTTTATTGAGTGATATTAATTGAGAGAGCATTTTAGTTATTTCTGCTGTTTGAGATGAAGGTGTGTGTTTAGAGATGATTGATAGAATAGCTGCTTTGAAGTCTGACAATATAACTGCATTCCTAAATTTATTGATGTGTCATAGAAGATTCCTGAGACATTTACTTATTGCAATGATTTCACCATCAAAACTTGTTGTTCCATATCCAGGAGATCTATAAAGTGAGAAGAGACAGCACGTAACACCTGCACCGGCACCTTGTTCTCTGGAGATCAAGGATCCGTCGGTGTATAAATGAAGCCAGTTTTGTGGAGGGTACCTAATATTAATTGTCTCTAAAGACAATTGTTTCAGTATTTCAGTGTTTAACTCTGCTAGTAAATATACAGTAGTCCTAACGAATTATGCCCCTGAAATTATTTTATTTTCTCTGAAACTTGTATTATAGATTTGTTGGTTACATCCTTATTCCGGGAAGGTCTTCAATGTTGTAGACTAAATTTTGTTTTAATGTTTCATTTAATTTTTCCGTAAAGTTGTTTACGTTGTACTGATTTTAACTTGAACATGCAAGAATGTTTCAAACAAGCACAAATAAATTTTAATATACAATTTATTTTGTTTGATATTCCATGTTGAATCAAGTCAAAATATACTTCTTACCAGATTTGTTAATAGTCTGTTGATGTGAGACTTGGATTTTATGTTTATTTTAGGATTTCGCCTACCCAATACAAAGTGCATGGTTCTTGTGGACATGTGGAAGCGCCTGCAACATTCCAATATTGTTCAGCTACGCGAAGTTTTTACAACAAAGGCTTTTGGAGATTACTGTAAGTATATTTACTGATATTAAAACAATGCCATAAAGACAGTTAGTGACAGATTACTTGATGGACATCTACTAAGTCTTGAATGTAGAAGTTTGTTTCAAATGCTGATAGTTTCCTATATCTCCACCTCTGGTTATTGTCAAGAACTTTCAGGAATCAACTAATCTGACAATGCTGAACTTCATTTCAAAGGTGGAAGCATCAGTACATGCTCTTGGGAAGAAGGGGAGAGGGTGAAGACACCAAATGGAAAGAATTATATAAGCGGGAATTTTTTACTTCTAGCTTATCTTTGAAAACATCTGTACGCGCATTTTTATTAATGAGAATGGCAATAGGAATAATAATTCGATACTTCTAAAGAGCTCTTTTTATTGAACTTTACCTATCACTATGCAAATCTAGTCTTTCAGGTAAAGCTCCCTGTAAAGCAGATTTGAATAATTTCAAGGGAAATATTGTTACGGGGCCAGGTATCGAGGTTTTTTTTTTGTGTTCTCATTGATTGTGTAAGACTATAAAAACAATTTAGTCTGCTCTTTTTGCAGCAATGATCTTTGTTTATGACTATCACCCGGGCTCAGAGACATTGTTAATGAAGCACTTCTCTCCGTCGGAGCCACCAAATGGATATGCAGATCCGTTCTCAGCAGATCCAAGTGCTCCTCGTCCATATAGTCATCAGAAAAATGCCCTGCTCAGACAACAGCACGGAGGGGGTAGTGGCATGCTTCCAGAAGGTGTCATCTGGAACTACATCATTCAGTTAACATCTGCTCTTCGTGTGATCCATGCAGCTGGTCTGGCATGCCGTACTCTTGATCCCACAAAAATATTGTTAACTGGACGTTCCCGACTGCGTCTCAGTAGTCTTGCCATCTCTGATGTTCTTACCTTCGACTCCACCTCTCCGAATCCCCTGCAGTTAATACCACATTTCCAGGTACATATCTGCATTACTAATAGTCTAGTTATAAGGATGGTTTGAAAAGTATTTAATGCCTACCCACTTCACTTGCGTGATTCGGGTTCTGTATATTGTGCTTAGATGCTAGCGCTGTGACCCATTTTCAATTTGTACACCACTTCAATGGGCCACGCTTTACATGATGTGTATCTGTGAAGAGTTATGCCATATACTAGTGTAATGGCCAGTTTGTCCAAGTAATGTTTAATTTTGCTTAACGAATGTTAAATTAACAGTATGTTTATTTTTAATGCTTTGTTAATGTATTTTCCATTTCTTCAACATAATTTTGTTTAAGATAACCAACACTATTTTAACTACTCAGCAGCAGTTGGTAATGATTCTACACATGTAAGACAATTTTTGATTGGCTAAAATTAATTTAAATTCTATATTATAGAGTGAGTCATGAAACTTGCATAAAATGACAACCTGTTATAGTAGGCCACGTGCTGAATAATAATTACAAAGTAAGGTTATATTTCCTCATTGCTATTATGGATACGAAATACGAAAGAAATAAAATAACACTGATGTATTTAAACAGTCCAAAGTATTTTTTTAAATGTTATATTACCAGTCATATGCTAAACATTCCCTACAGAGAGACACAAAATATTAATTTCGCAACTTCTATTTGAACAGCTGTGGAGACATCAGCCATATTTAACTAACTGTTAAACGAGTTAACTGGCGGAAATCCTACATTTAAAATTAACAAACTGTTAACAATCTGGTGTTGAAAACATACAATTTTATTAATTAACAAACTGTTTAGAGTTTAACAGTCGTTAAATTTTCTAACAATACTTGGAAAAACCGGCCATAAGTGTTGTGTAGAGAATGGGTGGGGAATGGAGAAGGGGAAACTTGGTGCCAACACGTAGCCTACTCCTTACTCCTTATCAGAATGAAACTTAGATGTCCTTTGTAATTCGGAAAATAGCTGTACATTATCATACTGGTCTGCAAAGTAACATTGTGCATGCATTCCATTGAAGACTGGCAGTTGTCTATGTATCTTTGTAATTGAACAGTAGCCAAGGTTCAAATCAAACGTTTTAAAGAAGGGGACATTAATTTTTTATGCACTTAGCCATATACTAACATAATTATATTTAACCTTCGATAAAATAAAAATCGTTGTTAGCAGAAGAGGAACGATACCAACGGATATGCTACTGGAGCTAAATGACAGCTGTGAGCTGTATGAGATTAAGATAAATGCAAACAGGATGAAGACCATGGTTGTCGGAAGAAAAATAAAAAAGACAAACGTGCGAACATTAAATGAGACAGTAGAGCAAGTGTACAGATTCGAATACTTGAGGTGTACTATAAGCATTAACATGAGCTGTTGTTAGGAAGTCAAAAGGAGGATAGCTACAGCCAAGGAAGCTTTTAATAGAAAAGGGAGCATCTTCTGCAGGCTTCTGGATAAGGAACTAAGGAAGATACTAGTGAGGTGCTTTGTGTAGTGTGTGGCATTGTATGGAGCAGAAACATTGACATCACGACTAAGTGAATAGAAGCGACTAGAAGCATATGAAATGTGGATATGGAAAAGAATGGAGCGTGTGAAATGGATAGACAGAATAAGAAATGACGCTGTTTTGAAAAGAATGAGTGAAGAAAGAATGATGCTGAAATTGATCAGAAAGAGAAAAAGGAATTGGTTGGGTCATTGGCTGAGAAGAAACTGCCTACTGAAGGATGCACTGGAAGGAGTGATGAACGGGAGAAGAGTTCGGGGTAGAAGAAGATATCAGATGATAGACAACATTAAGATATATGGATTATATGCAGAGACTAAGGGTACGTACACGTTAGAGCGATGATAAACGATAAAAGAAGCAGCGATGCTCTATCATAGAGAATTGAAGCATGCATTGTTATTGAGGTGTGCATATTGGAGTAACGATAAAAGCGAAAATACACAATAGAAGCGACGAAAAAGAAAAGTTCCATTTTCTTCTCTCTTGTCGTTTATATGATCTCTGATTAAGATAATATTAATCAGTATAATTACCGGTGGTTATCAGTATATCCGAATATTAATCGATTTATTATTACTTAGGCATATTACATTAATTATTGTAGATATTGGCAAATTGATCAGTTGTGTATTTATTCGTCCTATGTTATGTGATCACAAGAACCAATCACAACACAACGAATTTATACTACCTTTGGGATGAGAAACGGGTTGAATTTTGTACGTATTTAAGTTATATTAACCTTGAACTTAGCAGCTGATATTTCCTATATATATCTTCTTTCATTAAGTGGATGCATAGAATATCTTCTACTGATAAATCAAAATGTTCGCTTCCCGCATCCTCGTTGCTCCGATATGAACACTTGATTCTTTGATAATACCAGAGCGTTACTAGATCGTTTCTTTTATCGTTTCTCCAACGTGTACGTACCCTAAGAGGAAGGCAGAAAACAGGGAAGATTGGAGAATGCTGGGTTTGCAGTAAAAGACCTACCCTTGGGTAGAACACTTATGTAAGTACGTATATATGTTTATATAAAATAAAAATGTAGTGTTACCAGTAAGTCTGGTGAAAAGTAGCAAAGAAAAACTTGAATCAGTGGAAATATTCTAAATAATAAGAAGAATACACTCACCAAATCTACAGGAACAGTTAGCTTGGATGTGAAGAAATTTCTATAGACTCTTTCTTATGTGGGTTGCCTGTTGCAGGGAATAATGTCCCACTAATTATCACAAGCATCACAGACACTAATGTTTTTGTTTACATGCGATTCTGGAGCTTTGCCAGAGTGTTGTTATTACACTAAAACTCCTTTCATAATCTGCGGGAGACACTGGTATCATTTGTGTCTTCTCTGCATCAGCTTGAATTGGCGAAATTCTTTCAAAGTTATTTTTTACAACAATGAAAGTGTCAGTGGATAAGGATGGGGCATCACTAACTCCGAAACATGTATAACAGCTGAGGATCAACCACACTCAAATTTCAAGTGTTCAAACAACTGTTTTTATCTATTTTATAATTTTAATGGTTATTTTATGATTAAATTTGTGAACACTGTAAAAAACATGATCTCATCATATATTTTAAGATATTGCTGTGATTTAGAGATACATTTATGAGAAACACTGCGCCATGTAACACAAAATTGGAAATAACATTGCATTACAGCTCGACCAAGTTAAGTCTGTGAGCCGAGAGGGGAAGTTGGAGGCAGTTCTGTAGTGAAAGGAGGCGGTAACGAGAGGAGACCAGTACAGTCTCATATGACAGCAAAGTTTTCCTACTGCACTTTAGTTTATAGAGCGGTAACAATTTAAGACGCTTTGAAATAGACTGTATTTCTACTTTTGCTTGACAGTGAGGTTTGGCGTTCTGATTGGCAAGCGTGGGCGTAGGAGAGAAAGTTGCATGAGGGGGAGGCTGGGAAACAGCGTAATTGTTGCCTTTATCTGAAGACAAGGACAAAAAATCCATGCGCTCCGTAGTGTATTTTAAATGATGTGCACATGTTGAAATCTGAGCGTCAAGTGACCTATGTGGCAACTGTGTTTTGCCTCTACATTCCATCCCGATATCCCCACTCGCAGACTTGACTTGGACAAGCTGTATATGTGGTGAGAGCCTGATGTCACTTCATTTCTGTGTCCTTCCTTTGGAGAAAGTGTAAATAAATAAATAAATTTGGACACAATTAGGATTGGTATTACTAATGAAAGAAATTATAATAAAGGTGTGTACTCTAACAATTACATTATAAATTTGATCGGCTCTAATTAGTGAACTGATTAACCAAGGTCGGAACGAATTAATATTCTTAATTAAATATATTGTTCCAATATTTTTATTACTTACTTACTTACCAGCTTTTAAGGAACCCGGAGGTTCATTGCCGCCCTCACATAAGCCCGCCATTGGTCCCTATCCTGAGCAAGATTAATCCATTCTCTATCATCATATCCCACCTCCCTCAAATCCATTTTAATATTATCTTCCCATCTACGTCTCGGCCTCCCTAAAGGTCTTTTTTCCTCCGGCAATATTTTTATTATTGGTTGAAAATATTCATTGTTGCAGAGTTAGCAGAATGGTTATATAAAAGAGGTCTAGAAGTGTTACAATGTATAAGCACTGTAAATTGTCTTAAACTTTTACGTGTACCACCTATCTGTGCAGCTGACTAACTTATTGGGACTATTTAAATAATTTGTTCATCAGAAATTGCTATATGATTACATAGTGTCTGCTTTAAAATTACAAGACACTTTATTTCTATTAATAATTGCATAATTCGGCTATTTGTTATGTTGTTTTGATGTTGCATTCTCAATTATGATATGTACAACTTAATATTGCTATTGACTGATACACATGTTTAGGTGATAAGTGATATAATACACAGTAAGTATTTTCAGACCTTGTATACAGAGGATTTCTGTTATTTCGAAAATATTCCAAAACTATATGAACTTAAGTAACATGTTGTTCTGGCCTGTATAGCAAGAAGATTTAACAGCACTAGGGAAAGTAGTTCTTGCACTTGCATGCCGTTCACTCATGGCTGTGCAACGAGAAAACATGCAAACGTCGCTGGATTTGGTTGCCCGCACTTACTCAACTGACCTACGGAATCTCATCATGTAAGTTAATGTATCTTGAGTGATGCTATTTTGACATAATATGTTACGTGTATAACAGACTGTATGATTTACAACATGATGTCTCAACAGTATCATTATCGTAGACTACAACAATTACTGTATGTCTTATTAAGTACTATATTGTAGTCTGTTCTCTTACTTCCTCTTCCTTTAATTCTTTCCCATTCCTCAGTCCTCCATGATATTCCCTACTTATTTTCCTTACAGTAACATCCTGATCATTGATAATTACAAGGAAAAAAGTGTAGCACAAGTATGTGAATGTTATAGGAAATGAAATATTTAGTAATTCAGAATTTAGAGAAAATATAGCATTAAATAACAAAAAATGCTTGTATATAGCTTTTAACACCTTATAGTAAAGATAACTAATTTAAAGAAAACATTGCATTAGATATTGCATTAGTTAAAAAAGATGTTGATAGTTACAAGTATAGCTTTGAACATTTTATAGTAAAGAGAACTAATTTAAAGAAAACATTGTATTAGATAAAAAATAAATGCTAATAGTTACAAGTATAGCCTTGAACATTTTATAGTAAAGAGAACTAATTTAAAGAAAACATTGTATTAGACAAAAAAAATGCTAATAGTTACAAGTATAGCTTTGAACATTTTATAGTAAAGAGAACTAATTTAAAGAAAACATTGTATTAGATAAAAAAAAATGCTAATAGTTACAAGTATAGCTTTGGACATTTTATAGTAAAGAAAACTAATTAAAAAAAAAAACATTGTATTAGATAAAAAATAAATGCTGATAGTTACAAGTATAACTTTGAACATTTTATAGTAAAGAGAACTAATTTAAAGAAAACATTGTATTAGATAAAAAATAAATGCTAGTAGTTACAAGTATAGCTTTGGACATTTTATAGTAAAGAGAACTAATTTAAAAAAAAAAAACATTGTATTAGATAAAAAATAAATGCTAATAGTTACAAGTATAGCTTTGAACATGTTATAGTAAAGAGAACTAATTTAAAGAAAACGTTCCATTAATTTAAAAATGCTGATAGTTACAAGCATAGCTTTGAACATTTTATAGTAAAGAGAACTAATTTAAAGAAAACGTTCCATTAATTTGAACATTTTATAGTAAAGAGAACTAATTTAAAGAAAACGTTCCATTAATTTAAAAATGCTGATAGTTACAAGCATAGCTTTGAACATTTTATAGTAAAGAGAACTAATTTAAAGAAAACGTTCCATTAATTTAAAAATGCTGATAGTTACAAGTATAGCTTTGAACATTTTATAGTAAAGAGAACTAATTTAAAGAAAACGTTCCATTAATTTAAAAATGCTGATAGTTACAAGCATAGCTTTGAACATTTTATAGTAAAGAGAACTAATTTAAAGAAAACGTTCCACTAATTTAAAAATGCTGATAGTTACAAGTATAGCTTTGAACATCTTACAGCAGGAACAGGCGTAACATACCCATAAGCGGGCACATTACGCCCATTCCTGCCTTACAATAAAGAGAACTAATTCAAAGAAAACATTCCATTATTTAAAATAATGCTGATAGTTACAAATATAGCTTTGAACACCTTACAGCAGGGACAGGCGTAATTATGCCCATTCCTGCCTTACGGTAAAGAAAACATTGCATTAGATAAAAAAAATTGCTTTGAATACTTTATAATAAAGGGAAGTAATAAATGTAAGCATTTTTCTGTGTGAGTTGTTAAGAGAAAAGGTAAAATTTATTAGGTAGCAAAAAAGAAAAGAAATAGAAAAATCAGTGAATGAAAGTGGATTTATGAAATTAAGCAATAATAACTTACAAGTTCTGTTATTAGCACTTAAGTTTCACATAATATATCACACGTGGTTCTTTTCCAAAGTACTCTGATATATTGTGACATTTTCTTCTTGAAAAAGACTGAAAATAAGTTTCACATGAAATGCATAGATCGCATTATTCCAAAATAATGATAAAGTTGCAGGATTCAAGGTCAAATAGTTCGTCTTTCTTGAAATAATTATCTTTATAGAATTTTGTAAGGGAGTTTGGAAGAAAACAATGGAACACTTGCCTTTAATTTCTTATGTTATTTGTAAAATCAAATGAGTCACAGATTGCTAATATTGAAGAAAATACGAAAATTGTCTACAATAAATGTTTCTTATATCAGTACATGTACTAAGTGCCACCATTGCTCTATTGATCATCATCTGGTGCTATGTAGATTGCCTCCATGGTGAACCAAGGTAAATGTTACAACAGCAAAGTATAGCTACAATTATTATGCATTACTTGTAAAGGGACGCTTGGGTAATTGAAGTACCCACCACTGAGAAAAAAGTTGCTCACTGCAAAATGTCCGTAATATAATTTTATCATCGATGACAGATGTTCGTCTTTCTTGAAATAATTATCTTTATAGAATTTTGTAAGGGAGTTTGGAAGAAAACAATGGAACACTTGCCTTTAATTTCTTATGTTATTTGTAAAATCAAATGAGTCACAGATTGCTAATATTGAAGAAAATACGAAAATTGTCTACAATAAATGTTTCTTATATCAGTACATGTACTAAGTGCCACCATTGCTCTATTGATCATCATCTGGTGCTATGTAGATTGCCTCCATGGTGAACCAAGGTAAATGTTACAACAGCAAAGTATAGCTACAATTATTATGCATTACTTGTAAAGGGACGCTTGGGTAATTGAAGTACCCACCACTGAGAAAAAAGTTGCTCACTGCAAAATGTCCGTAATATAATTTTATCATCGATGACAGATGTTTTAACAAGCATCTATATATACATGTACTCTTTATTAGTGCTGTATAACTTTCCATAAGAAAATGAATAAGTGTGTCTCATTATGGAAATAATTCATCTGTATTTTATGATTTCACTTGTACATATTATTGTGTTTCTTTCTTGGACTGATATCTTGTGAATCTGGGTCTCGTGTGATTTTGGAAGAAAGTCAAAATTTGAAATGAACAAAAAATGCTCGAAATTAACAGTATACTAAAGATGTTGGTTTGTGGTTTTACTAATGGTTGATGGAGTTACATAATAAATTTGGTTAGTAATATTCATTAACAGTATTCTGTTTCGCATCTATTTATGTATGAAATTTCGTGGTGGTGTTATGTTCCCTCACCATAACCGCAAACTTCGTCTTGACTAAGAATTACAAATACAGAATGATTACCTTTTAAACATATGATTTTTTTTCTCTTAGATACAACTGTTTTCAGTGTAATTTACTCTGTTACCGAAAGAAGAGCTCAGTGGAACAGAATGGTAAGCCACATACTCGTTGAAATCAAGATTTCACCATAACATAGAGTAAAAATAGTGTGATATACTTTCTCTAAAGACTTACATAAAAAATTTTATTATCATACAATGTGTGAAGTAATAAAATATGTAATAACCATAAAAGTTAAAAATTGGATAAAATGCATTCAGGATAGAAAAGAGTGTAGGAAAATTGTTGAAAAGGCCAAAAAAACTTCCAATATATGAAGTTGTAGTGCCTTAAGAAGAAGCAGAAGAATATATGTATGACATTGTTATTTAAAAAAAAATAATAATAATCATCTTCTTTCTCTTATGTATTAGTCCTTAAAGAGCTGGAACGGTCTAAATAAAAGACTGGTATCTCAAGCAATCTTTTTGTCGGACATCCTAAAGATCTCTTTTCTCGTGGTATTGTATTGTATTCTCTTCCTTCTTTGTGCCTTTGTGCAGTTGAATTTCCTGTGGGCAGAAAGCTTTAATAATTTCTTTAATATTGTCATCCCATTTTTGAAGCCCTCTTTTCCTTTGCCATTTCCTCTTGGCCTCATAGCTTTCATTGACTGCTTTTTGCAACGTACTCTGAATATTTTCCCTTTCCTCTTCAACATTGTTACCTAAAGGTGTAATTCTCCACTAAAATATCTAATTGCCATTGGTACAACCATCATATGCGAGAGTCTTGGAAGTAACTGAACTTTATAGGAATATTCTGTTGATGAATTTATTAGCTCCCCCCCCCCCACGCTTTTTGTTTAATTATAGATTTTGAGCCTTCCATGTGTATATATGATTATCTTTGTGATTGAAAAAAACTGTTTATTATGCTGAGTTGGTTGTGTACTGCGAAATTAATTAATCTGTGACTGTTTCTATTACAAGTGTGTTCACCAAACTCAACTACTGTTCCACCTATCGTTGAATTCTCAACCCTTGCATTAAAATAGCCTATTATCTTGATATAATCATTCTTGTTAACTTAATAATATAATTAATTAACTAGTGGACTTACTTGTGTTAATTATGTAAGTTTGTGCGGCTTACAACTGTTTCGGTGCTTCACGCACCATCCTCAGAGCCTACTAGATCGCGGCGTCATCTCGAACTTCTCTGCCTGTTATGTGGGTGCGTTTGATTGTTGAAAGGTGTTGAAAAGTGGAGTCGAATAGTATGTGTGTACTGAAATTGATCTGTGTGTTGAGAATTTGATCAGGGTGTGTTTTAGTGTGTTTGTATATTTCGTATTGTTCTAGTGTGTTGAGTTTTTGGTTCTTGGGTTGTATGTGTAGGATTTCCATGTCCGCATCCATAAATTTCCTAGACATCACCATAACAAAAATTGACAACAAACACACCTACAAAATATACAGAAAACCAACCACCACCACACACATACACAACACATCTAACCACCCCATACAACACAAACATGCTGCATTCAGGACAATGGTACACAGATTACTCAACATGCCTATGAGCCAACAACACTGCAATGAAGAAGTGAACACAATCAAATACATAGCACAAGAAAACGAATACAATCCAAACATAATAGACAACATCATAAGAAAGACAAAACAAAAACTTAACAAACACAAAAACACGCAAAACACAACACAAACACAAGAACACAAGAAATACATCACACTAACATATGAAAACAAAAGCACACATAAGATCGCATCTTGATTCAGAAAGCAGAAATACAACATAACGTACAGAACAGAAAACACACTACAAAGACATCTCAACACACAAAAAACACAAACAAATAAATACGACCACACAGATGTATACAAACTCACATGTAATAGTTGCGATAAGTTCTACATAGGACAGACAGGCAGATCATTCCAAACACGCTACAAAGAACACATTAAAGCAATAACCAGAGGACATAATACATCTACATATGCCGATCACATAACCAGTGCTAACCATACGTACAATAAAATAAATACGGACATGGAAATCCTACACATACAACCCAAGAACCAAAAACTCAACATACTAGAACAATACGAAATATACAAACACACTAAAACACACCCCGATCAAATTCTCAACACACAGATCAATTTCAGTACACACACACTATTCGACTCCACTTTTCAACACCTTTCAACAATCAAACGCACCCACATAACAGGCAGAGAAGTTCGAGATGACACCGCGATCTAGTAGGCTCTGAGGATGGTGCGTGAAGCACCGAAACAGCTGTAAGCCGCACAAACTTACATAATTAACACGAGTAAGTCCACTAGTTAATTAATCATATTCAAGTGTTAAAAGTAGTGTATGTAAGATTAAAAATGGATAATAATAATAATAATGATAATAATAGTAATGCTTATGGCAATTCACGCACAATAAAAAAATAACAAATTTTAAATTCAAACTATAGCTTGGACAGGAATACAGTAGAACATAAAGTCCTTAAAGATATTTTTAAATTGACGATTGATTGGCTTGTTTCAAGTCTTTAAACTGTGTTCCTGCAAAAATCAACAAGTGGCTTACTGTTACGTTTATAATTTAGCATGGCTGTCAGAAGCTGTTTGTTTATATTTTGAACAGTGGCCCTAAAGAAATTTAGATTTCTGTGTTGAATGTGCTATTCCTTCACTTGCCACAGAGTTTCGAATAGGACATTTCAGGTGAAATTGTAACATGTTGTTGTTGTTTTCTAATGCCAGGCGTTTGACAATAAAGTCATTTGACCTCTTGCACTCCGATATTTTTCAAAGATATTATCATGGCCAGCAAATGAAGCACAGATTTTGAGGTGTTCCGAATCCATTTCTTGGTTTGAGTTGCACAATGGGCAGTTAGGGGACTGATATATTCGAAATTGTAACATATGATGTGAAAATTTCCAGTGTCATACATCTACAAATTGTCATTCAAATCGATCCATTTATTGAAGTTTTAAAGATAAATACAAGCATAAAACCAGACGCGATGAGCTGTACGAACTTTCTGTAGTTTATAAGGAGTATAGTGTAATATATTTGTTCCGTATTTCCTTGTTAACTGTAGGTACTTGTTGACCAACCAGCAGCAGCAACAGCACAGGAGTGTGACAGATCTAATGCCAATGATAGGGGCGCGTTTCTACACACAGTTGGATGCCATTCAGATTAGATCAGATGTATTAGAAAATGAGCTATCCAAAGAAATGGAGAATGGTCGCTTGTGCCGGTTGTTGGTTAAACTGGGGACAGTCAATGAGCGACCAGAGTAAGTATTGCTTGTGACTAAATTTCAAGCATCATTATTATGCACTTTGTAGGCACATACAATGACATTAGGTCACAATGTGAAACATATGATAAATGCAAGAAAAGAGACAAGTGAAAAGGTGAGAATGAAATAGTCCAAAGCCACACTTTTAACAAAAATTGTTTTCTGTAGAAGTTCATTTCTCACACGTATGGAAAAGCTACTAGTAGCCTAATAGTACATTATGCAACGAGAATATAATGATAGTAATTAAGAAGCGAGTATGGATGTTTATGAAACGAGCGCAAGTTTCATATTTTCATACGAGCTTCTTAATTACCATTATAGGCGAGTTTCATACGACTTTTTATGCTCGACCACATTTCTAACTTGAAATTAATTCAGATGTATACATTTTATTTGTATCTGACAAGATCGGAAGTGACCTTGTTCTAGGTCGTGAATTGTGAGATGTGAGCAGATGCGAAAGTATTGATTTTTTCCGAGGAACAATAATATCATTGACCTTGTGTAATCCCGTTAAACTTGGTATAACCTTGATTATTGAATTCGACATTGAAAAACGAGATGACAAATTGAATTTATTTGAATATTATTTACAATTAACGCTAATTATTATAGTAACAGAACATAACCTTCTGCGACAGTATTGGATTTCCAGCCTCCGTGACTTTTCGCTAATTCTCTTTCAATTGCATATCCGAGAATAATCTATACTTGCGGTTTTATAACGGTACAAAGCTGACTCGTTATTGGCTGAACACCTGTAAGCTGAGTTGTCATTGGCTGAAAACAACTGTACTTTAATAAGTAGGTGTACTTTAATGACATGCATTAAAGGACTGCTACCAGGTGTATAATTACTACATTTCGGCATGGTCGAGCATAAAATATTGTAAAAATTACTCAACAAATGATGTAATTATATGCTGAAGAAATGATGATACCACCCTAATAACATTGTACTCTAAGGCCCAGTTTCTGCAGCCTTTGTTAAAATGCACCTAACATAGCGTTAATTAACAGTAAGTTAAAAGTATGAATTGCTGTTAAAAATATTGCATTTCTTCAACTTTACATTTCACATTTTAACATTCTGTTTGTTAACTCTCTGTTAGGACCAGAGATTCTAGAGTTTAACCATAACCTATAACCAAGTGTAGGCTCACTTCTGTTTTCTGAACTCTGACAATTGCGATTCTTGCTTGTTTCCGTTGTTTGATTCAGAGAGGATAGAAGTCTTTCTATTCTCTCAGGTTTGATTTCTGCTTCTTTCCTCGTCTGTATCACAATAGCGTGGAGCGGCGTATTGGTATTGCTGTTATGAAATGGCAAACACTGGAACAAAAAGAAATCATAGGACTAATTTCTCCTCGTTCGAGAGAAGCCTTCTGCTGGAAATTATTTCACAGTATAAACCAATTAATGAGAATAAACAAACAAACGGATCTAAGTTGAAAGCGAGAAGTGAGGCTTGGCAGAAAATAGCCTATATCTTTGTATGAACTTCTGGTCTGTCAAATCACAGAAATCATCCCCTCTGTTTATGTATTCATGGATATCATTTTCTAAATAATCCAGATATAGAAGTTCAGCATCTACCGCACCAGCCATATTGGATACTTCCATGCTAACAGAGTGTTAAATGATTTAACTGCATGAAATTGGGCAGTTAAATTAACATAGGTTTTAACAGCCTGTTAGTACTAACAGTAGTTGAAGAAATGCTTCAATTGTTAAGTTTACAGTTAAAATGGAATAACACACTGTTATAATTTAACAATGGTTGAAGAAACCGGGCCTAAATCTTTAATAAGTCTTCCTGTAATAAAATTTTGTCTGTGTGGCTTAGGACTATATCATTTTCATCCCCTTCAAATGCCCTTTCCTGCTTCAAATCAAACTCAGATATGCGTCCATTGAACCATATGTGTAGATGACTGGATGGATGGACGGACAAATTATCATAGGAAAATGGGGCAAACCATTATACACCTGACCACTAATTAGAATGAAGGATGCATTAAAGGAATGGTAAACAGGAGAAGAATTCGGGGCAGAAGAAGATATCAGATGATACACGAAATTAAGATATGTGGATCATATGCGGAGACTAAGAGGAAGGCAGAAAATAGGAAAGATTGGAGAATGCTGGGTTTGCAGTGAAAGACCTGCCCATGAGCAGAACACTTATGTATGTATGGGAAATACTGAACTATTTTCTGGATGAGAAATACAGAGCTAAAGAGGATGAAGAACAAGCATGACTTAGAGCAGCAAGGTCGACAGTAGATCATGTGTTTGTAGTTAAACAATTATTGGAAAAGAAAAATTATCTTTTAATAATAGTTAAAAAAGATAAACTATAAAGTTTAATATAATTCGCAACATGATAAAAGAACAAGTTATCTTTGTGACAGTCATTTTGTTCTATAGATTAACGTACTGCTACAGTACCACCATTAAGGGAAGACTCCACTGAAAATCATGAAAATTTTTCCAAATTTTTTTTAGCTATTTCACTTATTCGGAATTTATATTTTCATACCCCAAATGAATTCAGCTCAATTCTGATTACAAATACTCGTATGTTTACATTTTTTAAATTAAGCTGGAAGGGGGCGTGGAATTTAAAGAGCTGTCAAAATTGTTTTTCATCGAAGAATTCTTTTTTAAAATTTCTGATTACAAATCTAGCAACTTTTTGTTGGCTCCCTGAAGTTACTAGATGAATGTAGCGGAGGGGAATATTAATTTACATAAATATTCATTTTATTTTCAAATCTATTTTTCTGTGTTCATTTTTGTTGATTCAACACCAACTTTCTTATGCCATATATTAATGAATCTGGATGAAATTTTTACTGCAAGTATTTATGAGGTAGCTGTATGTTTCTATGCATTTATTTTGTGAGAAATGCTGCTAGTTTATTTTATTAATATTTTTCTTAATGCTGCTAGTTTATTTTATTAATATTTTTCTTAATGCTGCTAGTTTATTTTATTAATATTTTTCTTAATGCTGCTAGTTTATTTTATTAATATTTTTCTTAAGAAAAATATTAATAAAATAAACTAGCAGCATTTCTCACAAAATAAATGCATAGAAACATGCAGCTACCTCATAAATACTTGCAGTAAAAATTTCATCCAGATTGATTAATATTTGGCGTAAGAAGGTTGGTGTTGAATCAACAAAAATGAACACAGAAAAATAGATTTGAAAATAAAATGAATATTTATGTAAATTAATATTCTCCTCCACTACATTCATCTAGTAACTTCAGGGAGCCAATAAAAAGTTACTAGATTTGTAATCAGAAATTTTAAAAAAGAATTCTTCGATGAAAAACAATTTTGACAGATCTTTAAATTCCACGCCCCCTTCCAGCCTTAATTTAAAAAGTGTAAACATACGAGTATCTGTAATCAGAATTGAGCTGAATCCATTTGGAGTATGAAAATATAAATTCTGAATAAGTGAAATAGCTAAAAAAAAATTTGGAAAAATTTTCATGATTTTCAGTGGAGTCTTCCCTTAAGTGCATGATGGATGTAGGATACAGGATACACTGTTAGTTGTGCTTGAGTGTAAAATTTCCTTCATGAATTAGTTCTAAATTAGGTGTTTCATCCACAGGATGAGTTACATGCATCTCACTCAACTACTGGATATAATGTATTCAAAATATTTATTTCTGCCTAAGAAAGATGCTGCATTCCACCAGAAAAAATGAACATGGAACCTTGGTCCCCAATATCTTTTTTTTAACTAAAGGCGGGTACTTGACTGTTTGTCATTCAGCCTTTATATAATATATTTTATATGTATGTTTGAATTTCATTAAATATTACAGAATATTTGCGCATGTTCCTGTCATGCTTGTTTCATACTAACATGATATCTTCTTTGTAGTTAACGTCACAGCAGAGCTTTATTACCAAATTGTACCAAAACTCTTAAACCATAAAAGCTACCAAAAGTCTGAAAAGCTCGTATTTACTTACTACAATATATATTTCACTCGCAATATGTGTAGATTCAGCTCTTATACTTTGGGCATGGCAAGTGATTGAAGATGCAGAGTGAGCGAAAATTGTTGCATGTTTTCAGTAATTGTGTTGTCATCACCATCAAAATCATCAGTAGACGTTTCCACTCGGTTTTGGGTTGTCTCAGAACATACCCTCCTCCACAAAGTCCTGTCTTACCACAATTCCTCCTCTTGAACTCTTTCCAATCATTGCCTCTCTCTCTTTTAATCTATGCGTACTTGATCTATCCATCTAGTCTGGGGTCTTCCTAATGATCTTACACCTTTGACTTTCATTTCAAATGCCCTTCTTGGTATTATTCTTTCATTCATTCTTTTCAAATGATTGAACCATTTTAATCTCATTTCCACTATTGTAGGCCTATCTTTTAATTTTTTAACTCCTAATGTCTGTCTAATAAATTCATTTCTGATTTTGCCCCTTCTTGTTTTCTTTTCTATGCTTCTTAAAAATTTCATTTCTCCTGCCTGGATTCTACTTATGTCCTTCATAATCATGGTTCAGGTCTCAGCACTGTACGTAACTAAAGGCATGTATTAACATTTATACATCATAATCTTGATTTCTTTTGACACCTCCCAGTTCCACAATAGTACATTATGCAACGAGCCTATAATGGTAGTAATTAAGACGCGAGTATGTTTATGAAATGAGCGCAAGCGAGTTTCATAATTTTCATACAAGCATCTTAATTACCATTATAGTCAAGTTTCATACGACTTTTTATGCTCGACCATATTTCTAACTTGAAATTATTCATAAGTATTCATGTTATTCTTATCTGGCTGAGGAGCGGAACTGACCTTGTGCAATACCTCGTAAATTGTGAGATGTGCGCAGATGCGAAAGTATTGATTTTTTCTGAGAAACAAATGTCGACATTGACCTTGATATAATCTAGAGAGTAAAATAAACATTAATCTTGATATAACCTTGAAATTGAATTAGACATTGAAAAACGAGATGACAAATTGAATTTATTTGAATGTTATTTACAATTAACGCTAATTATTATAGTAACAGAACTAGTTGTCTTTCGATTGCATATCCGAGAATAATCGATACTTGCGCTTTCATATTGCTACAATGGTATTTTCTGATTGGTGGAACACCTGAACTTTAATAAATAGGTGTACTTTAATGAGGTCCATTAAAGGGCTGCTACCAGGTGTTTAATTACTACATTTCGGCATGGTTGAGCATAAAATATGTTTTACTGTGTTATAAAATTTAGCACACAGCCCAATCCTATTAGTGATTTCTTTTTTAATTTTTCCTGTGAATGAAATCCTACTTACTAAATAATCTACTTCCTCAACTTCTTTTAAACTGTGATTTCTGATCTTAATGTAACCACTATCTGACTGTCCTCTTCCAATCTTCATCACTAAACATTTCTCAAGATTTATATGTAGGCCATATTTTTCTAATTTTCCCAGCCATTATGTTTAACAGTCTCATTTCCGAGGTTAGTTCTTCTTTTGAAAGCATTCTAATAGTACATTATGCAACGAATCTATAATGGTAGTAATTAAGACGCGAGTATGTTTATGAAATGAGCGCAAGCTAGTTTCATAATTTTCATACGAGCATCTTAATTACCATTATAGTCAAGTTTCATACGACTTTTTATCCTCGACCATATTTCTAACTTGAAATTATTCATAAGTATTGATGTTATTCTTACCTGACTGGGGAGCGGGACTGACCCTGTGCAATATCTCGTAAATTGTGAGATGTGCACAGACGCGAAAGTATTGATTTTTTCCGAGAAAGAAATGTCATTGACCTTGATATAATCTAGAAAGTAAAATAAACATTAATCTTGATATAACCTTGAAATTAATTTAGACATTGAAAAACGAGATGACAAATTGAATTTGTTTGAATATTATTT
Organism: Periplaneta americana; assembly: GCF_040183065.1. NCBI lineage: Eukaryota > Metazoa > Arthropoda > Insecta > Blattodea > Blattidae > Periplaneta > Periplaneta americana. The sequence goes on along the minus strand of NC_091117.1, from coordinate 207,292,509 downwards.
ACAATTAACGCTAATTATTATAGTAACAGAACATAACCTTCTGCGACAGTATTGGATTTCTAGCCTCCGTGGTGTTTCGCTAGTTGTCTTTCGATTGCATGTCCGAGAATAATCAATACTTGCGCTTCCATATTGCTACAATGGTGTTTTCTGATTGGTGGAACACCTGAACTTTAATGAATAGGTGTACTTTAATGAGGTCCATTAAAGGGCTGCCACCAGGTGTATAATTACTACATTTCGGCATGGTCGAGCATAAAATCCATTACCAGCTTGCTGGGCCTGACGTAGCTTCACTGGAGCCTCTTTAGCTGTTCATTTTCAGAGTCCTTGTCAAGCAAGCCTAAGTGTATAGGAAGTGCTAGGAGCTATGTAACAGTGTGTAAAATATTAATTATGGAATAATTATTTACTCTTTAATTTACATAGATATAGGTCTGTGTTATTGGCAGTTAATGCTGTTACGTGCCAGTGTGACTTACATTTTGTGTATAGTGCAGGCTCATAGTAAACATTATTCAACATTAAGAAAAACACAGACAAACACGTGCGTGCACACACAAATACAAGCACACATGGAATATGTGACAGAGATTATCTTCCTGTGTTCATTTTCCAATGCTGTCTGTTTTGTACATCCCACTCTTCATGTGCAATTCTCTGTTGGTCATGTTGTCTTTACGACTTCCTCTGTTCATATGTTCTCTTAATCTTTTTTTTAAATATATTTTTCTGGTGGCTTCCATTATTTTGTTTGCTTCTTTCTTTTCTATTTGTGATAATTGTCCAAGTAATTTTTTATCTATTTATATATTTTATATTCTACATACAATATTTTCTTTGGTGTTAAATTAAAAAATAACATAACTGTAAAATTTTTAGATAAAAATAACTTTATCCATGACCACAACGAAAAGCATGCCTTTACTAAATACTTTTGCGTTTGTAAAGTAGGCTTTTATTCAACATTACTTTATTTCACTAGTGAGATAAAGACTTTACCTCACAGTTTGAACTTTATCTCACAGTTCATTAGTATTTTCCTAATACCCGGGCACACACGTATACTTTTCCATTGAACTATTTCTCAAGAAGTTAATATATTAGTTACTTGATGTCACTACCTCCACTTGTTTATTACCATTTCTTAAATTGTATATACACTCAATCTCCTTCTCTTTTCTGTATCTACTACGTCGTAATTTGTGCATTGCATCCATATCTAATACGTATTTTTTTAAATTTTGTAATAATTTACCTTTTGGGATGCGAGGAGACTTGAACCTGCGAAGTTGGGTTTATAGGATTTTAAAACAACATGTGTTAGCCAACTGAGCTAAACAGACACGATGATTAATTACGTTTTAATATTCCTCTTAAGTTTACAGAAGTAAAATGTGAAATTATTTTAATCACATTAGTCCCGTGAACACTTCTAAATAATCCCTGAAACTTCAAAAAGACGAAAATACACGTTTAAAATGAAAAAATATATATTAAAATTATATAATTAATTATAATTTGTTATTTATCCAATGCCTTAGATACCATTCTTCACCAATCACGGCCCCCTACATCATGACTTACCTAGTACACGTATCGATTCTAAAATCCATGCCATGATAGGTGATTATATGAGGACTTATTTTGAACATATTTTCTTTTATAAAACATAATTTTTCGTTATGGTCATGGATAAAATTACGTATGGTACTTGTGAGCGTGAGCTTTATTGCGCTCGTGTAATTTAAGCACTCGGCTGACGCCTCGTGCTTAAATCTTTCCACTCGCGCAATAAAGATGCAGTTACCTCACAAGTACCATAAATAACTATTACTCGAATTTGCAATAACAGGTGTTATGTTAGTATTCATCATGCTACCTCACAAATTCATATGTGCAGAAGGATATTAATCATAAAACTCTCATCTGACAAAATGAATGCCAAGAGTCCCATCAGACTATCTCTCTCATCTGGAAGAATTGTTGTCGGCCTCCCAAAATATATCTGGAATAACTACGAAATAGTGAAAAATGTGCGGTGAAGAATACGTGATGAACACTACACCCAATTATTCGCTGTAATGTTACTTCTCGTTGCTATTTCAGATTAAGTTTGGATCCAACATGGGCAGAGACTGGAGATCGTTACATGCTCAAGCTGTTTCGCGACTATTTGTTCCATCAAGTTACTGAAGATGGACGACCTTGGCTTGACATGTCCCATGTTGTACAATGCCTTAACAAATTAGATACAGGTGCACCAGAAAAGGTGTGTATTATGTCTGTGTATGTGTATGTGTGATATATGTATGTTTGTGATTTTTCTCATGCTAAGTAAAGAAAGTATAAAATAAATAATACAAGAAAAAAGGTGAATACCAGTACCTAGTATAATTTTTAGAATAAAACATTATAATCTCTTGTAATCTGTGCCAATATTCTTATGACTTCTCAAACTATAGTAACATAATTTGTAAGTTAATAGAAGAACTCCCATTACAAACTTATAATGTTCAAACAAACAAATATCAAGTACAGAATAAAATAAGTGTTTGCGTAGGCTTCCGCAGCTGGTGTACATGGTGTGTGGATAAGCTTCAGGGCTTCTACCGCGTTGTCTTGGTGTTAGTGGCTGATGTTTCGACCGCTGTGTTGTGGTCATCTTCAGAGCAGTTGTTGGATAAGGAAATAGTCTGCAAGCTCGTATATATATAGTAGTCTCGATGGGGGGAGTACTTGCTGTGATAGGTCGTAGGTTCTCCTTCTGGCATCTGATTGGTCCTACATTGTCCAATCCGGTTGAGGTCTGTATGAAGGGGAGTATTCATATTAAATACTGGCCCTTATAAGGTCCGAAAGAGTGACCTTGATACCGTGCCCGATGTCCGGATGAAGGGGGGGGGGGCGCCGCATACATGTGATCATCTGTAGCTGCATTTAGATTGGCAACAGGCCATGACTGTTTTGGCCAAGCATCTGCATAGAATTGGAATATATCAGTATATATTGGAATATACGAGCTCGCAGACTATTTCCTTATCCAACAACTGCTCTGAAGATGACCACAACACAGTGGTCGAAACGTCAGCCACCAACATCAAGACAACGTGGTGGAAGCACTGGAGCTTATCCACAGACAGAATAAAATACATTGACTGGTAAAAAAGTGGATCACTTAATTCTTTAAGAACTATAATTTTATAGCTTATGCTTTATTTTTTCTACATTCTGACAAAGGCATATTGTAAAATGAAGTTAACATATATTGTGTGCACTTCATTCCCATCATCAAAATGCTTCTTGTTTGCAGTTTTTTTTATAAAATTCTGAAGTGTTGTAATTTATGGAAAATTTCAAGTAATGCATTTCATGCAGTTATTTAGGCAATGGCTTTCATTAATACATTATTATGCCACTGAAACTGTCACTGTGCAGGTATCTTGTCCCAATATTGTTTGTTACCACACCGAATTGCGATGATGTCCTTCATTGATTTCGCAATGCTGACAGGACCACTAGGTCCTGTAATGTTCATGCAGGGTGTCAAGGTACAGCTTCGGACACTTTGGCCAAGGATATGCCACGGGTGTTCAGTAGGATTTAAGTCTAGGCTGTGTCTAGCCAGTTCAGGGTTGGTATCCTGATGTCGCAAAGGTAGTCTGTCATGCAGTGAGCAGCATAGGGGTGAGTGTTGTCAAGCATAAAGATAAAAATGTTCGCCTGCAGAGGGGATTATTACAGGGTCTGCTGAAACTTATACTATGTATCAGTGCACATTCAGAGTGCCTCCATGAAGAAAACAAGCTCTGTTTGGGCTCCAAAACTGATATTGCCCCCATACCCTGACATAGCCACCTCCAGACAGCATTCTTTCGGAAAAGTTGTTGTTGTTGTTTTCTAATGCCAGGTGTTTGACAATAAAGTCATTTGACCTCTTGCACTTCAATATTTTTCAAAGATATTATCATGGCCAGCCACTGAAGCACAGATTTTGAGGTGTTTCGAATCATTTCTTGGTTTGAGTTGCACAATGGGCAGTTAGGGGACTGATATATTCCAATTCTATGCAGGTGTTTGGCCAAACAGTCATGACCTGTTGCCAATCTAAATGCAGCTACAGACGATTTTCGTGGTAGATCGGGAAGTAACTGTGGATTATGATGCAGAGAGTTCCATTTTTTCCCTTGGGATTGTGTTATCAAATTTTGTTTGGTGATGTCTAAGTATGTAGATTTAATATATCTTTTCACAGAGTAATACATAGATTTAGTAACAGGTCTGTAAGTAACAGTGCTGCCCTTCTTTGCTAAAGCATCCGCATTCTCGTTTCCCAGGATTCCACAATGGGATGGTATCCATTGGAATACAATTCTTTTATTGAGTGATATTAATTGAGAGAGCATTTTAGTTATTTCTGCTGTTTGAGATGAAGGTGTGTGTTTAGAGACGATTGATAGACTAGCTGCTTTGGAGTCTGACAATATAACTGCATTCTTAAATTTATTGATGTGGCATAGAAGATTCCTGAGACTTTCACTTATTGCAATGATTTCTCCATCAAAACTTGTTGTTCCATATCCAAGATATCTAAAAAGTGAGAAGAGACAGCACGTAACACCTGCATCGGCACCTTGTTCTCTGGAGATCAAGGAACTTTCGGAAAAGTTAAAAGGTGAATATCACTCCCCTCATTTTCTTCATACTTTTTGTCTACCATCAGGTGACTGGAAGTAAAATCGCGACTCACTTGTGAACAGCACCATTGACCACTGGTCCACAGTCCAATTCTGATGTTGATGTGGAAACTGTAATCATGCTGCCCAGTGCTGGGGGTGAGCTATGGAGAGATTGCAGGTTTTCTTGAGGTCATATTGGCTTCCCAGAGTCTCAGTCTAACATTCCTCTCACTGACAGTGACCTTGCTTACCGTTTCGAGACTGTTTTCTGGCCTGCACTGAGGTCGTGTGAAGATATTGTAAGACATGGAGAATAAAAAACCTGTCATTCGTTTAGATGTAGACCTTCCATTATCTGATTCTGCTTGACTCTGGTAGGTACCCAGTTCACAGAATTGCCGTAGGACACATTGGATGCTTCCAAAAGAAACACCGATGGCATTAGCCACAACACGATTCATCCACCCACAACCAACATGATCATTATGAACCATTTCAACTTAACTAAATTCAAAACAGAAACTGAAGAATTCATGAATAGGGGCCACTGCACAACTGTAAAATTTAAAAGGTTTATTACTGATCCTTAATGTAAAAACATGTTGTTGTTGTTGTTTTCTAATGCCAGGTGTTTGACAATAAAGTCATTTGACCTCTTGCACTCCAATATTTTTCAAAGATATTATCATGGTCAGCCACTGAAGCACAGATTTTGAGGTGTTCCGAATCCATTTCTTGGTTTGAGTTGCACAATGGGCAGTTAGGGGACTGATATATTCCAATTCTATACAGGTGTTTGGCCAAACAATCGTGCCTGTTGCCAATCTAAATGCAGCTACAGACGATATTTGTGGTAAATCGGGAATTAACTGTGGATTATGATGCAGAGAGTTCCATTTTTTCCCTTGAGATTGTGCTATCAAATTTTGTTTGTTGAAGTCTAAGTATGTAGATTTAATAAATCTTTTCGCAGAGTAATATGTAGATTTAGTAACTATTGTAAAAACATAAAGCGCACAACCTGACAGTTAGGGGTAGAAAGTGGCTCAAAGGGTGGCATTTTATGACCTCTTAACATCATATTCATCTCCAGAAATATTGAATACTTCTTTCCTTAGTCTTAGAAGCTATTCTGTTTAATAATACTCGCTCTAAATTGGTGGCTTATTGACAATGATTTGGTTTTTATGAAGTGATCCACTTTTTTTTTTGCCGGTCAGTGTAGTCAAGGTGAACAACAATGTCGTTGTTTGTCATATGTATGCCAGTCCAGAGCTTATATTTTAAATATCAGTGAATGGATACCAACAACCAACCTTCATACGGAGAGAACCTGAATTTTCCTTTATGTCGGCTATAGAGTTTTTTTTCCAATCTTTCCATGAGTCTAGGTTGAGGCTCCAACAGAGCCAGGAAAATATGAGACTTTGGAGGTACAAGGGATTCATTTAACTTTTTAAATTTAAATAACAGGTATTTTATGATTTAAATTGTCCATGGAGTGGATCTGTGTGTTAATAGAGGGGACCTGTGTTCACTGCTGTTGCAGTTGTGCAACCCCATATCAGTTTTAACCTTTGGTTTGGATTTTCTTGTAACATATTCACGTCATTCTCATAGACAAGCAGCTGATTAACCCATTCAATTCTAAACCCTTTCTGTTATCTTGGACTTTCCTAATGGCATATTCTAGAGCAAAGCCTAAATATACTGTAAAAATACATTTTCAGTAAAAGTTTCCATAATCCCCCTCTTATTGTCTTAAATTAGTGATTATTTTAAAAAGTCAATATTCTATATTTTCTGGAAATCTTATTGGATGGTGCCAACAAATTTTGCCTTGAATAATTTCGAGGGAAAAATTGTTCCAGGGCCGGGTATCGAACCCGGGACCTTTGGTTTAATGTACCAATGCTCTACCAACTGAGCTACCCAGGAACTCTACCAGACACCGATCCAATTTTTCCCTCTGTATCCACAGACCTCAAAGTGGGCTGACAACCGTCAAGCAACCAACATTGAGTGCACACTAACTCTGTGTGACTTAAATTGTGGTTTTCTGTTAACGAACAGTGACGTGTGTTATGCAAATCAAGCTTTCAGGTATGACTCCTGTAAAGTTGATTTGAATAATTTCGAGGGAAAAATTGTTCCGGGGCCGGGTATCGAACCCGGGACCTTTGGTTTAACGTACCAACGCTCTACCAACTGAGCTACCCGGGAACTCTACCAACTCCGATCCAATTTTTCCCTCTATATCCACAGACCTCAAAGTGGGCTGACAACTGTCAAGCAACCAACATTGAGTGCACACTAACTCTGTGTGACTTAAATTATGGTTTTCTGTTAACGAACAGTGACGTGTATTATGCAAATCAAGCTTTTAGGTATGACTCCCTGTAAAGTTGATTTGAATAATTTCGAGGGAAAAATTTTGCCTTATTCAGAGAATGATCCACTTATATTTTTGTTTAACAGTACTCTTCATACATAGTTCATTCATGTTTGGTGATCTCAAAATCAAACATTTGCAAATATATTTTATACAAATCAAAATGTTAATTTCAACAGTAGCGTAATTTATGAAGTAAACATCGGTTAAATAATTAATTGATTTTTCATTATGAAATAAAGTTTGATTAAAATACGGGATTTTTGCGCATCCCGAGAAAAATTACGGAGATGCTGGTCACCTAGGCCAAAAATGAAGACTGTTCCATTTTTTACAGGATGTATGGTAAGCTTAGTCTTCGAAGAGAGTTCTCACTCATGTAAAATTTGCAATACTTTTAGTTATGTTGCTGTGTGCTGCAGATATGCCTCATGTCCCGTGACGAGCAGAGTATCCTGGTGGTGAGCTATGCAGAACTGAAGCACTGTCTGGAGCAGTCATTTGAGGAGATCCTCAATGCAGCAGCCAAGCCGGATCAGATAGCATAGTCCTTTTCAGCTACTAATAGTTGACTACACCCATCCTGTAGTAGAAGCACTGTCTCTCGTGCATCATAGCTGCTCCCCTGACCGGAGTATTCGTTGTAGGATGGCATAGGTCTTCCCTGACCTGACCTGACCTGACATTGGGAGGACTATGCATGTGTGTTGTGTATATGTGTGTATGTTAGGCAAAGTTTCCCTCTCTTGTACATTGTGTATGATGATATATCGGATATTCCTCTTCCCTTTACTCGATTGTTGCCAAGAAGTGGTTCTGTTAATTGACTTCAAATAAGTGAGCCAGTCATAGATAGTGGTGCTGTTGCTACTGCTTCTTCAGACATGTACATAACTACTACATAACTGCCATCCAGTGTGCCACCACCGGTCTCCAAGTATGATGCATCTGGTGGAAGCACTGACAAATAAGGAAGATCTACTGGTTTTTATTTTTATTTTATTACTTTTTTTATTCATGTCATTTTTTTTCCAGATGAGGAGTATGATATACGTGATGGTAGCTTATTGATTTGTAATTAAATTAAAATGGTATGCTTTTGAGTCTTTCATCTTGGGAGGGAGGGAGAGAGGGGCAAGTACTGAGTCTTCCGAGACTTGTGCAGTTTGCCTCGCACAAAGCTTACATTGAAGCTCTTTATTTTATGTTTCGCGTGGCAATGAGAAATGATGTTCGTGGTGGTACATACATGAGTACTAAGCTCAATTGGGGCAAGGGACACACACCCTATTGTCTGCTGAGTGTATTTTTTCTAAATATATATTTTTTCGTATCGGTGAATTGAAAGTGGTTTCTGTGAGTGAAGCACAAAATGCACCAAAGGTTGTAACATAGCCGCCAAGAGGCCAAGATTCTTGTGTGTTCCTCCCGAGTGCTGCTACATCATCCTGCAAATGCTTTGACGACTGCTTCCCAAGTCAACCAGGATGAGGAGAAATATATCCTTTACATTCCCATTGATGCCGCTTACACTGGAAACAGGAAGACAAGCAAGAAGCCTTCTGTCACTGCTGCATATTAAAGTGTCCTGAGGCGCGTGCGTGCAGATGTTTTCGTCACTCCTGCTCCTCTTTGGTGGCACAAATCCTGTGAGTGGACAACGTGTGTATTCTTATGTAAGAGTGGGTGAACAATCTGTCTGTTGCATCAAGGAAGTTGTGGCATTTCGACATTTCATTTTGTTTAGCCGACTTCATTGCGATCGGGCCTTTGTTGCACTGCGTCAGCATCATTTGTGCACACTTATACCTAAAAATTGGTTGGTCATTAGGATCTATTTGGTTGTACGTCTATTTTTAAAATGTATATATAAGAACAGATGAAATTGAAGATTAATTTTATTTTTAGTCTCCTTAAAGTGACAGAAGGGAGACAGATTTGTTTTGCAGTTTTTGTTAAGTTGAACTCCACTGAGAGATGTCAGTGAAGTGTACCAGTGTAATTGGCTTAATGTAACAATCTTTTTCTTTCTCTCTCTTTGTTTCTTGCTTATTTGAGGTTTGTAAGCAGTGACCAAGTAGATTCTGATATTTAGAATGCGGTTGAATTTGGCAGTGAAACAGAGTTGTAAAATTAGCCAACTAAACTGTATAGGATGTATACATAGGCATTATAAACAAAACCTTGAGTCTACAGAGTGGGAGAAGGCAGGGACTGACACGTGTAAGACATTTCGTATGTGATATCCAGCAATTGTTTCCATCCACTTGAGAGTAAATAAGCAGGCTGCTTGCAACTGATTTCATTGTGTGATAGCACATATAAACTTCCTTATTGCATTCTGCAAAGTGTGCTCGTCTCTTTGACTTTGCTGTCTTCCATCCATATGTGTCCTGCATTTTGACACCGTAATGTCAAGTGGAAGATGTTCCCTCCTTGTTGATTGGTCAGGGTTTTCTGGGCCAATCTAGTCTGGTCTCATATCATAAGCGCTGTCTTTTCTATAAATAAGACTGTAGCCATGTACTATACACATACATTCTAGTTCCTACTTTATATTTCCAAAATGACTAGAAAATTATGTATTTTTTGTATATTCAAAAGTTACATACAGGGTGTAACAACTTTAATGTTTAGAATTTCTGGAACATGTTCCCTGACATGTTCTACGTCGATTAAACCTAACATACCTATATACCTATATCCAAAGTTCTATAGGTTTGGATTATTTCTACCCCAAAGTTAAATTTCTGAGTTTAATTTTATCGCTGAATACTGAAAGAAGTAACACCAATTTCCGAAAGTGACATGTCTATGTCATTATTTTTATTAGTACCATATTACATTTTAATATCAACTACTTGTGAGTATGAAAGAAGCAGTGCAAAGTTGAAAAAAAAAAATGTCCTTAAGATTCCAAACACTGTACTTCTTGAAATTTGCCAATAGGCATGTGAAAATACCTGTGCACTAGGAATCCTACGATTTGGGAACCGTGCTTGATATGCCAAAACAGCTGCTGTTGCATTGCCATCACACAGTCCATACACATGAACTATGTTGGCATATTCCTGATGTGTGTACACAAAAGGTGCACTTTAATGGTCAAAACTCAATAAAAAGACTAGTCACAATACGGTTTATTTTTCTCACAACTGTTATTTTAAACTGTTGTCTGTTTCGTTTCCTTAGCAACCTAAACAATTTTAATTTAATTTCTCTTAAAAGTAAAATTTCCTTCGTTCACTGCTTTTCAAATGTTTCTTATGTATCTCTACTTAGTAATGCCATAAAATAGGCCTTGTATAAACGGTATAATGCTTGGAGCTGCAAGAAGTTCTATTTCTTCCAGCTCTGTTATCTCTGTAACCTCTCAATTTCGGATATAGGTATGTTAGGTTTAATGAATGTAGAACGTGTCAGGGAACATGTTCCAGAAATTCTAAACATTAAAGTTGTTACACCCTGTATATCTGCAGCCTACCTTATTAAATATACTATTTTAGTAAGGAACTTTTTTTTCTGCTATTAAGTTTTCTTTTGGTCTCAGGTATTGTAATTTGAGTCCATGAATTCTGGAATCATATTTAACAATTTGACGTTAATGTTTTCAAGTTTTTTATTAATTGCAACATAAGATCAGCATTTGTTGCAAGATCTTAATAGCAGCTTTCTATTTTTGGAGGTATAAATACATGTTATGTGGCAAATTTCATAATTCTATGAAAGAAATCATTCGCTCTGATATTTCATCAGAAGTTCATTGTTAGTATTTTAACAACTGCATGTTCAGCTGGTAAAAAAAAAAATCAGGACATTATTTTACAGCAACAAACATTATCACTGTCATATGAAAATTTAACATAAGATTGTGCAAGATTCCCATGTTATGTAATCCTTGAATTACACACATTTTATATTTATGTTTTTGAGTATTCCATGCATGGCACTTAATATCATTTGTAAAGAAAATATTCTGAAATATACTTGTTTTGTAGTTTTTGTTTCTTCATAGATTAACGATTCATTTTCTGTTATTTATCTTTAAATGATTTTTTGATAATTTCAAGTTCCAACATTCACTAGAATGCATTCCTTATGCAACTTGGGGATCTCTTGCAAATGAAAAATCTTCTGTTTTCTAAAAGTAATAAGGTATCCATAGTTCCTTTTCTTGAACTTTCTTGGAGTATGTATTTATTTTACCAGTTAAATTAAAACTGTTCATTTCGGTGATAATTTGCAATTTTACTGATATAATAAAGAGCCTAGATTTGTATGTATTATCGTATTGTAAAATTTTTGTAAATATATAAAGAATCTCGAAATATATTATTTAAGTATTTAGCAAATTAAAAAAAAAATATCGTAACTATACATTTTTAGTAACTTTGATAGCTCTGCAGCATTTATTTTTATCAAATGTACCAAGATGGTGAGTTTATTAAAAAAAATCTGTAAAACAATAAAGAAACGAACTATAACTTGTTATTTCAACTGGAATTTCATGTAAAACCCACTCTTGTTACATAACTGATATATTGCAATTTGGCTATTAGTGGTCAAAGGTCCTTTAGATGCCTGTTACGACAGTATAATGCATACAAGCAAATGCATCTTACTTTGTGTTTCGTTAGTGTTTGCAATTAGTTGGTCGTGTTCAACTTGAAACTATACTTTAAAGAAAATTATTGTATGTCTTCAAGAAATGGATAACACAGTCGTAAAGCCAAATATATAGTTTTATGTAGAATGACACGAAAATTTGTAATTTATGGCAAAAATATTTTAACATCCCATTGAAAATATTCTGGTTCTCAAATATTTGTACTTTCTAGCTCTCTAAATAAGAAGTAAAGAAATATGCAATGACATAAAAATCAAGGCTCTTGTTATGACATAAAAATTAACATTTGTATAGTCAATTCCAGTGCACAGCTGTGACGTGTACTAAAATTAAATAACATGATACAAATGATTATTTTGTATAAAATGTGTGTGAGAGGGTTACAAAATACACCACAGAAGTGTTCATAGAATGCCAGTAATTATTAAAACAATTTAAATTACTGGTACACTTTCCTCATGACAAGATGTGAATACTTCTGTGTTTGCATGTGTTTATTTTTATCATTTTCTTCTGTGCTCTTGTTAATAGGAGAATATCAATTACATTATGATTAATCATGATTAAGAATTAATCTAAATATTGCCCTACGTAGTTTTAAAAATAATCCAAAAGTTATGACACAGTTTGAACATACCAATGTATTGTCAATACATGTAGATAGGTATATTTGTAATTCTGAAGCAAAATTTCTAACAGAAATTTGAAAAGAATTGTATAATATAAAATGACCTGAATGAAAATAATTTTAACTATTCAGTGATGCGCATGTTTGGTTTGTTATAAATAGAGTTCTGCATTTGGTTATCTAGAGGCTCCAAGCAACCTGAAACAGTGTAGGTATGTATGGAGTATAGCTCGGCATACACATTTTACGTCTGCTGTTAGCGAACATGCCAAAACAAAGTTAGGCACTTTGAGATCAGTGCTCTAATAAAAAGATTTGGTAGCGAACACTTCATTAGGAAAGAAGAAAATGTATTTTATCGTAAATAGGTAAGGAGAAATTTTTCACTTGAAACATTTAAAATGTTTACAGTCATTCATTGTAATGTCTAGAGCAGGGATCTTCAATTGTTTTTCCTTGGGGGCCACATTGATAGCAATATCAGAATAAATGGGGCTTTGGAGTGCAAACATTTGGTTGAGTAAGACCGGTGCTGGTCTTACTTACAGTGATTGGTTATTCCTTATAATTGCATAGGAAGTGTAGATATAGATATAGAATAATTACAGGAAAAGTAACTATGGCATATATTAGCATGAATTAGCATTCAATTTCCACCCATTTGTTTACTTTTTTTTGCATTTCAACCAGTGGAGTGTATGCATAAACCCAGAAACAAATTTTGAGATTAATAAAGGTACGGTCACACATCACTACTTTTGCACCGATGCAGTACAAAAAACTGCGCAACTCTCGTACTGCGACGTGTGAACAACGGTGCAACCCGAAAAGTAACGGCTGCCGAACCTGCTGCTCGCTACTTTTTCATGCTGCACGCAGCTTAAAAGTAGCGACGTGTGAACAGGGTTCTCAGTGTTGCAGCTGCAGCATTTTTGATATCGGTTTTGTTGAAACTTTTGTTGCGGTTGTGACCATTGTTGCCACCCAAATGTGCCAATGATACTTTTATTGTTTGGATATATTTTAATATTAGATGTGATGAAAATAAATTATTTGTAACAGTTATTAAATGCACAACACAGTCTGAGCATATTTTCTGACGATATAATTAATTTTTTTTAATTTTCCGTAGCGTAGTTTCAAACAGGAAGGTTGCCAACATTGATTACGTGAATATGCTGTTGGTTATCATTTAAGTATATAGGCGATTTTAAAAGCTTTATGGTAAAAATAATGCCAATTTCTGAATACCAGTTAGGACAGAAAAGCAAATAATAGATAAGGAAGCTTTCGCATGAGTTTCTTAATAATGCGAACATAACCACAAAATGTATATTGAGAAGTCAACACGGAGATGGAAACCTGCAGCATGACTGCGGCTGCAAAAGTAGCGCCTTGTGTGTGAACAGACTCGCAACCTCCAGTTGCAACTTTTGCAGCACTCGGGTTGCGCAGCACGAAAAGTAGCGTGCAGCGCGCTACTTTTGGCTTACGTGTGAACACGACACGCAACTTTTGCAGCTGCAATACAAAAGTTGTGCAGCAAAAGTAGCGACGTGTGACTGTACCTTAAGGTAGCTTTAAATAAATATCTAGTGATAGTAATTTTATTGTCTCATTGTTCAGTGCATATACAAACAGACACATGGATAAGTAGATGTAAACACACAAAACGGAATGGGGAGACAAGTCAGAATTTTCCGTTTCAAGCAAAGCTGGTCTAATCCATGTACACCTAACTTGTACTCAAAATAACCAAACGCAGGACTCTAGTTATAAAGTAGATCAAACTGGAATTACATATAAATTACAAAATAATACCTTCTTTATCATCTCATTTCTTAAAATTAAGTGTGCAATACTTTGTACCTACAAGATACTGTACAGAATTCTAAAATTATTGACATTCAGTGTTTATGTATATAATAAAGTAAAATACGTATATAGGGTGGAAGTGAAATAACCCTGCAGATTTTCAGAGCGAATAGCTTATGTTGTATGTAACAAAAAAAAAAGTTTAATACCATATTGGTGGAAAGTTCACAGTTTTCTCAGAAAAAAAAAAACATGTTTTTTCCAAATGTTTAACACCCTCTTATTCAGTAACTATTGCGAGTAGGATCATAATTTTTGTCCATACCAATAGAAAATGTAATAAAGAATAATTTATTCTTCTGGCGTATTTCCATAGCATGGACGTTTATCGTGTAAATTTAATTTAAAAACCACTAATTTTAAGCTACTGAACGATACGAACAAATTGCAACATTGCCACAGAGGGAGAGCTTCATCAAGGGCAGTCTTGTCAAGATCCCCTCCACTACGAGAGGGTTGTAGCAGCTGTCTCCTATAAAAAATAATCTACTACGAACTACAATCTAGGGATACTTACAAATGTTACAACATTCTTATGTTAAATGTTAAATTTATGATATTATACACAAAATCCAGAACTCTGTGTACAATATATTCATATTGAAATAGAGACATACAGGCAGTTTACTTCGAAACTGTAATATTAAATATGCTTATTCAAAAGTATTTAGTTAATTACAGAATATATTATTTCCCCTCTAACATAATGAATAATACTTTGTAACTGTTGCTATTTTTAATATTCTGAAGTATGAAAAACAGGTTTATAAACATTCGATTTTTGAAATTACTGAAATTGAATTATCTTACACTTTAAATATTGCACAAGAAAATGTCTACTTCGTAAGTATTATACAACGCGTAATTGTACTTAAAAAAGTCTTTTGGTATTCACAAATTATCGAGGTTGTACTTTTTGCTTCTAATATAAAACTTTATTATAACATTACAATAATGATACACCTTAAAAAAAAAAAAAAAAAAAAAAGTAAACTCAATCAGATGTTGCCAGACTGCTGAAACTTCAAACTTAATTTTCTAATTAACTGTGCATTTAATCACAAAACGTAATATAGGTTTTCTCTTCATTTAAGCATACCCTATCGTCCATTTCAATCTGCAGGATTATTTCACTTTCACCCTCTATAATTGTGTGTGTATATGTATATCATTGTAGAGAACCTAATCTTTCTAATAAAAGTACAAACGACTATGGAATACTTATTACAGACATGGACAAATTATTAGACAAAATTAATTAATGTGCAACGAAGCTGTAGTTATCGGTAACAACAATGAACAAAAATGTATTTTACACAGATATAATGTACAAAAAATTGAATCTTGAGGTTACTAATATTTTGTGAACATTCCCTTATTGTTTATTAACACGTTGATTTTGTCAGGGATGCTGGAAACCAAAGTTTGACACTTTCTTTGAATATCAGCATCATTTAGCCAGATATCAGACAGTGCTTAAATGAGTCCATGTTTTGTTGTAAGTCTCTTTTTGTTCACTTTCTTCTTCAGTATAGATCACAGATTTTCAATTTCGTTCATGTCCGGTCTTCTTGCAGGCTATAGGAGAATATCTTCTGCAGTGTATAATTAAAACACCAGTAGTACCAACATAGTTAGAAAAAATATACTTAACAATTGGAAAAATATACCAGAAGATGTAAACAATCATATTTACAACAATAGAGGCTGTGAATTATACTGATAGTTGATATGACGAATTATATTATCTTTCCAAGAAAAAGTTTTAGTCTAATAATTTGTCCACGTCTGTATTTAATTTTCTGTGAAATATATGTAATAATTAAATATGCTAACATGCAGGTTTTTTTTAGACATAAGATTAATATTTATACAGTTCCAAAATACTTTGTAATGTGTGAAATTTGCCATATGACGAATATGTTTTGCTAAATTATTAGCTTTGTCTCTGACGTCTTTGTAGGTAAACATGAATCTTTTTATAAGAAAATAAAAATTGCTTGCAAGATATCTTATACATTGAGACCGGGCTGTTATGGCCCATACTGCATGATGTTCAGGTTGCTCTGGAACAGACGGAACCGAACAGTATACATTGTGGTGGATGCAATGAACTAATCTGTGATTATTATCAGAGAGTGAGCAAGTGCTGGCGAAAGGTACATATCCAAAACAGTGTGTGTGTCGTCAAGACAGTGTTCTCTAGAATTTACTGGACGAACCTCATATACGATAGTGTATATGCTCCTAATATCCAGTTTAAATTGAGTGAAATTAGTAATGACAAATTAATTTTGTTGGTGATTACCGTCATTTGCCTCATGAGTGATGCTTTATTGGTGTCACGTGAGGTTCAAACCTATCTTTGGACAGTTGACTAAACGGCAATCTGAAAGGAACCTGTTCACTGCAAATACCAAAATAAATGCTGGTACTTTGGGAAACGAATTGAAAAAGTAGGGGCAATTTACACGTATAATGCTGGTAACATGACATATTTCTCTCTTACATATACCAAAAACTATTCACCGATTAAATTTCCAACTTCTTTGCTGTGTTAATATGTTAGCTGACTAGTTTCGAAGTCGTGTTCTTCATTTTCCAAAGCCTAGTAGAGATTCCATGCTGTCTTCTGGTTTCCTGTTGCGGTGTTCATGATTGTGTCGAAAAGACTGTGTGTTTTGAAATTGAATTGACTGTTCAGGATGTGACATGGGTGTGTTTTTGTAGTATGTTTATAAATTTCGTATTGCTCTATTGGTAGTGGTGTCAAAAAAAAAAATGGTTGCACGCAGCAAATCACCCAAGTAAAAGATGATAATCACAGCTCACGTTTACATTATGTTATATAAAACACATGAATTAAAGCAGCTATTTTACCAGGTGTGCACTTAATAATGGATCTAGTAACAGTTACAATAACATTTCCGAAACTAATAACGAAATTTACAAATACAAATAATGCAAAACTTTCTCAGTATTGTTAAGTCAAATACAAATGACTTTTATAACTAGTAAAATTACTGGCAAAAACACACGAGATGAACAATGATATAGATAATAAATGAACATGTTTGCACTTTATTTAAACAGGCCGATGAATCCAAGGCAGCGGCCTGAATAACACATGTTCATGTCCTGCACAGATCTCATGTATCGTTAACAGAAGCATCAATACTAGCAACAGTGTAGCGATATTTAGTTGCCACAAAATAAAACAAATATTACACAAAATTAACAAATAGTATTGCATAATATGAAAAAAAAAAAATCTTTCTAAAAAGAATCACGACTAACTATCTCTGCATTCAATATAGTTAAATGGATAATAATTTACACATTCAAATCCTAGTTGTGTGCATTAGTTTTGAATTGGTAACATTACATTAAGATTTGACGCGGAACTTTAACTTGTATTTTTTCCTGAAAGCCTGCGCTTGATTGTTCCCTGCCTAACGTCTCCAACAACCCTGCCATCTAGCAAAATTTCTGCATGCTGTGCTCTAGCAGGCGGAATGTTAACTACTGAGTCAAATTGAATTCGGCTCAAAGTCTGTCATAAGAAACGCATATAAACTAGAATCAGTGGCCTTTTGTACAGTTTTATATGGACGCAGGCAGTGCCACACCAAACTGGCTCCAACGTTCGGAGAAACGCTGCAAGAGTGCGTCCCAATCTGTGTGCCCGCTCGTTCAGATGAAATACGAATAAAATGTGTAGAAATAAACGATTACAACTGCTTTTTAGGATATTTTTTGTTTCTTTCATTGGTGGTGCCATGGCACACTGGCACTGCCCCAAAAGCCGCCCCTGGCTGGATGTGTAACACAACCACAGGAAAGAAACAAATACATCACACTAACATACGAAAACAAGAACACACACAAGATTGCATCATAATTCAAGAAACTAAAATACAACATTGCATACAGAACACACTACAAAAACATCTTAACACACAGACAAGACACACAAATAAATACAACTTAACAGGAGTTTACAAACTATCCATTCATTCATTTATTTTATTCCATAGATCTTACATGAGCAATGAAGCTTTAAGATGTGGAACAAGTCAAAATTTTACAATATTACAATTACAATTTTTACAAATTTTTGTAGTTTTACAGTTTAGTAATTTTCTACAATTTTTACAATTTTGTGCAATTTTTTACAATATTTTGGCGAGATGTAGTGAGATGAGGTGAGATCCGAGGAATCGCCAAAATATTACCCGGCATTTGCCTTTTGGTTGGGTAAAACCTCGGAAAAACCCAACCAGGTAATCAAATCAAAGGGACTCGAGGACTCGCCATAGACCATCCGGCTTCAGTCCCACGGCTGTGGAAAACCTCGGAAGAAACCAAAGACCAAAGGGGGATCAAACCCAAGCCCGAGCGCAGCTCCGGATCAGCAGCCCAGTGAGTCTATCGACTGAGCTACATCGATGGCTCTACTAAAAGTATACAATACATAGCCAATCAGATTATTAAATTTACAAACGTAAACGATCATTCATAAGTTGAACTATATTATAATACAAAACAATTTAATTAAATTTAAGGCATAAACAATTCAACCAGTTGTGATATACAGAAATTGATAATACATATCATGCACACTACTTCAAATTACAAACACAAACAATTTATCAATAGAGCTATGTAGATTACTATTCAATTTAAAGCATATACAATTGCAACGACTTTTACATAGAACAGACTGGAAGATCATTTCAAACATATTACAAAGAATATATCACAGCCATAACCAAACTAACATCAATTCAACCTCCGCAGAACACATCACAAACTCCAATCACAACTACAGCAACATAGACAGTGACATGAAAATACTGCACATCCAGCCAAAAAACCAAAAACTTGACACCATAGAACAATATGAAATGTATAAACATACAAAAACACACCCACATCATATCCTGAACACTCAATTCATTTTCAAAACACACACAATTTTCGACACAATCATGAATACATCCCACCACAACAGGAAACCAGAAGATAGTGCAATATCTCCACTAGGCTTTGGGCAATGAACAAGACTTCGAATCTAGTCAGCTAAGGTAAATCCTAAATATTAGCACAGTAATGAAGTTGGAAATTTAATTAGTGATGTATAAGTATTAAAAGTGTATACAGAAAAATGAAAAAAACAAACAAAAAAAATTGTTTCTCTACATCATTCAGCCATTATATAATACACTTTTCCATTGGATGTGGTACAAATATTCTAGCTCCATTTTTTGTTTGTGCAATTTACATGCTAGTGTGTAATTTTAATGCCAGCTTCTGAATAGCTAAGGAAAATTGATGATATAATTAGAAGACTTCTGGTTATTTCAGTGAAGATGGAGAGTATGACTTGATCATATAGTAAAGAGATTATCATTGGAATAGTCACTGTATTGAGAATTGATCGTTTTTTAGAAATGACCTCAGGAAAATTATGTACGAATGTAGCATTATGTGCAGAGTCTTACCTGTTTTATTTTTTGCTGTTCGACAAAAAAAGTGAATTGCTCTTATTTTTTTAATTCTCCATTGTAGCTCTGATCTTTTTAGTTCCACCACTTGTAATAATATATTAACATCACGTCGAGCTTGTATTTTCTCCATTTCGTTAGAATACAGCTTTCACTTCAAGGACACATCTCTTATCACATAGGAAATGGAAAGAAAATTTAAAGTATTTACTTTGCATATCCACAGATTACCAAGATGAGAGCTGTAGACAGATGACTTTCGTTTTTCTAATGCCTTTACGAAGCAAGAGCTTATGACTCTGAATATGTTTACAGGTATACCGGTACTCTTAAGTATGACCACCTTTAGCATGTTATGGTGGTGCTTAAATTCACATGGATAATCAGATAATTTAGTTATCCAGTATTTTAACAGTATGAACACTAATTATTCTTGTACCTGGGAATATGTATTAATTTCTCAAAGGAATTATTGAATCCTTTAGATGGATATATTTTGTGTTGTGTGTTATTCCTTCATGTAATTGCCACTACCTAAGAAGATTGAAGAAGGCTAAAGGTTCCTTAAAGCGCTGTCTTTACAACACACATACAAGTGACCATACATACACATCAGAAAGTTGTGACTTGGCCTAACTCAAGCTTAGCTGCCTCGGGACCAGGACAATCAATCCACTAACTCCACTGAACTCTTTGAACAGGATGTCAAGTGTCTTTCTTCCATGAAGGAAATAGAAACTTCGAGCGTGTTGAGTATCAGAGGAAGCAGGAATCTGCAATGAGATTTGAGTTGAATGTTCCCCATTATGGCCAGTGTATAAAAGAATTCATACTTCTTGATATTAATTTTATTATTGTGTTGGGCTTTCAATTCCTTGTAGGAATACTTGTACAAATGTGTTGGCAGAGTGCAGTTACACACCCACCTCTGAGAGTTATTTGTAATATTCGTGATGCATTTAGTTGAAACTGATAATTTTTGTTCCTTGTCCACCACCGAATTATTAAATTTATACATCAGGATTTTATAAATTATTTTAAGTAATAATAATGTTTGGACACATTTGATTTCCATTATCACATTCATGGTCATCTATGACTGATGCAGCTCTCAAAGATCTCCATACCACAACATGTGTCAAATGATTGATTGTTCTGGAGAACCAAATGAAGAAATCAAAAGTATTAATGTAGTACCGGTAGTTGTTTTGTTGCTTAAAGTGTAACTTTTGCAATTAATACACATTTAATATATTCTTAGTTACAAATCAGCAAATCATTTCGAGTTTAAATTATAATTAAGATTTTTTATGCTGAAAAATGTGTAGCACATCAACATCAGTAAACACAGCTTACTCTTTTTCCTATAAAAATTTCCCAGAATACCCTCCTTCTTTGCCAACAAATGTAAAAACCCTCAAAGGGTCGGTTCAGATATTGAGAAATCATTTGTATGGGAGTGATTATGGAAATTTCAAGTTATCTTAACCGATTGCTGTTGATTGGTTCAGATTCAATGCCAATAAATCTGTACTATTATTTTTCTCGTGGTATATGGCATTCAAATCATTCTAACCTATCTGATGATATTTTTTTCTCCCTTTCTTAACTGTAAATGGGCACACTGGGCACATTTTGTACAGTACCTGGCCACATTATTATAATCACTCACATTTTTACTATACATATTGCTCACTCATTTGAACTCTGGTTTCCTTCCTTAAGCAGAATTCACATTACATATTTAATTGTTAAACAATATTAAATAAAATTACAATTATAACAATGTTAATTAAAAAATATTGATTAATAACCAACGACACCGTATTTTTACAGAAATTTCAGTATTTCGTACGACATCCTTTGGCTTTAATTACAGCTTCAATTCTCTTTGGCATGCTTACAATACACTTCTGTATTATTTCCTGGATCCTTTCATTGTGATTCCATACATGTATCAGCCTTTCAATAAGTCGAACTCTGGTAGTAATAAATTATTTTGTCATCTCTCTTTTTACGGGCGCCCAGACATTCTCAATGGGATTCAAGTCTGGTGAGCTTCCTGGCCATGGCAAAAGTGGAATGTTTTTGGAAGCCAGAAACGTTTTGACTCTCCTAGCAGTGTGGCAAGGTGCACCATCTTGCATAAAAAATATATTTCTCCCCATTTGGGAACCATTCGTTCAGCTGAGGGATAAGCCTGTTTTCCAATACCTGGATATATTGATCTTGTTTCATTGTTCCCTGAACAATGTAGAGTCATCCTGAACCTTTGCCTGATATGACAGACCATATCATGACTGATACTGGGTGTTTAACTGTGTTAACCAGGCATCCAGGAGCAAAATTTTCTCCCTTTGTAAGTAAGTATTGTAAGCATGCCAAAGAGAATTGAAGCTGTAATTAAAGCCAAAGGAGGTCGTACGAAATACTGAAATTTCTGTAAAAATGAGATGTAGTTGGTTATTTATCAATATTTCTTGAATAAACATTGTTATAATTGTAATTTTACTTAATATTGTTTAAGAATTAAATATGTCATGTGAATTCTGCTTAAGAAAGGAAACCAGAGTTCAAATGAGGAAGTAATATGTAAAGTATAATAAAAATGTGAGTGATTATAATAATGTGGCCACGTACTGTATATTCAATTCCCTAACCGTTTAAAATGTTTATCATTTTACCTTTTAGGCATGTTTCCAAATGATATGTAATACGGCTTTGTCAAATCTGGCAACCTTTTCATAAGGGAAGCTAAATTTATTTATTATTATGATTTTATTTCTGGAAGAGAAGGTGGGAATGGAACAGAATCATACAGCATTGTTGATATTGTTGCTTGAAACATTTATAAAGTTGAAAGACTGTTCAGTCTTGTTTAGGTGTACATTGCAAATGAAATAGATATTTTAAACTACCTATTACAACATTTTTATTGTCGACATTTTTGCTTAACTAATGAAATATTGCTGCATTCCTTCATAAATTTGTTACGCATTCTTATTAATATATATATATATATATATATGTATATATAATGGCGGGTACTTGACTGTTCGACATTCACCCATATGAAGCCAGTTATATAAACCAATTTACCAGCAGAGTCATTGCTAGGGGGGCGCCATAGGAGACTAGTCTACACATATTGAGAATTTAATACTTCCTAAATTCAAGCTTTTATTATTGATGTCGACCTGGTTGGCGAGTTGGTATAGCGCTGGCCTTCTATGCCCAAGGTAGCGGATTCGATCCCAGGCCAGGTCGATGGCATTTAAGTGTGCTTAAATGCGACAGGCTCAGGTCAGTAGATTTACTGGCATGTAAAAGAACTCCTGCGGGACAAAATTCCGGCACATCCGGCAACGCTGATGTAACCTCTGCAGTTGTGAGCGTCGTTAAATGAAACATAACATTTTTTTTTATTATTGACAGTTCAGATAAAACACAATTTGGAATTTTACTGTTGGAAGCGAGGAGATTTGTAAAAAAAAAATATGTCACTGAATTAAGTAGTTTTGTAATATTTCTCTCTAACTATATCCGAGAGGTGGGAGGGGGGGGGGGGGGGGCAATTAATCAGAAACTTCAATTCAGTCTCAACTTTTTTAATATGCTTTGTACCTGGGATTCATTTATAATTCCACCATACAGTATGTCATTAATTATTACTAGGCTTCGAGACTTTGGACCCGATACAATAAGTTTACTGTGCATGTACTATAGGTTGTTGACTCGCTGCAGGTAGGTAGAGATGTGTTGAGGTAACAACATTGCTATTTAGAGTAGAGTACGATAGTATGGGGAAACACACATATGTACATTCTGAAAGTAAATATACATTACACAATGATAATGTCAAAAGAATGTGACAAGCATTTATTCTCCTGTCTTTCATAAGCATTTGTGTTTAATTATACACAGTGTTAATGGTGGAAATAAACATGTAGCAATTTTAATTTTTCTTCATTTATCCTATTGGTCGTCTTTAGGAAGTGCAGTTACAGTACCGGATTTGCAATGTACTACAAGATACACTCTCAGTCTTTCAAACGTAAATCTTTTTCGGTTATCAGCCAAACACAGTTTGTACCGTGAAAAGCTACCCTCTACGTCGCATGACGTGATGGAAGCAAAACGAAAAAACCTAACATCATTCCAGTCTCTAAGAGACAGTCCTTTATTCTCCAGCGACTCTATGTCCACTAATTTGCTGTTTATATTACACAATGCTCCATATCCGTTATTTTTACATAAAATTGATTTCCACTTCTGTTTTACACATTCAGTACCCGGTGTACTTGGTGTCTCATTAATTCTCTGTGTCATTTCCTCAACTAATTTGAGAGCTTCCGGCATCTCTTGCTCTGACTTTTCTGACCGTGTAATAGTTTCAGACACAGTTTGAAAATAGGTTTGTATGAAAACTAAATTAATCGTCAGAACCTTCAAATCCAGAGCGTTTTTCTTTGCGTATTTGTTGGCATTCATTCTACAGTACCCCCACCCACTGTACGCTTTACCACTACTGCGTGTTCAGTTCAAAGTGTGTCATGGCTCACTGTATGCTGTCATGTGGCTAGCCGATGAGCCTAGAGAATTCAATCTTCCTGCACTTCTGCAAACGCGTATTACCTATGTGCCAGAGAAGTTGCCTGGCAAGTACGGCGTTCATTCTGACGAGTACTTACCGATACGTACGATAATGCCGGTATTGGCAGGAATGTAAACTGTTTGGAAACACGTACTGAGGTGAGTTTTTTTCTTACTGTCGGGATATGGCGAGAGGGTTAAGACGATTACTTACGTATTTGTTGACATTAACTTGGACGGTCAACATGGACACGGAGCATTTGATTTGTGTTGTGGAATGTTGTGGTACACAATCGATGATAACAAATACCCTGCATACAACTTGCCCGCGCAAAAAACAGTTCAAAAGAGGTTATGGTAGCACACAGACCGCCATCTGTTGCAACGAGGTTCAAGTTATACCATACACGTTCTCAAGTTCAGATTGAACGCCTTGAATAATAGGCAACTTCTCTGACATATAAGCTGAAACTCGCTTCAAATCGCTGACTCACAACAGTGACGTCATGACACACTTTGAAATGAACACCCAATATACTCAGTATGCCGTTATGCAGATTTCCCACTGAAGTGCTCTATTGGGTCCGAAGTTTCGAAGCCTAATTATTACTTTATAAGCTATGACATACAAAGTGATTGGATCCAAGCATAAATTATATTAGAAGCAGTTGAATCGTTTGGAACTTGTGTTCAGTGATACTTTATTTTCTTTTTCTCTCCCTCTTTGTCTCTCTTTCAGTTCCTCCTCCGCATTGCTAAAAATGTTATTAATTCAAAGAATTCTTTAGTAACATACTGTGATCAAAAGTGGCAAAATCACATTTCAAATATAACTCATAATATTGTACCATCACTATTATAAATATCACTTTCATAATGATAGCATTTGTAATCATGAAATTGTGGCAAAATATTATGAAATTACGTTAAAAAATATCGTTAACATCATTGTTGCACACATTGTATAGCAGTCACGTCATTAAACTAATGAGTGTGATAATGGAAAATATTTAATTTTAAAATTATCTTCGAAAGTATTATTAATAATGTTTAATCGAAACTATATTAATCTTGGTGGGGTGGCTGGGTAAGGTAAGCACTTCATTATCTTTGTTTCATAATTATCATTATTATTTTTTGTTTTGTTTTGAGTGGTGGAGACAGAACAATATTCCTAAATATTCTATGCAATATGTGGGCTAGAATTTTTTAAAATTGCATTAAATTCACAATATAGTTATACTGTATCTTTTTCATAATTCACATTTATATATCGAGGGCATCATAAGTACCTTATTATGTATACAAGAACAGAAGGAATTTATTCTGTATTTAATTAGCTGTAATGCAGAGTTGATATTCCCTTCTGGAATGATGCCCTCGATATATTCATGTAAATTTAAAAACTTTTGTTCCTAAACTGGTTTTAATAGTACATCATCAGTGTAAATAGTGTTGAAGTTGTATCTAAATATATTTAATGTAGCCTTGCATTAACTTAAAAGAGAGTTTCCCCATCTCAAGTTATTTATTATTTCTCTTTTCTTTCAAACATATGACTGCATTTCTACATCAGTTCCGTTATAACATTGTGTCAGATGCTATTCATGCTATGCTGATGATTTCAGATATTGAAAATTCAAATCAGTTAGGGTTATAGAGATTGAAATAAATTATTTTTATTTTGTTATTGGTGAAATAAAATTAAAAAATGCTAGCCCTTTGTAGTGCAGAGTTAAAAGTGTGAAAAATTCTTATCGGCTGGTGAATGCTTTCTGTATGTACATGGTGTATAAATCGTGCGTCATATTAGATATCCATGTGCGCATTAGATAGATTAAGTTAATCTAAATATAAACATAAAGATTGTGTACCTAAAGACAGTTTCAAATACGCATGTTTGGAAACTGTTGTAACATTTCAGTACTGGTACCTATTCAGAAATTTGTAAACCTGTATTATGGTAAGTAATATTTTTCTTCATCTTTTGTGTATTATGCTTAAACCTTCAATTATTTTATAGACGTATTACATTTTAAGTAATTACAGTAAATTAATCGTATTGGTATAATTTTGGAATTTTTTTCTTCTATATAAAGAGGCTTAAATGCAAATATTAAGAAATCCCAAATAATTTGGTTATACTAAAGTAGAATTAAATTAATTTGAGGGAGATAATTTATATTGAGCATTGTTAAAAATATATTCTTGGTAAAATTCTCTTATCTACTTAAAAGTCTCTTACATGATAACTGTTTTGATTTCCAATTTCAGTCGATATTCACATACAGAGAAGTTATTTAGTGAACATAAATTCAAGAGCACAATGGACATTAATGTTAATCTTCATATAGTAGCTACTTACAGATTTATAATTTCTTTAATTCCATAAAGCTTGAATTATTGGCATATATTTTGATTCTTGAATTTGCTTCCGTAGTGAATTTTTTCTTTCTGGTTCTCTGCTGATTTGTCAGGACTCAGGGTAGCTAATGTTCCTTTTTAAGTGTCTAGAATTGTTGCATAATCACCTAAAAGTATTTGTCTAAATTATATGCAGAATTATACATATTCAAAGTATTTCGTACTTTAAAGTGAAGTGAGTTTCTAAACTGTAAAGAATGGAAGGAGAAGTGGTTTGAAATAGAGGTCTGCTGCTGGGGAGAGTACGGAATGTCAACAGCATTGTATTATTTGACTTCAGCAGATAAGGTACCAGCATCATTTACCTGTAGACAGGAACTACATGAGCATAGAAAATGTCATCAGATATTAGATTTTCAATCTAAAATTGAAGACTTGAAATAAAAAAGGCTCTAATCATGAATTTGAGGAAAATGAGTTTTAAGTGTACTAGGTATTATTGGTCATAATTTCAATATTAATGTGTTTTAATTGAAAGTTAAGCGTAGTATGGAGCTAGTGTCCAAAGGAACTTACAAACGTAATGTTGCAATAGTATGAAAAACGTACTGAAAGTGGAAATTTAATGAAAGGCTCTAAGTTCCATAGTTCAGAATCAGCAAAAAGATAGTGAAGAGGACAAACGAATGAAACAAAAATGGTTTTTTGTTCATAAAGTAAAAGTTTATTCTGTAATGCTTCTGGAAAACTGTTTGTGGTCATCATTTTTGTCAGGTACTGTATCATTTCCGTCAAATTCTTCTTCTTTTCGCTTAATATCTGGATTTTCTTCTAAGTTAACGAAAATATTTCAGAAAATGTTCCTCTACAAACTTGCACTAAGTCACCTTGCCCATCTGGAACAGAGTAATGAATAGCTGCTTGTCTCCTGCTCTGTGAAGGGTCATCGTAGGTACCATGACGTCTTCTTTTAACATGTGATACTTGCATCAGCCCCATCAAGTAACTCCCTCGCTTTTCAGTATCTTCCAGGTCATAAAAATCTTCAAACCTTGTGTTCATAGCTGAGGTTCTTGCATTTACACTTGCATGCACACCGACTCTGAAAGCAAGATGGAGAACCCTGTGAACTATATCTCATTAGGTCTACCAGTTTTTTCTGTTGTCACAACCAACATAATTTAGTTAGACCTTATTGTTGCTTTCATGCAAAAAGAACAAGAATAAACAGTCTGTCCAGGTATGGTGTAGGTTAGCGATCAGTAATGAGACTTGCCTCCTGTGCTGGACGAGGTTTTGCAGGAACATGTTTATTATTTGAACTTATATATTCATTTCCTCCATTTTTCAGCTTTTTTTTTTCATTGCAGCCGCAGTACCTTCTCCTTTAATTCGTCGTTTCTTTCCACTCAAACTCTTACAAACATCTGCCGCATCCGCCATTTAATCTAACTATGAGGAGGAAGCGCACAGGACATAGAGCCTTTCATATGTTAACAGCAGCGGCAGTTAAACTGCATGTTATCTGTCGATTGCATTTGGTACTACATTTTCTTTCGTGGCAGTTCCAGCCTTTTATACATTATAGGACTTGGCATATTATAGATCCCATTTTGCACACAATTTCAAAATTCCTTATTATGGCACTTAGAGCCTTTTTTATTTCAAGTCTTCAATTAATCTTCTTAGTTCATCTTACTCCTTTGTTTTGTTGATAGTATTCAGAACCATAGGGTATGTAATTATTGAAGAAATCTGGATAGAACTTTGCATGTGTGTGCGTCCAGTATACCTCATTATAGAGCTTCGATTATGCTAAAGTGATTCTAGATGTGAAAGACATATTTACTGCCTTGAGTTGAAAATAAAAGGCAACCTCCAAAGTTGAAGGTAAGAAAACCATATGGCTTTAGGTGGATTCGTTTCATCTTGTTCCAAACAATTGTAATCATAATCATATTTGCAATTGTAACACTAAATACTTCCAAGTTTTTTTTATTCTCAATATTGTTACATAGTACACGTTAGAAGGCCAACATAATAAATTACTTGGCAGATGTATGGATCTATCAAGTCTTATCAAATTACAGAATTTACTGAATAAATTGAATCATATTTTGTATTTGCGCATGTAGAAAAACGTCCATTGTGTTAAACTGCATCATCATGCTATCTATCAGTTTTCCTACGAGTCTGGCATAGCCTTGTTCATTCAAAGCTTCCTGGTGATAAGAATTTCTTTGCTCCAGAGTGTGAGATGGATGGTATGTTGACATGTTGGTGGGTTCTAGTCTCTGGCTCAAAGTTCAAATTTGAAATGGAAATGATAGGTTAAGTGTTTTGGCACCTATATATTTCTTTTACAAAGTTTTCTAGAATTCAGGATTTTAAGTTATTATTCCATCGTAATTTTAAATAATACACTTTAATTATATTTATTGCTTTCCTTATTGCAGAGAGAAGCCAGTTATTGCTGAGAATAATAGGCAAATAATCAGCATGGTAGTGACAGAAGCCTTGCATGCAATGAAATATTTAAATCAATTTAGTGCACAGCTTTATGACAAAATAGTTTTTGTGCTGTTCTTTGTGTAGCTGGTGAATTTATTCAGAGACGTAATTGTGTAAGCTAAGCTACCTGTTATGTCTCATTAATTTCTTACTTGTTACTGGTTTACTCTGTAGTTCCAGAATATCTGTGGATTTGAACATGCATTCAGCCATCACAAAGACCAGATTACTGTAAGTTAACTTTCAGAACAAAGCCTTCTTTGATTTCTAGATCTTGCCCTAAATAATAATATACAGCCATTACATATTTCCCTATAAATAAAGTTCTTGTAACCTCCTTAATATTAAGAAATATGAATTAGAATATGCCCTTGAATTCTGCATTACCTAGCAAGATCCCTTAATCTATTTTCATTGCTTTACTGTATCATGCATAATTAAATTATTTTTCCAAAATGTTGAATATTATAATAGTTACATGTTACATGATGCATTTTAATCCACTAGCTAGAAAACATTCAGAATTCATTACTGCGTAAAACGTGTTTATGACATTTAAGAGCAGGCCTAAGTGTTTTTTTCATCTGGTGTTGAGAAGATAAACATTTTATTTTCTTAAGCATTCTTTGTATATTTTATGTAGAAGTATATATAGACAATTTCATTAAAATTTAAAATTACATTCTTCAACAAATGTTTTCCTTGATTTACCTATTTTGAGTAGGCGTATACAGTATATATATATAAAACACATAATTTGACGGGATATACTAATAATATATAACCACGCAAATAATAGAGTATGGGATTTAAGCAGTAATATTAAAGTCATAACTAATACTTTACAAACACAACTTGCTAAAAAAAAATACCCTGCCTACTTGGAATGGTGTTCGTAAGAAATATAACATTCCATTGTCTCTAGTTAAGAGTGGTATGTAGGTAATATAACATGCAAAAATGCATGTAATGTTGATCTCTTCTTGCATAACGGTAAGCTTTTCGAAATGGAAAAATTGCCAATCTATTTTATTCTATCGGACACATAGAGTTTTGTCATCTTGACTGAACATCAGTGGTAAATAAACATTAAAATTCAGTTAGAGAAATCTGTTGAAATCACTTTCCCTGCTGGCTTTTCTCTGAATATAATGAAAGAAATAACGCCTACGTCCTGTAAAATGTGGCTACTGACAATGTCATTATATTAGATGTAGAAATGTTGAACATATGCCCACCAACATTAAATAGTTCACAACCAGCTATCTTGAACGAAACCAAATGCTCTCTGTATCTCACATTATCTGTTCCTTGTTTTTATATAAATATATGTACAGTATATTAATTCTTAACCTGGCCATAATGTATGAAATTGTAAATTTTTTGTTTCAATAAAGTATTTTTAAAAACATTTCAGTAGACTTTTATATAATAGCAAACAGTAATATCCCATAGTAATAGTAGTAGTAATAATAGTAGTCGTTGTTGCTGTCATGGAGTCCATATGGGGCCATACACCTTAGGGAACCTACAATTTTTCAACGAATCATATGGGGAACAGAAAATTTTGCCCACATGGAGCCATATGGCATAAGGGTGCCTAAGTTTTGTACACTGATCTTAGATAAACTCTTGCTCTCCCTAAATTATCTTCTTTGATATTCATAAACATAAATGGTCCACTCGTGTTGTTAACTAAAATAGACTACAACATATCGTCGCCTGAATGCAAGAACTAGGTAACTCAATTTATCATATTTTGTGACATCGCCTATTTATTTATTGCACTAAGGAATATGTCTCGTTTTCTTTTACCTATTTGTTATATTGGAAAACAGATGTCGCTGGTATCGTTCGATCAGTTACCTAGATCCTGGATTACATTTTGTGCGATTTTTGCTGTGGTATAAAAGAGGTAATTAAAATACGCAAATTTCGAGTTACCTAATTCTTGCATTCAGGCGACGATATGCAGTATCAAATGGTTTAAATTTCAACCAAACAAGATCTGCTGGTAGACTACCAACCTTCAAGGAAACAACTACCTGAAAGTCTACATAACAGAAATTATTTTAGTACCGGTAACTTGAAAATCATATTAAATTGAAATATAATATTGTATAAATTATATACGGTATTTTAGTCTAAAAAAGTCTGAAATCTCTAGGAGGCATAACCTGGAATCCGGGGGGGGGGGGGGGGAATCTCTCCCCTGGGCAACCCCCTGAATTCATCACTTTTTAAGAGATATCTCTTGCTTAACGGTTGTTTTATATTGATGTGTCCAGTCAACACTGATGTAACCAATGTTTCTGTTTCATGCTGTTGCTGGAGATGTTCAGTGAAGTGCCATAATTCATGTGGTGGGTGACAACTAATCACTGTGAACGAAATCCTTCAATCACATTGTTCTTCGATGATTATTGAACCAACTCGTACACATTCCACCATGCAGGAGGGAAGCTCCTCTGACCTTTTGCAGGTCAACTACTGATATATGTAACTTTAATGTTGTTGTTTTCTAATGCCAGGCGTTTGACAGTAAAGCCATTTGACCTCTTGCACTCCAATATTTTTCAAAGATATTATCATGGTCAGCCACTGAAGCACAGATTTTGAGATGTTCCGAATCCATTTCTTGGTTTGAGTTGCACAATGGGCAGTTAGGGGACTGATATATTCCAATTCTATGCAGGTGTTTGGCCAAACAATCATGGCCTGTTGCCAATCTAAATGCAGCTACAGACGATTTTCGTGGTAAATCGGGAATTAACTATGGATTATGATGCAGAGAGTTCCATTTTTTCCCTTGTGATTGTGTTATCAAATTTTGTTTGTTGAAGTCTAAGTATGTAGATTTAATAAATCTTTTCACAGAGTAATATGTAGATTTAGTAACAGGTCTGTAAGTAGCAGTGCTGCCCTTCTTTGCTAATGAATCCGCATTCTCGTTTCGCAGGATTCCACAATGGGATGGTATCCATTGGAATACAATTCTTTTATTGAGTGATATTGAGAGAGCATTTTAGTTATTTCTGCTGTTCGAGATGAAGGTGTGTGTTTAGAGACTATTGATAGAATAGCTGCTTTGGAGTCTGACAATATAATTGCATTCTTAAATTTATTGATGTGGCATAGAAGATTCCTGAGACTTTCACTTATTGCAACGATTTATCCATCAAAACTTGTTGTTCCATATGCAAGAGATCTATAAAGTGAGAAGAAACAGCACGTAACACCTGCACCAGCACCTTGTTCTCTGGAGATCAAGGATCCGTCAGTGTATAAATGAAGCCAGTTTTGTGGAGGGTACCTAATATTAATTGTCTCTAAAGACAAGTAACTTTAATGTACGATGCCAACTCTAATACTACTTTGTCAAACTAGTACAGTTGTACAGTTGCCCAAAAAAAGAAGGGACAACTGTTGATGGTGGGTGAAAAAGTTCTATTGCACGATTCACATATATGCAGGAAGACGTCTAGTCGCACATGCAGATTTTCACCCAATTCCCACTGTTGTCACAATCCTGTTCCAAAGTACACACCATGCAAAATGTTATTACTTGTCTATCTATTTCTGGTATAGATCTCTGTTTACGTCCAGGTTCTTTTATATTTTATGAAAATATGGAAGGTACCATGTGACACAAAAGTCACTTGCCAGAAGGGAAAATATTGTGACAGCCGGGAGTCGATCACGCGTCCCACAGAGGGTGGGGCGCGCAAGAAGACGGGCGATGCAGCGAAGGAGACTGCAGCCGCGCGGGTCTGGAGGGGACCGACGTAAGGGGGACGTCTGCATGCCGAGAGGGCAAGGGGAGGTGCGGTGTGACGCGAAGCAATGGGGAGGCAAAGCTGTAGGTGCTTCGCTGTGCGAGGTGAAGGGGGGGAATGAAACCTCCCGAACAGAATCTTGCGGAAAGAGAAGTCGCGAGTAACAGGTGGAAGACACCAGAAACTGAAACTTCCAGAGTCGTAATTTCTGGAAACTATGGTTAAGTGATAAATAGGAGACGCGAAGAAGGAGCCAGCCAGTTGTTAGTATTGGACAGTGAGTTCAGTTGAGCGAATCAGCAGCTCCCAGGAGTTTAGGGTTCGACACGCGAGTGAACTTGAGCAGCGTCCAGGCGGAAGCAACACAGTTGGAAGTCTTGAGTTCGAGTGCAGTGGACTGTCTCCGGAAGTCTTGAGTTCGAGTGCAGTGGACTGTCTCTGGACGTCTTGGGTTCGATATACTGTGAACTTCTGTGAATGAGCTAGAAGAACTAGCCAAGGCAACAAACTGAGAACTGACAGTTCTGTTTTGTAAATAGTGCTTTGTGAACATTAGTTAAGGTTAGCAGTACATTGTTGTTCTCAATAACGAATACTGTGTTGCTGTGTGGAGTGGAAATCCCATTGTTGACGGGAGTGTTTAAATTCAATTACAGAAAGTGATCATTATGTGAAATAAAAGTCACAATATTATTTTGATATGATAAACATAGGATCATAAATCACGGTCTTTGTTGTATTTGCCATGGTATGTATTGTAGTCCTTGTTTCCTTTGTCATGTTGCTTGTCATGACCCTTATTATGGTCCTTGTTGTGGTTCATGTCATGGTTTTTATCATGGTCATTGTCATTGTCTTTATCAATCATTAGTTTCTTTGACATGGTCCTATATTTATCATTTAAAACTAATATTGTTTTCCCCATTTGACAATCACACAGTAATAAGTTTAATCTTCATTGCAAGGACTTAAAAAGCAATATGGGAATCGGACTGATTACAGAGTTACTCAGGATTTCGTGCATCAAGTGCCTTGAAAATAATATTTGAGATGACCTGGATATGTTTCAAAGCCTTCTTGAAGAGGAGAGCCAATGCTCTTACTTGCATTTTGCAACAGCCTGGAGTGAGAACAAAACACTGGATAAATGCTTGTCTCTCGCCAGTGGCGTAGCGTCAATGTAAGCTAAAAAGCTCAGCTTCCCCAGTTAATAATAATTTCATAATAAACCTGCAGCTTATGGAGAAAATTCTTTATTAATTTTAATAGAATTTATATTTACGCGTTAAATATTGTGATGCGGCAGCTCAGGATGATTTGTGATGCAGCAGTAAACAAGAAGCCTGCACACACCAGCTTCCAAGCAGACTGGTTTCTTCTGTGTAATCCACCCCGCAGATTTTCCATCCCTTTCTAACTAAACTACCCTAGTCGCAAGGCTCGCAAAAGCTAGCTTTAACATTTAAAATAAGTAGTTTCCGAGTTATCCCTTTTCGTCAGTTGTGTTCAGTTGAAGTGTTAGTGTGCATTGTGGCTGATATAATAAATAATGAGCGAAATAACAGTTCCTGACACTAATTTACTTGACTTTTTTTTTTTAGGACAATTGTATTATCAAGACTGACTTACGAACAAAAGTGTGATTTAAATGTCAATGAAGGACACAACCAAAAGACAGACGCATACTTAAGTAATGATACTAATATTGTGATTTCTCTAAGTATGACAGGGAGTGAGCTAATGTTATACGTATACGTGTCTATTTGTTAAGAGATATGTGTAAACCGTGAAATCATATTTTACTACGTATCATTTGAGGTCATGCCTTATTGGTGTTACTTACGATGTTCCAACCAATCTTCGACTGCTGACTTGAAATTGACTACTATTTATTTTAAGACTGTATTTTTGTAATACGTTTTCTCATATTGCATGAAAGACAACTTGAGTTAGCTTCCCCTGCTCAAAATTTCATGCTACGCCATCTCTCCATCTCATTTTAGTGACTCGTATGGTTAGTATTTTAAATGTAGTTGCTATTATTTAAAATCAATTCCTTAATCCTTGTTAAAATTTTAAATTTAATTGTTACTATTAAAAAGAAAATCACCATTTACAATGACTTTGTTGGATCTAAATTATAATTATTATTTGTTAAAATAAAGCCATAAATTGAAAATTTTCTACATTTTGTTTATAGTTGGGAATAGGATTGAAAGTAAAATAAATCATGGTAATTATGTAGTATCAGCCAGGCAATAGAGGTGCAGGATACATACATAGCTATCCGTTAGAGTGTAAAGAGCAGGGTGCGAATTAAGATTTCTGATGAGAGGGGGACAGAATCCTAAGATAGAGGATACCTCTTTGGCGTCTGATCTTGGACTCATTTCGCCACCATTAATTCACATATCATAAATTCATCATCATATCATGCATATAATAGCCTGGGTTAAGTTCACGGTGCGGTGTGCTCCTCTTATCTTAATACACACAAACCGATGACAAAAGGGTGACAGAGGCAACTTCAACCTCATTCAATACGGCTCAACACTTGGTTGCACTGAGTTGCTTGTCTTGCATCTTGATCATAATAATAATAATAATAATAATAATTATTATTATTATTATTATTATTATTATATCCATGAGCAAGCTAAAGATAAGATGTGTAATTCCTAAGTTATTGATTGTCAGCTTGCCGGTAATAATACATCAATATTATTTTTATTTTCTTTGCTTACTATTTTATAAAGTATACTCGTATTAAAACAATAATATTTTGTGAGCGGAATAGAAGCTATCCATGGCAGGGATGTTAATATGAATTTATGTGAGGGGGATAACTTTCCAACAGGGGGGAAATCCCCCCGTTAATTCGCACCCTGGTAAAGAGGTTGACAATATGTCAATTATAAAAACTGGAACATTTGATTAATCCAGTCCCTGCCATCATATCCCACCCCCTCAAATCTATTTTAATATCCTCCTATCTACGTCTCGGCCTCCCCAAAGGTTTTTTTTTCCACGGACTCTGATTAGAGAATTCGATTCTATATAGTGTCGCCACAGTCTAGTATGTAATTTATACTCACGAAAGTTAATACGTAGTAAATATGCATCCATAGATAGTTGCTAAACACTAGGATCGCTACTAATGCCTCATTACAGACAATGCGAAATAGTACCGACACAGTCTATTGTTCCTAGGACCCTCACAACTCAAGCTTCGTGACTGTGGCCAAGAGGCCTTCAAATAAGCCCTCTTGACTGTGGCGTCGCCTTCGTAAACTATGCCCTCAATTCCATAGATAAAACCGTAAGCCTAGTGCCTCACAGAGAGTGTAGATTCTAATATTTAAGGAATGCGTGCAAGAAGGACATAAGTAGGAACCACTCAAGTATACTCCACTCATAGGTCTATTTAGTAATTTGCTGGTTGACCAATAAATAAATAAAAAAAAAAATAGCGAAGGAAGGAATCGTCATCACCGCGAATAATTCACACTGGTGTGGGGAGCCGTAAAATCTTTTTTTCAAAGAGGATAGGATTTCTATAAATAATAATACGAAGAAGAAGAATAGTATCCATGACAGCTGATTTTGTAGCAGTTGCCAGCTGATGAAATATAGGGTTTTTCATTTTCAAAATGTAAGATTACTTTTCTTTTTTTTTTTTCTACTTTTTATGAAAGTGCAAGTGCTATTCGTATCATTGAAATATGCTCAAATATGATAGATTATCAATATTGAAAGCGCGAGGCCATCACTTCAGTGCAGTGCTATCACACCAGTAGGAAAGAAATCAGACTACTTTCAATGTAATGTAACCTAACCAAATCCATCTACCCTATTTTTATTGATTTGCTTTGTTGCTGGGAAAACCGATTCGAGTTTCCACCTCGAATCTATTATTATTTTTTAGTTGGTTATTTAACGACGCTGTATCAGATACTGTGTTTTAGTGTTATTGGGATTGGTGTTAGTTACATTGTATTTGACAAGATGAGGAGGCCAAGGATTCGTCAGAGGTTACGGTAACTGACATTGTGGAAAACCTCGGGGAAAAAACCAACCAGGTAATCAAGCGGAAATCAAACACAAGCCAGAACACAACTTCGGATCGGCAGGCAGCCAGCTTGTTATTTCCCTTGGCATTTGGCATATTTAAGTTTCTATCCCATAGATTAATTTTTAGGTTTTTCTAATTTTATTTAGTACGAGTTAGGTTAGATACCTTATTTAGCTACATTTACTTGTAAGTTAACTATTGTGTTTCTGTTACAGAATGCAACCAAATGAATGTGAACAGTATAACTTGTGTGATGGTGGAATAAATGCCAATGTATTGGAACCTACAGCGAAGCTTGATATTGAAATTCCGGACTATGATATCCATATAGAAGACGGAAATAAAATAACAAATCAAGATCAGCTGTCAGAGACCTTTACAAATTTATCACACACAACAGCGCTGCTTACTAACAACACTTCGACAGAAATAAATTCTGACCAAAGTGAACAAATACCTAGGAAATCGCTGAAAAAAATTAAGAGAAGGAAATATCAGAACTCTAAACAGTTCAGAAAGTGGTTAAAAGGAAATTCCGATAAAGACAAGTTAGATCATGGAGGAAGTTCGACGAATTCCCCAGAAAAAGATGTCGTGGATGAAGATCATCCAGTATCACTTCACATTCAACCAATTTCCTGCGGGGAGTCGTTCCTTAACAGTTCTATACTCGATGAAATTCTGAGTGAGAAAAAGAGGGTAAATAGGCTTACATTTTTTAAAAATATATATACAATTGATGTCAAAATGATTCAGATACAAAGATAAAGTGTAGTCATTTACAGGCAGGGCTTCAAAGTGGCGGCTTCTATATTCGCAATAAAAAAATTGTAGTATTTCTTTACAATTGCTTTACCACGTTTAGGTACAAATGTATTTATGTACAGTAGTGGCAAAAAAAACCGGACTGACACTTGTAGCCGATTTCAGAACCTTGTTTACTTCAGAGCACGATAGACTGGAAACTAAGACTTTCGTACGATGAAAGAGTATATATAAATAATATATAAGACTTTCGTGGTTCGAATCCTGCCTGGGAAGGAAACTTTTTTTTTGTTCCTTATTCAAATTTATTCACTTGAAAGTACAGTGAAACCTGTTCAAGACGGAAGTGACATGGTCCTAATTTTTTTTCCGTTGTGGACAGGTTTCCGTATTATTCAGGTGTGACATTAAAATGGAATATTTTGTCGTTCATATACATGAAAAACAAAATGGCATGCCGCAAACTGCAAGAAGTACAAAATATTCCGTTTAACACTCGTCACATTAAATCAGCTTTCTGTCGCTTATTACGTTGGTGAATCATCTTGTTAAAATCTCATTTTCTGTATAAATATTATCGTAACTCACTCATTAGTCATTAAACATTACTAAAGTTTACTAATCTCATTCTATTTAATATCTAACACTATACTCTAATACTGTACTGCATATCACTGCACATTATTAATTAATTGGACTAGAAGCTATCTATTAGAAGCCTTGAATTCTGGTTTATTTAATTTCTTTCCCAGTTCAATAGTTTGCTTTGCAGAACAGATCTAGAAATTGCCATGTTCTTTGAAAGGTCATGAAGAACCCACTCCCACAACAGTTAATTTATTTCCACATAAACAGTTGCTTTCTGGTTCCTTTTGTGTCACCAATATTGGCCGCACGCCACTCACTCATTATGATCTTTATTTTTTGAAGTGTCACGCCTGAGGTTTCCACAAATGTACTTCAATATTATTTCGCATAGACTTTGTTTCTAATTTTCCTTTATCTCGATAACTTTTACTTCATCACTTAATGTTAATGCCATATTTTATGCAACTTTTTTTTTTACCTGGAAATCACTACACTTGCGCTCTGTTTAGCTACGACAGTATACGGGTGTGAAGCATTGAAAATCTTTGAAGGGACTCGTCTGCCTAGTCAACAGGGTAATAAAATTTATGACCAACAGGCCAACACACCCTCGTACCCTCTACAATTTTGCAAAGAAAACTTGTTTTTATCTTAGTGACCTACATATTTCGTATATTCCTTGAAATTACAGCTGTTTCAAAATACTGTATAGTTACAAAATATAGTGTGTGTCCAAAATATTGTTTCCGTTTTGAACAGTAGCAGACAGTTTCCGTTTCCGCATTGGACAGTTTCCGTTTTATTCAGGAAAAATTACACATAATACATACAAATTTCGCCAGGACCAATAAATTGTTCCGAAATAGACAGGATTCCGGATTATTCAGGTTCCGATTTGAACAGGTTTCACTGTATCATCTCTGAGTAGCAGGTGAAATTTTCAAGAAAAAGTATGACTTTTTGATATTTCTTCATTTTTACATTTTCATTTTGGGGTGTAAGGGGTAGTGATGCGCCTCCTATAGCCTCTCCTACCCAATTCCCAACCTCAACCTGCCCGTGGTACACCCTGCTTTTAACAGATGAGGATCTGGGGACCGAGTCACAGCAGTATAACTGTTTCATCTAAAATGGAGGAAATGCCATTTACATATGTGCTGGACTATCACAGCACAACAGCGTCCCTCAGCGGCACATGAGGGAAAGGTCGGTGGATCTAAATAACTCTATTTAGTCCTCCCGGCTAGGTCCGAAGGACCCGTTGACCAATGACAGGTGCGGTCCCCCTTGCATAATGGGGGTTTACATCGGGTGATGTAACTGCCACATTGTAAAAACTGGTGCCCGTTAAGAAAACAGTTACATGAAAGCCACAACATACATGAGTATGAGTCCTTGGGAGGAGGTGGTTCTTGTTGTTGTTCAAAAGTATTGGAAAGCACGACTGCTAATGGCTTCATTGCCAAATGCAAGGCACTAGACAACGACAACAACAACATTAAAACTATTCTTGCATTGTAGCAGCAGTCGTCAGTCAATTGAGCCTTTCTGGTTGGTTGTTTGTCAAACAACTGGGAGGTTATCAATTTTCAGATATTTTAAATATCTCTTGTTTCGCTCCCTTTCCAATCATGAAAGAC
The DNA here is from genome assembly GCF_040183065.1 of Periplaneta americana. Classification (NCBI taxonomy): domain Eukaryota; kingdom Metazoa; phylum Arthropoda; class Insecta; order Blattodea; family Blattidae; genus Periplaneta; species Periplaneta americana. The sequence continues at coordinate 207,252,492 of NC_091117.1, read as the reverse complement.
TTTTTTTTTTTTTAGTTTTCCCTCACTTTATTCCCATAAAATAATATTACAAGTCTTTCTTTGGACATTTTGCCCCAAACACATTTTCCTCCCATAACTGCGAGTGGTTTTGTTGGTCCACATTTGATCATATTGTAAATGTTTTTAGATTCATCAGGTGAAATTAAACCTACCACTTTGTTTTCCACTCACGTATTCCACTTTCGTCCACGCCCTTAGATTCCCTACTTCATTTCACACAATATTGGTTTCTTCTTGAATCTCTCGAACCATCCTATGGATGTCTTAAATTGATCACTTTTAAAGAGATCTGGCTTCACTTTGGAACATTGGACTAGGTATGTGCATGTTTCTTGACCTCGCATTGGTCACCTACTCCCATACTATAGAGCATTCCACTGATAAGTACCGGTTTACTTTTCGGCTGGTGGGCGGCTGGACTGCAAGATGGCTGATGGCTTCATTACTATGATACCAGAGCATAGGGTACCAACCAACCATAATAATAATAATAATAATAATGTATGTATGTATGTATCTAATGCTCTTGATTTAACAATGAATTCATTCTCCTTCGTGCTTCCCAATATTTCGACGTGATGTCTTGAGCTATTTGAAGGGCTGTGCAGCTTGCCAGATGATCCATATCCATTTCCTGCTCCTGACACCATAACAGATAATTTGGTGAAGTCAGTATACTGATTCTGTGGAGATGTTTACTCAAACAATCATGTCCAGTGAGTAGCCTGAACATAGCAGCAGCAGATTTACGAGGAAGTTCAGGCATTACACTAGTGTTTTCCAACAGATTTTTCCATTTGGTATTTTCACTTTCTGCTAATATTTTAATACTGTAATTGTGGTTGATCTTGCTTTTGATTATTCTTTTGACAGATTCATAGGACAGATTTAGATTTGTATTCTGTTCAATTTTGGAGCTTTTTTTGCCAACATATCAGCCCTTTTGACTGCCTCTGTGGTCTGTTGGTCAGCATGCTGGCTTCTACATCGGGAGGTCCCGGGTTCGATTCCCGGGCTCGGCTCTCAGTGAATTTTTCTTGAAGAAGAAGAATTTCCTGGGTGTCTAGAGTCTGTAAATTTGTATGAATGTGAGTGTGATTGTGAGTGTGCCGGGTTAATATTAATTAACCAATCATCACAAATATAAAAATACATCAGGACTGGGCAGTAACCTGAACACACGTTTCAGCGTCACATTGTTGACAACTAACTCCATCTGTTAGCACAACCATAAAGCATCTAATAGATGCTATAGAGTTACCAACAACGAAAAAAATATATATAATACGAGGGGGATCCAGGAAATAACGACCGTTCGCACATACCCGCCGCGCAGCTGACTCCCCTTCCTTGTTTGAAGGTCAACTGGCTTCCTTAACATGTGTTCTCATAATGTTGTGAGTACTGGTTGCAACAAGTCGCCATTGTGCATTTTGTGTTACTTCAAAATGAACGATGTGATTGATAATCCCGCCGACTGTGAGGTGAGGAGTGTGATTCGATTTTTGAATGCCCGACATTTGAAACCTGCAGAAATTTACCGGCAATTGAAAGAAGTGTATGGTGATACTGTAATGAATGAAAGAAATGTGAGAAAATGGTGCGAAATGTTCAACAATGGGCGAAGAAATGTCCACGATAAAACTCGACCCGGACGCCCATCACTCATCACAGAAGACCTGAAGACTAAAGTGAACGACAGAATCTTGCAAGACAGGCGCACATCACTCGACGAATTGCATATTGCCTTTCCTGACATTTCTCGTTCTTTGCTTGGTGAAATTGTGTCGCAACATCTTGGCTACCACAAAATCTGTGCCCGCCCGCACACTGCTGCTTCAACTCGAGAATTGCTGGATCAATTCGGTTGGGAAATCTTTGATCATCCGCCCTATAGTCCAGACCTTGCTCCTAGCGATTTTCACCTTTTCACTAAGCTGAAAGACTTTCCGGGTGGTACGCGTTTTGGAAGTGATGAAGAGTTGAAGAAGACAGTGAACACCTGGCTTAATGAACTGGTGGCAGAGGAGTATAACACGGGAATTCTAAAGCTAGTTAACAGATATGACAAATGTTTAAATGTAGGTGGTGATTATGTAGAGAAGTAAAGGAAGCTTCAGTTATGTAACAGACTTTGTTTTTTCAAATAAATATTTTTTTTTAATTATTACAACAAAACGGTCGTTATTTCCTGGATCCCCCCTCGTATATACAGCGTGAGTATAAATGACTTCCCTGATTACGAAAATTATTTGTGGACAAACGACTGAACGTAGAATATTTTTAAATATACGAGTGTATGGATAAACTCTCCAAGTTTTTAAACAACTCTTATAGGTGTTCGATATGGGCTCCCCTTGTGCCCTGCAGACATGAAGCCGGTAGTTCAGTTTGTTCCACACACGACTAAGTGTATCCATATTGATTGCAGTCATGGCGTTGATGATGCGGGAGCATAGCAAATTTTCCGGTAATGGAGGTACAAAAACAGAGTCTTTAATATACCCCCATAGGTAGAAGTCACACGGTGTTAAGTCAGGGAAACGTGGAGGCCAGGACAAGAGCTGCATGTCGTCTCTCCACTTCACTTCAACAACGAAGTCCGGGCATTCCTGAACGATGGAATGCCAAACAAATGGATTGTTCGCGTGGGGAGAGATGACATGCAGCTCTTGTCCTGGCCTCCACGTTCCCCTGACTTACCGTGTGATTTCTACCTGTGGAGGTATGTTAAAGATTCTGTTTTTGTACCTCCGTTATCGGAAAATTTGCCAGAGCTACAAGCTCGCATTATCAATGCCATCGCTGCAATTGATATGGATACACTTAGCCGTGTGTGGGACGAAGTGGACTACCGGCTTGATGTCTGCAGGGTTACAAGGGGAGCCCATATCGAGAACCTATAAGGTATGTTTAAAAACTTGGAGAGTTTCAAAATATACTCGTATAATTAAAAATTTTCTATCTTCAATCATTTGTCCACAAATAATTTTCGTAATCAGGGAAGTCATTTATATTCACGCTGTATATCAGCCCTCTCATCCCCATTTATGCCAGATTGTGCAGGTATCCACTGAAGAATTATGTGATTATTTACATTTTGAATTTGTTTAATCATGGAATATATTTCTTTAATTTTTTCCATTTTTGGGTGATTTGTTGATACATTGCCTGGATTGTTGTTCTGGAGTCTGATAATATAACTATGTTCATGCATTGGTGTATCCAACTGAATAAATTTTAATAATAATAAACAACATATTAGCCCCACCTGCCACTTGAGCTATGAGTGGCTGCTGATTTAAACAATTAAGCCTTAAATATGTTTTTCTATTGTGAGTCTGAAAGTAAAAGATAAGCATTGTTCACAATTATATAGATGCTTTAAGCATTTTATCTAAATTTAAGTAAGTAATGTATAAATTGATATCTTATTATTGGTGATATGGAATGACTCAGACCATAACTGTTGGTATTTGTAACCAACATAACGTTTTAATACACAACAATTTTGAATTACTACAAAAAAATCCAATTGTTATTGTAATGTCATACTACTATTATTTTTGTTTCAGATTTTATTGGAATCGACAGAGATGATGGAATTCTTACAGAGTCGAATAAAAACATGATATTTATACTAAGATATTATAATAAATTGTCAACTTAGTACTATACATAACTACAGTTTTATGCCGAATAAATAAGGTTATTAACCCGACAGAGGGCACGTGGTTACTTATTACATGAGAGGTCGTGGTGCTTTTAAACAGGAGTCTTTTTTGTCTGCTTTTATAATTATTTTGCCACTTTTTCAACCATAATTTTTTAAATTTATTTTTCATTTTTATTTTACTTAATATGAAAGCAAAAAGATACGTGAATTTATGTAACAAAAGTAATTTATTTTATAATAAATTTTAAAAGACTACATTAATATGATTTTCTTCAGTAATTACACTTTAACGTCACACCTGCACTAGAACTAGATAACTGGACTTTTAATCGAATTTTAGTTAAACAGATAACCTTAAACATTATAGATTTTTTTCTAAAGCTAAAGTATTATCGTCCCACTCATTGGGTTAACATCGGTGTACACTTTGAGTTTTGATTGTCACTCACCACCGTGCTGCCAATAATGTATAAGCTAATTGACCAATTATTGTTTGGGACTGCAAGACTTCTCGTGCAGTAAGTTCGGTGTTGCAATATCTATGTAGTATTCTACAGTCGTTTCTTCAAGAGATAATGTACTGTTATCCTAGATAAATGTACAGAACTCACATTAGGCTATGTAATTCAGCATATTACAAGTAAAATGAATGAAAGTGTTAGTCCATTCATTATACAAGTGAATTATATTTATATTACATATTAATACATTACCGTACGTTTTAATAATAATATATTGAACTATGGATAGCACATGGAGATCCTGGGAAAATAATGACAATCATGATGATAGTGAGAATAGATGTAATGTGACACAAGTCAATGGTGAACATGGTTGTGCTAATCTCGAGGCCAGTGGGGAAAGCGTCCAAAGAAAGTCATCTGTTAAAAGAGTGGATAAACGAATACAGGAAATTGTATGTTATGTGCATGATTACATTACAAAATTCATGTCGGAAAGCGGGAGCAATAGTAGATACAGTGAGGACGGTTAGATTAGGCTAAGCAGACAGTCAGTAAGATTGTATAAATAGAGGACCAAAAACCGGATAAGCAAGAAACGGAAGTTTGACAAAGTCGATAATAAACGAATAAAGGTTCCCAAAAAAAATTATTATGTAGCTTATAATCGTATGCGTTCAGAAGTGACTGAACAATTTAATATTCCGAATGAAAGTCATTTTGTGAAATTAATTTTATAATGATATAATTTAGATTTATAATGATTTATTATTATTATTATTATTATTATTATTATTATTATTATTATTATATTACGGTCTATTTGTTAATATTATGCTATGTTTTAATAGAACATATTCACGAATATCCTTGTAAAATCTTTGAAACGTAATTTTTTCACAGCCATCCGATTTTTAACAAATTTTAACGTCTGTTTAATTTTGTATAATAAAAAATGCTTTTGTCATTATTACATTTACACAATAATCATATAAGTCTTACATATTTAGTAAACAGTTTTGTATATTGTAGGTAAGACACTTTACTTTACATAACAGGAAAATTCAAGGAAACAATCAAATATATTGAAATATATGTAATTAAACACAATAATTGAACATGGAACTCATCAAAGATGATGAATGAAACTGGCATGATGACTGTATTGAACGAGGGTTAGGAGGACTATGCCTTATGTCGATGTAGATATTGTTACTGTGACAATGAAAAAATGAGAGAAGGGAAAAAATTATGAATAAAAGAAATACTCAAATCTAAATGTGTCATTTTTTAAAACGTTCAAGGAGAGGTATTCAAACCTGGTAACTCCCCTCTTGCGTATGTCCCAAACCAGTATTAATTAGTTGAACCATCTCAATAGACATATAGTTACACATAAAAAGAAAATAGAAATAATAGTGAAGATGTTAAACAGCCATGATTAAGTTCAAAATACATTTTGATTTGAGGTTGTACAGAAAATAACGAAAAGAGCAGGAATAGCCTCTATTATGTGTTTACCTCAGCAACAGCAGCGGACGAGGATGTCAACAAGCAATTAAAGAAGAAACAAGAGACTTGCACTAAAATTATGATGATGACATGAGGTAGACAGAGGAAAACAGAAGGACGGCATACAGGAGCTGAGAACAGCAAAAAGAGTTTAGTGAATCCAGCTGGAAGAAGAAATATGCGTCAGCAATTACAGAAGGGATCAAGAGATGAAGAAGATACCAAGATAAGAAGACAAGATTCTGCAAGAACTGGAAGGGATGAAGTAACATTAGCAACACCGAATAGAGGTACGTCAGTGGGAAGAAGTAAGGGACAGAAAACTTATAACCTAAGAGGTTGGTGCATGAGTGACAAAACATAGGAAAGTGATAAAGTGAAAAGAGTGATAGTGACAGAAAAGACGGTAAGGCAAGGGAATAATAGTGAAAAGGGATAAGATACAAGTAATAACCAGAGAGTGATGATAAGTAAGTAGTGATACAAATGTAATAAAGAAAGTGGGAATGGAAATGTAATGAAACTGTACAAACTACTTCGTCTGAAAATATACAGATTAGATTAATGGGAATAAGCTGTTAGTGAATGTTAGTGATTCAAGTGAATAAATAAGTTAACAACTATGGAAGAGTTCAACAAATATAAACAATGTTCGGAACAATTAATAAGAGATTGAGAGAAGTCATTGTTTAGTTAAATGAGATTAGTAAGAATAATAATGTTTTATTTTCGCTGGCAGAGTTAAGGCCATAAGGCCTTCTCTTCCACTCAACCAGCCTTAATCAATACAATACATAAATTTAAATTACAAATATTTTCACTACACTTAAAAGGTTCTCCAGCAATAATCTTCACTACACATTTATTTAAATTTAGATAAATCTATAAGGTAAAGTAGTAACTTAATTTATGAGCTAATTTAATTCAATGAATTATAATTAATTTGAGATAGCTAGTAAAATGATGAAAATTAATTTAATATAAGCTTACTAGGACTATGTTATGGGGAGAATATATATATATATATATATATATATATATTTCTATTTCTATAATGAGAATATTAAGGTAATTGCCATTAGAGGTTTTGTAAATCTATTTAGAGAAATTAAAGATAATAATAATAAGAATGGACAGATGTTAGTTTCATTATAAGTAAGAATAAGATAACTAGGAAAGGGAAGGGTAAATATAAGAAGAAGGGAAGGAAACAGAGGTGAGGAACGTGATAGAAAAGTGATCAGGGTCATTTATATGTAATAGCCGGAGGTTTAGAAAAAGGGTAAGCAGAATGTTATGTATCCAAGGGAGTGATGGCACTGTACGCAGAAATGTGAAGGGCCATCATGACCAATGTAAGCTGGTGGAATAAATATATCATATTATATGTTTACAGATCCTGAGAGTTAAAAGTAGTGAGAGATTAATGATATGCCCTTCGTCCTCCTCCCCTCAGTAATTCCTGAAGGAAGACGAGGGAAATTTCTTTCTTCCCTCAGTTACCCATTTTGTTCAGATATTTTCTATTAAAACAGAATACTGGTACTGTACACTACAAGTTAATTGATAAATATATTGTGACTTTTCCAGAGTAATGGATAATAATAATAATAATAATAATAATAATAATAATAATAATAATAATGTTTTATTTTCGCTGGCAGAGTTAAGGCCATAAGGCCTTCTCTTCCACTCAACCAGCCTTAATCAATACAATACATAAATTTAAATTACAAATATTTTCACTACACTTAAAAGGTTCTCCAGCAATAATCTTCACTACACATTTATTTAAATTTAGATAAATCTATAAGGTAAAGTAGTAACTTAATTTATGAGCTAATTTAATTCAATGAATTATAATTAATTTAATATTTGAGATAGCTAGTAAAATGATGAAAATTAATTGAATATAAGCTTACTAGGACTATGTTACAGGGAGAATATGTATATATTTCTATTTCTATAATGAGAATATTAATGTAATTGCCATTAGAGGTTTTGTAAATCTATTTAGAGAAATTAAAGATAATAATAATAAGAATGGACAGATGTTAGTTTCATTATAAGTAAGAATAAGATAACTAGGAAAGGGAAGGGTAAATATAAGAAGAAGGGAGGGAAACAGAGGTGAGGAACGTGATAGAAAAGTGATCAGGGTCATTTATATGTAATAGCCGGAGGTTTAGAAAAAGGGTAAGCAGAATGTTATGTATCCAAGGGAGTGATGGCACTGTACGCAGAAATGTGAAGGGCCATCACGACCAATGTAAGCTGGTGGAATAAATATATTATATTATATGTTTACAGATCCTGAGAGTTAAAAGTAGTGAGAGATTAATGATATGCCCTTCGTCCTCCTCCCCTCAGTAATTCCTGAAGGAAGACGAGGGAAATTTCTTTCTTCCCTCAGTTACCCATTTTGTTCAGATATTTTCTGTTAAAACAGAATACTGGTACTGTACACTACAAGTTAATTGATAAATATATTGTGACTTTTCCAGAGTAATGGATATGCATTTCTGAAACTACAGTCCTTCACCCTTCTAAATAATAATCATTGGCGCAGCCAGAATTTGGTTCTGAGGGGGGATTTGAATTTTTTTTTTTTCAAAAACTGACTATAATATAAATGGTAACAAAACTTTAACGTGACATTACTTTATAATTACAGTTTAAATGAAACAGAACTTCTCATTGGACTAAATAGGACCCCAACCAACAAAAGTGAATAGAAATCCATTTGCTGCTGAGTTCACATGGCCACAGATGCATTATATATGCTTTCTCGACAACAATGCAACTACACGTGTGCAATGTATTATCACGACGTGCCAGTACCATCAAAAAATATTTTTTGAATTTTTCTTTCACACCAGGTATTGCTTATTGTGCTGATGCATGAACATGAAATGTAAATTTTTTTTCACGTTAGTTCATTTCATCACATTTTATCCTTAGGACATAGGTTTTATTTTATCGTACTCCTTTTGATGTACGTATGTTCACAATTCAACATACTTGGTTTGGCAATGTGTACATTACTGTAGTCTATCTTGTAGGGCAGGCAAAGTGTGCCTTTGCTTAGTCTTACTGTTAGTGGTAGTGTCACAGTCACACAGTCGTTAGGAAATTAACGTGGCTTCAATATAGGCCCAGAGCATTTTAGCAAATTTATTTTAAACAAATGCTCCTTCAGAAATTTAAATTAGTGTATATTTGTATTTTAACGTGTTAATATTTTATAAACAAATGTTCTTTTAGAGTTTTACATAAGTGTGTGTATTTTAACATGTTAAGATGTTATAAACACAGACTTTGAAAATCAAAAGTAACAGATTAAGGCATGGAAATTTACTGTAAAAGAGAGCATGAAAAATAGAAGCTTTTAAACGCTGATAGAACCATTTCATCATATCTAATTAAAAAAAATCTTACAGCATTGAAAAGAAAGGCAACAGTTGATTTATATTATATGTAAAACCCTCAAAGTTGATTAAAAAAATTATTTTAAGATTTTTTTCTGAAATTGATCCAGGCAGGCAGTTTATAGGGAACTTTGTAAAATGCTTCCTTAGTTCCTTCTTCCATCGGTGAAATCTTATGCTTATAACATGCTTCTACCTAAAATGTTTCTAGTTAGGTACACAAATTGGTGGACAGTTTCGTATGTGGACGGCAACAGTAAAATTGTCTTAATAAGTTGTAAAAGAAATCGCACTTCCTTCATGAATAATGAATGCCTCATTATTTTGGTTGACAATACATTTGATTATACTCCCAAATGGAAGATACTTGCAGCACTTTGTAAAGTCGTAATTGTACCAGATATAAACAGTACACATGTAGATTCTTAATATTTTAATTTAGCGGTAATTAACATAACTCTATTTACAAGCCCAATAACAATCTACATTACAGTTGATTATAACTTGCTTTGCGGGTTTCGCCACGCCCTGTCGCCTAGGTAGCAGCACCAGTGCCATTCACTCTCTGAACTGCAGATTGGTGAGCTTGAGCGTAGTCATGCAAGGTGTCAAACGTTTGCATATTGTACACGTATGGAGTGGCGCGACTGTTATTAAGATCCCTGATTACGGGTTAAGACCACAGTCTACTATATGCAGTGACGAAGCTTGAGTTTTGAGGGTGCTAGAAACAATAGACTGTGACGGTACTATTTTGCATTGCCTTTAATGAGGCGATATTAGCGATCCTAGTGGTGAGCAACTACCTAATGTTTGCATATTTACTACGTATTGACCTTCGCGACTGTATATACTAGACTGTGGTGAAGACTTTAGTTCAAAGATACCTGGAAAGTTCGCTTACACGATCATAAAATCGTAGGTCGGATACCTGTGAACGTCAGTTTACGATATATTGTCGACATATATCGATAGGTGGCCTAGTAGCGATAATAAGCGATTTCAAGAAGAGGAAAATATTGGTGTTAAGCTGCTATCGACCGGTGGGATTTGGTGATTTTGTTGTAGTTTTGTATATTGCAGGACATTGATGTGATTTTACGACAATATTAAATAATAGCGTGTTTGTTTATAAACAGCGAAGAACTGATTTACGTTAATCTGAGTAAAGGTAGGTGATTTTTTTATTTGCATTTGGTTTTGGGGTTGGCATGAAGGCTTTGGCGTGGATGACTCCTAAACATAGAAAACGTCTATAAATCTTACGGAGAGTTTGTTGTGGACAACATTTAATGAAATTTCATTCCATTTATTGTTTTCAAAGCACTTACATTACTATTTTATTATTGACCACATATAGCTTTCATATGTGGGACAAAGAAATTGTTATTCAAAATTGTAATCCTATAGGCTACCTAATTATTAATGCATAGCAAGTAGGTCTAGATTAACTGAATTTGTAAGCATAAGAGTATTTCTTTACAATTGAGTTACCACGTCAAGATACATGTGTATTTACCCATTTGACGTCGAGCCATATGCACCGTAAATTGACACTAATGTCGCACCGAAATAAGGGTGAAAAGTTGCTGGGAAAGTGGTGGCCGGTTGAGTGGTGCGGGCTGGTGGGGTTGCTGTGTAGAGGTGGGAGGGATGGGCGACAGAGAGGAACAGGACAGCACATCTCATTTCCGTACGTTTCCTTACATGTCACAGAGAAAAGTCGAGTTTTCGTAAGGTCGAATCAGTAACAGGTTAGGTTAAGTTTGTTTAGACTTTTGGTATGCCTTGGAAGAAAGGGGTACATTATTAGACAATTGTGAGTAGTCTATCTGTTGGACCCCATTTTCACAACAACTTCCCATCCTTATTTCGGTCTGAAATTTAGAGAGGGGGAGGAGGGAGGGAGAGAGAGGGGGGAGGGAAAGAGGGGGGAGGAATGGAGAGAGAGATTTTTTATATTTTTTTCTTCTTTTTTTTGTCATAGTTAATGCTTTTATCTGTTTTTCTTTTTCCTTAAAACTTGCAACACTCTTCTTTTTCTGGTAATATCTTCTCAGATTGGCTATCTTCCTTGCTCTCTAATCATTGTCCAGATTTGATGTTAGAAACTTTTAGATTAAACATAGATATTTGTCAGTATCAGTTGAAATCTACTACCGTACCTAGCTTGTATAGACACCACATGTTATGAACAAGACTTCGAGGATAGAAAGACAAGAGGGAGCATAAGCTTGAAATGGTGGAATCAAGAAGGTGTGTACTGGTATAGCCGTCAAATTACCCATAGTTCATATCTTTTTCGGTGTGTTTATGAGCTGTTTTGTTTGTATTGCCACTTTAATACAAAACAAGAATGTAACTTTTATTCAGAACAACAATAATCACTTTCTATAATTGAATGTAAACACTCCCATCAACAATGGGATTTCCACTCCACACAGCAACACAGTATTCGTTATTGCACTCCACAGACGACAATGACAATTTACTTGGATTACTGAGAACAACAATGTACTGCTAATCTTAATTAATGTTCACAAAGCATATTTACAACACAAAATTGTCAGTTCTCATTTCACAGTTCGTTTGCCTTGGCAAGTTCTTCTAGCTCAGTCACTCGAGTTCACAGTATCTCGAACCCCAGACCTTCAGAGACAGTCCATTGAACTTCGAACTCAGGTCCCCCAACTGCGGTCCACTGCACTCAAACTCAGGACTTCCGGCTCCCACAGTTACAGACACAACTCAAGTCGAACTCCGGTCTCGAAGCTGGCTTCACTGTTACACAAGACTGGCTTGCTGTCCAAAACTAGCAACGACTGCAACTAACTAACTAACTGCTCAAGTTCACTCGCGTGTCGTATTTATAACTGAACCATAGTTTCCGGAAAGTACGATTTCGCCATCAATCTAAAGATGCCGAGAAGATGGCGCCTCTCGATTTCTCTAGATTTCTTCCCTCAGTAGCAGGCGCATTACTTCCCCCTCTCTGCCACGGTCGCCGTCTCTCCTCTCCTCTCTACGCCACAGCAAATGCCCCAGGAAGCAGATGCGCGCATAACTTAATTTGCCGCGTCGCCCGATCCTTCCACGCGTTCCCCTGCCCTCTGCGGGATTCGTGATCGAGTCTCGACGGGGCTGTCACAGTATTATTACGATTACATATTGTTTCGTGTTCTTGTGAATATTTCAATACTGTAGTCAAGTTCAGCAGGTTTTATTTTTTTTTTGTAAATAAACTAGTATTCCTTTCGGCTCAACTGTAGAATATGTCCGTTGATATGTCACCCTATGCTTTAACATTTGAAGGAGTGCCAACATCCTTTTTGATGAAAGAAAGAATGTAGAAATGAAGTGTTCAATCCATGTCACAACCATAACACTTTTAATAATTATGTATATTGATACAATAATCTGCTAATACTCCTGTTACCTCCACATCTATTCTAAACCGTTCACGTATTACAGTAGCAATTGAATATTTGGTGGTATTTCACGGAGGATTATGGGGCGTAGAAGGTGTAGTTTTACATCATATCCATCACACAGATTTCAAGCATATTTGCTTGGTTTGCACCCTTCTTTCTTTTCATCCTCTCAGGAACAGGAAATTACTACTGATGCCATCTAATGGAAGTATTAGAAAGTAATAACACAGTGCTGTCTAGTATAAACATCTTCAGTTAATTACATTGTCACATACATGAATCCTCTAGCTGACTACCTTCAAAATCGTAAATTTCAAGTTCGAATAGGAGCAGCCCTCTCTACCATCAGAACGTCGACGCAGGTGTTTCTCAAGGATCTGTTCTTGCACCTGTTCTTTGTTCTTTACTCCATTTATGTACAGGATATGTCTACAATGCCGGACTGCCTTCATAGTCTCTATGCTGAGGACACTCATATTTACTAGATATTTTAATATCCATGTAGCATGTGTCAACATACAAATTGCCCTAAACTTATTAACACAATGGTCAACCAAATAGAGATTTAAAATCAATGGCGAAAAATCTCAATTGATGGTTTTTGCCAAATGTTTTCTCAAGGTTATAGATTAACCGAGTATTCAAAACCAAATAATATCTTTCACCACATCAGTTATACAGGATGATTCACGAGGATTTACTGCCAGAAGGTTATTTCACTTCCACTCTGTATTCTGTGTGTAGATTATTAACATTTTGTTCTTCTTAATTACAGTGTGACACAATGGTGGAAGTGGAGGGTGAGCAATTTTCATTGCGGTGGAACAACTTTCATAGTAACTTATCAGCTGGATTCCATGCTCTTCTAGAAGGAGAAGATCTTGTGGATGTAACACTTGCTGCTGGGGGCCAATTTGTACAAGCACATAAAATTGTCCTTTCAGTCTGCAGTCCTTACTTCAAGGAACTTTTTAAAGTAAGTAGTACAGATTTTGTGTGTGCGCACAATTGACTACTTAGGCCAGGTGCAGGTGCACATAGAATCAGATGCGGCATGGTACGACACGACGTTTTGGTTACAACGCCTTGCGGCAGCTGAACACAGTCTGCTCTTGACAACTGATTTGGTGACTGTGTGGGTTTGGAAAACTGACCCAATCTAGAAAATGGCGTTCTATTGTATTTTGTTATTATTTCCTAAGGATGCCTACACGTAAAAATCTATACGACTGAAAAAAAAATCTTAAAATTAAATACTTCTAATGCACTGCACAAACGTAATTTTTTATGTTATGACTACTTCTCGACTCACAATAAAGAAATAGTACATTATGCAACGAGCCAATAATGAAGGTAATTAAGAAGCGAGTATGGATATTTATGAAACGAGCACAAGCGAGTTTCATAATTTTCATACGAGCTTCTTAATTACCATTATAGGCGAGTTTCATACGACTTTTTATGCTCGACCATATTTCTAACTTGATATTATTAATTTTTGAGCAATGTCCCATATGTTGTGAGATGTGCACAGATGCGAAAGTATTGATTTTTTCCGAGGAACAGATGTCCACATTGACCTTGGTAGGCCATAAGAACCTACAGAGATAACATTGAAAAACGAGATGACAAATTGAATTTATTTGAATATTATTTACAATTAACGCTAATTATTATAGTAACAGAACATAACCTTCTGCGACAGTATTGGATTTCCAGCCTCAGTGACTTTTCTCTAATTCTCTTTCGATTGCATATCCGAGAATAATCTATACTTGCGGTTTTATAACAGTACAAAGCTGACCTGTCATTGGCTGAACAGTTGTAACCTGAGTCGTCATTGGCTGAAAGACCTGACTTTTAATGAGTAGGTGTGCTTTAATGACATGCATTAAAGGTCTGCTACCAGGTGTATAATTACTACATTTCGGCATGGTCGAACATAAAGTAATATATTAAATCAATAATGAGTGTTAGTGTAGAGCAGAGAAGTATGCCTACTACATATTATTATCATTAATTATTATTCACATGAAAATAGGAAGAGATTTATCGGAAGAGTTCTATGTGTATAATGGTTTAGGACAAGGTGATCCACTCTCCCCAGTCATATTAAACTTGGCTCTCAAAAAAGCAATTAGAGCCATTAAAACAAACCCTGGAGGTACGATATACAATCGCTTAACCCAACATCTAGCATATGCAGATGATGTGGTCATAATTGCAAGAACAAAGACAGCACTATCAGGGTCACTACAAGAATTTGAGGAAGAAGCGAGAAAGCTTGGTTTGGAAATAAGTGAAAGAAAATCCAAGTATATGAAAACATCCAGAAGAGAGGTACAGAAGCAGGACAATGTGGTCTTTCATAACCATAATTTTGAAAATTGTACAAGTTTTAAATATTTAGGTACAATGATTACAAACAATAATGATATATCCTCAGAAATAAAGACAAGAATAATGGCCGGTAATAGGTGCCTGTTTGGGCTTGGAAAACTATTTAAACAGGGTTCATTATCCAGATCTGCAAAGAAAATAATTTATAAAACTATTCTAAGACCAGTGGTTACATATGCTAGCGAAGCTTGGGTTTTAACAATAAATAATGAAGATATGCTAGCAGTTTGGGAAAGAAAAGTCCTGAGAAAGATATATGGTCCCCATTTTGAAAATGGTCAGTTTAGAAGTAGAACAAATAAAGAACTAATGGAACTGTATGGAGAACCGAGTATAGTTTCTTTCATTAAGAAAGGCAGACTTAGATGGTTGGGACATCTTGAACGTATGCCAGAAGGCCGACTACCTAAACGGGCATTATATGGACACCTAGGAGGATTAAGGAAAAGAGGAAGACCAAGGTTGAGGTGGCTTCAGGATGTGGAGGATGATCTGCGGAGAGTTGGATGCAAGAGATGGAGACAACGGGCTCAAGATAGAGATGAATGGTTTCTACTGATTAAGGAAGCCCAGGCCCTTCATGGGCTGTAGTGCTAATAATGAATGAATGAATTATTCACATAGTGCTTTCATCTCATTTGCAATCTCTCACATATTTTTAGAAACCACATTATTATTGTGATATTGTTTCAAAGATTATACAGAACGTATCTTTCCTGTACTAAAGTAACTAATTTATCTGCATTGAGCTCCATTATGAATACTGTGCACTACACAACAATAGAATTATTTTTGTAGATAGTGAAAGCATGCAGTCATAGCCAGTACTAATGCATGCGCAGTACACTGCAGCTATCAGACAGTCTCCTCGCGATGAACTTCAAGCAGTCATTCGATGTTGTCTCTCCGTGTCTCCTCATGTCTGCTCACGACCATTGTGCCGCGTCTGATTCTGTGTGCACCACATCATAAGAAATCAAGTATCATCAGACAAAATGTCGCGTCACGCAACTTCATCAGTGTTTTATTAGATTAATTTTTTTTTTATTTTTAGAGTTGTTTTGGTTTTTATAATAATAATAATAATAATAATAATGATTTATTTAACCTGGCAGAGTTAAGGCCATATGGCCTTCTCTAACACTCAACCAGGAGTAAAACTGCGTTACAAAAAACACTACAAATTTACAAAGTACACTACAATTTTACACACAAAACTGAATAAGATAATAATAATAATAATAATAATAGTACATTATGCAACGAGCCTATAATGAAGGTAATTAAGAAGTGAGTATGGATATTTATGAAACGAGCTCAAGCGAGTTTCATAATTTTCATACGAGCTTCTTAATTACCATTATAGGCGAGTTTCATATGACTTTTTATGCTCGACCATATCTCTAACTTGATATTATTAATTTTCTTTGTATCTGACCTTGGCCAATGTCCCGTATGTTGTGAGATGTGCACAGACGCGAAAGTATTGATTTTTTCCGAGTAACAGATGTTCACATTGACCTTGCTAGGCCATAAGAACTTACAGAGATAACATTAAAATTAAATTAGACATTGAAAAACGAGATGACAAATTGAATTTATTTGAATATTATTTACAATTAAGCTAATTATTATAGTAACAGAACATAACCTTCTGCGACAGTATTGGATTTCCAGCCTCCGTGACTTTTCGCTAATTCTCTTTCGATTGTATATCCGAGAATAATCGATACTTGCGGTTTTATAACGGTAGAAAACTGACCTGTCATTGGCTGAACAGTTGTAACCTGAGTCGTCATTGGCTGAAAGACCTGACCTTTAATGAGTAGGTGTATTTTAATGACATACATTAAAGGTCTGCTACCAGGTGTATAATTGCTACATTTCGGCATGGTCGAGCATAAAAAAATATAAACAACGAGTAAGTAGAAATCAGACATAATATATAACATACAGAAAGAAAGGAAAAAGCATAATAAAATGTGAACAGCAGGTCAAAATAAATGAGACATACAAAGTATAAAAAAGTAAGACAATTATTGATAACAATAATAATAGTAATAATAATAATAATAATAATAATAATAATTTTATAGGTTTTTATTTTATTATTAATCATCTGATTCTGTGCACCAGGCTTAACAGTACATCTGTGAGGATGTGGTAGTGCATGTTTCTTCTGTACCAATTCCTATTGTAATTGGAGCAGAGACAAAGAAATGTCTTAATGACATATAATGGTTGCAAGATATTGATGGCTTGTGGAATAATATATTTGAGGCAGCTTCAAAAAGTTACCGGAATTGTTATGTACTGTTCACAGTAGTCGCAAAGGGAAAATTATGTGATTTACATTGGTAGCACTTACAATGAGACTGTCTGCCCCCCTCCCCTCCTCCCCAGTGTACTCCATGTATCCTACCAGGAGGTAGTTTGTGTGATAGTTACAAGGTGATGTCAAACTTCAAAATCTTTGTCTTTGAGCAACATACAGACATTAAAGGCTGATTCACAATAAACCGGAAATGAGAATTGGAACGAAAACGGTAAAATTGTTAAAATGTGTACATTTAAATGTGAGCATTCACAATTAACGAAAAGCTTGCCGGAGCCCAGGATCGGGAACGGAGAGTTGGCCAAGTTTCAACTTTGGCGTTCACGTTTCCGATCACAGCCCACTAGATTCATTTTATTGCCATCTAAAAGCTATTTTGTCGTATATTTTGTAGCAAGAAGATCGTGACATAACCTATGCATTATTTTGTTCTGTGCTGTGCATCATGGAGCAAGTTTTATTTGATGAGATTCTAATATTGAGTGTTGAGGAAAATCCTCGCGTTTATGATAAGCGGCGTGCCTCGTATAAATATGAGAAAATGAAGGAGAATACGTGGCTTTCAATAGCTGCATCTTTGAACACCGATCGTAAGTGAATCATATTTTATTACTGTATTGGTTGTATTACACACTACATATTCATGCTTCAATTCAATAACTACTGTTGTGTTCATTTTTGTTCTATTACAAATGTTTCTTCTCTAATTATTTTACGTTATGGTAGACTTAAAATAGGTTGTGATAATAAAGATGCATGGGCATATTTATAGTACTGTTGAAATTTTGAAGTTGGTTAACCTGTGTTGATGTTGGCTGCCTTGTACTCATGAGAGAACGCCATTGGTCAATTATACACAAATAACATCAGAATGCATAATATCGACTTTACATATCGTTATTGACATGCATATCGATATGCATAGTCGTCTATGTTCTCGGTTTATTGTGAATCAACAATTTTCATATTCACGTTCTCTGGTTCTCGTTCCCGGTTTATTGTGAACCAGCCTTAAATGTTATGTTTTGCTTACGAAATCTGCCTCAGAAACTTTGACAATGCTTAAGATAACATATGGGAATGTGACAATGAAATAGCAGATGTACGTATGGCACAAGCGTTTTCGTGAAGATCTGTCAAGTTAGAATGATGATTCTAGTAGTGGACACCTGTTCATGTCATATAATGACGAGAACATTAAGCGTTTTCGAAGTGTTGTCCAAGGAGAGAGAAGAAAAAGTATTGAGGACATAGTGTCTGAGGTTGGAATGTCAGTAGTTGTCCCAGAAATCGTGATACTGTGACATGACAATCCCATAGTATAATAATCATGAAGATATGTTAACACATTCTTTTATACTGCACATTCATAAATCCTAAATGAAGCAAATTAAAGTCATCAATGCCAGTCTCATAAGACTCAGCTCTGCAACACATATTGACCACACCTTAACTTTGGGCTATTGGAAGTAGACATCAGTAATGAACACCGATTAAAATACCCCTCATTTGCTAGAAGAAACCCTGGTTGATAGCTACAGTGGACCCCTTGTTACCAGCATCCTGCTGGAAACATAAAAAAAATTGATAGATCCTTTAGCTTTACTTCCTTTTCAAATTATGCTAAAATCTTACCACTTACAGTTTCATTACCTTCATTTGGGTTTGAACCTGCAAAACTTGAATGTAGAGGCAAGTGTCTACCACCATTAAATCTCTTGAAGATCGTAGCTAATAAGGAATTGGGGATCAGATATCACGATAATGCGTATGTTTTATAATGCTTATATACGATCAAAATTGACCTATGGATGTGAAATATGGGGAGGAGCATCAGCAATTCATCTACAAAAAATTTCTGTCTTCAAAACTCAGCCTTAAGATTATGTCTAGTATTACCAAAAACCACATCAACTGTTGCCCTAGAAATCGAATGTAATATTCAACCAATCAGACACTATGTATTACAAAAGGATCTAAAAATATATTTAAAATTGCAAGCTTCATCCAGATCTCAGATGTTCTTCAAACTGTCAGAAAATATCATGTGTAATTTCTATAAAATAAACAAAGAAGAAATTCCAATCTATATCACACACACACACATACACACACACACACACACACACACACACTCATTGCTAAAACTCCAGTTGTGAACGAAATTTCTCCATGGAAATGAGTAATTCCAGGAAATCATTCCAAAAATTATCCTCCATACATTCTTAAGTTAGATTCCATGGAACCAATCTGCAGCACATATAAGGCTCATCTTCAAATTTATACAGATGGACCTCTAAATCCTAATGATAGGTCATCAGGAGGGTATTATATTCCAAAATATCAAGAAAGTTATTTCACACCATGTTCATCCTTCTCCAGTCTTGACACTGAATTGCTAGCTATTGATGCTGCTCTTCAGTGTGTTACTCAAATTTCTGAAAAATCTATTTGCTTACTTACTGACTCGAGGGGGGCTATATTTAATATAATCAAATATGTACCAAACCCATACGCACATAGAATTATTCCAATTCAGAAACAACTAAGTAAACTAAAAAAAAAAAAACTCCTAAAGAAAATAACATTTCAATGGATACCTAGTCATTGTGGTATACCTGGAAACAAGAAAGTCGATAACATTGCAAAACAGGCAACATATTTGCAACCAAGACCTCTTCAAGTGATATTTCTATCCAGTGCCTTTGCTTCAGTAAAATCTCAATTTATAAACCTATGAATCAACAATTGGCTCTCTTGTGACAAAGAAAAAATTTTACAGTCCGTTCAAAAGAAATCAAATGACCTGGAAATACGGAAACTGGGCAGACATGTTCAAACTTTTTAACAAGAGCCAGAACAGGTCACATTGTCACACAATTGTACCTAAACCGATTTCACCTTTCTGATAATCCTACTTGTCTGTGGTGTAATAATCATGATGAAGATCTGGAATATGACTATTAAGAATTAATAAAATATTTAAAAATCATTGAACATACCAAGTTTTATGTTATTGCCTTTGTTTTCAGGTAAATCCTTGTAAACATCCAATAGTCATATTAAAGGATGTGTGTCACAAGGAACTGGTGGCCATCTTGCAGTTCATGTATCAAGGTGAAGTTAATGTGCGGCAAGAAGAGCTAGCTGCATTTCTCAAGACTGCAGAAATGCTGCAAATTAAAGGACTGACTGGCGATGATTCGCCTGCAACAGTAAGTGTCTTAATTTGCTGTAGAAAATTTGTTATGGAAATAGACTGTTATGCAAGCACACCTATGTCCATATTCACTTTCTTTTCCCTCCCACTCCATCTACAAATTAAACAACTATAGTGACTGTTAGGCACAATTACTGCCCAGTTTCGAGTCATTCTGTACATATGTACAATCAATCATATGATTTCATGAGCCGATTAATGTACTGGAAGTACATAACTAGCCTATAACAGTTATATTCTCCTTGTTTATTGGTGTATGAACTGCGTTTAATTAGTAGTGGCATTCACATGAAAATGAAAAAGATGTGAACAAGAAAATTACCAAATTTACACAAATTCTAGGAATAATAAACAATACATTAAAAGCTAAATTAGTACAAAAGTCTACAAGAATAAAAATATATAATACACTAGTATTACCCTCCCTTGTCCACACCTGTGGAGTAAACGGTTAGTGCGTCTGGCCGTGAAACCAGGTGGCCCGGGTTCGATCCCCAGTCGGGACAAGTTACCAGGTTGAGGTTTTTTCCGGGGTTTTCCCTCAACCCAATATGAGCAAATGCTGGGTAACTTTCGGTGTTGGACCTCGGAATCATTTCACCGGCATTATCACCTTCATCTCATTCAGACACTAAATAACCGAAGATGTTGAAAAAGTGTCGTAAAATAACCTAATAATAATAATAATAATAATAATAATAATAATAATAATAATAATAATAATTACCCTCCCTTTTATACAGAAGCGAGATTTGGAACATTAAAGAAAAAAGACATGAACAAAATCAAAGCACGGAAATGAAATTTTTCAGGACAGCAGGATATACTCTTTTAGACTGAAAAAGGAATGAAGAAATTTTAGAACAATTAGAAGTAGAGTCAGTAGAAGAAAAAATCAGCAGATACAAATTCAATTGGCTATATCATGTAAGAACAATGGAAAATTCAAGAATCCCAAAAATTATGATGCAGTATAAACCTAGAGGACATCGTCGACCAGGAAGACCTTTTAGAAGACTGCTAGATGGGGCCGAAACAGGTCTACAGAGGCCTAATTCGTGAAGGATGATGATGATGATTCACATTTAGGAAATATAATTTTTTATCAAGTAGATGGGTGGATAGTTCAATTGGTAGAGCAATTGACTATGAACTGTGAGGTCTGGGATTCGATCCCTGGTGATGAGGGGATCTGCCTCAGTATTCCTCCAGATGCCTTCATGGCATATAGATGATCAGACATTTCCCTCTTTCTCCCCCAAAAAATTGTACCTACTAGCATTTTACCATAAACGTTTGTAACTGACAATTAATATTGTATTAGTTTGAGGGGGAAGGAGAGGGAGGGGAAGGGTAAGAGAGTTAAAATCACAGTGTAGTATTCTTACTGATTATTGTGCTTTTGAGTGGTTGAAATAGGTAGGATGTATAAATGAAGCATTGGGCCAAATGTTACATCGTAATTCCGCTCATAAATTGACTATCAGACGGGCAACATAGACCCATTATTCCATCAATATGAAAGTCATTTTACACATCATAGAAGTTTGTAACATTTTTAACTCCACAGAAATGCTATTGGGGAATACAGAGAATAAACAGTTTCATACAATCAGAATATTATGAAATATACAAAATCAGTAAAAAGGTTAAGTTATGAACAAAATGATTATGACACTTATTTTTAAATGCTATATAGTTAATATGAATTAACACCATGTAATTTATTAAAGCTACACTCAATGTCATATTATGAATAAACATTCCAACAGTCTCTGATGTCACTGGGTAGGGTATTCCACAAACACGAGAGCGAGATTGTGTATGATGATGAATACGATGATGTCTTGTGTGTTGGTATGGCTAGTATGCGGCTATTTTGCATGCGTGTGTAGAGATTATGATATGATGACAGGTAACCGAAACGGGAGGCAAGGTAGGTAGGTGTAGAAGTGTGAAGGACTTGGAAAAGGAGAACAAGAGAATGAAAATTTCTATGTTCGTTAAGCCGTAGCCAGTTTAGAGTTTGGAAGGATGGGGTAATGTGGTCAGCGCGACGGACATCGTAGACGAAGCGAACACAAGAATTAAGAACACGTAATTTTTGCGACTGCTTGACATTGAGGTCAGTCAGTAGAAAATCACAATAATCGAATTGGGGCATTACTAGTGTTTCCACTAGTATTTATAGCCTTAGACGCAAAAAATGACTGATCTCCTATAGCATGAATTTGTCTGAATGTATTCCTAAATATTATGGTCATCGGAATCAAAGATTTTGTAACATATTATTACCATAATGTATTTAGCAAAAGACATGACAACCCTGTAAATCCTAACATTTGACACGTGTTAAAGCTACTTTCAGGCAGGAGGATGGGGCTAGGACGTTAAGACTTGTCCCGAAGTATATATATCATATCATATTATTTTAATTTGAGTAGAGATGTTTCTAAGGATTTCCTTCAATCCTCTGACAATTTTTTTTTTATTTAACCTCAGAATTAAACTTTGTCTTTCTTTTAGAGAGCATTTCTTCTTAGAATATTAATATTACTGTGTTTTGCATTTTTAATGATAATACCAGGCAATGTTTAAAATTTCAAATTACAATATTTATACTGATAACTTTTTTTTCATGTATTAAATATTTATATGCTGTATACGAACTAACCATTCATTTCCAGAACACATCAATACCAATACCAGTGCCTGCATCAGAAAGAACACCACAGTCAAGAACACAACCACAACCACAACCAGTGCTTGAACCTTTAGTGATACAATCAGAAGAACCACCAACACGTGCATATAAGCGGATGCGTACTTCAGAATCACAACCTCCACCATCGACAACATCTGTTGCAAGTCCACCTTGTACTGTGAATGAGGACACAAGTGGTGTAGAGTTTATGGAAATGACAAAACCTAAAGTAGAACCTGTAGATTATGAATCGGATATAGAAGAAGTGGACAGAAAGTTGCCAAGTCAGGAGGACTCTTTAGTGCAGTTGTTAGGGGGCGAAAGTAGCAGTCAGTCTCATCAAGACGCCACACAAGGTAGGTACAAAGTACATGTAACTGCTATAGGCTGTGCCTAAATATTTTTGAAACAAGTAAAGTGATCAGTCTTAAGGTCCATAAACACCTAGTGAAAGAACGACAAATTAATGCATTCGCTGATTGAAATCGGAACGTGTGGACAGTGCAGCAAAGACAAACCGATCATTTGGTTTGCCTTCGGTAGTGATCCATCACTTGTCGGTACATCAAAGGAAGTTGGTGTTCATTGTGGATGGGATTTGCCACTTGTTTGCATTTCGTAGCAGAATGCAGCGGTTAGTTTAATTTTACCAACAGGATGTCGAAACTGAATGGACTGAAGAAGCTGTCATCAGACTTATTGATGTATATAAAGTGCAGGAAATTTTATGGCCCTATTTTGCACAGTAATATTTCGAAGTCTGTTTCTGCAATGCGACAGAAGTTGTGAAACTGTCCCAATTCAATTCAACGTAAATCATGAAATAAGTCAGTGCGTCTATACCAATTGTGGTTTTTGTAGAGTGGTGTCTGCCACCATCACTTTTTGTTTTTTAACTTCTTTAATGGACATTTTGACTAGTGGACATTTCTGTATATTGGACATTTTGACTAGTGGACATTTCTGTATATTGGACATTTTGACTAGTGGACAATTCTACATATATTGGACATTTTGACTAAGTTAGTGGATATTTCTATATATTGGACATTTTGACTAGTGGACACGTCTACATATTGAACATTTTGACTAGTGGACATTTCTATATAACTTATTGGACATTTTGACTAGTGGACACTTCTACATATTGGACATTTTGACTAGTGGACATTTCTGTATAACTTATTGGACTTTTTGACTAGTGGACATTTCTATATAACTTATTGGACTTTTTGACTAGTGGACATTTCTGTATATTGGACATTTTGACTAGTGACAGTCCACACCTTTGGAGTAACGGTTAGTGAGTCTGGCCGCGAAGCCAGGTGGTCTGGGTTCGATTCCCGGTTGGGGCAATTTATCTGGTTGAAGTTTTTTTCTGGAGTTTTCCCTCAACCCAATATGAGCAAATGCCGGGTAACTTTCGGTGCTGGAACCCGGACTCATTTCACCAGCATTATCACTTTCATCTCATTCAGAAGCTAAATAACCTAAGATGTTGATAAAGCTTCGTAAAATAACCTATTAAAAAAACTTCCTTTTTTGTTAAACTGCCTGTAATAACAACGGCTACACTTGCTATAATTATATATTCGTCTGCCATTACTGTGGATGATCAGCGAACGTGAATGTTCTCTGATCATTTGCTGATGATTTGTGTGTTGCTCCAAACAGCGAACAAACAACAAAGTTTTGCTTCATCATTCGTTCATTGTTTGTTCGCCACGTGTACGCACCTTTACCTGTCCTGCTTTTAACAATGAGGTAGCAAGTTAATGAAACAGGGCATGATGATTGTAATCTGATTCATAAGTCAGCATCTGATACAGTTGTCAGATATAATAGAGAGGTGAAGGGGAAAAAAATAGCGATATTTAGTGAATACATAAAAAAATTGACTTTCTGTTTGTTAATAATGCTGTATTGTTTTGTACCAATATATAAATCTGGATATTGGTTTTCTAAGGAGGTTAAACTTGGTGCGACATCCAACAATTTAGAGCTGCATACCGGCTTCATCATCAGGGGAATATAGGCAAGCTATCTGTTGGATGTGTTTCTGCATTGCATGTCAAGTACATGTCATTGGGTAGTAAGAATAAAGCTTAAGTACTTTCTCAAGGTTTATACTTTTGAGTATGAGCACTTCTTGTGATTATATACTCGTAACCACTAGAACATACTCATTTTCGTAAGAATAAAGACGTTCTACCTAACGTGAATATATACTCATCTCTACAGCCTTCTTGATCGTTTGAAAGTTAGTATGTGCTCGTGTTACCTATCCTCTTTGACCACATTGCACTGTGATGCTCAGTTTTTTTTTTTATAGACTTTCACATGCTATCCGCATGCTGTAGTGGTTTGTGTTTTGCTTTTTATAAATAAATAAATAATTAAATAAATAAATAAACAAATTAATTAATTAAATAATAAAATAGATAAATTAAATAAACAAATAAATAAGTAAATAAATAAATTAATAAATAAATAAACATGAAAAAGAGAGTGAATCAGATAAGTGATGTTAATAAACAGGAAACAAGAAAATAGTACTGGGAAATCGTCATTATGGGATGTTGGATAGCAATTACAATCTATTTCTAGAATTCCAGTTATGCTAATTCTATTTCTTTTATTATAGAGAATTATGTATATATAATTTAAAGTTACAAGTAATTGCATTTTGCAATTCAAATTTTACAAAATAAACTGTAATTGTTAATTATATTTAACAATACAATCTAACCTTATAATTTGATAGCCATTCATATTTTTATAGGTTATGTTTTTTATGAAGAACAAATACGTGTTTAACCAATTTCACATTCACTTTTGTGAAGCGTTAAAGGCTTCTGGAGTTCACATCTTTTTCTATATTTTTCCATGAGGTACTACATCGTTCATAAATTCTGCTATTTTTTTTATTTAACTTTAAACTGAACACAAATCAACAAATATTCAGAATTGAGCCTGCTACAAACCATACTTAGAATAACATGAGAACGAACTTATAAATATGAGAATATACTAGCTTTTATTCTTATCAAGCTTGAGTATATATTCTGTACAAGATGGACACTTGAGTATATTCTACTATGCTTTCATGTTACGAGTATGTAATCAAAAATGAGTAGGTACTCAAATGTTTTTATTCTTACTAACAAGAGTATGTACTAAAAAAAGTCCAGTATATACTATATACTCATGTTTATTCTGACCACGGATTGACGGCCCTTTTAAGGTCCACAAAAATTGTACAGGGATGTTGCAAGTTCAGAAGAAAAGAAAAAAGGAGAATCAAATTAAAATGAAAGAAAAAGGATTAGGAAGAAGACTACCAGGGAGTCCACAGCTGTTAGCATGCCTGGCCATGAAACAAGCGGGACCGGATTCAAATCCTGGTTGGGACAAGTTATCTGGTTGAGGTTTTTTTCCGGGATTTTCTTTCAACCCATTAGGAGCAAATGCTGGGTAACTTTCCGCACTGGACCCTGGACTCATTTCGCTGGGATTATCACCTTCATCTCATTCAGATGCTATATAACCACGGCAGGTGAAAAAGCATCTTAAAATAACCGATTAAAAAGGAGGAAAAAAAACTACCAGGGAAAATGCCAAGGGGAAAATTTTGAGTCAGATAATCAAATTATTATGTGGCAGTTGTCGACCTTGAAAAGGCTACCTGAGTATAACAAAATTCTGTTATGAACATCAGTCTTATTGAGGATCTAAAGTGCATTTGGAGAACTTTGAAAAAAAGAGAACTAACGGATATTGAAAAACAAGCATATTGCAGCATTGCTAACAGCCCTTATCAGGGCCACAACAAAATGTGCCGATCTTTAAGGAGCTGCATATGTAGAAAAGAAAAAAAAAAAAGAGAGAAAGGAAGGGATGAAGAAAAGAAAGAAGAAAAAAATATGTGCAAGAACATGGAGAAATTTGGAATCAGTTAATAGCGTGACAGCTGTTGATCTTTCCAAGGCAGACATACAATTTGTCTTATCAAGAGTCTAGAATTTCTTATGTGGAATTCTTAAATTAATCTGGACTCTTCATCCAATAGCTCTCTGTCCCTTTCTCATCACTATTCACGCAGAAAAGTTAAATTTAGGTTATGATTTCTGAAAAGTAATTTTCAATCAATTAATCTTCTTAATGTATCTAGCTGTTTGCTGACAGCATAAAGTCCACTATAGTCCACTGTAGGCTATTCAGTTGTTTTTCACGAGAAATGAGGGGTATTTTGATCGGTGTTCATTATAGATGCCTGTTGCTAGTAGCCAGAGGTGGGGTGTATCAATATATACTGTAGGGCTGTGTCTTTTGCAACCGGTATTGATGAGTTTGACTTCTTTTGTGGTTTATGGATGGACAGTATAGAAGAATGTGTTCCAGATCTTCATCATAATTATTACACCACAGACAAGTAGAATTATCAGAAATGTGAAATCGGTGTAGGTACAATTGAGTGACAATGTGACCTGTTCTGGCTCTTGTTAAAAATGTTTGAACATGTCTGGGCAAGTCTTTGTACATTTTCAGGTCATTCAACCTCTTTTGTACAGACTGTAAAATTTTTCCTTTGTCAGAAGAGAGCCAGTTGTTGATCCATAGATTTGTAAAATGAGACTTTACTGAAGCAAAAGCACTGGATAGAGATATCACTAATCCATCAAAAGTAATTTTGACTAAAAATAAATTTAATATGAATATGGGTCACAAACCTTGCACACAATGCCGAGATAAGTCAACAAAAGTGTGAAAGAGGGTAGAGAATATAACGGAAAACATCTTTAAGAATAAAAGTGAAGTGAAATGAAAAGTGAAATACGGTATTAAGAAAACCAAGGAAATAAAAAAAATACATCACTATGATGTTTGCCTCAGATTGAGATTCTGGCTGATATGTACATCTATTATCAGGCAGTACATCTCACTTGACGATTCTTATTAACTATTCCTACATCAACATCTAATGTCTTCACTGTCACCACCACCCATCCATAATCCATCATCATCTAGCTATCGTGGAGTTAGGGCACTTGGCCTGTTTGGGCCTCACTTCAGGTTTTAATTCAGTAATCTCTTCATAGGTCGTCCTCGTCATCTTCTTCCTATTGGTTTATAGTTTTTAAACATTTTGACAGTCTATCCTTTGTGTCCACACCTGTGGAGTAACGGTCAACGTGTCTGGCCGTGAAACCAGGTGTCTCGGGTTCGAATCCTGGTCGGGGCAAGTCACCTGGTTGAGGTTTTTTCCGGGGTTTTCCCTCAACCCAATACGAGCAAATGCTGGGTAACTTTCGGTGCTGGACCCCGGACTCATTTTACCGTCATTATCACCTTCATCTCATTCAGACGCTAAATAACCTTAGATGTTGATACAGCGTCGTAAAATAACCTAATAAAATAAAAATCTATCCTTTATCTTTCTAGCTACATGCTGTAACCTAATCCTATTTTGTAATTTTCAAGTTTTTTCAAGACAGGTTATTTTCAGATCTTCTGCTATTTCTGCGTTTTGTTGTTTCATATCTTTCTTTATTAGAACAATCTTTATCTGTACATATTGACCAATATCATAGCAACATTATATTACAATATGATACGAACACCTTCCTGTTTAAGATTAATACATAATAAAATCATGGAATCTAGATGATTCTTTCCTTGTTGGCTTTTACATAGCATTTTGTCACAGTCAGGATTGTGTTTTTGCAAAGACTAATTGATATCAGTTATTGGTTTGGAAGGTTCTGTAACTGCAATCAAGTCATCTGTTTTGATACAACAGATAAACCTATCTTCTTTCTGAGGCCAGTTCGAAGTTCCAGCAGGCTGCATAATTTTTATAAGGCATTTGCTATGATATTACAATTTTTTTCCATGACAACTCCAATCCACCATTTTCCTTCACAGTCACAAGGAACATAACTGTATTTTGGCAGTTTCTTCATATGAAATATGTCAAAATGTTCTGATGTTGCAAAGAGAATTGTTTCAAAGGATGCCTTAGATCCAGAAAGTCTAGAAAAACTCAATGATTTTGTATCTATTGGAATGTAAATTTAAATCCATCCATAAATATTCGTAATATGGATTATCTGTGTTTTTTTCCCCAATTATTCATAAGGCGTTATTGAGCTGTGAGGAAAGAACATTTGAAGATTGAGCATATCACGAACTGTTTAGCATCTGCTACTCTCCGACAGGGCTTCAATTGGAGAAATGTTATTTTCTCTGAGGTAATTGTCTCCCATAGTAACAATAGTCCTGCCCTAGTTTATCATATGAATGGCCATGTGGATAATTAGAAATAGCCCCCCCCCCCAACGATATTTCTGGGCGTGCCCCTGATGGTGGATTAATACCTTAAAGCATGTGCATTGACTTTTCCCCACCATACACAGGGTTTGATTAGCAATTGCCAATCAGAGTCACGGTGTGACCTGGAATACGAGCTGTCATTTGTAATGTAGTCGGGCCCAAGTCATTAACACGTAATTTTTAAGAAGTGGTAAGATGATAACTCACCAGTACTGCTGGTGGGAGACATAGTCCATGTGTAGATGAATTTTTTTGCGTGTGACTCAACTATAACACAGTAAAATATTTTTATTGCTAACTTTTGCTCTTTTTTCCATTGTTGGGATTAAGAAATATTTTTTCTGTATATCCACTTTCAAATCATGTAGGTCTAGACATAATCTTAAAAAACTTCGCGATTTCTCCACCACAACTAAATTGTTAACCCATTCACTTGATTTCTCTTTTTTTTTATTTTGTCTTATTCAATTAGCTTCACTTTTAACCAGGGCCGGGCATGAGAGCGGCTCCATTTAGTCGGCCAGAGCTGCTCTCGCTCCGCAAGGCAAGCCAGAGCAGAATGCTCACGCAGTGGCGGACTCGCATTACAGCTACCTTCCCTGCATTAATGTAACAAGAGCCACGGTTGTTCTAGTCGTTCAGTCTGTCAGTACATAATATTTTATAAGGATATTACATCAATCCATTGTACATTACAGACTTTGTAACACTCTTATTAATTTAATGAAATAAACTTCGCTCTATGCACACACACAAATCATTAGGCTTATTTACATAACCCATACGCACATACAGCAATCTCCTATCCACGGTTCTACGAGAAGGCGTATGGCTTCCACTTCCCCTACTTGCTGTGGACAGAGTTCATCTGCCAATATAATTAAACATCGCTTGATGAATTCACCTTCGTTGAATGTTTTCAATTCCTTTGCAATTTCGTTGCAAATTTTGTAGCTAATTCTCATGATATGATATGATATAATGACCATAAATTAATACAATTTAAAGAAAATGTTTCTCAGGTACATTATATTAGAGTATCTATTCGATATTTATATTACATTATAAGTTATTATAGTACATTTAGTAATATATAATTTTAAATTTTACAAAATATTATGATATATCATAGTATAGTATATTACAGTTCGTGATATATAATATGATATATGATATATCATGAACTGTAATATACTATACTATGATATATCATAATACTTCTATAATTTAAAATTATATATAACTAAATGTATAATAACTTATAATGCAATATAAATATCAAATAGATACTCTAATATAATGTACCTGAGAAACATTTTAAGTTGTATTAATTTATGGCGTTCATTATCAACATATTTGTCATATTCAGTAGCATGTTGTAAAGAATAATGTTGTTGGATATTGAACTTCTTAATCAGTTAGAGTCTTTTATGCCAAATTAAACACTTTGCTAATCCACTGCTCTCGACCAAAAAGAATTCCTCCTCCCATGATACATTAAACGCATTGGGAGTAGCGGGATGCTTTAGTGTATGAGCGGAAGCTCCATCTTCAAAGTTCGTCATCATACTGCAGAGTCACCACTGCACCGACACTGAATGATGTACGGTATGCATACGTCAGAGCGCTTGCAAGACCCGCTCTTTAAAGCACACAGCGCTCATTTCTCAGAATCACTTAATGTGCCCAGCCCTGCTTTTAACCTATCTTTAATTGATAATATAACCTTTCTAAGTGGCTTAGCTATTGGCTTATAAGGGGATGGTTTTACTCCTCATATCGAAACCCTTCTTGAAATTTTGTACACTTGTTGGCAATGCGAAAGTAAAGTGGTGTGCAGGAAATGAGCAACAAATACAACATATATATTATAGCATGAAAAAGTATTAATGTTAACAATGTGGGCATTGCATTGTATACTGTAGTCTCTGTTCAGACATAAATTTACAGCAGCACAGGTGGCACCCAATGCATTGTTTCCTTCCTCCATCAGCAGATTTGATTCATCATACCCAGTTCTACAAATGTCTTATTGTGAGTGTTGTGGAGTCATAGAACATATAAGATATTTATTATGTTGTGCATGACCTCTGGTGTAAAGCAGTAAACCCTCTGATTTGTTATTTTTTTGCTACAAACTACTTTAAAAATTAGAACATAGTTTCAATTAAGAAGTCTTTGAAGAACCTTTTTTATCCTTCATATCGAAACGCCTTCCAAAATTTTACACATCATAGGCAATGCAGAAGTAAATTGGTGTTCAAAATATGATCAATTTCTACAGCATTTAAGACACACAAACATTAAATAAACTAATTTTTAACCAAACTAATTGAGTAGCCAATGCATCTGTATATGAACATGTACTACAGTGGAGTAAGAGAGAATTATATGTGACTGGCATGAACATGCTGATAAAGGTGCATCCGCATGTTTTACTATTGTACGAAATGAATTCCATTCTGTATTCCGAAATTGTTAATAAATCTTTTATATATAGGCCTACAGAATAATATAGTGGCCAAAAAAGTTGGGTATGTTGAAATAAATTTTTATAAGAATTATGTGTGCAAGAATTAAATATTCTATTCTTGTGTATATTCACAAAGTGATTGTTGAAAAGCTTATAATCACTATAAATAAAATGTAACAATATGAAACACTTTGAGCACTGTAATTTCGCAGTAAAATGTGTTGGTTTACCTGAAATTACTGGTTGTTGGTAGTGACCTATTCAATTATAGGAAGAGCAAACATGTGAAATGTCAATGAAGTTACGAAAATGCAATAGTTATAAAGGCTAGTTTACACGATAACACTAGGTTTCACAACTAATTGCATGAAAGTAATTACGTAGGAAGTCGTTTACATGGAGATACTTATGTACCTATACTGTAGCTTCATGACAACTTTTGTATTTTTCTTCATTGCTATTCATTTAAATGCTAGAGTAGTAGCAAACATGTCTATTGTACATTTAAAAGTATAGACCTAATATACATTAGTACATTATGCAACGAGCCTATAATGGTAGTAATTAAGACGCGAGTATGTTTGTTTATGAAACGAGTGTAAGCAAGTTTCATAATTTTCATACGAGCGTCTTGATTACCATTACAGGCAAGTTTCATACGACTTTTTATGCTCGACCATATTTCTAACTTGAAATTCATGTTATGGTCCACACCTGTGGAGTAAAGGTTAGCGCGTGTAGCCGCGAAACCAGGTGGTCCGGGTTCGATTCCCGGTCGGAACAAGTTACCTGGTTGAGGTTTTTTCCGGGGTTTTCCCTCAACCCAATATGAGCAAATGCTGGGTAACTTTCGGTGTTGGACCCCAGACTCATTTCACCTGTATTATCACCTTCATCTCATTCAGACGCTAAATAACCAAAGATGTTGATAAAGCGTCGTAAAATAACCAACTAAAATAAAAAAATAAAAATTCATTTTATGGTTATGTAAGTGAGGAGCGGAACTGACCTGAATTGTGAGATGTGCGCAGATGCGAAAGTATTGATTTTTTCCTAGCCACGAATGTCATTGACCTAGATATAACCTGGAAATTGATTTAGAATTGAAAAAGGAGATGACAAATTGAATTTATTTGAATATTATTTACAATTAACGCTAATTATTATAGTAACAGAACATAACCTTCTGCGACAGTATTGGATTTCCAGCCTCCGTGACTTTTCGCTAATTGTCTTTCGATTGCATATCCGAGAATAATCGATACTTGCGGTTTTATAATGGTACAAAGGTGATTTCTCATTGGCTCAACAACTCAATTATAATGAATAGGTGTACTTTAATGAGGTGCATTAAAGGGCTACTACCAGGTGTATAATTACTACATTTCGGCATGGTCGAGCATAAAAAATATAAAGCAATACATGGAATGGAATGAATTTACAAGAGGAGGACACTATGGCCCAGCATGCGACCTGTTACTATCTGTTGAACTAACCCTCAAGCTAGACGCATTCCCAAACCCACACCGGCTGACTACACTAAGGTTTGCTGCATACCCAGGTTTTGAGCAGGTAACCCCCCCTTGTCTCTAGACTAGCCTCCTCCGTGTGTCGCCAGCCGGCAATTGGGGGAATGCTATGGAATGATGATGAAATGGAGAAATGGTGACAGTATGATGTATATGCCTAATATGGGGAAAAATGGGAGAACCCGAGAAAAACCCCAATTGCAGTCTTGTCTGCCACAAGTGCCACTATGGATTTTTGAATGAAAAATCCCAGACCTGACCAGGACTCGAACCTGGGCTGCCCGCGTGAGAGGCTGGAGGTCTGACCATTCAGCCACTGCAGGGGTAATACAATACATACATACGGGCTATTCCATATGAAATCGATCAGTAAAAAACCTCGCATTTTTTTAATACTCTAATTTTTTTCCTATTTATACAAGGTGCTGAGGAGAGTGCATTTTCAAAAATATACTATCGAAAGTCAAACGGTTTTCGTATTGTTGAGCGACAAATTAGCGTATTTTATAAAAACAAGCCTCTTTCAGCACTCAGAACTCTGGAACCATTTACTGCAGAACATTGAACGAGAACTTATTTTGAAGCTGACATTTGGTAGGTTATGATAAGAAGTAATCCTTATTTTTATTGTACTCATAGAGACAGATAATCTGATTTTACTTACTTTTAGGCTTTTTGACAATTTGTAAAAATGTAAAAAAATATTGAGAAAAAACCTTGCATTATTAAGAGGGATTCGGCATTGTTTGCTTAGTGGTATGGCAATAAGTTTCGAGGGTATTAAATAGATCATTTTCACATGCCTAGACTTGAACGGCGCAGTACCGCATGCACTGGCCGAGAGCTGAAGATAAGCGAGTGTTGGGCGTCATTTTACTCCTGTGTTTATGAAAACTTGTGATAAAGCTAGCCCAGCTATGCGCTACTAGACGACACATCACGTGTTTGTCTCCTGGCCTTGCTTGTCTCGACTACCTACAGTCAGCTGGTTAGTTCACGTGCGTACTATTTATTTTCTTTATTTGATATTTTCAGTACTTTATCAACATACCATCAGTAAAAAATATGTGTTTATTTGTACTTTCAATGCAGAATCTAACTATATATTTTAAAAATATTTTTTCGGTGGCAAAGCCATCTTAATGAGGAAAAATCTAAATTTCTCCATTTCCATAAATAGTAAGAAAATCTGTTTATATGTCAATATAAACTTCAATTTCTCAGCATCAAAATAAACCATGATTTTGATCATTGGGTGAAAGGGTTTCGGAGCTACAACAGATTAAAGTTACTAATTTTATGAAAATCGATAAATTTAAATATTTTTAATTTAAACACTATGACGTTTTGATACCTCAAACTTTGCACAAAGCATTGTATCACAGTTCTCTACATACAAAAAAAGTTTCATTGTACTTAGGAATTGTAAGGTGAATTCTCTCTATATTTCGGTCGATTTGAGATGGAATAGCTCATACACACATAGGTGATAATTATTATGTGCCCAAGGGATAACCTGGTAAAGAACTGATTTACGAAATTTACCAAATATATAATGATAATATGCCACCTTAGTGCCACTATGCTATTTTTTTGTATTTAAAATAGCACCATAAGTTACTATTGATATATTTTGATGAATAAAAAGCTATAGAAGCATAAATACAAGAATATATTGGTCTACTTTATTTGCCTGTTATTTGTGATGGAGGCAAAATACTGATGGCTTCTGAGGAACAGATGGAAATATTTAAAAATGTCATGTGCCTATTCCTGTTTAAATTTATTGTGTTGCTTATGGTTCAGTGGCAAAAGGACTAATTTGTGTCAATAAAATAAGTTTTTTTTTTTATGATTTTGTGATAAATAGCCAAATCACTTTCACTACTGGTACTTTGGAATTTAGTGCATTGGTGAAAAGATAGATCTTCTCAAAATGTGTTGTGGGTTTCAATAGCATGTACATACCAAATAAGCCATCCAAATAATATATACCGTACAGTAAAACCCCGTTTTTTTAAGGAATTCCCATTTTTAGGACTAATTTGTAATTACTAGGGCCTATAAGAATAATGCAAATAATTCCTGCTTTTAAGGAAACCGTTTTAAGGAAAATCCCCCTTTTAAGGAATACTTTTCAAGTGAATTTTGTGATAATGAAGCCCAAAATATCGAATCGACTTTCAATAATCAATGGTACAAGCATATTCAGTACTATCACCTTTACTTTTTAACTTCGCTCTAGAATATGCCATTAGGAAAGTTCAGGATAACTCAGAGGGTTTGGAATTGAACAGGTTACATCAGCTTCTTGTCTATGCGGATGACGTGAATATGTTAGGAGAAAATCCTCAAACGATTAGGGAAAACGCGGAAATTCTACTTGAAGCAAGTAGAGAGATAGGGTTGGAAGTAAATCCCGAAAAGACTAAGTATATGATTATGTCTCGTGATCAGAAAATTGTACGAAATGGAACTATAAAAGTTGGAGATTTATCCTTTGAAGAGGTGGAAAAATTCAAATATCTTGGAGCAACAGTGACAAATATAAATGACACTCGGGAGGAAATTAAACGCAGAATAAATATGGGAAATGCCTGTTATTATTCGGTTGAGAAGCTTTTGTCATCCAGTCTGCTGTCAAAAAAGTCTGAAAGTTAGAATTTATAAAACAGTTATATTACCGGTTGTTCTGTATGGCTGTGAAACTTGAACTCTCACTTTGAGAGAGGAACAGAGATTGAGGGTTTTTGAGAATAAGGTTCTGAGGAAAATATTTGGGGCTAAAAGGGATGAAGTTACAGGAGAATGGAGAAAGTTACACAATGCAGAGCTGCACGCATTATATCCTTCACCTGACATAATTAGGAACATTAAATCTAGACGTTTGAGATGGGCAGGGCATGTAGCACATATGGGCGAATCCAGAAATGCATATAGAGTGTTAGTTGGGAGGCCAGAGGGGAAAAGACCTTTGGGGAGGCCAAGACGTAGATGGGAAGATAATATTAAAATGGATTTGAGGGAGGTGGGATATGATGATAGAGACTGGATTAATCTTGCTCAGGATAGAGACCGATGGCGGGCTTATGTGATGGTGGCAATGAACCTCCGGGTTCCTTAAAAGCCAGTAGGTAAGTAAGTAAGTACAGGGACATCATTTTATTTTTACTAACATTTTTAATATTAACCTGGCTATACCTTTAGAAAACCGGAAATACAGTTTGCTACCCCCTTCCATAACTGTAGTTCGATGATACTGGCGTAAAACACAAACAAATCACTCTGCTAGGTATAGGAGGGAAGAAAAGTAGTTCATCCATTTACGTAAACTAGGAAATATCGCGATTTTGAATTCGATAATTTTCATTACGTTTTTGTTTAATCAAAATATAGTACAGTATTAACAATAAGTGTTTTTACTACGAACTGAGCTATCCATTCGGACATATTCATTATGCAGTGTATATTATACTGTCTACAGCACATTAGCGTACAATATAGAGAATGAAGTTAAATTGAAAAATACTCTTAATATGAATATTTAAACACATTTTTGAAAATGGTGGCCGTTCATTTCGATACAGGCTTCAGTTCTTTTGTGCATATTATCGCACTATAGATTACTGCATCTAATTCCAATTGTCAGTTTCGTCCTTCGTACTAGTAACTCATGTTGAAATAATTCTGTACCTACTCTATAAAAGAGTACCTTACGTACTGTAAAGTCAATCTTCACTTCTGCCCGACCTGCACAGATAAAATTACTCAGACATGCTATCTACTGTCCGTTCAAGTGGTTATGCCGCAAGATCGTAGAAAGGGAGGAAATCACGTGACAGTTAATTACTTAACGAGGCCCTTTTATTTAAGTTATTTTAAACAGTTGTATAATATTACGTAAACGTCCAATTCCTAACAGAAATTAATGTTTTCGGAAAAGAGCTAAGACAGCCCAGCTTTTACAGAGGGGCCAACAGAAGCAGGTGGGGGAAATCTGGATGCGACGTACGCAAACGGATAGTACCTGTGCGAAAATATGATTCAATATTGAAAGCTCTTTCGTCACTGGAAAACACGAACATATTTCTGGAACGTACTATACTCGCTAACTCAGTGCTGTTTACGCTATGGGTCTTGGATCTGTGTGGAGGAACTTCATTAGTAGAAGGGGTGGGAGTGAAGTACATTCAAAAACTCAGGTACAATAAAAATTGAAGTAAAAATAAAATGATGTCCCTGTACAAGCATATTCAATAGCTCATCTCAGTCGCTAGTAATGTGACGGCATTATTATTTATGGTCTTGCTTTGCGCAGCTTTCACAGAGTGGTTGCTTTGCTTGCTTTGTTCTTGCGAGTTGTGTGGTCCAGTTTTCTAAGTTTTTTGTTTATGTTGTCCATGCATCGTTATAATGGTGACTAAACAGAAATATTAACTGTCGGACAGAAAGTGAAAATAATAAGGGATGTCGAGGTTAATCCTCAAATAACACTATTGCATATGGCAAAATGGCATGGTTTGCCAACTACTTCATTATGGGGAGTAATGAAGAAGAAAGAGGAAATTTTCAATGCCGAGTTTCAGTGTGGTTCAGGTTCAACTGAACTACATCATTTGAAGAGTTAGAAAATAATATTATAATGAAATGTATTGTAAATATTGTAAATTTTTATACTGAACAATGTAATTTTATTATCTCAACAATAACTCTTCACTCTCTACAATTTAACTTCATTCCCGTCAACAGTGGGATTTGCTCTCCACACAGCAACACAGCGTTCGTTATTGCACTCCACAAACGACAGTGACAATTTACTTGGACTATTACGAACAACAATGAACTG
This sequence comes from Periplaneta americana, assembly GCF_040183065.1. NCBI lineage: Eukaryota > Metazoa > Arthropoda > Insecta > Blattodea > Blattidae > Periplaneta > Periplaneta americana. Next base: position 207,214,123 of record NC_091117.1, on the reverse strand, counting down.
TTAATCTTAACTAATATTCACAAAGCACTATTTACAACACAGAACTGTCAGTTCTCAGTTCACAGCTCGTTTGTCTTGGCTAGTTCTTCTAGCTCAGTCACTCGCGTTCACAGAATCTCGAACCACAGACCTTCAGAGACGAACCGCTGCACTTTGAACTCAAGTCCCCCAACTGCGGTCCACTGCACTCGAACTCCGGGCTTCAGGCTCCACAGTTACGGACACAACTCAAGTCGCGCTCCGGTCTCGAAGCTGGCTTCACTGCTACACAAGACTGTCTGGCTTGCTCTCCACTGACTTTAACTACACCACCTTACTGACTGACTGAATAAACTGCTCAAGTTCACTCGCGTTTTTTCTTTTATAACTAAACCATAGCTACGAGAAATTTCTATGGGTGTCCAGAGATAGCTCTCTCGAATTATCTGGATATCTCCACTTCGACGAACTTCCGGACGATTCGGGAGGGTCCGTCCCCCCTTCACTCCACACGTAGCAGTTTGCTTCCATCCTCACTCGGCAGTAGCAGATGCACGCGCAACCTCCCCTCGCCGCGTTGCCGTAATACACCCCCTCTGCCCTTCCTCCGTCGGTCGTGAGATCGAACCTCACGTGGCCGTCACAATATTAATTGTAGGTCTAATTAAATAATTATAATTTTTGGTATATAATACACGTTAGTACTAGTTATTTTAACCTTTCCTTACCGTTTTATATAAAGCCCCTTTTAAGGAAAACACCTGTTTAAGAAAAAAACCTGTTTAAGAAAAAAAAAGTAATTCTTCAGAGATTCATTGAAAAGGGGTTCTATGGTAAATACTTTATGTTGATGGATGCAAGAGTGTTATATACAAGTAATATGGAATGGTATGTGGAAACTAATCCAGATTAACCATGCAAGTTCAGTATCTACTCTTCAGATGTAGGAAAGCATATGTACAAATCGTTAATTTGATAACTGATTTACAATAAGGTTCCCATAATATTTTTTTACAATTTCTGGGTACAGATATCGACATGAAAAACTACTTTTAGTATTTCTGTTAATTTGTCATTTACACATTTTAAAGAATTAAAATACTCAATCTACAGTGCAATCAGTTTTGCTTTCCATCGGAGTGTTTTGCCTATAGGCGAGCTTGTCGCTCGTTAGTCAGTTAGCCGGGTCTTGATGATTAGCGGGAAGGTAAAACAATAAAACAAACCAACCATACAGGAATACACAAACAAATTTACACCGCTCATTTGCGGGTTAACCAGTTAGCCAAGCCTCGGTGATTAGCTGGAGGGTAAAACAATAAAACAAACCAACCATACAGGAATACACAAACAAATTTACACCGCTCATTTGCGGGTTAACCAGTTAGCCAAGCCTCGGTGATTAGCTGGAGGGTAAAACAATAAAACAAACCAACCTTACAATAATACACAAACAAATTTATGCTGCTTATTAGCTAGTTAGCTGGATCTCAGTGATTTGCGGGAGGATAAAACAATAAAACAAACCAACAACAACACAAAACAAATTTAAGAGTCTCATTACTTACCAAATTATCAAATGAGGTGTTGAAACTGCCCGCTTTCATTCTCCACACATTTTTGGCATCTCTTTAGGAAATTATTCATCACTTGTAGTTCTTTTTGAGAAAACCGGACAATTTCCTGCCAAATGTTATCTTTGAGTTCTTGTATGGTGTGCAGTCATCTTGTACATGGCATTTTTTAATTTACCCCATAGATAATAATCACAGACTGTTAAATCGGGGGACCGAGGAGGCCAAATTCCTACTAATAACTCTCTCTTGCGAAAACACATTGTGAATTTCTTTTCATGGAAATATTCGCAGTGTGAGCAGTGGCAGAGTCCTGTTGAAAAACTGCATGATCATGCTCTGTGTCGGTTAATTCTCTGAAAAAAGTTGTTAGTATGGTATTCACATAAGTAAGAGAATCAACTATTCCCAAAAAAAAAAAAAAAAAAAAAAAAAATGGTGATGGCGCATCATACACCGATTTTGTCATTATGGAGAAGCACTTCATGTATGAAGTCAGGTTTATCAGTACTCCAGTATTGTATTGTATTGTATTGTATTTATTAACATTCCGTGGTATTCATACATTGCTTTACAGCTAGAATATGGAACAAGTCAAACTTAATACTATTATAAAGTCTTAATTTATAGTCACATTCTAGATGAAATATATACAGACGAGATTTACAATATAGTCTACTAGTACAACACATAGTTTTAGTATCAATTTCATGAAGTGTTATTGAATGTCATGAATTCACCTACAGAATAGAAGGCGTGAGAAATTAGGTATTTCTTTAAATTGGCCCTAAATAATTTTATGTTTTGAGTTTCATTTTTTATATCGATAGGGAGGCTATTAAAAATTTTTACTGCCATATAACGCACTCCTTTTTGATAGCACGATAGACTTGCCGATTGAGTATGAAAGTCATTTTTTTGACGTGTATTTATGCTATGAACTGTTGAATTAGTTACAAAGTTTTCACGATTACATACGAGGAAGATTATTAATTTAAAGATATACTGACAAGCCATGGGCATTATTTGTAGTTTTTTTTTTAAGTAGTCCTACACGATTCCCTAGATTTGGCACCTACTATTATTCTAATTACTCTTTTTTGTAATAGGAATATACTGTTACTATCTGTGGAATTCCCCCAGAATATTATTCCAAAATTCATTATCGAGTGGAAGTATGCAAAGTATATTGTTTTTAAGGTATTGATATTTACTATCTTTTGCATAGATCTAATAGCAAAACAAGCTGAATTTAGTTTGGGGGTAATTTCTTTAATATGACTTGTCCAATTTAACACATTATCAATTTTTAAGCCAAGAAATTTGGCTGTTGTTGTTTCTAATAGGGATCTATTGTTAATTATTGCGCTAGAAATTTGCGAGGTTGAATTTGCACAGGATTTAAATTGAATTATGTTAGTTTTGTTACAATTTAATACCAATTTATTGACTGAGAACCAGTCACATATTTTGAAGAGAATTTCCTCTGTTGAAGATTGGAATGTTTTGAGTACACACTTAACCACTGCTTTATGATCTGGAGTGTCTGCACCTGGGAATCTTTCTTGAAACCGTCTGAGTTAACACATATGAATCGTAAATAAAAACACACTGTGCCGTTGTAAACTCACGAGCATAATACACTTCATGTATACTGTCGAATTAAGAAACGAACAACACAACACACACCCGGAAACAGCTGCACTACGACTGCAGGCAATAAGGTCAACAAGTAAGCAAGCAGGCTTGCTACTTCCTCCAGTGCGTGGCAAATGAGTGGGGGCTCTCTTATAGGAAAAACCTCATGCTGCGGGGGAAAGCATAACTGATCACACTGTATTTACATACTCACTAAAAATATTCATTCTCCTTACCTACGATTTTAACTACTGATTTTCAGAAGAGTAAATTTTTTAAGCAGGACTTCTCTGGATCCTAATTTTACAGCAAATATCTGACCGGTCATGTGAAATTGGTTAAGGTAGCAAATGTGGCTCAAAAAGTCTCTACACTCATTCTTGATTTCAGGGATGTACACATCATGTTCACTGAAGAGAAAAAACACACACACACACACTCTCTCTCTCTCTCTCTCTCTCTCTCTCTCCCTCCCTCCCTCTCTCTCTCTCTCTCTTTCTCTCTCGTTGCTTCAGTCTTGTCCTGAATGGTGAAACTCTGTTAAACTTGGACCCTAAAAATTGAATTTCAAGATTTAAAATAGTACATTATGCAACGAGCCTATAATGGTAGTAATTAAGACGCGAGTATGTTTATGAAACGAGCGCAAGCGAGTTTCATAATTTTCATACGAGCGTCTTAATTACCATTATAAGCAAGTTTCATACGACTTTTTATGCTCGACCATATTTCTAACTTGAAATTATTCATAAGTATTCATGTTATTCTTATCTGAGTGGGGAGCGGAACTGACCTTGTGCAGTATCTCGTAAATTGTGAGATGTGCGCAGACGTGAAAGTATTGATTTTTTCCGAGAAAGAAATGTCATTGACCTTGATATAATCTAGAGAGTAAAATAAACATTAATCTTGATATAACCTTGAAATTGATTTAGACATTGAAAAACGAGATGACGAATTAAATTTATTTGAATATTATTTACAATTAACGCTAATTATTATAGTAACAGAACATAACCTTCTGCGACAGTATTGGATTTCCAGCCTCCGTGACGTTTCGCTAGTTGTCTTTCGATTGCATATCCAAGAATAATCGATACTTGCGTGCTACAATGGTGTTTTCTGATTGGTGGAACACCTGAACTTTAATGAATAGGTGTATTTTAATGAGGTCCATTAAAGGGCTGCTACCAGGTGTATAATTACTACATTTCGGCATGGTCGAGCATAAAAAATTTAAAAAATACTATATCAGTTAAGCAGAGAAGATTTACAAGCCAAGGGAAACTCCTCAGATAATCTCATTCATGTTAAACTCTGTGTATCAAAAGTCGAACACAAGTAAAAAAAAAAAGCTGAAAAAAAATCCGAAAACACGATAAAGTTAATATTATATTACTATGATGTACCGTAGTACATATGGTGTTTCAATGCAGTAATTATGCTTTTCCATATGGTGGAGTATCGGTAGAACGGAGAAAAATTCTCTCCGGCACCAGGACTCGAACGCGGGTTTCCATTTATGTGCTGGCGCTTTATCCACTAAGCCACACCGGATTTCAGTTATAATGCCAGATTGAATCCCTCTGATTTTCTCCGTTCTACCGATTCTTCACCATATGGAAATGCAGGATTACTGCACTGAAACTCCATATGGGCTATTCCATATGAAATCGATCAGTAAAAAACCTCGCATTTTTTTAATACTCTAATTTTTTCCCTATTTATACAAGGTGCTGAGGAGAGTGCATTTTCACTATCGAAAGTGAAACGGTTTTCATACTATTGCGCAAAAAATTTAGCGTATTTTATAAAAACAAGCCTCTTTCAGCGCTCAGAACTCAGGAACCATTTACTGCAGAACATTGAACGGGAGCTCATTTTGAAGCTGACATTTAGTAGGTTATGATAAGAAGTAATACTTATTTTTATTATGTACAGAGAGACAGATAATCAGATTTTACTTACTTTTAGGTCTTTTGCTCATTTGTAAAAATGTAAAAAAAATATTGAGAAAAAACCTTGCATTATTAAGAGGGATTCGGCATTGTTTGCTTAGTGATACAGCAATAAGTTTCGAGGGTATTAAATAAATTATTTTCACACGCCAAGGCTTGAACAGCACAGTACCGCACGCACTGGCCAAGAGCGGAAGATAAGCAAGCATTGGGCGTCATTTTACTCCTGTGTTTATGAAAACTTGTGATAAAGGTAGCCCAGCTATGCGCTACTAGACGAAACATCACGTGTTTATGTTTCCTGGCTTTGCTTGCCTCGGCTAGCTCCCGCCTCACAGTCAGCTGCTTAGCTCATGCGCGTACTATTTATTTTCTTTATTTGATATTTGCAATATTTTCTTATCAACGGTGCACCATTAAAAAATATGTGTTTATTTGTATTCAATGCGGAATCTAACCATATATTTTAAAAATATTTTTTCGTGGCCAAAGGCGTCTTAATGAAGAAAAATCTAAATTTCTCCATTTCCATAAAAAGTAAGAAAAACTGTTTACATGTCAATATAAACTTTAATTTCTCAGTATCAAAATAAATCATGATTTTGATCATTGGGTGAAAGAGTTTCGGAGCTACAACAGTTTAAAGTTGCAAATTTTATGAAAATACGATAAATTCTGATGCCTCAAACTTTGCACAAAGCACTGTATCACAGTTCTCTACGTACAAAAAAAGTGTAATTGTATTTAGAAATTGCAAGGTCAATTTTCTCTATATTTCGGTCGATTTGAGATGGAATAGCTCGTATGTGCTTCGGCACATCATAGTAATATGATAAAGAGTAAGTAATCACGTGATTCAAGATGACACCATGTTCTGTCGGACCTCGGCCACTTAGTCACTCGTAATGAGTGCACCTATGTACTTCAGGTTGGACATTATGTTGACTGTCACAAATACTGTGACACAGGATATGAGGGTAGGCCAACAAAGGGGAACACAGTAGGTAGAACTTAAAATGAGAGAGATTCAATCCGGCATCGGAACTCGAATCCGGTGTGGCTTAATGGATAAAGCGCCAGCACGTAAAGCTGACCTGGATTCGAGTCCTGGTTAGTTAAAAGTCCCGCACCATCTAAATAACTTTTGGACCATGTGGTTCAGTAACATGAAACTCAGTGTGTAGAGATAGCTGTATACTAACAACGCAATAATCTGTCCATTATGCAATTCAAATCAAGAAATGGATTCGGTACACCTCAAAATCTGTACTTCAGTGACTGACCATGATAATACTGTATCTTTGAAAAATATTGGAGTGCAAGAGGTTAAATGACTTTATTTATGGCATTAGAAAACAACTCAACTCAATAATGGTATTACCAAGTTTTTGTACTTTCAGTTTATTCAGAAGTAACGCCAGCTCTTATTTTAAATGGAATACTCAATGTATTTTTATATTTTCGAATAATCCTCTTTAAGAGATTTTCAAAACTTCTATACAAATTTATTGTTGCTAAATCAAGAAAAGAGAAAAGTGTAGATCTAACAAATAATACGAGTAAAACGCTTCTTTTGTTTACTGTGATTTGATGGAATCTACAGAATCATGTTTATTGATAGAGAAATATCTTATTTAAGGGATTGAATCGATATTTAGTGCATTAAATAATTCTATATGATGTTGAGCGAAAGGGAAAGAATTCTAATTTCAGTTATGCTTAGCGACCTGATCTTGGTAATTCCTTTAAACTTCCAATTTCAGTAAATTTCCTTACCATCCTTGTCACTGTTGTATGTGGAATTGGATTGTGATCTGGATGCATATCATTAAATAAATTTGCTGTCTTTCGAGATCTTGCCTGTCTCCATAACCAACCATATTATTTATATATATGCAATGATTGTCCAAGTCCGACAGGTAGTCGGGTATCATTCATGAATCTGATGCTGACAGGTGGGCCACCCTGCCTCAAACCTGACAGCCGGTCCCATCCTCAGTCAAGTAGGCCTACTTATAAGCTCCAGGCCCTGGAGCCTCAAGTTATTCCTGTATCAGCAGCAGAATCCTGTACTACCCTCAAAATTTCAGTCCAGTCTATTTTTAACTATTGCAGATAAATGAAATGAGGGGAAGATGGAGAATGTTGCTGGAATATTAGAGGGAAATGGGAGTACCATGAGGAAACTCTGCAAACTGCCACGTTGTCTCAGTGTTAAGAGTGCTGAGTTTATAAGTCAGGGAGGCCTGGGTTCAAATCCCGCTGTATCCTGTTGGGCAAGCCTGCTATGGTCCAGGCAACACAGTTGTTTGTCTGGGTACTCCGGTTCACTTAATATGCCCTAGAAATATAGTATTAAACGTTTTACCCTGCATTAGAGCAAAAAATCTCAGCAATAAAGGTTTTTCATTTGTCTTCTTTATGGGTGCATGGATATTAAACTTGTGGCCTATTATTGTTATCCAAATATTGAAACCCTATTTTACCTTTGGTATATTAGGGTTGTAGTTTGTTACATGTGAAATACATTATGTAGAGATAATACACAATTTTAAAGAAGTAGTAGTAGGCCCGAGTCATAGTTACAATATAAATACACTAATTAATAGACAGTAAACAATACTAAATATCTTATGCAATAATTACTTTCAGTTAAAACAAAATTAAATAAAATTAGAAATTATAATCGAAGGTGTAGAAAAATTGCAAGAATATTACATAAATTTGCGATTTTTTTACATAATTTTAAGCAATAGTAAAGAGATAATGCACAAAATTGGCTTAGTTACAAATCAAACACCTATTATATAGTTGGTTTGCGATAGTAAAGAAATAAAAACAAAATTACTTATGGTTACAAACTATATACCTGTCATCAAATACTGAACAATAGTAAAATCTATAATACAAACATAGTTATTGTTGTTATCACTATTATTATGTCCCAAAGAGAGACACCTTGTTTTAGATAGTGCATTAGGATTTTATATCATCATTAATTTACATGCAATTAATAGCTACAGTCTTGCGTGGATGTGGTGTATAAACTCTGTGAATTGTTTATAACAACATTTTTTCCTAAATGGTAAAGGGGTGTGCAGTAATTTAAATTGCAGTGGCTTATATTAATATAAAGAGTTATTTGTTTAAAAGTTAACAATATAGAACAGGGAGAAATGTCTTATTGCTTCAGGAAATGTAAGCGGCTCATACAGTGTTGAGCAGCATTTGAAATTACAAATAGTTCCGAAGAGAGCTCCTGTTAAAGATCCACTATTCAGATTGGATGGACCGTTATCAAGACACGTGCTGGTACGTCTTCCACCCACGAGAAATGATCGAACACCCACACGGAACTGTCGTGTATGTATTAGAAGCAAAAAGCGCAGTGAGACAAGATACATTTGTATAGTGTGTGGCGTTCCCATGCATAAAGAGAATTGTTTTCTTAGGTATCATACATTATTGAAGTACTAAGACTCGAATATAATGGTCAACATTTTATTTTATAATTACACATGACTGTGATACATTTTTGTACTGTAATTTACTCAAACAATACAGTTATTGTAACAAATTATCCTGTTCGTTTTTGTTTTCTTATAAACTAGGTTACGTGAAAATGCCTTTGTTTTGTTCTTTTATTCTTTTCTCCTCCCAGTCATCCTCTCTCTTGCTCAAACTTCATGTTTATTGCATCTGTTCAGTGTGTTCTTTCATTACAGTTTTGGACATTTTAAGCAGTTCTTCGTAGGTGTACAGTCCTACATATCTAATGTTTTTCATGCGATTTGTCTCTCCATTTCAATTTGATTTAAGGGGCTATGACTTTGTGAAATTTCTAACTTCTACATTTTTTCTATGAGATTCCTCACTAACATTAACAGCATCAAAATGACAATAGAAGAAAAAGCACTGATTCAATATGAAAAACTTATCAGATTACCAGGAAACAATTGGCATTCATACAGTCCTCTCTGTAGATTGAAAACTCAAAAAAGTTTCATATCCATTGTTCAAGAATTAAAACAGAAAATCAATATCCCGAATTTAAAAGAAAACTTACAAATTAAACCAAACCCTTTAACTCTATTAAATATAGAATATAATCTAAATTTAACAGAAGAAATACTGAAATCAGAAGTAAACACTGAAATACTGAAACAATTGTCTTTAGAGACAATTAATATTAGATACCCTCCACAAAACTGGCTTCATTTATACTCCGACGGATCCTTGATCTCCAGAGAACAAGGTGCCGGTGCAGGTGTTACGCGCTGTCTCTTCTCACTTTATAGATCTCTTGGATATGGAACAACAAGTTTTGATGGTGAAATCATTGCAATAATAATAATAATAATAATAATAATAATAATAATAATAATAATAATAATAATGATTTATTTTAGCTGGCAGAGTTAAGGCCGTAAGGCCTTCTCTTCCACACAACCAGCAAAAAGTGTATATACATATGCACGAACTTACAAAGAATTCAACAATTTGATTTAGATGAGAGTTACATGTATACAAGAGTTATTTACGAATTAAACAACAAAATACTATGAACTATTAATTAAACACTGAAATAAACTGGGTAGCAGAATTAAACTAAAATACATAGAATGTTAATATATTTCAAATTATATTAGATAATAGAAAGAGATTATTATGAGACAATTTTGAAAATGCAGCACAATCAGGATGATGTCTAAAGAAAAAAAGCAACAGTGTAGTCAGTAATATTTTAAATCAGTATGATTGGAGTGAAATGCTAATAAGGTTATCTTTTAAGCTGTTCTTAAAGGTGTTTGTTGTCTTGCAGCCCCTAATACTTTGTGACAAGGAATTCCATTGACGCGAGGTGGATATTGTAAAAGATGAGGAATAACAAGATGTTCTATGAAGAGGTATATTTAGCGTGCCACAGATAAGTGATCTGGTATTTACGTCGTGGTTAGAGTATAGATAAGAGAAACGAGACGAAAGGTAATTTGGTGTTGAGGTGTGCAGAATTCGAAAGAGTAAAGACAAAGAGTGTAAAGTTCTGCGTTCTTTAAGTCGGAGCCACGAGAGACTTGCGAAGGACGGTGATATGTGATCATATCGTCGGATGTTGCACACGTATCTGATGCACATATTCTGAGCTCGCTGTAACTTGACTGACAGTTCAGAACTTAGATCACTTAACAAAACGTCACAATAATCGAAGTGCGGCATTACTAGGGTTTGTACTAGGGTAAGTTTTAGTTGCTGGGGCAAGAAGTTTCTCAAGCGACTCAAAGAGTGAAAGGAGGAACAGATTTTCTTTATCGTTTCTTTAACTTGAAAATTCCAACTTAGATTATTATCAAAAAAGAAGCCAAGATTTTTTACGACAGATGAATAAGGGATTAGCGTGTTGTTAAGGGTAACAACTGAAAGATTACTGTTATTAAGGGAGTTAACTACACGCTTATGTCCAATAATTATGGCTTGAGTCTTACTTGGGTTAAGTGCGAGTCCGAAATTGGCCGCCCAAGTGGAGACAGTGGCTAGGTCACAATTTAACTTGTCAATCGATTCATTGATCGTATTGGGTCTGGAATGTATGTAAAGTTGTAGGTCGTCGGCATAGAGGTGATATCGGCAATACTGTAAGTTCTTTGATACGTCATTAATGTAGATAGAGAAAAGTAGTGGTCCTAATACGGAGCCCTGCGGCACTCCCGCCTTTGTGTATCGCCATTGGGAGAATTGATTATCAAGTGAAACACACTGTTGGCGGTCCCGTAGGTAGGAGTCCATCCAGCTCAAGGTATTGTCTGATAGGTGCAAAGTTTTCATCTTTGCAAGAAGCAAGTCGATATCAACAGAACCAAAGGCATTGCTGAAATCGAGAAGAGTTAGTGCCGTTACTTCACCCCTATCCATAGCTTCACGGATGTCCTCGGTCACTTTAAGTAGGGCTGTAGTAGTGCTGTGTCCATGCCTAAAACCCGATTGATAGTCATCGAGGAGTTTGTGTTCGTCGAGATAGTTCGTAAGTTGTCCGTGTACAATATGTTCTAATGCTTTTGAAAGAGTGGGAAGAATTGATATCGGTCTGTATTGGTTTACTGTAGAAGGTGTGTTAGATTTAGGTAAAGGTTTCACTAATGCCATTTTCCAGAGTGAGGGGTAGGACCCAGTCATAATAGATGCATTGAATATATGGGTGACGGTCGGCAGAATCACATCTATTATTTTATACAGGAGAGTGATATTTATATTGTCTACACCTTGGGCTTTAGATTTCATACATCGCAGCGTCTTCATTACGTCAGTCGGGTTAATGTATTTAAAGAAGAATTTATCCCATACAGGTTGGGGGCAAGATCTGAGAAATTCAAGAGTCTCTTTTTTATGTAATGGTTCAGGTGGAGCAGTGACGAAATGTTCATTTAGGCTATTGAGTGACAAGTTGATGTTATCTACCCGAGGCTTTGCTTTTGTTAGACCCAGGTTATTAAGGTTACGCCACAATTCTTTCGCACTGACCGAAGGTATAATAAGGGAATGTGCATGGCGTAATTTAGCATTTCTTACTGCTTGATTACATTTATTTCTTAAAACTTTGTAAGTATTAAAATCTAATTCGTCCTTGCTCCGTCTGTATTTACGATAAGCAGTGTCTCTGTCTGTCATGAGTAATTTTATGGCATCGCACATCCAAGGCGCAGGGCGTCTACCAACTCGTCTGGTTTTCAAGGGTGCGTGTTTATCGTATAACTGGATTACTAGGTCGTTAAATTTTTCGATTTTGTCGTCAATGTCTGGTAAATTCCACACTTTAGTCCAAGGCAGGCTAAGTGCATCGTTGATTAATTTATCATGCTCAATATGCTTCAAGTCACGGTATGATGTGATGTGAGGTTTATATTTTGGACAATACAAGGAATATTCTAGAAAGATTATGTCGTGTGCTGAGATACCCGGCGCTGGTAGTTGTCCATTCGTTAATGCTAACTGAGGATTAGTCGTGGCAATAATGTCAAGAAGTGTCTCCGATTCCTGGGTGTGGTGGGTAGCTGCGGAAGGAAGGATGGATATATTGTAAGACTCAAACATGTTCTTAAGTTGAACTGTAGCGTAATTACTTGAATTTAATAAGTTTGTATTGAAATCGCCTAAAATAACAGTATGGTCATAGTGAGGCACAAGATTAAGCAAAGGTGTTTCAAGATCACTTAAGAATCCTGATTTAGGGGGTTTGTATACAACTCCAAGGAGGCACTTTTTGTTGCTTGCACCGACTTCGATGAATAGATATTCAGGATGTTCTAAGACTTCATTCGAAGACTGGTAGACAATTTTAAACGTTAAGTCCGATCGCACATACATATCGCAACACCACCTCCGCGTTTACCAATTCGGTCATTTCTACAGAGGGTGTAATTATCTAAACTTACTAGAGAAGATGATAGGGAAGGCTTCAACCACGTTTCAGAGATAAGAATAGCGTGAAGAGACAAAGGAGAGAAAATAGACTGAACTTCATTGAAATGACAGAGAAGGCTTTGAGAATTTATGTGGGCTACTTTTAAAGTGTTAGGATTCGAGCTGAAAGACGATTTTAACAGGGCACTGGTCGAAGTAGCAGGTAGTGGGTTAGGGGTGGCTGGGGTGGGTGGGGGTGAGGCTGTGGAAGGGAATTCAGAAAAGTGAAAGTCGTTTGTGTGAGGGGCTGCAGACAGCGAGTTATTCCCCTCGATGCAGTCAATACTGACAACTTACAGAAACTAAATTAATATGAACTAATAGTAATGCAATAATGAAAGAGATTAATAATAATATTTATATGATAACAGTAATAGTGAATATTGCAATCCTACCACTAAAAATTGAATTACGGACTAAGAAAATGTGGTAGTGTATGATGTTATGACCTAGTGCTTGCATATTAACTACGGCAGATCAGAAGCTTTTACAATTTTGTGTTTTACATTCCCAATTTTAACAAAAATAATACCGTCTGTGGTCCAGACATTAGTCAGTCCATATCGCGTGATGCAGTCTTTCAATAGTGCATGCCGGGATTGCGTTAAGTCCTCTCTCAACGTTACACCTGAGTTTTTTAACAATTTTTTATTAGTGAACACTTCTCTTCTTTTTCGGTAACTTACGAATTTTACGATCACCGGCCGAGGTCGGTCTCCTTGCCTCCCAACCCGGTGACTCCTATCGATGTCGCTCACCACCAGGTTGACCCCGACTTTTGCCGCGACTTCGATGGCGATCTGGTCTGTGTTCTCGTTGTTGTTTTCCGGGATCCCAAATATACGGAGACTCTGCCGGCGCTGATATTGTTCAAGAGCATCCTGTTTGTCTTCTAACTTTCTTTCTAGGCTGGCGATTCTTTCATCCTTCTCACGAAGGGATGCCTCCAGCTTTTCGATCACCTCCGTGTTGCGCGCGAGAGCAGACTTCAGCTCCGACACTACAGAGTCCTTGATGAGGTTGGCAAGACCCGCCAATATGGTGGGATCGCGCCAAGACTCCTCAAACACACGCTTCACACAATCTTCAATGCTTTCCTCCTGTTGCCTGCTTTTTCCACGAACCATGATAGCAGAAATTATCAAACAACACTGGTAGATCAATAAATACAAAAAATAATAGACGAAATGCGGGTACACCTCCAGAAAAAATATGCGAATGCACGAGCTCAAACTAGCGTTGCTACTCACTGTCCGCCATGACACTAGAATCAATAAGGGAAAGTCTCAGGAATCTTCTATGCCACATCAATAAATTTAGGAATGCAGTTATATTGTCAGACTCCAAAGCAGCTATTCTATCAATAGTCTCTAAACACACACCTTCATCTCAAACAGCAGAAATAACTAAAATGCTCTCTCAATTAATATCACTCAATAAAAGAATTGTATTCCAATGGATACCATCCCATTGTGGAATCCTGGGAAATGAGAATGCGGATGCTTTAGCAAAGAAGGGCAGCACTGCTACTTACAGACCTGTTACTAAATCTACGTATTACTCTGTAAAGAGATTTATTAAATCTACATACTTAGACTTCAACAAACAAAATTTAATAACACAATCCCAAGGGAAAAAATGGAACTCTCTGCATCAAAATCCACAGTTAATTCCCGATTTACCACGAAAATCGTCTGTAGCTGCATTTAGATTGGCAATAGGCCATGATTGTTTGGCCAAACACCTGCATAGAATTGGAATATATCAGTCCCCTAGCAACTCAAACCAAGAAATGGATTCGGAACACCTCAAAATCTGTGTTTTTCAGTGGCTGGTCATAATAATATCTTTGAAAAATATTGGAGTGCAAGAGGTCAAATGACTTCATTGTCAAATGCCTGGCATTAGAAAACAACAACAACATTTTTACACCAGTTAATCTGAAACTTTTACCACATATTTCTTACAATGTGGATATGCAATACACAAATTTTCACTTTTATATTCCAATCAGTGTACAGTAGAACCTCTATTATCCGTGGTAATGAAGGGGATGGACTGAACGGTTAATCGAAAAAATCGGATAATCCGTACCATGAAAGATTTTATAATTTTCCCCATGGTCTTGTATTTAACTCGTTATGTAGTGGATCAGAAGTTCGCTAATTTAAGTCTGGTTGTAAACAACTGGTTTTTAAGGGACAAGGAATTCCTTCGTTATGACTGTCTCAGGAAAGATAGGAATAAAGGAGGTCTCATGTTGTAGATTTACATACTTTTTTACACTTTATCCTTTTTTCTTTTAAAGCGCAGTTGTAATTCCAATCTCGTAATCTGATGCGGGCCACAGTTTCTCTTTCTCACACCATTCAATTATTTCCAATTTTTTTTTTTCGATACTTAGCACAACACGTTTTCTGTTAACACCCGTAGAAGACATTTTATATACAAGTTATATTATAGAACGGCAATTTGAACAGTAGACAATGCTGTGTAACGATAAAGGCTTGTAATAACACTCTCTTGCAGTAACTAATATAATGTACAAAACAGTACTCCATATAAGTTATTTATTTCTGAAGAAAAAGCGCGAGAAATACAGTTGGATAATCCTCCAATCGGTTAATAGGGTGACGGATAATCAGGGTTCTACTGTACTTGTAATTACTTTTTGTTGTTTTTTTTTTAAATACTGAATTATAGGTAATTGTCCCAATTGTTAAAGTTTACATAATTTTTCTTTAAATTTATATTTAATTTATTCCTGATAGATGTATGTAAAATATGATACATGCTTTTCATATTTTTGAGAAAAAAAAAATTACCCTTTTAATTTTTCAATTTTTTTTAAATTTATCACATCCTCGACACATTATGACTGAAACACTTTCAATAGCAGAAAACACTTGTGTCGGTATACTTCATATGCTTTTGTGGACTTCTGTGTAAAATTTCACTGAGTTGGAGAAAAACTGCATTCATTAAAGCATTTTGAATGTTACTAAATGTTGAAAATTGGAAAATCGAGAAAACTAGTATCAAAATACAGCATGTATATGATACATACTATCAATATCCTTCCTTCCTACACACACCACACACGTTTTTCTACCACATACATTTTTCTCCTACATAACGCGAAATGTGAACTGAATGAAAAGTAAAATTAGTTAGAATGAAGAAAAAAGTCCGTCAGAATGACGGCTGAGTGTCAATGTGAAGTTCTGTAGCTCCACACACGTACTGATTGCTTTAAATTGGGGCTTTAAATTGTCATAGGGCCAAAATAAGCACAGATTTAGAAAACTGAAACATTATTTTATTTTTCAGAGTTAAAAACAATATTTACGTTATTTTCACTGATTCATAGCTTTAATATGTTTGTCTAACTATTTATTGGTTCATTATCCAGTTTTTATTTTATAAGTGAACTTGTGACTTCCTGACATGATAATATTAATTCCTAACATGGATGAATGGCAAATCGTCATTAAATGAAGTACAGAAATAATTTACAGATAGCTAAAAATTATGGCCCTAACTTTAGCCTATCTAAAATCTTACAGATAAATCCAACAATTTTCCAAGCAGAAACTTCCTAAACACTTTTGCGCTCGAAATATCCTGTATAAAGAGGTAAAGTACTAGAATAGTTATCCTATCAAACAGTCAAACAGTACTAAAAGTTCAGAGTTCCCGTACATTTGAGTCTAAGCTTATCTGGGAATATTATGATATCCTCTTTCAACTGGCAGAACACAAGGTCACACTTATTTGGTTGCTGGGTTATTTAGGAGTAGAAGATAATGAGTATGCTGATCACCTCGCCAAAATGGAGCTCAATACCAGTTGTGAGACCAGAGCCATTTTGTGGCTATTCTAAGAGCCGTTTAAAAGTGGAAATATGGACCAGGGAGTAATATAAAACTGCTCTTACTGTGAAATCATTCCCAGACTTAAGACAAGCAAAACATTGTGTAACTTTCAACAGAGGACAAAGCAACTTTGAGTCTCTGCAGACCAGAATTAAGTTCTATTGGCGCACTCACTAGACACTAGTAACCCCTTAACCCTTAGGAGCTGTGCATCCATTATAGTGGCCAGCTAGTATTATGGTCATGACGTGATATAATATGTTATAAATTGTATGTTATATATAAAATACGTTGATATTCTTTAATTTTATATAACATTAAGGACATTGTACTTGTTTTTTTTTTTCCTTAAAAAAGGAGCAAAATCATTTCAACTGCCATCAACTGACCCCATCAACTGATTGAATAATTTCAATGAAAAATTGTCCCGGGCCAGGTATCAATCCTGAGATCCTCCGCTTAGTGCACGTTGCGGTGTCGTGTATATTTCCTGGGATAGCTCAGTTGGGAGAGAATTCGTGTGCTAAGCGAAGGGTCCCGGGATCGATACCCGGCTCCAGGACAATTTTTCCTTGAAATTATACAAACCTGCTTTACAGGGAGTTATAGACTGACAAATCGAACTGAAACCCTGACCGAGTTACTACGTGAGCGCTGGCTGTCTTGAGGAGGAGCAAGTGAGAAAGCACGGGGGGGGGGAAGGGAGAGAGCACTATGTACTTGCTGGTCCACTCACAGTTTGTCAAACCTGCTAACAAAAGCATTAAAAGGTTGACTAGTTGCCTGCAGTGCTAGCATAATGCAACCTTCCTAGCTGACAGTCGAGGCAAAAATGAAGAATCCGTTATTGTGGTAATACTGGAGAGTGGTTCTTCTATTGGTCGCGATGCCCACACTCACCCTCTCAGATATTTACATGGTGATTGGTGACTGAATGACGAGGAGCGAGGGAGATAGAAGAAAGAAAGAAAGAGAGAGATTCCAGAAGTTGGCGTGTTTTACGGGGTTTCACTAGAAGTTGTCAAACTATACTAACCTGAAAGCCAGATTTGCATAACATTACACTGTTTTACATGGGCCCTCCCCATCCTTTACCACAAGCTCAATTGACTGCAGTGGCTGGGATGCGAACCTGCGATCTTAGGGACGATATGCTGGCCGGACATATCTTGTGCGCCTTAAACTGCTCGGCTAACTAACTCAACACGAATTTACCCAATTATACAGGTATACGAACCCCTGGTTAAGAGTTAGACATTTGCGTGCAATAGTGGTATAAGTCTTCCGGCTTCTAAGGGTTAATCATCTTAAAATATGAGTACAGTAATCTTCTGTATCAAAAGGGATATGTTCCGAATCCTATTGCACATATGCATAACTGCAGATAATAGCAAACCTAATAGATAAGTATTTTTTTCTTTAACATACATACTATACCTGTGATAAAATTTAATTAAATTGCAAACAATAAGACATTTGAGAAGCAAATAATAATAAATAGATTGTACAATTGGGTTCAAAAAGAATGGGCAGACACTTGGTAGTTTAAATGTAAAGTTTTTAAATCAGGTTAACACGATTAAAAGTCACTGTATTCGAAGGCAATACTGTGATGTTTGTTCCGGTTGATTCTTTGATAGTGATCCGTCTACAATGCAGCAAGTGCTACGAGGTGGTGAAGTGTAGTAGTAAGGTTTCTGATTTCGGAACCAGAGGTTGTAAGTTTGCTTCCTGGCAGGTTGATTTTTTTATTGTATTATTTTATATTTTTAATGACAAGTGTTAGTGGAATTAGTTAATAAACTTGGTTATGCAAGCCTTGCAAACATATTATACCCCATTTGTTCTTGGGCTATTATTAGGCGCGACCTGGCCTGTATACAAAATTAATAGTTTTTTTGCTTCCTCAAAAAATCAGAAGCACGTCAAATATAAATAAACAAAAGTTATGCAGAAACATATATATAAACAAAAAAAAAAACCTTGTGGTATGAATTAGTATTTTCGTCCAAAAACCACCTGCTTCAACAACTGCCCTCATTCTGCGTGACATGGAGTCCACAAGATTATGGAATAGGTCTACATCCATGGCCACCTATTCCCACACATCTAATACTCTGTCCCACAATTCGTTTGCTGTTTGTACAGGTGGTTCTGCCCAACATTTTCAATCGGATTCATATCAGGTGAATTTGGAGGCCATTCAAGCAGGTCGACATCAGGCATCCTTGTAAACCCTCTTTGAATGCGATTGGCAGTGTGTACTGGGTGGTTTGTTCCATCTGGATACCATTCTCGAGCAGAAGGAATCATTACATTTGCCGAAATGTGTTCACATACTTCTGCCTTAAACTGACTGTAGATGCGTTCTAGAGCCTTTGCCCCAGTGTATAACATCACCCCCAACACGCAACGCTCACATGATCCGACCTGTGAAGTCTTCTCACGAGGCATTCATCGTGTCAGTGGCCATCCATACGATACACACGGGCAGGACCATAAGCGCTACTGGAGACAACTACCTCATCGGAGAAAATGACATTTCTCCAGTCGAAGTCCTGCTGGATAGTATATCATAAGGTAGACGGTCCATGACGTGATCCATTTTCAAATGTTTTTTCGTCGCAGTTCGACAAGACCTTATGCCATGCTCTCTAAGACGTCTCCTCATGGTTAGTGGGGAAAGTTGGACGCCATCTTCAATTCAAAGGCACTTTGAAAAAGGTGGTATTCAACTTCTCTGATTAAGATGACATCCTCTTCCCTTGTAGAGATGCTCGGCTGACCAGGAATTGGACGATTCAAAATTGTACGAACTGGAAATATAAAAATTAGAGATTTATCCTTTGAAGAGGTGGAAAAAATTCAAATATATTGGTGCAACAGTAACAAATATAAATGACATTCGGGAGGAAATTATACGCAGAATAAATATGGGAAATGCCTGTTATTATTCAGTTGAGAAGCTTTTGTCATCTAGTCTGCTGTCAAAAAATATGAAAGTTAGAATTTATAAAACAATTATATTACCAGTTGTTCTGTATGGTTGTGAAACTTGGACTCTCACTTTGAGAGAGGAACAGAGTTTAAGGATGTTTGAGAATAAGGTTCTTAGGAAAATATTTGGGGCTAAGAGGGATGAAGTTACAGGAGAATGGAGAATGTTACACAGTGCAGAACTGCACGCATTGCATTCTTCACCTGACATAATTAGGAACATTAAATCCAGATGTTTGAGATGGGCAGGGCATGTAACACGAATGGGTGAATCCAGAAATGCGTATAGAGTGTTAGTTGGGAGGCCGGAGGGAAGAAGACCTTTGGGGAGGCCGAGGCATAGATGGGAGGATAATGTTAAAATGGATTTGAAGAAGGTGGGATATAGATTATGAAACTGTCTGTAATCAAAATCCAATTTCTGGGAGTTACGACAGTATTATTCTACAGATGCGATATATATCTTAATGTCATCTATCATCTGATATCTTCTGTTCCGAACACTTCTCACGTTCACCATTCCTTCCAGTGCATCTTTTAGTAGGCAGTGACCCAACCGGTTCCTTTTTCTCTTTCTGATCAGTTCCAGCATCATTCTTTCTTTGCCCACTCTCTCCAACACAGCTTCATTTCTTATTCTGTCTGTCCACTTCACACGGTTCATCCTTCTCCATATCCACATTTCAAATGCTTCTAGTTGCTTCTCTTCACTTCGTCTTAATGTCCATGTTTCTGCTCCCTACACTGCCGCACTTCATACAAAGCACTTCACTAGTCACTTCCTTAGTTCTTTTCCAGAAGTCCGCAGAAGATACTCCTTTTTCTATTAAAAGCTTCCTTTGCCATTGCTATCCTCCTTTTGACTTCCTGCAGCAGCTCATGTTATTGCTTATAGTACAGCCCAAGTACATATTTGAAGCTGTCCACTTGCTCTACTGCTTCATTTACTATTCGCACATTTATCTTCTTTATTTTTCTTCCGATAACCATTGTCTTCATCTTATTTGCATTTATCTTCAGCCCATGCTGTCATTTAGCTTCAGTAGCATATCCCTTAGTGTCTCCTCTTCTTCTAACAGAGCCACATTGTCAGCATATCTTATGCACTTTATTATTCTTCTTCCTACTATCACCCCATGTTCTGAAAAAAAAAAAAAAATATATATATATATATATATATATATATATATACAGTAAAACCTCCCTAAAAAGGAAACGCGATCATTCCAGAATTTTTTTTTCCGTTTTCACAGGTTTTCGTTTTACAAAGGATTGAGTTTCGGCAAAACTAAGACTAGACTACTGCAATATGCTCACTGTAGGAAGAACACAATGAAGAAATAATTTGAAATAAAAGTTACAACAGTACATGCAAAGTGAATTTTATTTTCATAATTATTAACATACGTAATTGCAGCCCCCTGCTCTCTCCCTCCCTCCTCCCCCTCTTCCTCCCTCTCTCCCTCTCTTTCTCCCCTCCCAATCACCCTTCCCCTCTTCCCCTCCCCTCCACAATCTCTCCCCTCCCCTACCCCTCTCTCCACACACCTTCCCCTCTCTCCATCCACCTCCCCCTTCCCCACCCCTCCCCCTCGCTCTCACCCTCCCTCCCTCTCCCCTCCCACTCACCCTTCCCCTTCCCTCCACCCATCTCTCCCTACCCCTCTCTCCCCACCCCTTCCCCCCTCCCCCTACATCTCCCCTCCCTCTTTCCCCTCCCACTCTCCCTCTCTCCCTCCCACTCTCCCTCTATCTTCCTCCCCCTCTCTCCCTCCCTCCCCCTCTCTCCCACTCTCTCCCTCCCTCTCCCTCCCTCCATCTTTCTCTCCCTCTCCCTCCCTCTCTCTCTGTCTCTCTCTCTCAAAAGAAACTAAATTGACACTACACTACAATTATTGACAGTTTTATTCTACTCGCACTGTCATTTATCAGTGTAGTGGCTTACTGAGAATAAATGAACGAAAATGCAAGAGGGTTGGAAGAAGTAAGGGTACATGGGGTCAGTAACCTCCGCGCGACCGTGCCAATAAGCACAGAATAGTGGCATGGTTAGAGAAGCTTCACACCCCAACACCTGACAAAGAATAGCGAAAGCCTTCCAGATCATTGCGTGTACAGTCACACAAAAAAAATATGCCATGCTTCGTAAAATATTATCGCAAAATTAAAAATGATTTGATAGAATTTAAAAACAGTTACGCTTAAAATTATCTGTTTGAGTCAATTTTTTTTTTTACTTAAATGGTGTCCAAAAATTATTCCGTTTTCGTGTTGGCAGTTTTCCATTTTAAAGTATTATTTTACATAGGAAATCATTGTTACAAAATTTATTTTTCGTTTGTGCAGGTTTCCTTCTTATAGAGGGTACGTTTTAGCAAGGTTTTACTGTACATTTATTTGATAAATTGTTTTACTGTTTACTTAAATACATGTGAAGAAAAAAGATACATTTTTTGCAGTTAAATGACTCTTATATATGCAACTTTTTCAGGGACAGCTCCAATATTTGCTTCGATACCTGGTCTCTCTCAAGACTCTGGTGGGTCTCAGGATGGCGGACAAGGTAGGACAAATTCCTCACTTTAATATGTTAGCATCAGTGCTCAGATACTGGCCCACATTTAATTAATTTTTCTGTAGTTATATTTCACGAAAACTTTAAACAGTACTTAGCAGTTTCTGCAGGAAAACCCAGTCAGGTAATCAACCCAAGTGTGAATCGAATCCATGTCTGAGTGCAACTCTGAATCAGCAGGAAAAATGTGCTACCACCACCTGAGCTACACCAGTGGCCACTACTATTGTTCAGCTTTCGGCTTGCAAGCACATAAAAACCCAGCCATGGAAGTTATTTACAATTCCCTTTTTTTGTCGAGGGTGAGGAACAGAAAGGGCGTGAACTTTTTAACTTCTGATCAGTAGAGATATGCAAGGAAACAAATCCTACTTTAGGACCATCTTAAACTGCAGAGTGTTATTACAGTGAGATAAAATACAATTTCATTGAAGGTTTCAGTAATTATTTCCTTTTGAATAACATGTAATGCGTAAATACGTGTACAACATAATATTGCCACTCATCATATGCATTAATGTTTCTATGACTTAAATTTTGATGATGGGCCATTTTCAATATTGGTGAGTTAAGAAATTAACATATTTTTTAAAACTTATTCATTCTTACTCTATTTGTGAATTTGTATTAATTGAGAGTTCATTTTTAATAGCAGAAAAACAGAAACGAGAGAGCAATTTCTATTTTTTTTAGTTCTTTTGTGTTTATTATCTGCCCCATACAGTCCACTGCCTTCAATTTATTATCTTTTAAGATCCTTTTTTAACTTCTAGGACATTTGTATGCAAATTTAATTTTGGTCATTTTTCAGCTGTTTTTAGGCCATCAACGTCCACTCCCTAGTAATCACTAATTAATAACTTTTTTTTTGCTCTCGAGATTCATTTAAATTCTTTCTTATAGAAGCACGAAGTGTAACAATACCAGTGTAATTGAAATTCCATTGTTCCACATAATCTAGAACATTGTCAACACAGTCCAAAATTGTTCATTCATTCATTTATTTTATTCCATAGAACTTACATGAGCAATGAAGCTTTAAGATGTGGAACATGTCAACATTTTACAATATTACAATTACAATTTTTACAAATTTTTATAGTTTTAAATTTAGTAATTTTCTACAATTTTTACAATTTTGTACAATTTTTTTACATTTTGGCGAGATGTAGTGAGATGTGTGCATCTTCTCTTTCTGCTAGCTCTTCCTCTTCCTAACCATACATTTCCTTCTATATGTCAGTCACTGTATCGGTGATATCTTCTTCTGTTATAAATTGAAAACCTGGTTCACACGCATTCACGCACAACCACTCTTGAACATTTTCACTGTCCATATTTTTGAAGTTCTTCAATGTGAAAAATCAACGTGATGATACCAGATGATTAATTTTCTTGTGTGGGAAACCCTGGAATTTGTTATCTTCAGCTCCTCAGCCATCATGCTACAGTTAGTTCATTGAGTCATTCATGTAATGAAACACATTACTGAGTCCAACAAAGGGAGCAGTTTCCTTTCATGGGTCATGTATCTGCCCTGCTTATTATTATAAATTATTGCATTTACATACACTATATAGAATACGAGAAGAATGCGAATCATTAAATCCAAAATATATACGACTAGGAAAGAATAAATATATGAACACTATACTGTTTGCAGATGACCAGGTTCTACTAGCAGATTCTGAAGAACGACTACAAGAAAACATTACAAAGTTAAATACAGTTTTGAAAAAATACAACATGAACATCTCCAAGAACAAAACCAAAGCAATGGCAATTAAAAGAGTTAAAGTGGTAATAGATGGAAATATAATAGAACAAGTAAATAGTTTTAAATACCTTGGATGTGTTATATCTATATACCAAATGAATAAAGATTTAGAGGAGAATGTGCAAAAGTATAATAAGCTAAATGGCTGTATTAAGAGATACCTAGGAAAAAACATGAGAACAGAAGTAAAGTTAAGGATGTATAATGTAATCTCAAAACGCGCCCTACAATACGGGAGTGAAACTTGGGTTATGAGGGAGGAAGATAAGAGACGGATCGAGACTTCGGAAATGAGATTTCTGAGATCAATGCTTGGTGTAACACAGAGGGATAAACTAAAAAGCGAAGATATAAGGAAACAACTGAAGTGCGAAAGGATGGTCGAAGAGATTCAGAAGTACCAGAATACATGGTATAACCATATCAAGAGAATGTCCCCTGGACGTCTCCCGAGGCAAGCATACTTTTATAAGCCTACCGGCAGATGAGACGTTGGCCATCCAAGGAAGAGATGGATGGAACAAATATTCCTTTAGTTTCGGAACGGGACAAAAACCCAATCCTTGAAAGGAAGAAGAAGGAGAAGAAGACATACACTATAGAGTACAATAAGGATAACACAAATTGTTGTGATCAATTATTACATTTGTTCAGTCAATCAGTAATCATTTCCTCAGTTTTGTCTGGTCGTCAGTTGAGAAATATACATAATTATAATCCTTATAAACTTAATTACGAAAGGATTTGCGTCAAGAAGGAAAGTGGAAAGAGGTAGCTTGTTACAGACTTATTTTTATACCAAGGTTACCCTGAGACTTGCGCATTGGAATTCAATTTCAAGTTCAATTCACATATATTCAAATTTTCATGGCACAAATAAAATAAACTATAGTGTTGCATGGATAACCTACAAACTAGATAATCCACGCATTATCAGTAGAGAGTTTGGTGTTTAAAAAGTTAGGAGTGATGTTCCATACTTAATTAACATATTATAAAATCCAATGGCAGGTACTTGACTTCGCATCATTCATCAGACATTTCATATATGAGCAATGTGCCAAAGCTATAGTTCTTTTTGCCTTCATAGGGATTGCTTTCAGTGCAATGGCGGAATGCAAATATGGAATATGGGAGTACTGCGTGAAAACCTTCCAAGCACCATCTGTCTACCACAAATTCCACTTGAACCCATCATGATTCGAACCCAGGTTACCAGTATGGAAACCCAATGCTCTAGCTGTTCACCCAACAGTGCTCCTATATAAAAAATGTCATAAGACATAATGGCCATCAGAAGATAACATATAACAAAATGATGGCCAATTGAGGGAGTTAGTTACAAAGTTATATTGTTAGGACTTACTTTTGTCTGGTGAATATGTATGATTTCTTTTGTTTTTATAACATATAACAAAATTATGATTCATTGAGGGAGTTAGTTACAAAGTTACATTGCTAGGACTTACTCTTGTCTGGTGAATATGTATGATTTCTCTTGTTTTTATAACATATAACAAAATTATGACCAATTGAGGGAGTTAGTTACAAAGTTACATTGCTAGGACTTACTCTAGTCTGGTGAATATGTATGATTTCTCTTGTTTTTATAACATATAACAAAATTATGACTAATTGAGGGAGTTAGTTACAAAGTTACATTGCTAGGACTTACTTTTGTCTGGTGAATATGTATGATTTCTCTTGGTTTTTTGAGGGAGTTAGTTACAAAGTTACATTGCTAGGACTTACTCTTGTCTGGTGAATATGTATGATTTCTCTTGTTTTTATAACATATAACAGAATTACGACCAATTGAGGGAGTTAGTTACAAAGTTACAAAGTTATATTGCTAGGACTTACTCTTGTCTCGTGAATATGTATGATTTCTCTTGTTTTTATAACATATAACAAAATTATGACCAATTGAGGGAGTTAATTACAAAGTTACATTGCTAGGACTTACTCTAGTCTGGTGAATATGTATGATTTCTCTTGTTTTTATAACATATAACAAAATTATGACCAATTGAGGGAGTTAATTACAAAGTTACATTGCTAGGACTTACTCTAGTCTGGTGAATATGTATGATTTCTCTTGTTTTTATAACATATAATAAAATTATGACCAATTGAGGGAGTTAGTTACAAAGTTATATTGCTAGGACTTACTTTTGTCTGGTGAATATGTATGATTTCTCTTCTTTTTAAGTTAGTACTCCATGTGATAGACGGTATTTCCACATGGAAGCATTGAAAATAAATACTGAGAATCATATCCAGCGAACTAATGGAATACTATATTATGTAAGTAAAATATGTTGTACTTCTTGACGGGTCTTATTAATCTTCCATATGAATGAAAGTTGAGTTTTTGTACGTACACTGTACACCCACATAAAAATACAAATGTTGACCATTTTCTGAGCACTGATGTCAATTGTGACAACACAAGAAGTTATGTTCAGTTCACAAACTCTACAGTACCGGTACATTAACATATCGTGGTTTTGTTTTCTATGTGCTAAATGGGACTAATACCTTTCAAGGTAGAAAGTACAGAGTATAGTGAACTGACTAGCTGAATGTGCATGTCATCACGTTGCTGCTTCTTGATATCCTGGCACGTAAGACTTTTAAGATCAAACCTTGTCTACAACCAATACCACTACTGCTTTGAAAAGAAAGAAATATTGTGTGTTGTCCATTGTCATTGATACTTTCCACCATCATATGTTATGTTCAAGTATGAATGTGTGTTTGTTTTCAACATGTACCTAGACTCTGTTCCCTTGCACAATTTTGCGCATACACATTGTCTTGTACTTGCATTTTAATTAGTCTCACATATATTTGCCTGTATTTATTTGTGCCCTACGTGAAAGATACTGGCTAGAAAGATACTATGTCTGTAAAAGATTCGCATGTAAAATTTAAAAAATGATGCTATTTTCAAGAAATGCTTGGTCTACATTGAGATATATGAAAACAGTGCCAGATTGATGGGCAGGCCGAAATTTGAAATGTATTGTTACCTGCAAAATTAAATATTAATTATAAATTGCAAGTCTACATACTTTATTAAGTTTGGAATCTGCTTCTGAAAGAATTTGAAATTGTGATATATTGCATCATTGTCAGTTGCTGTTGCTATAAATGAAGTCATGGGAATATTAGTAGTGTTTATTCAGATTCTATAAAGTTGTATTTTCTTAATAAATTTGAATAACCAGGGTTGCCAGATGTCGTGGATTTTATTGGCGTGCCCTTTGTCTTGGATTGAATTATATTTTTCCCGGGATGTAAAAAAAAATGAAGAATAAAAATTTTGCTCATTTTTATAAATTGTTTTTAAAATTCCGTCTCCATTTTTGAAGACCCTGTCCAGCCAATGTTCAACTCGTCATCAATGCCACCTGGCACCTTCTATCCAGTTGTGTTGAAATAAAAACGATAATACTATATATAGTACAAATATGTATTAGATATTCAATATTCTTTACTCTCTTTGCAGTTGATTTATTATCTAGATAGGATTTAAACACAGTATCATGTATTTCTTCTGAATAGAACAGGGTGTAGTAGGTCATTATTTTTCCAGACTTTATCAATAATTCAAAGGAAATTTCACAATCTAGGACATATGAAGCAAAATTAAAAGTTTAGACACTGTATAATTAGTTGAAATGCATAAAAGAATAAAATCAGTTGTATTGCAAATTGAATTAATTCAAGTGTGTAGTCATGTTAGGTTAGGAACGCAGTATTATCATCTGTCCTGGCTTCCTGGTGAGAGAATCTGGCAACCCTGTGAATAACTTACACTTCCATTTCGTCATTGAGTATAAGCGGTTGAATATATCTTTACACAGAGACCATAATAATGCATGTGAAAAACATGACATGTATAGAAAAAAGTGGAATGTGAATAAATAATGAAAAGTGTTTACTTAATTACAATTTCCTCATAGTCATTTACGAGGGCTATTCATAAAGTAACTTCCGTTTATTTTTCACAAACCTGTGAATGACGCTACAGAATTGGGTTACAATACGTTTGAAAGTATACACTCTAGTTTATTTTTCCACATAGTTTCCAGTCACATTGAGACACTTGTCATAGCGTTTGGCAAGCTTTGAAATTCTGCAATCGTAGTATTCGGCCGCCTGCGACTGAAGCCAACCTAAGATGCTTGTTTTCAACTTTTCATCATCATCAAAGCGTTTCGAGCCAAGCCATGTCTTCATGTGCATGAAGAGATGGTAATCACTAGGTGCCAAATCTGGGCTATAGGGAGGGGGATCCAATACTTCCCAGTTGAACTCTTGCATTTTGGTCGCAGTACAACGCGCTATATGCGGCCGGGCGTTGTCGAGCAGGAAAATCACCCCAGAGTTCAACATACCACGACGTTTGTTTTGAATGGCCCTTTTCAACTATGTTAGTGTGTTACAGTAACTCTCAGCGTTAATTGTGGCATTCCTCTCCAAGAACTCCACTAGCAAAATTCCTTTTCTGTCCCAGAAGACAGTTGCCATGAGTCTCCTCGTGGAAAGTGTTTTGACGACACTTTGTGGGTTTTTTCGGGAAGTGAGTATGGCCCCACTGCATTGATTGAAGCTTTGTTTCTGCATTCACATACCGCACCCAAGTCCTATCTCCTGTCACAATCTGATCGAGAAAAGCATCACCTTCTCTTTCGTAATGCTCAAGAAAGGGCAGTGCTGCTCCCATCCGCTAAGTCTTTTGTTACTCGGAAAGGAGTTTAGGCACCCATCTGGCAGAAAGTTTCCTGTAGCTCAAATCTTCTGTAATCACTTTGTACAGAAGAGTACGACTAATCTGTGGAAAATCCTCACTAAGCTCTGACATGGTGAACCTGCAGTTTGCTCTAACCCTTTCGTCAACCAAACGAATCAGATCTGCATTCACGATACTCGGTCGATCACTTCTTTCTTCATCAAGGACATTGGTTCGCCCATTTTTGAACTTATGGCACCATTATCTTACGCTGCTTTCACTCATTACGTCTGGCCCA
The DNA here is from genome assembly GCF_040183065.1 of Periplaneta americana. Lineage (NCBI taxonomy): Eukaryota > Metazoa > Arthropoda > Insecta > Blattodea > Blattidae > Periplaneta > Periplaneta americana. The sequence continues at coordinate 207,185,256 of NC_091117.1, read as the reverse complement.
TAAACTTCACAAAGTTGGCGATGGATTTCACTAGCTTTACAGTTTTTGGCCACAAGAAATCTTATTACAGAACGTACCTCACACCTGGCGGGACTTGCGATTGCAGCACACATTTTGACAGCACGTGGCTCAGAGAGGAACAAAGACACGACCTTGACTCTACCGCTGCTCGACGCATACTGCTTCAAGGTACACTCCACCACAAGAGCGGCGCCACTGTCTCTGTTGTTATGCACACTATATGAAAACGGAAGTTACTTTATGAATAACCGTCGTAGATATTGTTATTACTTATTGTTGTGTTTTACATATGCAGACAGATTGAATTATTCGGTCTTGAGAATTTCTGTCTTATAACTGTCACAGTTACTTTCCAATATTCGACATCATTATCGTTGGGATGTTTTATATTTTTACTCTGACCTCTATCTTCATCATAAATAACTGAAGTTAAACTCATTGGTTTTTTCTGCTGCTTAGAAATGCATATTTATTGTCGGTTACTCTGGAGATAATGTACAGAAGGAATGTATCCTTCATCACTGTAGGTGCTGATTATATTAAAACTCAGATAAACATTCCAGTAGTCAGGTTATTACTAGAGTCCTGCGTTTGGTTACCTAAAGCCTCCCAAGCGACCTGCAGCAGTTAGGTGTATGTACGGAGTATAGATCGGCAGCACCAGAGCTTACGGCACAGTTCAGGTCTACTGTTCAGGAAACATTTGACATTTCATTCATTTACAGTAGCTTGGGCGATTTACTAGTTCACAGCCAGCTGCAACTGAACTGTACCACATTTTGCATTCCCTGGACTTGAGTATTCTTCAGAGCTTCACATTTAGAGTGGTCAGAGGATTGTCTAGACATAAATATGCTGAAAGTGAAGTGTTTATGCCGAAGCTGTGATTCTTTTGATTCTGAAAGCAATTTTCGCTAAAGACTTTGGAAAGAAATATTTTATTTATTTATTTATTTATTTATTTATTTATTTATTCTGGTGTAGTTAAGGCCATCAGACCTTCTCTTCCACACCACCAGAAATAAAAACACAATAACAGAAATAAAAAGGAAAAAAAAAACACTATAAACAAAGTAAAGTCACACAAAAATATACACAGGTTGCAGTCACACAAACTTTAAATGAGTGATTAAGTATAATTAATTGTATCCTAAGTAATTAACTAACATAAACAAGAAACTTACGATTTTAATCTAGAGTAAAAAACACAAATCAACACTTCTAGCAATACCTAAAAAGCATTAAATAAGACAAAATTTTCCAATTTAATTTTGAATTGTGATAAAGTTCGGCAGTCCCTGACGTCATTAGGTAACGAATTCCAGAGACGAGATATTTCTACAGTGTAGGAGGATGAGTATAAAGACGTTCTATGATGAGGGATAGAAAGAAAGAAGTGCTTGATGTCGGTTTCGAAGAGTTGTAAGAAATTGAAAGCGCGATAAGAGATAATCCAGAGTAGAAGTATGCATGATTCTAAATAGAAGAGACAGTGAATGTATTGTTCTTCGTTCCTTCAGATGCACCATGAAAGTAACTGGAGGGAAGGTGTTATATGGTCAAATTTACGAGTATTGCAGATGAATCGTATGCACACATTATGAACACGTAGTTTCTCAGTTAAGAATGAACTTATATTAGTTAGTAAGGAATCGCAATAATCAAAATGGGGTATTACAAGCGTCTGTATAAGATTCTTTTTTAGACTAAGTGGTAGAAATTCTTTTATATGAAACAAGGTACCAGTGGAAAAATATTTATCTGTAAACTGCGAAATTGATGTGATGGCTGGAAAGAAATTTGATGTGCAACAAGATTTTGACACAACAGATCTCAAGAACAGTGTCAAACAACATTGTATCAACAAAGCAGACAACGACTTTTGTTTGATGTAACTTCATATTTTACTTTGACATCTGCTCAGTTATCTCACTTTTCAAAAGATTTATTTTATGATCTTTGCCAACATTCCTCTCAATAAAGTGAGTGGTGGACATTTTAAGACATTTGATAGTTGATAGAACAATTTTTTCCCTTGAAATTATTCAAATCTGCTTTAAAGGAAGCTTTACCTGAAAGACTAGATTTGCATAATATATACGTCACTGTGTACGTTAACAGAAAACCACAATTCCAAGTCACACAGAGATTGTGTGCACTCGATGTGGATCTCTGGCATTTCGTCAGCCCACGCGAGTTGTGTGGATATAAAGGGAGAAGTTGAGACGGTGTCGGTTGGAGTTTCCGGGTAGCTCAGTTGGTAAGAGCGCTGGTACATTCAACCAGAGGTCCCGGGATCGATACCCGGCCCCGGAACAATTCTTCCCTTGAAATTATTCTCTCTGATTTCGTCACTTTTCAAAGGACGTGCATCACTTGCACTACTTGTAGCTTGCTCACACTCCATGGCAATGACTAAATTGTGCGCCATACTCGAGGGCTCTTGGCCAGACTTTGATTTCCTGTTGGGTTTCCAGCTCTGATACATCATCTGATTGGTTGGTTCTCCATTCTTATATTTAGATTGCCTGCAGTTATTAAATGATCTGAGTTGCTTGTTTTGTTAATGATCCTTTGTAGCTAATTCTTCATAATGGTCATCTGTTCATTTCTGCAGGTGCATATACTCCAATTACTGCGATAAATTTTCTCAAAAGTTTCAATTTGACTTTTAAAATTCTTGAGGATATCCATTGGTAATCTAATATTCTTTTACTCGTTCTTTCTTGACCAACATTGCTACTTCAGAGCAAGCACATTGTGTTTTTTAACTCGTGAATATATCATTATATTAATTACTCGTATTTTCCTAAATCTGTTGAAACCTTTTCCCTAAACTTTTTAGTTTCTGTTAGTATACAAATGTCAATCTTTCTTTTCCCTGATTTTGAGGTCAATTCCTCTTCTTTGTCGTTTATTCTTATAAGTTATAACATTCCAAATCATTGTACTATATTCAATACCTATGCTGTCATAGATTAGAAAAATCCTTTATTTCTTGCGAGTAATTGTGTTTCTCCTGAACAGGTTACCAGTTTCTTGCAGGGTAGTCTAGTAAAGGGGTTTCGTGGTATAGCCTCTGAACAGGCTTTTTTTTTATGACATTTCCTCCATATACAGGATGAGTCAGGAGGAAAGGTACATTGTGTGAGGGGTGATAATATTGGTGATTCTGAACAAAAAAGTTTATATGAACATATATATGCCTTGTTCTTAGCAATATCTGACATATAGCTGTTTGAAAATCAGGGGTGTCAGTCTCTTGTTCTTCATCAGCACTCACATGCAAATGCAACCAAAACGACATTAGGTTGTAGTAGGATCAGTGAAACATATCCTGTGTGTTGGATTGGTCGTGGTGGAGTCATTTCTTGGCCACCAAGGTCACCCAACCTTACTTCATTGGATTACTATGTGTGGGGTTGGTTTAAGAGTGAAGTCTACAAGCGCAAAGTGGAAACAAGGGAGGAACTTCTCGATCGCATTTTACATGCTTGTGCTCAAGTAAAGAAATGTCTGAATCAGCTCAGATCAGCAACACAGCAGTTGTCTACAAGAACTGCAAAGTGCACTGAAGTTGACGGTGGACTTTTTGAACATGTCCTGTAAAGAAAAGTACGCAATTAAACAGAACATACGGCAACACTGTTTTAATTTACTATCACCTGCACTTTTTCCATTCCTCATTGTTTCCATTAGTTTTCTCTGAAACCGTTAAGAACAGATGTCCATATAAACTTTTTTTTGTTCAGAATCACCAATGTTATTACCCCTCAAACCATGTAGGACTACCTTTCCTCCTGACTCACCTGTATACTGCTATGATTTGGCCATCAGAGCCTCTTCTGTGGAAATGGGGTTCACCACAAGAAGGCGAGGATGACATTTGGGTAGGAGACGTTATAGGCTTAACTACCATTTTAAATTAATAAGTACTTGCGCTTTGTTAATGATTCTATCTATACTAATAATAAATCTGTAGCCGAAATTTTTCTGGTAATTTTCGTTTTTCCAAAAATATTTTGTCCTAACATGTATAATTAACATCCTGAAACCGAAAATCGCTTTTTTGAAATGTTTGTATGTATGTATGTATGTATGTATGTATGTATGTCTTTCTGCCTGTCTGGATGTTTGTTACCTTTTCACGCGATAATGGCTGAACCGATTTATATGAAAATTGGAATATAAATTAAGTTCGTTGTAACTTAGATTTTAAACTATATGACATTCAAAATACTTTATTTAAAAGGGGGGTTATAAGGGGGCTTGAATTAAATAAATCGAAATATCTTCCTTATTATTGATTTTCGTGGAAAATGTTACATGACAAAAGTTTCTTTAAAAATGATTTCCGATAAGTTTTATTCTAAGCAAAATTTTGATAGGACTGATATTTAATGAGATAAATGAGTTTTAAAATTAAAATAACGATGCCACCTATTGGCGTGCAATGAAATAGAAACAAATGACTTCGCCTATAAGGGGCCTTGGACAACAGTAATCGAAATCTATTAAACATAGCCTACAGAGAATGTTTCTGTGTTTGTATGAAGTAATATCGAAAGCTAATTAAGCATTTGTATAATTAATTACTATTTCATCATTGGAAAGTGTAGTTTCTCTAGATGGACATAATACTATAATGTTACCACAGTAACTTCCGAGTGAATTGAGGACAGGTAAGATTAAAATAGCTTCTTATGCACAGAAAACTTGATAGAAATAAATATAATTGCATATCACTATATATGCTGTATCACTATTTAAGTTATTTGAAGGGTTCAGAACCATAGTGGGCCAAGTGCCATTTACTGAAAACGTAAAAAACAAGGGTTAAAATTAAGTTATTACCATAATTGAATGGAAACATATAGCAAGTAATATAAACTATACACATTAAAACTAAATGATATGTCAATCTTCATTAAACTATGGTTGCATGTAATAAAAATTAATAAACATGTTAAAGGAATTGTCATTGCACCAATTGAGTGGTCTCTGGATCAAAATGATCGCATTTTAATTTTTTTTAAAACAATTTAATTTAAGTAACATATTAAACGATTTATCCTTCTATCAAACACGAATGTATCCTGGACCAAATGTCCTATTTTAATTATGTAATTACTTTATATTTATTTCTAACGGGTGCAGCGGAGCGCACGGGTACGGCTAGTTTATAATAATGAAAGAAGTTCACACCTAATAAATACTGCCATCTGAATCGATGTGAGTACTGTATGTGTATGTGAAAGACGTATTTTCATTGATTGGGACATGGACACACACATTGCATATTCATTATTAAGTAGAGTATATCTTCATTACGTGCATTTTAAAATTATTCACTATTTGTAATTTTTATATGAAAAAATAATTGAATACATTTTACAGTAACACCAGCCTAGATATCAAGAAGTATTGCATAATATGTGCATGCTAAATCTTATGGTGAAACTTGAATTACAGGTCAGGGCTTGAAATCTGGGATTGAAAGAAGTTCATACCATGCTTATTCCAGTACATATTTTCCCTGTGCGTTTGCTAGAATGTATGTACTGTGTTCTATGGGGAAATTTTTCAGGCTCTGACTGTAAATAGTTAAATTATGTGGTGAAGGGATTCTGGATGTGTTGGTGGGTGATTGGATCCAGAACTATCAATTCGTGTGAGCCTTCAGTAATTTCAGTTCATAATGCAGTTTATGACATCAAAATCATGCAAACCCATGTTTTAAACTGTACATTCTATGCTGCTATATTGAACTTAATTTATTAGCAAGTATATCATTCTTTCTCTTTTCTACTTAGATGGTAATAGAAGGTTACATAAGGGGTGGCGAGAGTTAGGAGATACAATGTTCAGCGTGTAAATGTAACATTTTTATTTTTGCCATGTATTTTTAGAAACGAGAATACATTATTAGATTTTCTTTTTCCTTAAAATTTGAAGATTATTATATATGCTACCAATTAAAGTGAATGTATTCATATCAACTGTAGTCTTTTTGTAAATAACAGTTTAAAGAAATGCTTGAAGAAATTAAATTAATCATAAATGATAAAATACATTTTTTCATTAGACATAAGAAATATATCTGAATGATCGAACATATACGCATCATGTTCTATATTAGCTTTGCATATATAAACTGAGCTCATTGACGATTCAGATCTACACATATAGCTTGGAATGATATTTATTGCCTTCATGAAACGTTTATAAAATTTCTTACATATATTATTAAGATATTACAATCATTTTCTGTGTTTTTCAAATACAAATTTTGTGTGTGATTTACTCGTAAATTAATGTTTCACAAAGTTAATGTCTGTGTTTGAGTACCGGTTAATTGAATTATGTAAATCCATCGCTAGCACCTAGGTTTAAATCTTTAATCAATTAAACATTAACTTGTTCATTTGCCCTGTGTGCTACCAATCATGCTATGAAATGAAATGTAACATCATGTTCTGATATGACTGTAGGCCTGTTCATTATATTTTTGTATGCTAAATAGAAGCAGTTGGATGAGAAAAATTTCCCTATTTCTTTCGTCAGTGTGCATTCTGTAATTATCTCAATTTGCATGGTGCTCCTCTCTCCCATCCTTTGTCCACAGAGAATTCTTGTAATAAACAGACTTCTCTGTATTTTGCTTTTACTACGTAAATAATTTTTTTTCTGATACATGTTCTTGTTTGAATGCACAGAGAATTCTTGTAATAAACAGAATTTGTTATATTTTGTTTTTATTGCATAAGCAAGGTTTTCTTTTCTGAAATTTATTCTTATTTGAATGTCAAATTTGTAATACTCTTAGAATCTCCTCCTTCCATTCCCCACATTGGTATCAAGCAAGTTTGTATAAAAATATAGAATATTCCTGTTCTCAACATTATACAGGGTGTAACTAAATTTGTGTCAAATATTTCGGGGATGTGTTCCTAACACCAAAACATTACAAAAAGTTCACATGAACATTGGTCTCAAAATAATTTATTTCAGAGTTACAAGACAAAATTTAATGTTACAAAAATTGCTCGAAGTGGCTTCCTTCTGCTTCGATGTGTCCCCTAAACCTGCGTTACATGCTCTGGTGTACTCTGTTGAAAATTCCTGGAGTGTTTCGTATTTCGTGAAATCCAGTTTGGATACGTTCTCAGAATATCAACATTAAGTACAAGAGTCGCATAAACCAGTGACTTTAAATGTCCCCAGACGAAGAAATCCATTGGATTAAAATCAGGCGATCGAGCAGGCCATGCAATGAATCCCCTTCGACCAATACATCTTTGGGGAAATCAATCATTAAAAAAGTTACGAACTATCAGACTGAAATGAGCTGGAGCAGCATCGTGTTAAAACACATTCATTGGATGACGTTCAGAAGCACATCTTCAATTAAATGATGCAAATAATTTTGTTCTGTTCACTCACAGAATACATTTTCTTCACAAAAAACCACCAAACAATCAGCGGTCAATGGAGGGACAAATCCTTTAATAACTCCCTAACGAATGGTTTTTGGACTCATGTTCTTATTAACTTTTTTAATTGTTTTGATGTTAGGAACACGTCCCTGAAATATTTGACACCAATTTAAATACACCCTGTATATGATGACTTCTCTATTTAAAAAATAAGTTACCCTATATATAACATTCAGAGCTGTAAATAAGATTTTGTAAACTATTTATGGATAGTTGTGTGTATGTGCCCTTATTTCTTGTATGTAAGTGTATACAGTATATACATTGTACACGCGTATTCTAAGTTTATGTGTGTTACTGTGGTGTTTTGTGTTGTTAAGTTAGGCTTAGGTTATTCTTGTGTTGCGCATGTGGGCATATGGTGATTTGATCAGTGGTTTGAAACGATAAATAAAAGAGAGAGCCATTGCAGTGCAAACCAGTGCACAATATTTATGATATTGTCAGGCATAGTGCTCATTATCATGTAGAGTAGTTGTGATACTTACTTAACCAATTTTATGAAAGGAGGTGCTAAAACTGGTCGCCTTCATTGTCCACAAATTTTTGAACGTGTCCATCACTAGGGGCAGTGATTTTTAGCAATTTAAAATCAGAAATTTAGGATTTTGATTTTGACATTTGCATTTTTTAGCGTTTTATACATTTCTCATTTAGCGTTTTGAAGGAAAACGTGGATTCTAGATTAATATAGGAAGATAGGTCATGTCTTTTGCGTGTTCACTTTTATTTTTTTATTTTAGTTGGTTATTTTACGACGCTTTATCAACATCTTTGGTTATTTAGCATATGAATGAGATGAAGGTGATAATGCCGGTGAAATGAGTCTGCAGTCCAGCACCGAAAATTACCCAGTATTTGCTCATATTGGGTTGAGGGAAAACCCCGGAAAAAACCTCAACCAGGTAACTTGTCTCAACCGGGAATCGAACCCGGGCCACCTGGTTTCGTGGCCAGACGCGCTGTTACTCCACAGGTGTGGACTTTGCGTGTTCACCTATCACAATTAAATTATACCTACTGAGAAATCCTTCAGCATCTATACTGTTGGTAGGACCCCAAATACATTGCAGAGCTGCTTGGATGTAGCTTCAGACTCAACATTTGCATGCAGTCCACTCATTTATTATTCTGAATATTTTTAACAATTTGAGTATGAAAGTGTTCATATTAACATCTCAGGAAAATGGTATTTTTTTTTCTCTCATGTAAAGCTTTCAAATCAACTGATAATACCTGGCCAACAATGGTAGTGTTAAGAAATGTACCAACCTCTTGGAAAAAACATATTTCTGCAATTCCTACAACCCACATCTGCAAGGTTGCATAATTTACTTGGTATAGTTTTTTCAGAAGAAAGAATGGAATATATTATATATTACATCAATATAAATTTAACTTTATACAAGATTAATTTTATTTAAAAATTGTTTGTTTTACATTTAATACAATTTTTGCTTTATGAGTATATTTTGCATTTTATCACATATTCAAAATTTATTAAAAAAGGATATACAGGCCTTTAAAGTCATTTCGCATTTTATCATTCTTGTGGAAAGTCATTACCCCTTTCCATCACTCACTGTAGTTCTAGTTGAGAAATGATAATCTCATTATACTAAGTTTCAGTTCTTCCAGGGTGTGTGGATTTGTCTTGTATACCCTCCTGAGTCTGATATATTATGATATAAGATGTATGTGCAGATACCCGAAGTATAGTATAATATACCTGCATTTGTACCCTAACTGTAAAACTGTAATCTGCAGAATTTTTTCAGCATTTTTCCTCATTTTAGTGACATTTTTTGAAGTGTAGAATTATATTGAACTTTAAAATTAAAACAACAAATGTCTCTAGACTCAGGATGATACGACATTTTAAAATTATCCCAGAGATAAAGATCATGTAGGTGGTCAGGTTGGGGGACAAGAGAGCCACAAATCTCTACTAATAACTCTGTTCTGGTTGGACATTTTTAAAATTTTTGTCATCAAAACATTGATTATATGAATTAATGAATTATGACAGAGCACTGTTAGGCGGGGGAAAAAATCGTATTCAGTAATGCGTTATCAACTCTTGTCTTTCTTCATGAAGGATATTAGGTTTTTCAGTGCATCAATAAAGATTATTTTCTGAGTTCACATATCCATGAGGTGGAACCAAGCCTCGTTCTAGTAAAATATTAAATGTGTGCTTACTTCTTCACTGCGTACTTATTCAGATCTATTGACAAAACGTGCGTTTGTGCATAGGATAACCAGTTGAAGTTCATGTACCACAGTGATTTTATACAGCTTTAATTTGAGCAGTTTTGTAGCTGTTTGCACAGAGCCGTAAGAAAGTTCCATTTTTTGTGAAATTTACTGAGTGGTTTTTTTTAGAATCTTTCAAGCAATGACCATTGTCATATGTTGTTTATTTGGTGAGAACCATGCTATGCTGTCTGTTTGGTTTCTAAGCCCGAACACTTTCTGTTGTCTGATATTTATCAGGGGCGATTTCTCAGGGCATGCTATGCTTGCTGCACAAGCTCAATATTTTCGTAGAATGTGTGTTTCTCAAAATGGGATTACGTACATTAAAATTTATTTTGATTTTTGGAACATTGTATAGGCATAATACCATCCACAATATAATATTTGTTACTCAGTCAAATGACAAATCAATGTAAAATAATGACATATTATATGGTCATTAAGTTTTATATACATGAGCTACAAATTGCAAACGTTTTCGCCCATTCAGGCATCTTCAGGCACAATTATACAATATCTCAATATCAAACTATGTAGCTATTACATTGGTGGTAGATAAACTGTTTAAGATTAATGGTGTACAAAACATCTCCATAATTAAAATGTAATATTACAAGTCATAAATTAAAATAATGTTAAAAACCACGTAGTGTTGTAATTAAACTTCATAATATTCTGTGGAACTCTTGTTCAGTAGAGTCCAGTAAGTGATGAATTATGTGTCGTTTGAACGTGGCAACTGTATAGATCACTATAAAACATCCTATGTATGCTTCAAACATAGGATGTTTTATAGTGATCTTTATAGTTGCCACGTTCAAACGACACATAATTGGACTCAACTGAACAAGAGTTTCACAGAATATTATGAAGTTTAATTACAACACTACGTGGTTTTTAACATATTGTTTTATAGTGATCTATACAGTTGCCACGTTCAAACGACACATAATTCATCACTCTTTGGACTCTACTGAACAAGAGTTCCACAGAATATTATGAAGTTTAATTACAACACTACGTGGTTTTTAACATTATTTTAATTTATGACTTGTAATATTACATTTTAATTATGGAGATGTTTTGTACACCATTAATCTTAAACAGTTTATCTACCACCAATGTAATAGCTACATAGTTTGATATTGAGATATTGTATAATTGTGCCTGAAGATGCCTGAATGGGCGAAAACGTTTGCAATTTGTAGCTCATGTATATAAACCTTAATGTCAATATAATATAAGTCATTATTTTACATTTGTCATTTGACTGAGTAACAAATATTATATTGTGTTTATCTATATTAATTGACAATCTGAATATTTCCAACATGCTTTCTAAGTTAAATAATACCATCCGCAGGTTGCATATCACAAGTATCGCAACGCTTGCTCGTTTCTCGGAGCTACAGGAAAGACGTAGAAATAGTGAGAATATGATGCGCGCACAAGTGCCTTCCTCCTTGGTCCGTCCTAGGCGCACATGCTTCTTTTATGTGTTGTTTGAATCTCTGGTCCAAGAGCTACACCAACGACTATTTAACGTTACACAGACCAGTATTGACAGCAGGAATGTGCTGTGATTTGCAAGTGCAATGTAATTGTATGAGCGGAATGCATGTATTATTAATTCTTAAACATTAATTTGAAGTATTGCAGTGAGTTCGGAATTGTGTGTTATTGAAACCTTATCATTAAATCCATTTTCCCAAAGAACTATTCAAGAGAAGATATACATAATAGAGAATATGTACGCTCGTTCAGTGCATCTCAACACAGCAATTTGAATTGGTTGGCAGGGTCGAAAAAATAAAAAACTAAATAAACTGTTTTGTTGGCCATGTTTGTTATATTATATCGAACTTCTACATCTGATAAGCGAATATGATCCATGACTCATAATGATTTCATAATTATAAAATAAATTATTTAGGCTATGTGGGTCTGATTATTTTTATTAATTATGAATTATTATATCCTCCCATATTCCCCTATGAATAAAAGAGCAAGCCTAACTTTTGTGACTAGCAAATCGCCCCTGATATTTATTATGAAGGACATGAATTGTTCAAGACCTGGAACTTTAAAGCCGGGAATTTTTCTTCAAATCTACCTTGAACTTGACAAAATTGTATGTGTTAACATATTATATACTAGCTGAAAGTACCCGGCGTTGCCCGGGTTTTCCTTTCTGCTTCTGTTTTCAAATGAACTGTTTGTTAAATTTTCGAAAATTTCGGAAACCCAACTATAGACAACCAAAACGAATTGTTTTACTAAGTTTTCCTCGCACATAAAGATGAATCTTTACTTAACTTCACTTAGGCCTACATGAATTAATACTCCTTAGCCAAATGCCTGCCAGGTTTAACTAAATTTAAAACAATTGTAGATCAGGCACCGAAAAGAAAATATTTCATCATTGTTTTAAATTTATATATTTATTTGTTTTGTTTATTTATCTCTGCCGGTCAGTTACCGCTAAAGTTCAAGTGCTTTATCTTAGTCATGGCTGTCAGCGTATTAAACACCATTAATTTTTCTGCTGTCTCCTTTCCTCCCCGCCACAAATGTGACGTTGTACAGAGGCAGAGAAAAAATAATTATAAGATCTGTACATTTAACTGAAGCTGTGCTGATATACATTTCACGTAATTTCATGTCTATGTGTGCTTTCACTTGAACTTCAGAGACAGCTGATGGTAGTTAGAGAATTCCCTTGTTCCCAGTCTGAATCGTTGGGGTGTCATCGTGAGCCTAAATTTATCTATCGGTCGTACCAAAGAATCAATATATACGTATGTAATTCAATTTATATTGGAATATTTTTTACCCTTTGACAGCTGTACGCCCGCTTATATCATACCAGGGCTTTTTAAAATATGACTTAAGATATAATATCTAACAAATTTAGAACATATTAAATATATTACTTTTTATTTTATATACAGAATGCAGATAGACTATAATTTTGCAAGAAGTCATTGTTCAGCATAAATAATAATATTCTGAAAGACATCCTATGTTATAGAAAATGAAGTCACCGTTCTTTCCACAACGCTTGACATACTACACTGGCAACCTGATTACACAGATAAAATTTCGCAATAACACATTATTGGACATGGGCAATAATATTTTGAAAGATATATATTTTAGAATTAAGTAGTATATCGAAATGATAGCCGTCCAAATCTTGGATTTAAAATATCAGCATCCCAATCAATTCAAATGAACAAAAATAAAGAAAATGTAAATTAATGTCTTATTTTCAGTAGGCTTACGTATATTCACATACTACATTAGGAACATGACAAAAGTTTCATTGATATGCATACAATTCGTTTTTCCGTCTTTTGTATAAATATGTATATATGTTTAGGTGTGCTCACTTGAAAGCAAGTTACGCAATTATTGACAATATGAAAAACACGGAGATCTAGGTGAATGTCTGCAACTTTGAGCGACTATCCTTGAGCTTTATTTTACTACGGTCATTACGAATGCTAGTTGCACTGCAATGGCAGTTGCTTAAAATCGAATGGCATGTTACTGGCTATCATAAGAATATGTGGGATAAAAACATCTTTTCATTTCCTTTTGCCAGTTAATACTGTCACTTCTATTACGTTTGTCATCAGTTTTTTCACACCAATTCCTGTTCCATTGCATAGTTCTTGTGGATCAATATTTCGCAATAGTACTATTGGTGATTCAATATTAAGTATTAAATTATGTGTTGGCAATCCTTGTGATTTCAAAGAATTTAAGAATTCAGTTTGATAAAACACAGTCTGCTCACTATCTACAACTGTCTCGAGAAACACATAATACGGTTCTGGACTGCATAAGGATACTTACTGCATGGATAAATTGTCTAGATTTTGGCCTTCATGATGTATCTACAGTGTTATTTCATATCGTTTTGCTTTTTCCATGGCCTCATGAAAGTCGATGTTGAATACAACAGACAATAATAAAGAACAATTGACTATAGAAGATAGCATTTTAGTATTATACATGAATGTTTGATCGTATTTATTTTTATTTTTTACTTTTTTAATAAATTTAACGTCCATTTTAACAATTTTAATATAGCCTATGTTCTTCTCCTGGTTATGAAGGTTAAATGTGCAAACTTTGGTACATATTGGTCAAAGCGTGTAGATTTGTATTGGGTACATACATACATACATACATACATACATACATACATACATACATACATACATACATACATACATACATACATACATACATACATACATACATACATACATACATACATACATACATACATACATACATACCCACATTCACTTTTATATATTAGATGAATCATAAATAAATTCACGTGGTTCAGTAGAAAACATATGCTGAGCTGTAATACATTCTGTGATTACATACACAACAAACACTCCAGTTCTAATAGACTATCTCACTAGGCAGCCCATAGGTGGGAACCAGCTGTCAGCTGTGTACTCGACAATAGCACAAACACTGTGCACTTGTTCACACTTGAATGGCTCAACTTGTAGATTATCTTGAATGCTTACATTTACATATATATTAGGCCTATGCTGTATTCTTAAATATGATCATTTAGAATAAAGCATTATGAATATTGTGAAAAATTATCAACTTAAATTTTTTTTTCAAATGAATGAAGAATTTTGTTGGAAGCCATCAGGATTTACTTAATAACAAATGAATTGCAAATTTTCATAACTAAATAATATACTATAACTTAATTTCAAAAGTCAGTGATTCATGCACAGAAGTTTTGAAGATGTACAGTAATTTGAAAAGTAGATCTGGTTGATATTACATGACAATTAGTGCTTCAGAAGGCATAAGTGAATTCCAGAAGAGTCCATTAAATTGCAGTTAGACAGAATTATGGTCAAACACTAATTTTTTGTCAAATACACAGAACATGTGAAAGGATCTTGCCACCCCTCTGTATGAAATTATATTGTTAGTGTACACTGCAGATGGAAATTCAGATGCTTTGGATACATTATACCATACTTTCATAAACATTTAAAGGAAATAAAAGCTTGTTTGTTGGACATTTACCGTATTTATATGAAAAGAACTTAAATGTGTTATAAACAACCAGTTTTAATTTGTTAGAAATAAATTCTAAAACTTATTCTCTGGAATAGAAACAGATTATTAATGTAGTATGTCTATAAGATGAGTGGGTAATACAGTTGTATCAGGAAACATTACTTGCGCAATATCTTCCTAAAGAAGATCTCTTAAATTTGCGTTCGAGTGTTTACTTATAATTTAAAAGAACTCCTTATCTTTATTAATGTGATATACTGTTATACAATTCCCAGTTGAATTTGAAATTTTTTTTTTTTGGGAGGCAAGGTGATGAAATGTTATTCTTAAATTAATTAAAATATCGTTAAGAAAGTAGAGAGTGTGCACAGGATTTCTTGTAATTATCGTTTTTTACAACTGTAGCAACAGCAAGGTAAGTGCTTCATTATTTATTTTTGAAAAGAATATCCTCTTTACCTGGAAAGCCTTTTTTTTGTCTCGACTGTTACTCCAACATTGCATTTTTAAGGAAGTAATATAGTGTACTGTAACTTTTCATTATGGTGTTGTTGATTATTGCTTCAAGGGTGATTTCAAAAGAATTTTTTTTTTATTCACCAATGCGAAATGATAAAGCTTATAAAACTTCTCAATCCTTTAACATACTGTAATTCCCCTTCTTAAACATGGCTCTCCTGCTTTGTGGAGTGTCCATGTCACCTTTTATCTCACCACTTTTGTTGAACATTCGAATTTGTTGGGTGGTAGAAAAAGAATTCTCCAGCACGCTCGAAAATCAAACTTTTCCATGAAATTTAGCTTTGGGTAAGGCTGGGTTTATATCTAGGCTTGGCCAACAACCTGTAACAACTATTGATTAGTGTTGTCATGGAAGATGATAATGTCATATTGCATGCTTTTTAAAAGTGGAGTCTCCCTTCCACCTCCAAGAAAATTACTATTGATACCGAGCTGCAACAGTATTGTCAACAGGTACTCTGTCTTCGTTTGAGAAACCTTCCAACCTTCCACCACAATTTTTGAACTTTGAGAAAGACAGACTTCACCTCTCACTGAACTTTACAGTTCCAGTTTCAGTTGAAAATCTCTAAATCTACATTTAATTAGTAGTGATAGTGGATGCAACAAGTTCTCCTGTTCAGTCTGGAATTTGTTCAGCAGTTGTTATACGGGTGAATATTCTGAAATGGGTAAATGTATGTTCCGGCTGATTTAAGAAGTTTCTTGAAAATGTTAACTGATTACTTTTGCGTTTAATTAACTAACTCTCACATGTTTTAGTTGGAAACAAAGTATAAAAGAATTAATTTTAAAATTTATAATTAAAAAATAACGTCCAAACGTCAAAATGTAACTATGGTCGCTATGTCCCCAACTACATTTTACTCTGTTTTACTAAGTTTTTCTCGGAATGTTTCGATTTTATTTTATTTCCTCGGCCAAGATTATAAAAATAAATAGTTAAAATACTTTTGAAAGACAGGAATTGTTGTTTGTTTAATTCTGAAAGGACACAACTTTAATGTAAAGTTTGTCCCCAAAAATTTCGTAACACCGGTCCCTCGAAATGAAAGAGCTACACAAAAGACAATTTTGCTTCATGTGGTAAATTTTAATGGTTGGTAGTGATGAGAGGTCAACATGGCGCCAGTTGAAAAACTTTTCGTCCATTATCGTAATTTATTTTATTGAAAAATACAAAAATCATCGCTGATGACTGAATGTTATGTTTTCTATTGGTAACACCAGCCCCAGGTGGCATTAAATATAGTTTGTATATACTAAACTTTCGTAGTATATGCAAAACATTACAATGTTTGTAGACTAAAAAATCTAACCTCCATGATATTTTTAACGATTTATTTTGTCAGAACTATTGCGGAAATTATACTAATTTGTAACAAGGGGCCCTGTACCGTCGGTCCCTTTATTGTGGGACGAGGTTTCATTTAACATACAGTTATTAAAAGTAACTTCGAATATTATTTCATGTGATTGTTTATAGGAAAGAAAAAAAAAGTCTGATGATGAAAGTAGGAAATATGAAAGGGAGAAGATACGTAGGCAGAGGGCAAATATGATTGAAGAGGAGTTGCAGAAAAAAAGGGACTATGGCAAAGAATGAAAAAAAAAAAAAAAAAGAAAATAGTAGATATGACTGATCGTGAAAAAAGAAATGTTTGAAGACAAGTGAAATCTGAAGTACAGAAGTTTAGAAGATACCTTAAACAATGGGCTGTAAGGGAAAGATAACAATCCCTTGGCTTTTTTTTTAAATTAGAAAATCTCACATAAAAATTTTTTTAAGCTCAACTGATACCAGAATCTTCAATAATAGGAGCAAATGTAATCAATGTGAGAAAAAAGTACACAATTTAATATAATATATTTTTTCCAGTTTTGTTATTCATATTTGCCCATTTCAGAATATTCACCCATACATTCATAAGACGTGTTTGCTTTATCCTCCTTTCAGCTATCGAGGAACCAACATGGCAGACACTTTGCATACCGTATGTTTTAAGTTTCAATCAATATTCAGTGTACAGAGCAAACATGTCACTTGACATTTTCTTCAGTGAAATGAGTGACAAAATTGAGTTCTGTCATCTGTAACATTTTTTCATTCTCTCTTGACTTTGGTTCATCCTGTGTGCTTACACACCCTGCACAAAAACATGCTGCCCCTTAAGGAACAGCCCACCTACTAACTACTGTCTTCCTCCGACGAGTTTAGTGCTGGAACCTGAGGTATTCTTGCCATCAGTGCGGGGGGGTTGCAGGTAGATTCTTTTGTTGCTACAGCCAAGCCAAGCCGAGCCGAGCGGAGTGGGAAGTATTAATCTTGCAAAAATATGCAGTCTTCAGTTTGTAGTAGTGTGTGAATATTTCATATATATATATATATATATATATATATATATATATATTGTTTACCTAGGCCTATATGGTTTTGTTATTAATATATTAAATATATTGTTGCAATTTTTGCTCAAACATCTTCCTGATGTTAGCTATGTTAATATTATATGAATCATTCATATTAAATATTTCACCGTTACAAGTCATTTTTAAGGAAACATGCTGTGGAAAAGTTTTTGGTTTTATTCTATTGGAATTTTAGAATATGTGTGATTGGTATCGTGAAAAACAGATTCCTATAATGTAATGCGAAAATCATTTGTTGGTGATACCTTAAAATACAAATCAAGTAGTTTTACTTCTCAAGTGAGTTCAGCAGTACTGTATATTTAAATTGATTACTTTACAAATTTAATTCAATTCTACTAATCATTAAATTTTATAGTATGATTCTTCTTTTCATTTATATTATTGTAGTTGTATTATGATTTTTCTTTTTATTTATTTTATTGTATTTGTATTTCTGGTGGTGTGATGGTCTTAACTTCACCAGAATAAATAAATAAATAATAAATAAATAGATAAATAAAATTTTCTACAATACTTTCCGTCTATGAACACATAAGTACGAATGGTTGTATCTCTATCTCACCAAAAATACGTTAGAAAACTAATAGGCATACTGCTCTCGTAAATTGAGCGAATGTCTTCAGTATGATTGCACTTCCTTCCAGACTGCCGCTGTCACTGTTCCCTCCCACTCCAGTACTGTGCTAGACTAGTCGGAACCGCATTCCTCTCAGCACTAAACTCCTCAGAGGATGACAGTACATATTTCTACCATCGCACAGTGAATGTGTACTGGAGTTTTACTGTGTAGTTTCTTGAAGTAGGGCATTGATTCTCATGGGTCATGGTGTCCAATGCTTCTGCATGTGCCATTTCGGACAAATTCTGTTCCCTGATGAACATGCTAAAGAAAGTACTAACATTGGCATCAAATACCAGCATACAGTTGGTAAAAGACTAGTGGGATGGTAGTGCTATTTTGTACATTTATTTTGAAATGATTTCTGTTGTGCATGTACATGCAAAAATTAATGCTACTACGTGATTGTTTAAATATTTCAGTTTATTTTTCCTGTAAATTTCAAATGTTTGCCAAAAGAGCCTTAAGGTACGGTCACACGTCGCTACTTTTGCAGCGCTACTTTTATACTGCAGCTGCAAAAGTTGTGTGTCGTGTTCACACGTAAGCCAAAAGTAGCGTGCTGCACGCTACTTTTCGTGCTGCGCAACCCAAGTGCTGCAAAAGTTGCAACTGGAGGTTGCGAGTCTGTTCACACACAAGGCGCTACTTTTGCAGCCGCAGTCATGCTGCAGGTTCCCATCTCCGTGTTGACTTCTCAATATACATTTTGTGGTTATGTTCGCATTATTAAGAAACTCATGCGAAAGCTTCCTTATCTATTATTTGATTTTCTGTCGTATCTAGTATTCAGAAATTGACATTATTTTTACTATAAAGCTTTTAAAAACGCCTATATACTTAAATGATAACCAACAGTATATTCACGTAATCAATGTTGGCAACCCTCCTGTTTGGAACTACGCTACGGAAAATTTAAAAAATGAATTATATCGTCACCAATTATGCTCAGACTGTGTTGTGTATTTAATAACTGTTATAAATAATTTATTTTCATCACATTTAACATTAAAATATATCCAAACAATAAAAGTATCATTGACACATTTGGATGGTAACACTGGTCGCAACCGCAGCAAAAGTTTCAACAAAACCGATATCAAAAATGCTGCGGCTGCAACCCTGAGAACCCTGTTCACACGTCGCTACTTTTAAGTTGCGCGCAGCATGGAAAAGTAACGGGCAGCAGGTTCGGCAGGCGCTACTTTTTGGATTGCACCGTTGTTCACACGTCGCAGTACAAGAGTTTCGCAGTTTTTTGTACTGCAGTGCTGCAAAAGTAGCGACGTGTGATCGTACCTTTATCTTCAATTCTTTATTAAATTAAGAGCGAGAGGAGGTGACTTTTCTGCAAAATGTATTATAGACTTTTTTCTTTTCTTTTCATTTGTTGTATTCCATAGATCTTACATCAGCATTATACCTTAGAGATGTGGAACAAGTAAGAAATTATACAAAAATATTGTAGTAAGTAAATTAATTTAATTTACAAGCATAAGCAATCCATCAGTTGAGTAGAAAGTAAGTGTGGAAATATTTTATTACCGAATTCTGTTCTAAAATTTTTTTCTCTTGCCTCTTTCAATTAAAAATTTCTCTTTCACTACCGTAACACATTTCTGCTCTGTCACATGCGAAATGTATAATACTTTTCTTTGTTATGCTGCAGCGTTTTTTTTTTTTATTATTTATTAACTGAGAAGTTGAGTAAAATTTCAGTGTTGAAATTTGTTCCACAAGTTTGTATAGTAGACTGAATGAACATTGTGAGTGACTGTTATTGTAGAAAATAAGTGTAAGTTTATTTTTAATGCACCCAGTCTTCGATTGCTATAATTTTATATAATGTTGGCTGAAGCTGAGAACTAGTGGAAGAGTGTATATTTGGAGTTGTTAAGAAAAAGATTTTGTACATTTTAAGTACATTTTTTCTCCATATCAACAACAATATTCTTTTAGAGACTATTTTTTAAATAGAAAATCACACGATGTTTCCCTGTGTATGAAATGTTGTCTTAAAGCAAACAAAGTTTCATTACAGTTACGAAGTTTTCACAACATTGATGAAGTGAATTTTCATTTATAGCATCGCAATGAAGATTACACTGCAATACTCATATCTGATTAGCTCAGGTACCGGTACAGTAATAACAGTAATTTTGAATCTTGTTTAGGCCTAAAACATAACGAATACATATTAACGAACACACTAATAAAATATACGGTTAGGAATGTTTGAAACATTTTTTAAGTTTATTTTTAATTTCTTGAAGCTGTGTGGTCTGGCAATACATCTTATTCTTTTAATAATTAATAACTTGAGACAAGATACGAAATTTAATGCACCTTTACGTGATGAATAAGTCACTGGACTTATCAATATCTAGATTATGCTTTGAACTTGACCTTTCCATTGATTTGAATTATTATTATTATTATTATTATTATTATTATTATTATTATTATTATTATTATTATTATTATACTGCTGATGGTTTGAATCAGTAGGTCCTAGTACTTTTGAATGAATCATAATTCATTACTCTGATTTAATTTATTCACATCATTGCTACCGACTGGATGACAAGATAATTTCACGGTATGTATTCAACTAATTTTTCTTCTAATTCTTTTATATGAATTTAAAACATTCCCAACATGTTCGAGAGTATTGTCACCATTTGTTAACTAATTTTGATTATTCGATTTATTACTCTGGTAAAATCAAATATTGTCTTAAGATTTTATGCCACTTAGACACTGTTTTACACTTGATGCTCAGAAATTATATATATATTCTCAACTGATAGTTTTGTATTTATTGACATTCCGTATTCATCATACCTGTCTTTGGATAGTTGACTAAACAAAAGCATAGTACATTTGTTGAAGTCTGGAAACAATTTCTTCTTTTCTTTAATGGATAACTCAGTTCTGTAGATGCATTTATGTTGGAGAAAAAGGTTACATATTGAGATAACTTTTTCTACTGTTAGTATTTTTGCCTTTTGATGATTAATTTGCCAACAACTGTTAAGCATAGCACCATGCTAATGTTATTCCACATTATTTCTTGGTGCATTAAATTGGGTTTTAATGTCTGAGAAGATTATTTACGGTACATTCTTTTTCTCGTTGTTTACAGTATTTAATATTTGGATGAGATATGCATAACAATTGAAAAGTAAATTTCCGAACTAGACACTATTTCGGAGAAAGTAATTATTTAACAATACTCTAGAATATATATTTACATTTCGAAATATTTTTTTAGCTAATCAGCAAGTGATTCACTTATACCACAGTAATGACTGTTCTCCATTTGTTTTCATGGAGGTCACTGTGTAATGGTAGTCCATTAGGATAAATAAGCATATTCAACTTGAATGTGATCATTTGTTTAATTGTATTTTTCATATCTTGACATTAAAGTTGATTTATATTCTTATTTTGCTGTTAAAAATTTTCTTTGTGGTTAGAAATCTTTACTTTGTAGGCACTTACAGAATATATTGGTAATAATTGTTTATGTAGCCTATCACTGTTACAAACTTCTGCTCAAAACTATCTTGATTATTATGGCAGCACTGTGCTATTAGCGTATTAATGAAATGTATATTGTAAGATTAATCTGTCGAAATCATTTTTAATCAGAACTGTAATTTTTTGTTTTGTGATGTTTTCTTCGGTTTCTTATAGAACTTTGTCATTTATAAATGTGCAACATTTGTAATTCGAAATAAGAGCGACAAGTTAACATACAGGTGGAAGACAAGAAGAACTGATTTCTTTGGGAAGTTTGTACCATTCAAATGACAAGTCTTTATTTCGTTTTAAAGATACGTTTTGAAGATTCGGAGTACACTAAGAAGTGTAGAAAATGTATTAATAAAAAAGGTGAGTTTTGTTAACTGTAATTATGCAGTTTCTATATTATCCTCTAACAATATTCCGTAACTAGTTGAGAAATGTAATGGGAAACATTAATAGTTGCTTTATTTGCCAATAAAACATACGTTTTATTTGATGATTATTGAATTAAACATTACTTTTTAAAAATAATTTTGCAGTCACTACAAAATTCCGTATCTTTTCTAGTTAAAAATCCATAGACGACTTGTAAAAGAATAATAATTCATATTGATAGCATTTAAATGTAAGTACAAATAAGCATCCTTTACTGGTTACATTCCATATTCCCATCAGTCTTATTTCGTTCTATATTCAGGTCAGAATACGTTTACTGGTTTCATTCTATAGCATATTTCCTATCAAGCTTCTCTTCTATATTCAAATCAAGATACTAATGGGCACTATTCATTGGTTCTATTCCATATATTCGATAAAGGCTGGTTCACAATAAACCGGAAACGGCAACGAGAACGAGAACGGAAATATTGTTCCGGTTCCCGGTTTATTGTGAACCAGCCTTAAGGTTTTTATCTTTAGTTATATTTCTGACATTATTTAGATGAAGTTAAAGATTTCATATTATAATATCAGGCACAGTAGTATACTACACCCTACAGTAACTAGTTGTTGTGAATGTAGTTTTGTTGTACATTTCTTTTTTAATAAATTAAGGCCATTAGATTTTACATATTTCACTTTACGATGTGCTAACAGATACTATAATGTGAGACTAATTCAAATCTATTGAACATTGAATGTACTCTTGAAACATAGATTTCCTAGAGTTTGTAGAGATAACAGAATATTCATAACACTGGACCTTTGAATAGATATACTAGTTTTGAAGTATAGGCAATCAATTGTAGTTCATCTTTTCATCCCTGGCAGATCTTGTGAGATTTGTGGTAGACAAAACGAGTGAGAAGGATTTCTTCCCCTTGCTTTCTCTAATGAAATGCAAAGGAAGTAAATAAATTTTCAACGTCCTCAGTCCTAAAGAGATAGAGTTTGTGTATGTGTTCGCGTATGCGTGTAAGTGTGTGCATGCATGTTTTTTTTTTATTCATAATATTGTCAATTATACATTTTGCCTTTAAACTTTTAAAACTTCATTTCGGTTATTTTGCCGACTCTACACAATTCACAGCACTGTTAGTGATTATATTTTCTTCTTGTGCATGCACTTTGTAGTAGGAAAGTTAAGTATAACAGGAAATTTTCGTCCATTTGATGAAGAATGCTGTTCATGGAATATATTTAGAACTAAATCCGCTGTATGTAGACTTTGAAATGAGTGCAGTTAATGCTATGCAACATGCGTTTCCTGCTACAGAAGTGAAGGGTTGTGTACTTCATTTTGGACAGGCTATATGGAAACTGACTGAAACAGAGTTTCACTGAAGGCGAATGATGCAGACAGATGCTCGTCTGTTACTGATTCTGCTATTTATTCTAGTTAACGATATGGAAGACGTTTCTGATGATCTTATTGGACAGTGCCATCAGAATATTCAGGATTTAGTAACAAATGTAGAAACAACGTATATCAGATGACATCCTAATAAAGGAAGATATCACGAGGTTTACACCATAGTTATGAAATGTATACTCTCATCTATTGAATGGAGTTCATAGAACATAATTTCATGGAAGATTGGTATTCCAGGTTCTAAAAATTAATTGTTACCCACATGCTTCGATTTGAAATTCTTGGAATGCATGCAACAAGACCGAAGAGAGAATGAAGTACTTACTGATGATGCAGTTGTCGAGCAGGATTCTTAACATTTCACTACGTTACATTATGTTATTAATCAGATACAAATTGAACAAATATAAGATAAATACTTAGACTGTCGTTAACAATAACGACATTCATTTATACCTTAGTGCCATAAGTTACAACATTAAATTGTTTTCAAAAGTGGTGACTGAGACTAGGTATAGACCTAAGGATAAAGGCCCATTCTCGATGAAAAGGTTAACAGTAATGCAAAGATACAAAGATATTCCACCTCTCTCAAATCCATTTTAATATTATCCTCCCATCTATGTCTCGGCCTCCCTAAAGGTCTTTTTCCCTCTGGCCTCCCACCTAACACACTGTATGCATTTCTGGATTCACTCATATGGCAGTAATACTACATAGCGAATGTAAAGCACGAAAGTGATAATTGATAAACAACATAATGCCATTTGGTTGCACAGTAACACAACACTATGCACGTCATCTTATGTTTTGAAAAGCACACCAATTAGATAGCCACTGTCCGTGTGATGCACTCATGGAGTGGAGGAACGAAACTATCCATTACCAACACCAGAATTTCAGGTGAAATTGTTTGGACCTCTTTCCTGATGCATCTCTTGAGAGTCTCGTAAGTTGGAGATACCTATTGCAAACACTCGACTCTTGAGATAACCCCACAGAAAGAAATCACAAGCCACTGTATGTCCCCAAAATGTGAGATAATTCTGCCCACAAACACAGTTAGTAATGTTATCGTGTCTTGAGCGGTATGTATATTTGCCCTGTCATGCTGGAAATAAACTGATGTGAAATCAATGCAACGTCTCTTAATTCAGGACTGAGAAAAGTCGTCAGCAGGCCTCCATAATGCCCAAATTGACTGTGACTGCATTCCTGTCATGATCCTCAAAAAGGGTCCAATAATCCATACCAAGTTGTGACTTTTGTGCTGTGTAATGGTTTTTCATGGCGTTCGTGTGGTTTAGCAATACTCAGTATTGTTCAAAGAGTGCTTCGCCCTATATACTCAAGTTAGGAAGAATTTTCCTATTTTCATTCAGTAATTCGAAGTCTGTACAAAATTGTTTCCGGGAAGTATAGTCATGCTCGGATAACTCATGGGTCACTTGCATTTTGTAAAGGCAATAAGTTAAATCTTTATGAAAAATACGACACACACTTGTGTCATACATGTGTAGAGCTGCAGCATGTCTACATACTGAACGTCTGGGACTTGATGTTTTCTAGCCTCTACACTGTCCTCGACTTTGCCATTGACTTCTTATTCGTGGCACTTGCGGTAACATGGAATTATCGACTCACCTCCGAATTGTGTGCCATTCAGTGCCTCTCAATGTTAAACTGCTGTCGAAACTTCCGCTGAACATCTACCACACTCTCCGTACAATTAAAATATGCCTCAAGCACAAAAGCGTGATGTGCAGGGGTCCAACACTCCATTGTTACAAATGGCGTCCTTCCTGCTACAACCTGCCCTGCTTTGTTTTATCCTCACTGCGAGGCTTTACGTACTACCAACCATTGAAAGTGGTAGATAGTTTTTACCGGATCCTTTATACATATCTTCTATTACGTTTTCAGCTCTCGTCATCACTGTGTGTTACCATTATTAGTTGTAGATAATATCTTCTTAGTTAAAATGCCTTATGAAATGTAAATATGTATTATATTTTATTCTCTTTTACACATTCAGCCTTAGACATTGTTATTCTGTATTGCAGATCCTGTAAAACCACTAGGATCACCTGTTGACTCAGAGGATGTTGCGTGCCATATTTGTGGTAAGGTTCTCCGTCGCACCAGTCTGCGTCGTCATATAATTGATCGTCATTTTCCCAGTCAACAAGCACCATGCAAGCTATGTGGCAAGATTTTCAAGACCACCAACAGTTTGTCTACACATATGAACACCTTTCATAAACAGTACAGGAAATAAGACCTCTTATGGAGTGCAGTGTGATAAAAACGAAACTGCGCTTGATAAATATCATTATTTGTTAAAGTGATGTCAAAGGAAAGTTCTTCTCATCATCATGATTAATATTTAGGTTTTAAATTTACTTTGTCCTACTCCATAGCATTGGGGTCTAAGGCAACATGTCTAGGACTTGCATTATGGAATACATGCTAGTTCGAGTACTCATGGGGAAGGAATTTTCTTATGAAATGTCGTACAGTGTATGGGACCGGTGGCCACACAGCATCGTGTTGAATTAGGGGAGCTACAATACAGCAGCGTGCAAATTAATCCGAACACGACATATTTTTACATTTTCTGTCATTATTTGCCTCACAGCTGCTCATACCGCTATAATTGACATCTGTAGTACGTGTAATTCCATTGTTGAAGGTCTGTTGTTATTATTTTTTTTTATAATATGTGACATTTTGCCTGTCGTTTTGTACTTATAAGCATTTCAGTTGTGTTGAAGACTTAATACTGCAATCCTGTGTACATTCTGTCGTCTTCACAAATGGATACAACTCCACGAATACGGTCTAAAATTATAACATTAGCAGAGCATTCTTCTATGACACAGAGGCAAATTGCTACAGAATGTCACATCGGTTTGGCTACTGTTAATTCGATCATAAAACGATACAGGGAGACTGGATCCATCACACCCCAGAAAAAAGGAAACTGTGGCCGGAAAAGGAAGACTTCACCTGCAGATGATCGTTTAATTGTCAGGAAAAGTAAATTAAATCCAAGACTAACTGCTGTCGACTTAACCCGCGAGTTAATGGCTACCATTGGGGCGAATATTCACGTCACAACATTGCAGCGTAGGCTTTTGGAAGCTGAACGAAGGGCTCGTAAGCCTATTAAGAAGCAACTGCTAACTCCTGTTATGTGCAAAAAACGCTTAATGTGGGCAAAATTACATCAACACTGGACAGTGAATGACTGGAAGAATGTACTTTTTTCCGATGAGTCTCATTTCGAGGTCCACGGCCACTGTGTTTCTTACTTACGGAAAGGATCCATAAAAGTAACAGCAGCTCATCTCCAACAAGCACCCAGATACCCCCCTAAAGTAATGTTTTGGGGTTGTTTTACACATGAAGGGCCTGGAGCATTAATACCTATCAAGGGAATGATGAATTCTGACAAATATATTCACTTATTGGAAACCAGAATCGTACTCCAGCTGCAAAAATCATTTCCGGATGGCAGTACAGAATTCAACAAGACGAATATTCAGGTACTCCCCTGGCCAGGCAACTCACCCAACATCAACCCCATTGAGAACTTTTGGTCAATTTGCAAAAGAAGAATGCAAAAAATGGATTTTTCTACAAAGGAGAAGATGATTTCTGCCCTCATTGGTGTATGGTTTCGCGATGAAGAAATGAAGAATATTTGTGGGAAATTAGTGGAATCCATGCCAAATCGTCTCAGAGCTGTTATTAGGAATGAGGGAGGCCACATAGATTACTGAGGTATGTCTTAGATCCTTTTTTTTTATCCCATTTGAGTGTTTTTGCATAAGTAATTACGTTGTTCGGATTAATTTGCATGCTACTGTAGGTAGCGAAATCCGTTTAAGAAAACCAGCTATAACAACTAGTGGGATCATGCTAACCATAATATGATAACTCTGTACTGGTTGGATGATCATTCACCTCTGCTGAGGCATGAGGACGTGAAGCCAGCAGCCAACTGGCCCTTCATGAGCTTTCACACCACAGATTTAATTAAATTTATATTAGTTTCATGCAAATTCTGAATATTAATTTTTGTTGATGAAAGGAAGGCAAGACTTGGCAAATAATTGCTCTGAAATTATGTAATCATCATCACTACTACTGTTAGTGCCACTGCTGCCACCATCACCACCACCACCATCATTACTACTTTTTCAAATGTATGCATATTATATTTTTGTATAAACCTTTATAGATGAAATGCTGTAGCATGTAGATTTATCTTAAGCAAACAATGTTTCTGTTACTTATTAATTGGATGCATTTGGATGTTTGTAGAGCATTAGCATAAATATACACGTATATAAGACTCTACCACTTTTAGTTTATATAGTGTTGTTCTCCTCTCAGACATAACCTTAAAATATACACGTATACACGTATATAAAATCGTTTGTTTCGAGTTACTGTATAAGCTCTTAATGAAGATTATCATTTATTTTTTCACTTGTTTTTGAACATGGTAATTCTGTATGTTATGAAATATGGATAGTGGTATTATGTAGACGTAATGTAAACCTAAATGATTTTATTTTCTACAGTATTATACTGGAGAGATTTAGTTATAGCTCTGAAAATTCTTAAGTAAAATTGAATGTGCATATCAAATTGTTGAACATTTTATTGTACAGAGTGGACCAAAAAATGTATACACCATTTAATTGCCAATAACTTTCAAATTAATTGACGGAAACTTCTCATTTTCGGTGAAAGTGTAGCTTAATATTCAAAGTATTGAAATCATTGTAAGTGTTCGAAGTGGTCACCATTAACATCCATACACAGGCGATGCTGCCAAACTGCTGCACAAACTACTGACTGTAATGTGTCCAGTTGGATATCTGCACAGGAATGTATGATGGATTCTAGTAGCTCGTTCACTGTAATGTGTCCAGTTGGATATCTGCACAGGAATGTATGATGGATTCTAGTAGCTCGTTCACTGTAATGTGTCCAGTTGGATATCTGCACAGGAATGTACGATGGATTCTAGTAGCTCGTTCACTGTAACGTGTCCAGTTGGATATCTGCACAGGAATGTACGATGGATTCTAGTAGCTCATTCACTGTGCGTGGCTTTTATCAATAAACGACGTTCTTTAGTGTCCCCCATAGGTATGAGTTCAGAGGTGTTAGGTCTGGGGAACGTGGTGGATACTCGACAAGATTATGGTAGTGGGGTGGTGGACTTCTGTGGTGAGCAAGTGAATTGTCGTAACACAGCACGGGAGTTCGCTGGATTTGTTGGTGTTACAGGTCATCCAGAACTTTGTTTGTGCACATCTTTAACACAATCTTCGGCTTCAAATTTGCCTCGAATATGCGCAATTGTTACACGTGTCAGTGGCTGTGTTGGAAAACTCATTTTGCCATTGACGTTGAACCTCATTAATGTTTTCGTACTTAATGTACCACTTCAAAACTGGCTTTCTTTCATCAAATGTCAACCTTGCTCCAGCCATGTTTACTCACATAACCAACATGGTGGCAGTTGCTATCTAACAGCGTATTCCGAATCTCACCGGACTGGTGGACAACAATGACGTCACATTGCAGCGAAATAGGATTGAAACTACTGGAAGGATCGATGGCTGTCATGGCGACTGTATAAGTTGTTGTCTGTGCTACGCTAGCAAAATTTTGCGAAATTTCCGTACTGCCATCACGTTCAAAGAAAAGAGAGCATAAACAATTTATTTCTTGAATCAGTAGTATTACTGGTCCATTGACATGTTCGCTCATAAGCCATTTACATATTGTTTTTACATTGTGCTCATTACAAACAATACAGCAGAACACACCGCCATGACACAACAATGCAAGATGTCATTCGTCTGCTAATTCCCGCCTTATACAAGAACCAATCAGATTCACTGATGGCGGCTGATGGAGACTGCCACCACCTCTGCAAGCTGATGGCACCGGTGCGACACCGGTGGAGCATCAGTGACTCCATCGGTGAAATTCGGAACACCGTGATGCCATCAGATTGCTCAGCGCTGAGATTCGGAATACGCTCTAACCTACAACAAAACAAAACAATGCTTACATGGCGACTGCCATCTAACAACAGAACATTAAACTACCAAAAATGAGACGTTTCCATCAATTAATTTGAAATTTAAGAGCAATTAAACAGTGTATACATTTTTTTGGCCCACCGTGTATATTAAGTACATTTATTGTACCTAAAAGTGGTTGAAGGACAGTGGGAAATATTTCTGTCTCTGTGCCTTGCATTCTGTAATCTTTTCATTGTCTGTCGTCATTGGAAGATATTTCTCTCACGACCATGCCTTTTGTTACATAATTTTTCACAGCAATATAATGCACATCATGCATTCCATACCAACATGACACGTGAACAGATGCTGTTTGAAATATAATTCACAGACTGTTGCCTATGCATAGAATAGTATATAGCAGGGCTAGCTTTAGTGCGATTTGCGAGCTGCATGCTGCTCTTTTACCACTGTTTTGTGGCTCTTCAATCCTGACTGCAGTGGCGTAGCATCAGTGTAAGCTAAAAAGCTCAGCTTCCCCAGTTAATAATAATTTCATAATAAACCTGCAGTTTATGGACAAAATTATTTATTAATTGTAATAGAATATATATTTACGCGTTAAATATTGTGATGTGGCAGGTCAGGATGATTCGTGATGCAGCAGTAAACAAGAAGCCTGCACACACCAGCTTCCAAGCAGACTGGTTTCTTCTGTGTAACCCACCCCACAGATTTTCCATCTCAATCTAACTAAACTACACTGGTCGCAAGGCTCGCAAGAAGCTAGCTTAGACATTGAAAATAAGTAGTTTCCGAGTATCCCTTTTCGTCAGTTGTGTTCAGTTGAAGTGTTAGTGTGCATTGTGGTTGATATAATAAATAATAAGTGGAAATAACAGTTCCTGACACCAATTTACTTGAATTTTTTAGGACAATTCTATTATCAAGACTGACTTACGAACAAAAGTGTGATCTAAAAAACAAATGACCGACTCCCTTGCTGTCAATGAAGGACACACTCAAAATACAGACGCATACTTACGTAATGATACTAATACTGTATCTATTGACCGTTAATATTGTGATTTCTCTAAGTATGACAGGGAGTGAGCGAATGTTATACGTATATGTGTCTATTTGTTAACGATATATGTAAGCCGTGAAATCATATTTTACTACGTACCATTTGAGGCATGCCTTATTGGTGTTACGAGGTGCCAACCAATCTTTGACTGCTGACTTGACATTGACTACTATTTATTTTAAGACTATATTTTTGTAATACGTTTTCTCATATTGCATGAAAGACAACTTGAGTTAGCTTCCCCTGCTCAAAATTTCATGCTACGCCACTGCCTGACTGAGATAGTGAATTCATGTAAGCATCATGTTGTTATTGCTACTATAACAACCATAACATGTCTGGAAAATTGTCAATGGTGAAATATGCAACATATGTTACCATATTAAATTTGTTTAGTTGTAATTACACTGTTTGTTGCTAGAGGGTAGACCAGAGCAATACACATTTCGTCTCCAGCCGAGTTTGCCAGCCCATGGGAATTATAATTTAACTAACCTTGGCTAGGATAAACAGCCTGGTCCCTTTGTCACTTATTCTATAGTAAAGCTTGTGAAAGTAGTATTGTAGTTCGTGTCTTAAAATTATTTCCAAGAAAAACACTTACAATGAAGATGAGAACAGATTATTCAAGAAAGAGGAGCTTACTTTTTTGGAGAAAAATGGTAAATCAGTGTGTCTTTTGTGTTATTCAGCATTATCACAGTTCAAGGCCAGTAACCTCAAATGGCATTATGGCATGCACCAGTGTTTAGAAAAGACTTCCTTATTGGTTCTACATTGAGACAAACAAAATTATCATCACTCACAAAGGTAATGAATATCATTTCTATTTAAATTCGTGTTAATGGATTTTCCTGGTGGATTAGTTTTACACTTTTATTTGGGTACAACTTTGAATTTTTAGAAAAAGTATTTTTTACTATTGATTTAATTTCTAAATATGTTAATTTCTATTAACTTGTTTAATTTGTATCCATTTTTGACGAGGTTACATACTAATTAATTTTGAGATAATCCTATGTAATGGTGTTCACTTCAAGTAAGTGTTTGTAAATTGCATTAGTTGTATGTCTATGGTAATGAAAGGGGTGGATTGAATGGCTAATCGAAAAAATCGGATAATCCATACCATAAAATATTTTCATAAATGAAGTGCATAATACATAGAGTTTCGTAATTTCCTGCATGTTGTTTAACATGCTAGATAGTGGATCAGAAGTCCACTATACCTGGTAAGGTTTATCTTGTCTCAGTAGCAATAAAACCAAGTCCCTTCAAATGATGGAGGAGATTATAGGAGGGTTGTAAATTTTCAGGATTCCTTTCAAAACCTTGTTATTGTACAGGCTACCGGAACTCAGTTTCTTGAAAGATAAGCTCAGTGACGGAACTACACAGTATGAAGAGAGATATTTTGTTATTTTATTTTGTGCTACAGAATGTATCAACTAGTCCCTTCCGCCACTGGATGGATGGACGGCATCGCTCCATTCCCCCATTGCCATAACAATACAGACGAAGTAAGACATATCTCCTTTCTCTCTCTTTTCACAGTGAGACAAGATACATCACACAGACTTTAATAAATTAAGTCCAGTTGTCAATGATGGAATTTTAAGGCCAAGGAATTTTTTTATGATGGCTATCTGCGGAAAGATAGGAATAGCACAGATCTCGTGTTCTGGAATTACATACTTCATACACTTGGTCCTTTTTTTTTTTTTTATTAAATCACGCACAGTTTTAAGCCCAATCTCATATTCTAATCCGAGACGAGTTACTGTTTCCCTTTTCTCAAACCGCTCAATTGTTTGTACTTTTTTTTTTCAATACTTATCAAACATGTTTTCTTTTGACACTCTTGGAAGACATTTTACATAGAAGTTACACAGTACGAACACTGGAACAGTAGGAGAAGGACTGAATAATGCACAGGTTTGCCATAAATTGTGCGGAAGTTCTTTGTGTCATTTCTTTGAAAGCAGGTAGTGACTATTTTCCAAGTTCGGAAAACACCACAAGTAACTTACTGTTCCTTTTGGAAGCAGCGATAGCAACAGGGGCGGCCGGTCCTTACTGTATGTGCTCATGTGCTACAGCACATGATAAATATAAGAGAGAAAAAGATTTTTTATTTTAAAAACCTCAAAAATATTAATTTTAATTGCAATAGTTAACATATGTTTCCGTTCTTATTATTAAAGCATTTGAATCTTCCGCCTTGTCACAGGAAAGATGTCGAAGAGGAGGAATGCGCGTGCTCCAGTGACCCTTTTGACTTCCCCACAAGCACCGAAAACCTCATGATACTGCTCTTCCTTTTGTGCTGACGGAAGGGTAGCCAGACAGAATAGGCAACTTATGTATTTAGTACCTAAAACTTCAGTTATTAAAATAATGTATTTAATTACAAACGTTTCTTTTTTCTATTAGAAATTTGGTTTTTAGTCGTAGTTTCCAATTCTTCTTACTTACTTACTTACTTACTTACTTAGTGGCTTTTAAGGAACCCGGAGGTTCATTGCCGCCCTCACATAAGCCCGGCATTGGTCCCTATCCTGAGCAAGATTAATCCAGTCTCTACCATCATATCCCACCTCCCTCAAATCCATTTTAATATTATCTTCCCATCTACGTCTCGGCCTCCCCAAAGGTCTTTTTCCCGCCGGCCTCCCAACTAACACTATATGCATTTCTGGATTCGCCCATACGTGCTACATGCCCTGCCCATCTCAAGCGTCTGGATTTAATGTTCCTAATTATGTCAGATGAAGAATACAATGCATGCAGCTCTGCGTTGTGTATCTTTCTCCATTCTCCTGTAACTTCATCCCTCTTAGCCCCAAATATTTTCCTAAGAACCTTATTCTCAAACACCCTTAATCTCTGTTCCTCTCTCAAAGTGAGAGTCCAAGCTTCACAACCATATAGAACAACCGGTAATATAACTGTTTTATAAATTCTAACTTTCAGATTTTTTGACAGCAGACTGGATGACAAAAGCTTCTCAACCGAATAATAACATGCATTTCCCATATTTATTCTGCGTTTAATTTCCTCCTAATTTCATTTATATTTGTTATTGTTGCTCCAAGATATTTGAATTTTCCCACCTCTTCGAAGGATAAATCTCCAATTTTTATATTTCCATTTCGTACAATATTCTGGTCACGAGACATAATCATATACTTAGTCTTTTTGGGATTTACTTCCAACCCTATCGCTTTACTTGCTTCAAGTAGAATTTCCGTGTTTTCCCTAATCGTTTGTGGATTTTCTCCTAACATATTCACGTCATCCGCATAGACAAGAAGCTGATGTAACCCATTCAATTCCAAACCCTCTGTGTTATCCTGAACTTTCCTAATGGCATATTCTAGAGCAAAGTTAAAAACTCAGTTAATAAAATTAGACATACATGTTTACCTTTGTAAATATATGCATTTTAGCTGTATTCAATTGTGGATTGTCTACTATTTGAACAAGAGGGTTGGGGATACTAACACGTGGTTGGCACCGGGAAGGCTGCACGCAGTCGTGTTTTTCAAATCCGTGTCTGAAGTGAGTGGTTGTTTGCATGGTGTATTATGTTGTGTTGTTAAGTGTTGTGTTCTTACTTCTCCGAGGTGAGTGCCAGTGTTGGACCATTGACATGAATTCAGTTGACAATTTGTTAAAAACATGATTTTTTTCTAAATCTCTAGAAGAGACTTAAACCTAACACAAAAAGCGGAAGGAGCCGGAAGTCGGGAATACACAAGACAGTTCAATAGGAAAGTTTATGATGGATGTAACTGGATTTTTGGTTGTAATATTAGAAATTCACTCTTCTGCTTTCCTTGTCTTCTTTTTGGAAACAGTGATGCATTTAGCAAGACGGGTGTCAAAGATCTTGGCCATCTTAATATTTAATTAAAGTCCATGGTGCAAATAAGAAATATATCAACAGTGTGTTAGATCTCTCCTTGCTTGGCACAGTTAATATTGCCACAACATTAAACAGAGCCTACCAAGTTAATATTATAAAACACAACCAACAGGTAGAAAAAATAGACATATTCTTTCCAGAATAATTGATTGCGTTAAGTTCTGCAGTGCCTTTGTGCTCGCCCTCAGGGGACATGATGAATCAAACGAATAAAAAATCCTGGTGTTTTTTTTAGGACTCGTAGACCTTATTAGCAGCATTGACAATGCCGTAAAAGAACATATGGAGTCATATAATGTTTTCAAAGGGACTTCGAAAACTATTCAAATATGTCACATCAACGGACGTGTATACGTCACCAACATCTTAAGATGAAGATTACATTTGTAAAGTTTCTTCCCACCCATAAGCAGTGCTGACTAGATCAGACACTATGGACAGTACTCTATAACAGAGTTGCCAGTATGAAAGGATAATTCCAAGCCTTTGGCGTGAGATGATCTCGATAGCTCAGTGGTAGAGCGCCTGACCGGAGTACAGGAAGTCGCAGGTTCGAATCCTGCTCGAGGTTGTGAAATTTTTCTTTCATACCATGGCATGATGGTGACTATAATAGTATTTAAATTCATTAATATGTCACATCAACGGACGTTTATACGTCACCAACATCGTAGGATGAAGATTACATTTGTAAAGTTTCTTCCCACCCATAAGCAGTGCTGACTAGATCAGACGCCATGGACAGTACTCTATAACAGAGTCACCAGTATGAAAGGATAATTCCAAGCCTTTGGCGTGAGATGATCTCGATAGCTCAGTGGTAGAGCTCCTGACCGGAGTACAGGAAGTCGCAAGTTCGAATCCCGCTCGAGGTTGTGAAATTTTTCTTTCATACCATGGCATGATTGTGACTATAATAGTATTTAAATTTATTCAAAAAGAGCTGTTAGATTGTTCATTTATTATTATTATTATTATTATTATTATTATTATTATTATTATTATTATTATTATTATTATTATTATTATTGTAGCACATGCGTTTAAAAAGTCACGAGCCGCCACTGGACAGCAATACTGTGTAAGGGTAAAATCTTGTAATAGACTACTCTAGAAAAAAGTAAGGTACTTTGTATTGTACTGTCAGTAAATGTTTGTTTTTTTTTTTCTGCAGCAAAAGGAAAAAGAGAGAAAGAAAGACAGTCAAATAATCCGCTGATTCTTTAATAGGGTGGCGGATATTTGGGGCTTTACTTTATATTAATATTGTTTCAGTGTACTACACTTCGTTATTTGTTACTGGTATACAGTACATTAGTATTTCGTTAAATGTTCTGTGAAGTCACATGTCGTAAACATTTCATCCCTACAGATAGATCTTGTAATTTTATATCCTAAATAATTTGTATTACATCATACAGTAGAACCTCTATTATCCGTGGTAATGAAAGGGGTGGACTGAACGGTTAATCGAAAAAATCGGATAATCCGTACCATAAAATATTTTCGTAAATTTAGTGAATAATATTTACACTTTCGTAATTCCTTTCGTGGTGTGGGGTTTAACAGGCTAGGTAATGGATCATAAGTTCATTAATTTAAGTCTGGTTGTTAGCGAAGGGTTTGTAATGAGCAAGGAAATTCCTTGCAATGGCTGTCTGTGGAAAGACATGAGTATAATCTTTTCGCTGTAAGAAAAATCCTAATGTAAACAATAGCACGTGACTGAAGTGAGGCTTCATTGGCCATTGTTTGGCGCCATAGATTCTCAGTACGTGTTCCCGCCTACTGTTGTACATTCTGTTTCATGTTAAACATTTCCCGTTACTAGCCAAGTAGACCTAACCTCACTACTATGCATTCGTTTGCTTAGGAAACATTTACTTTATGATTATTGTAATTAAATTATTTTTAAGTCTTATGTCTTCACAATGGACAGTTGAGGATACAGAAGCCATACTTCAGTACCACGTACTTACGTGAACAACTACGAGCTCAAGTGACGCCAGCTTGTTACTAGAACAGACTACCTCGGTATTACTGTTGGTATTCATCCGCGTTCATAGTACATAACAAAATATAAAAGTAGCTTTTCTTTTACATAACGTTTTACATATGAGTAAAGTTAAATGTTTCATCGTATTTAATAAGTAGAATTCAATTTTTTATTTTCAAATAATACAAGATTGTGGTTTCCAAATACGAACTATATTTTCCTGCGTTGTGTGAGTGTTTCGACTGGGAGCCAA
Organism: Periplaneta americana; assembly: GCF_040183065.1. Taxonomy (NCBI): domain Eukaryota; kingdom Metazoa; phylum Arthropoda; class Insecta; order Blattodea; family Blattidae; genus Periplaneta; species Periplaneta americana. The sequence continues at coordinate 207,148,175 of NC_091117.1, read as the reverse complement.
TCACAGGTATGACAGCAACGTGCTTATGTTTACATTAGGATTTTTCTTCAGTGAAAACAGTATAGTGGAGGTCTTGTGTTGTAGATTTACATACTTTATACACTCAAATCTTGTATTCTGATGCAAGATGAGTCATGGTTTCTCTTTCCCCAAAACAACTCAAATATTTACATTTGTTTTTTTTTCGATTCTTAGCACAATGAGATTCCTTTTGACACCAGTAGAAAACATTTCACATAGAAGTTATACAGTACGACAATTCGAACAGTAGGCCATACTGTGAATGGAAGAAGGCTTGTAATAACACTCTATAGAAAAAATAACGTGCTAATACAATGTACAGCATTTCATATATTTCTGCAGCAAAAAAAGGAAAGAAACACAGACGGTTAATCCACCAATCGGGTGACGGATAATCGGGATTCTACTGTACTTACAAATGATTTTCTTATTCTCTCGTAATATAACAGGAAACAATTATTTTTTCAGGAAATTGCACTGGTAGTGATCATAAGGTGTGTCGCTATTGTGGTAAAGTAATGCGGAGAGCAAGCCTGAAGAGGCATATAGCAGATCAACATTTCCCCACTCATCGTGTTCCTTGCCATCTGTGTGGAAAAGTATTCAAGAATACGACAAGTCTCAATGCACATTTGAACGTTAAACACAGACAGTTCAAAACTCTGTTGAAATCATCAACTGCATAATGTATTGCACAAATATCAGATGAATGAAGAAGTTTTTTTTATAATACACCATTTAAGATTTGTGGTCATGTCGTGTGTTTAGGATCTGTGGGTATACCAGTAGGCAGTTTTTACTATTGTTTAGTTCCTGTTTCTGTTGTGTGTTGTAAATGGCTTGTGTTCATGTTACTGATTTAGGTTTTGATTAATGTTTATGATATTGATGATTGAGGCAGTGATGAATCATGATCTGTAAATGTCCAAATCCGGCATTTGTCTTTTGTGATTGAGGGAAACCATGAAAAGCTCCAGTCAGATTGGTCGGCCATGGGCTTTGAACCTGGGACCTCTCGAATGCAAGTCTCAGACATTTTTGTCTGAGCCAACTTGCTGGGTTAATGAAGGAGTTATGGCCACTAAGAAATTGAACCTCTCTACATTTTCTTCACGACGGCGTTTCTCAAACTATGGTCCGCGGACCACCTGTGGTCCTCGAGTTCTGCCCTTGTGGTTCTTCAAAAAAAAAAAAAAAAAAAGACAGAAGAAAAAATAAAATTTAAACAAATTGCGTATCACACTATAGTTGAAAATCTCAGAGTTTAGAAATGACACATGGCAATTGCCTGTCACTTTTTCTTCCAGTACTAATATTTTATGAAATTTCTTACCCTACCCGTCTACCCACTTCCCACTCTGCAATCAGCAACAAAAGAGGGATTTAAAGCACTATGAACATGGCGTTTCTCGCCATCTTTTTTCCTGCATATCTGGCACCAAGCCTGAAACCCAGCCAGGGACCACCTGAATTCATAACAGAGGACCAAAGTACCGAATCTTTTCATATATTGATGACTTTCTCAATAGTTTTGCTGACACTCAGTCTGCACATTGAAATGGGCACGTACTGTACTGTACATCGTACACCAATAATAAAACATGCCAAATTATATCTTTGTTTGTTGAAAATCGGGCATGTTTCTGTGTTAATATTTTTATTTGTTTTTCCAGATAACGATATAAGAAATTTTAGACTCTGCCTATTTTAAAATCCGACAGGTTTACATTTTACACTTGCGTGTTTCGTTTCTTAAGTGTCGTTTCAATTTCTCGGGTTTCATACAATCGTTTGAAAGTACTTCGTAACAAACAACGCACCGATGTTTCGGTTCACTCTTATTGCCACAACTCTTGTCATATTTACGAAAATATTTTTTCTTTGAATAGCTACCACTAGGACTAGATATTTCTTTAATGGCACTTAATTAATATACATATTTCTTCACACACAGCTTCTGAACTATTAGCACTGCATAAATGAATCATATCTTCGTATTCCTTTCTTTTCAAAGATCCGGATCGAAGCCAGTATTTATAATGGGCACTATTTAACAGAGACATGGACAACTACTAACACGTACCACATAAGAAGGATTTCAAACAACTAACTGCTAACAGGCAAGCGATGAATCAACAATGCACAGATTTTGTTATAAGTTACTTGTGATTGGCTACAAAAAATATAATTACAAAAGTATTATAATTAATTAATTCTATATTAAAATATAAAAATGATAAATTTGCTTTAGAAGGGAACAAGAGTAAGGTGGTCCGCAGAACTGTTCTGACTTAAAAAAGTGGTCCCCACTTCAAAAAAAGTTTGAGAAACGCTGCTTCACGATATTTTCTTTACATTTACAATAGGTTTTGAGTTTTTGCTGTTACTTCCGTGATTCCGAACTACCACATTGTAATTATAAATTAATTGTGAAAATCACAGTTCTCGTTTAATAAAATAAAAATGTGCCTTGGCATTTCTATTTTCTTTAGTTTATTTCCTCTTGTATTATAATATGAAGAGTCCACTGCAAAAAGGGGGAATGTCGAATGTATTGCATTTTGCAGGAAATTTAAACTTTGACATTCCCACTCGTTGTGTGATATACCAATTCGTCAACACGATGTAGATCTGAAACTATCATCTTTCTTACAGTGCAACAAAGTGTATTATATTCTACTCCCTTTGATCTATAGTACTGAACCTTCATCTCATTTTTCACAAATTTATGACATTCCCCCTTTCTGCAGTGGACTCGTCATATATTTAACTGATTGAGTTCACTTACTAATATCACCAACAATCCAGCCAATCAATCATAAGGCTTGGTTAGAACTTTACACAAAGTAAATGTATATGCTATCCTAATGTGACATCTCCTTAATATAATTAAAACATTGTGTGCTGCTTCACTCATTTTATATCAGGTACAGAGTCTTTAAATATAATATTTACAGTTTCTTTTACCATATGTTTACTGCATTTCTATTCCATAGAAAATGTACTGCCTGTGTCTCACGTCCTGAACCGAGAGTTCCCTAGTGCTTGTAACCACGCCTCTTAGGTCTACTCGGACCGGCACGGCAGCTGCAGCGTGGCGGCACGGCAGCATTTTACATATCCTATGCCAGTGCAGGGGTTTTTACTGTTTATAATACTGGAGACTCTAATCGTGGTTACCACTATCGCTATTATCTCTGATGGAGATTTCCTAAAATGTATGTAGTATACTAGGCCACTCTTCGTTCAGTCTGGACAACTGCTGAATTACCAAAGGGCAGCGTTTCTCAATGTATGTTCCGGGGTTCCGTGAGCCCTATATGATTTAAAATTTTATTTTATACCTTTTTTTTACTTGGTTATTTAACGACATTGTATCAACTACTACGTTATTTTGCATCGATGGGATTGATGATAGCGAAATGGTATTTGGCGAGATGAGGTCAGGGATTCGCCAAACATTGCATGACATTCGCCTTACGGTTGGGGAAAACCTCGGGAAAAAATCCAACCAGGTAATCAGCCCAAGCACGAATCGAACCCGCGCCCGAGCGAAACTCTGAATCGATAGGCAAGCGCCTAAGTCGACTGGGGTACTCCAGTGGCTATTTTATACTGAGTGGATACTATAAAAATATATAAATGTTACGAAAATAAGAATCAATAATATCATGAAACCACCGATAATAATAATAATAATAATAATAATAATAATAATAATAATAATAATAATAATAATAATATTCCAATAATATGCGTAATAACAATATGTTTAATGAACATCTAAAACGGAAAATACCCATAATACTTATCACTTTCATCACTGGATTCTCTGCGTATGTGTTCACTAAAACAAAATACCGAAAAGACAAAATGCAGAAGTACAGAAGAAATGAGACAACAACTTTCCGCCATAAAACCAGATTTTGGGCTTGAAAAGCAAATACATTCGTCTCACTGAACAGAATTATTGAGATACTAGCTTTCACTTGTCTGTTAATTATTAAATATTAATAAAATATTACAAGGATTCCGCAGTTACACTTTAGATTAAAAGGGGTTTCGCGGTGGAAAAAGTTTGAGAAACACTGCCATAGAGGAAAGAGTTTACGGATGTGTACACGTGATAATCGTAATCGCGATTAGGTCGATAATCTCAAGTAGAAATTGTAGTCTACCACTGGTATTAGTGTTTAGTTACAGGAATTGATGAGAAGGACATAATTTGTTTTGTGAGGGGACAGCCTATACATTCTCATGTCCATGACTGATCTTGCTCCATAGCTGACGAAAAGGCCGATGTGTTGAACGTAGGGTAGTAGGCACATGCGGTATCCAGAACCTCCCTCTGCGTCTCGCCCCACAAAGAAACAGATCAGGAAGTGAGGCACGGGCAGTAGTAGCCATGCAAAAAATTTTATTGTCCATTTTCATAGAGGTATACATTTTGAAGTTCCCTGACTAGGATGTGACAAATTTCGCTATGATTTTGTGTGTGTGTGTGCGGGCCCTTGTGTGCATGTGTGTGTTTTAACACAAATTCTTATTCTCAATGTGCCTATTCTTTATGACTTCATAAAGTTCCATAAAATTGAAAATGCTAATGTATCAAAATTCTGTGCAGTCAGTATTTCAGAAAATGATAACAGTAGTGGTAGTAGTAGTAGTAATAATAGTGGTAATAATAATAAATTATATTTTTCGTATAAATGTAAATCACTTTGAATGGCTACATCATTATCTAAAAACTAAAGTTTGTGGATACAATAATTTCAGTACTAATGCAACTAAATTGTCCGAGCTTGTTTGGAATTTTGCAGGAGTAAGTTAATTCGGAGGTTACATTTTTTATAAGAGACTTGCTAACTACGTTATAGATTCTTTTAGCCATGATTATTAAAATAGTCTTAGCTATGGTAATTAAAATTCTGTTAGCTCAGAATTTAGAACTTTTATTCTAGTATTTGAACCTTAGTTTCAATCAACATTAACTTATTTAAAATGTAAGCCTGAAGTTTTTTAGACTATATATTTGGTTTAGAAAATTAGTTTATATTCTTCAGACCTCATTCTAATTTTGAAAAAAAAAATGGAACAGTTTAGAAGTGTACTTACGTGAAGGGGACGAAATTTTCGAACGTAGACATGATAGTTTGAGAATTGCAGAATATTACCATAGGTTCTTAAGAACAGATTGTAGTAATTTCATTTGAAATGCATCTAAATTCTCAAATACTGTATTTTAAATAGAGTAATATTTGTTAGCATGGTAATTACGCCATAGAACAGGTTGTAATTGTTGTTGTATTGTTGATTTTTGAAGGATCAAGTCGTGCATGTCATTTCTGCTTGTGGTGTAAAATATGGCAGTGTTCTAAATTAAATAAGAAATTATAACTACTTCTGCTGTCTTATACACAACTCCAAATGCATCCAGAATACGAAAGCTTTCATGATAAATATATTGGAATTCCTACTTTGTTTGTTTGTTTATTTTAACGGATCTTGCAAATATTTCAAAAACATGGTTCCCTCTCTCATAGTCTGTGGCAAATATGTTATGAGATGGAGATGAAGAAAAGTTCATACTTACATGTGTCTTTCACTGGCTATTTAAGAATCTCGTGGAAAAGTATCTTGTAACACTTCGGAATAGTGTATGAAATACAGTTTCATTGCAGAGTAGTATACAGTATTATATTTTAATATACAAAACTACGGAATTATATCCGCAGACATAATTGAAATTAAGTGCAGATTTATTAAAAAGAAGTAACATTGCTTTTCTTCTCTTTGTAATGTAATACTTTGCTGAAAATAGTATTGGTTTGCATTATGAATGTTTAAACTGTTGAAGTGCACGAATCATTAAGTTATTGTTCAAGTTTAAAGAATAATATTTGTAGATAGTGATAATTTATATAATTAATCTAAAGTAATCAAAGTTATTACGAAATAATGAAACATGTTACCGGTACATCAGAAGATTGTCTTATTTTCCTGTAAGTTACTTCCTATTAAATTCATGTTCTCTGAAATGTAGATAAAGTGTAACTGAATATGTACAGTTTTTTACTGTATTAAAATACTTATACAATACAATATCTTCTGATTTTCTTACATAGTGAATTTTTAAACATCACCTACAGTATAATGTTGTTTAATTTTTCTTCATGTGTGTAATATTTTCAAATAAAGTTAAACAGATCAAATTCACCACATGTCTTACAACACAAATATATACCATGACTGTTTGATGAAAAGTAATTACTCTCTTTCCTTTCCTCTATATTATTTCTCTCCCCCTTCTCTTTCTTCTTCCCTCTCCTCTGTCTCTTTTTCTCCCACTCCTCCCCTCTCTCTCTCTCTGTTTTTAATAGATATGGTACAGTACAGCCCCCATTTCACGTTTTTCTGGGGCTGAATATTTCGCCTTAAATGAAGGTTTTACTGTTTTTCAGTAAATATAACACCATTTGAACACAAACAATATTTTCTAACTTTTAATACCAGTGCAAGTTTAATATGAAACCAACAAAATGTGTAATATTTTATCACCAAGTGCATTTTTTTTTATTCTTAATGTCATCTGAAAGCATGAATTTTGCCGCCATGTGCAATACCCCAACCAACCTCAAATTAACTTTTGAAATTTTAAAAACCATTATGTTAAACAAGCTTCAGCATTAATTCCATGACCATTAGCCTAATTTAAATTTTTTTTTAGTAGGTTATTTTACGATGCTTTATCAACATCTAGGTTATTTAGCGTCTGAATGAGATGAAGGTGATAATGCCGGTGAAATGAATCCGGGGTCCAACACCGAAAGTTACCCAGCATTTGCTCATATTGGGTTGAGGGAAAATCCCAGAAAAATCCTCAACCAGGTAACTTGCCCCGACCGGGAATCGAACCCGGGCCACCTGGTTTCGCGGCTAGACGTGCTAACCATAATAATAATATACTGATTTATAGTGTAGTTATAAAATAAACCTTTGACTTTACTGGCTTTATAGAAATACGAGATCTGATCAAAAAGTTTCAAGACAGTTTTAATATAAAAACAATGAAGATACAGGATAACTAGTGCTTGTCTCCTTCAAAGTACTCTCCCCCTGATGTAGTACAGGTCTGCCGACGTCCCTGCCACATTTCAAAGCACCTTTGGAAGTCACTTTCCTTGAGACTGTATCAATATTTTAATATGAACTGCTATCGAATAATTAATTTCGTATGAACATTGAGAGAAGAGGAGAAACAACCTCCTTTGTTGCGCTTTATAGTTTAAATGATGTTTCTTGATGTGAAGATTTTTATAAAATAAATGATCACAGCAGCTGCCACCAAGTCAAGTGAATGTCTACTTTTTCCTTTTGTGGACTTGTGGATTTTAATGCATATGAGTGCTTCCTTGCAGTCCATTCCAGTCCAGGTGTGTGTGTGTTTTTATTTTTTTTATGATGTGTGTTGTGAATTGTATTTAATATATTATGTTTCATTTACTATGAAGAATAATTTTTAAGAGATATTTGTGTCTTGTTTGTTCTGTTTATTACAGATAATGGTTCATCTCGTCGATCATTGAAATTGAAGGATATGAAGCCAAATTGCTATCGCTGTAACATCTGTTTGAAGTTTTTCACAAGACGGGATCACCTGAGAACACACGAAAAGAACTTACATGGCGAGGATGCTGGGCCCTTTGCCTGCATCGTTTGCTCCCAGATGTACAAAAACGCTGATAGTCTGCGTAAACATATTGCCAAATTCCATGTAGCACGGTCCAGTCTCATTTGATGTTGGTATTGTCAGCATTCTGGATTGTGGTATTCTGTGGAATATAAATTTTGTAACTTTGATATTCATTGAAAGATATAACGTATTCATAAACACATTTTTGTGTGACTTTGTGACATGACATTATAAGTGATAATAGAAGATGACAGATTTATATTTTCTGTAAACTCTAAATTTATTTAAGTTATTTCAAAATATACCAGAGCTCTTTATAAGACAGTAATTCATTGTTTTAGCTTATGAAGAAATGAACTGTTTGTTGGAAATTATGTAGTTTGATTGATGGTATATCTATATAAAAACACTTGTTGCTTGTCAGAGAAATGTGCAATATTTTGCATAGTGTTACAGTTTCGTTCTTATAAACAGATCCTAAATTTAAAAAAAGAATGTGATATAATGCAGTAACTTTTTCAGAAACCTAAAAGTAAGATCGAAATTCAGTGCCTGCAATATATGATGCTTGTCCACAATTTATGTTGGAGGTCTGTTTTACAATATGTGTGCCTGAACTTTACAACAGGCAATATATGCTATCTTCATAAAATTAATATCGTTATTTGAAATTAAAATGAAATCCACAAGCAATTCCAGTTGTAAATATCATTTTTCACATAAAAGAAGTGCTATTTTATAGTGTTAAAATTGGTGCTAATCTTAGAATTAAGTGTTTATAATCAGTGTATTTTAGCCCTGCCAAATAACAGAGATATTGAAGATCACAATATAGTAGTAATAAGAAATTTCAGCCATTATGTAACTGACGTGGATAAGCAGTCGTTTTCTATTGTTTTGTTGTTGGTAATACATTGCTTTCGATCAGGATCTATGAAACATATCTACCACAAATTAGCTATTATGTCAGCGATGTGTTTGACTTAGTTGCAGAAATATGGCTACATCATTTTAAATTCATTTTCTACGTAAGTAATAGGCTACCTATGTAGTCTAATAATTATGTGATGGACGCTAGTACAATGCCTATATTAAATTGTGGCTTTGTACTATTTTATAATCTGTAACAAGTTATATTTAGTATAAGTTGTGAACTTCCCCCTCTCTTCACTTATAGGAAGATACAGAAATTGTACCAGTTTTTCATTGAATGAAGAGCTTCAGCATGAGCTATATTAAAAGAGCAGTTACTCTTATTTCTAATATGACAGATAAATTTGATATTATTTACAAAATTGTATGATACATTTAAAATACATTAACAGTAAGTTGTTTCACTAGGCTGATCAGATGGCTATGAGACTTAATGGCACAAAATGATATCTAAACATATTTGTTACTTCTTATAACAGGTATTAACAGTTTTTTATAAACATTAAGTTGGTGTTAACATTAGTTCATAACCTCATTCACGCTCATTTGAGGTACATATGATACCGTGCATAGTATAGAAGGGTTACAGCCCATGCATAATGCATTGAAAGTTTTCACACTAACTCCCACTTGATTATTGCACACTTAATTTGTCATTTGACTGCATCGGAAATGAAGAGAATGCACTCACAACAAAATTAAGCTTACCTGAATTGAGGATATTCTGGATAGGCAATTCCTTCACTGCAAACTTTCTTTGAACCTTGAAACCTGCCTTTGCGGCCACTTCTTTTAAATGGCCACCTGGCCAAAAGGCCAATTTTCTCTGGAACCAATTGGATTTTCCATAAGATCAATACAAATTCTCTCTTTATTTAGCGGCCACCTCATGCGCCAGCCAGCAGGCGGGGTCTATTTGGATTGGAACCTGACTATAACAGTCACTGTCCAACAAAAACTCTTTTCACGGATATTGTCTGACCTATTTTTTTCGATGGTTAGAGGATAGGAAGCAATATCATGAGGACAATAGCTAAGTGTACAACAGTACACCCTCCATATCTTGGGGTTAGTTGATTACTGTTTTATGACTCTTTTGTCACTTTCCACTCCGACCCTGCACAGCTATAAATTCTTACTCGTTTTTAAAGGATTGAAACACGGACTTTTTCTGTCGAAAATGTCACAGTATATTTTACGTCAGTAGTTAACCATTCGAATTTTTTTATTTTTTTTTTCTCCTCTTTCCATCTTTCTCTATTTGGACCAGCTTTTACGAATTTTTATTCTTTTCATTCAGTTGATTCAGAGGAACTGTGCAGTTAGTTTGAGAGAGAAATCATGTCTAACAATAAATCTAGAGTGGTGTTAAGTTTAGAGGTGAGACAAACAATGATTGAAGAAAGTGAGAAGGGAACATCTACGAGAAAAATGCAGAAATATCGAAATGTGGAAGGACACAAATAAACGGTATAATTAAGAATAAAGATGAAATATTAAAAGAATGGGAGAAAAATATGCGTGGTGGTCAAAAAGGAAGAGAGAATCTGTGTTTAGTAATATGAATGATTTCGTTTACGAATGGTTCAAGTGTGCGAGGGCAAAGAAATTGCCAGTAAGTGGGCCTATGATTCAAGAGAAATTTCTTGAAATTGCCAAAGAACTCAATGTAAGCAATTTTGTTGCTAGTAATGGGTGGTTAGAGTGCTTTAGAAAACGGCATAACATTGCATTTCATTCTGTGTCTGGTGAAGGAGGTGACATTGCAACCAATGTTATTGAAGAATGGAAAAAATAGACTGCCTTCAATTCTTGTGGAATATGAACTCAGAGACATTTACAGTGTTGACGAAACAGGTTTTTTTTTTTCAGGGCCCTCCCTAAGAAAACTTTAAGTTTTAAGAAAAAAGAGTGCAAAAGGGGGAAGTTGGCAAAAGACAGAATAACCTTGCTGATTTGTTGTAATGCTACAGGAGAAAAAGAACCACTCTTAATGATAGGGAAATTGTTGAAACTAAGATGTTTGAAAAATGTTGACATGGGCTTATTGAGGGTGAAGTGGACTGCCAACAATAAAGCTTGGATGATATCATCATTGTTTGAGAATTAGCTGTGCGATTTCAATTCCAAGATTAAACAACAAAATCGCAATGTGATCCGTGAAATTTGTGTTTCTTCCCCAAAATACATCACACCTCCAGCCCCTTGAGCAAGCTATTATCCAGTCATTTAAACTGAGGTACTGCAAGTGAGTTTTGAAAAGGCTAGTTAGAAAAAACCTCAACCAGGTAACTTGCCCCGACCGGGATTCGAACCCGGGCCACCTGGTTTTGCGGCCAGACTCGCTGACCGTTACTCCACAGGTGTGGACCTGTTTATTAGTAGGTCTGTATCAACTGTGTCAGAAGCCTTACTGAAGTCAATTAGCGTCAGTAAGGTCAGTTTCTGTTTATCAGAGGCCTCATGAATATTCTCATTGATCTTTAAGAGTGCTGTAGTTGTACTATGTCTGATTGATAATCGTCAACAATGACAGGATTGATATGCTTGGATAAATGTGTGATTTCTGTTTCACCATGTATTAAAACTTGTTAAAGTAAATGTTAATAGTTTTCAGCGGAGAAAAAATTGAAATGAAAATGGAAGAGAAGAAATATTTCTCTAGTGATGGTGAAGTGGTATATTATTGTCAAATGTATGAAAAACAAGTGAATTATTAAGCTGACAAGATAGGCCTATAGTTCTTTATCGTTTTTCTTCTCCATTTAACATGTAATCTGATTTTTTCAGTCAAGAACTATCTTGTGTCCTGGTATCAGCTTTTGAAAATATGTTAGTTGTTTATTTCATGGGGATCTCTTATTTTCGCATATCTTAAATGCAAATTATATCATTGCCATTATTACATTATGTTATATTTGGCCACAGTAAATCAGTAACTCAAGAGATACTTTGGATAAGCAGTAATTCTTATTGTATATGATTTATTTTTCGTGCATACGGTATTTCAGCAACTTAAAGTGCATAAATGCATGCACGTATATTCTCTCTGATTTTTTAGTACCGTACATAAACTTCTGCAGTTTAATCATGATCACAAAATTCTATCCTAGACACACAAATATTATAGAGAAAGTAATTAAGACATGTTTAAAAGATATCATGCACTGTGTATTTCCACTGTAATCTGTAAATCCACGGTTTTTTTTTTTTTGTGATTATTATATTACTTCCAAATAGAAGACATATAAAAAAAATTCCCCTGTGATGTACAGTATTCTTTACTTTAAAAACACACTAATCCATACATAGTGACCTCAGTGCCTCTTATTAAATTAAAGAAATGAGTTACTAAAGTCTGAATTATAATATGAAAAAATTGTACAATTCGAAGTATTTTGATGATGTTTATTTTTGACATTGATACATTTTACTTCATTCAGGCCTTATGTGACTGGCTGTAATGTGAAAACTTTCAGAAAGGGGGATTTTTTTCCTTGTAAGGTATGACTGCTTGCTTTAAGGGGAGGCAGAGGTGAAATTTTCGAACAAAATTGAAGAAAAAATGAAAATTTGGTTTTTTCCATTTTTATTATCTTTATTTTGATATTCCGATGTTATAGTCGCGACGCTGTTATTCCCGGGGTGACTCCTCCTCTTTGCTTACGTCTTAGGAAGTGAAAGCTCTATAAAGTCTAGGTAGGTAGTATCGTTCGCCATTTTTGCTCTTTCGTTGTCGAGCTACCATATGAGGAATCTATTTACCACACCATTAAACATTATCATATCGTAGCTCCTATGATAATAAATCAAATTCACTGTAAATCAGCAAATAATTGAGCGGCAAATAGCGTCTTCGTGTGCTTTCTGCGAACACCAACGAAAGAGCCAAACTGGCGGGCGATTATATTAAGTATTTATCGAGCCTTAAGTAATGAATAACTTCTTCATCAGCGAATCACAAGACACACATGTTTAAATGTAGCCGACCTGCAACGCAATTGGCTGCCGGAAATTAGAGCGACAGGACTATAGTTTTTGATTTTGTGCCCTTAAAAGTATGAAATTAAAACCAAGATAACTGTATTACTATATTATTCCCATAATAAACTAATACTTATCATTAAATAAAAAGAAACATTGAAAATTTCTTACAATATGGTGCATGGAGCATTTTGTATCAAATGATATAAAGTTTTATAAAATTATTAATATTTACAGAACTATTGTACTTAGAAAGTTGAAACTTGGTATGTCCATTACTAATAACATAGGCTACTTAGTATCCATGATCAATTTCAAACAAATCAGATAAATTTTGTGGATTTTGAAATATTCACCTCTGCCTCTCCTTAAAGATAATTTGAATTAACCTTGTGGTAAAACCACAGGAGTTTCGGAGAAAAAAATGGCCACTTAGTGATGTAAGCTTTTAAAGTAGAGTACGGTGTATATAAAACCCCGCTTAACCAAAACAATTGAGTAAAAAAATATACTATATTTTTTGGACCGTAACACGCACTTTTTCTTTAAAAATACTGTCTAAAATGTAACTTTGTCCTGTTCCAAAGGTCTGTCAATGCATGTCAAACCACCTTACCCAACAGCAAAGCTACAAATAACTGTGAATGCCCTTTATGGAATGCAGTAAGTAGAGAAATCTGCTGTCTAGACCCTCAATTCACTTGTTTTCTGTTCATTAGCTGTCAGTGGGTGTACATTAGTCCCATCAAATGAAAGTTATTCTTTGTTTACGTACCTTTTGTTCCACCTACCCCTGCTTCAAGAATTGCAGAACAGTTACACCTGAAAGAGAGGTGACAACTAATTCTGCGTGTATTGACTTCTATGATGCTGTAGGTGCTGAGCAGTTGTTAGTGCACTACCGAAAATAATGCCCATGGGTTTTCTGTAAGTGGGAAACAACATGTTATCCAAAATGATTCTGCTCCCTTTAGTTCCGATAAACTAGGTTCTACTGTAGATTGCCACAGTGACAGGTTTTATTGTCATGTAGTACTATATTTAGTCATTCATATTTTTCTGATGGCAAACATACTATTATAAAATTGATTCTGTATGTAAACTGTGTTCTTTGTCCTTGCTACATTTTGCCATCCTATTGAATAAAAGTTCACCACACTATGTATTTAATCAAGGCTATCTCTAGTAAAGGCTGAGGCCTTAGACTTGGCAATGCCGCCTTCGCGGTCGGCCGACGTGCTGTTCTTAGAGAGAGTCTTATCTAAACACGATGGACTGAATGAAGCTGAACTCTTTAGCGATTTAAATATCACATTTCATGATAACGAAATATTATACTGAATATTGCTTTTCTTCAGATTGTGTTCTAATTATAGAATATGTTTAACCCAATGAAATCAATCATGCATAATCATTTACAATGCATTTTATTAGCACTCAAGGGTTGGTAAATCCCTAAACAAAACAAATACAATGAATATAATTCACATATTAAATCTTTAACCTGTTCTAACTTTTCAAATATCTTGTCTATCAAGTTAATTAAAAAACTCTTATCATTATTAATGACATCATGAAAATTGTCACAGTATTTAAACGCCACCTGTAACTGTTTCTATTCACTCAGAACTGAGTTCCTAAAAATAAGTTTGTTGTCAGTAAGTACACTTGCATTAGGCATTATTCCACCGTTGACATGAACCTCAGTAGTAAGATCCTTATTTATTCTAATACTACCACTAACCTTGGGAATAGTTGTAAAATCTAATTTATATAAGATACAAATACTATCAGTTGTATGTACACGGCAGTCTTGCGAATAAGACAGAACCTTCGAACGCACATTTAATAAAAAGTTTTCATAGGAAGTAACTTTATTTTCCTCTTCAATTCGTCTTTTCTCGTCTTCTTCTGCAGTCTTCAGTTGCTTCTCCAATTCCTTTCTTCTTTCCTCTGGAGATTTTCTTTTCACACTCTCGTTAATGCTGAGGTAAGAAGGCAAGCCAGGGCACAGTTTTGGAACTGCACTTTTACTTAAAATAGGAGTTCCAAGTACACATTCACATTGTTTTCCATCCTTATCTACATATTTTTCAATGGTAATTAAGTTGGAATCACGAAAATGTTTTATGCACACAATGGATCTGTCATTTGGTTTCCAATTGGCACGTGGAATAGCACGAATTCATTCTTCTCCAAGTGCAATTTGTTTAGGAAATTTAAATGATCGAACATAGCCCTCCATTTTAATTGATGAGGCATAATTGCTTTTACACCCGGGTACCACACAGGAACTAGGCATTTTCACATACGACACAAATATAATCTCATACTTAGAACTGTTAATTTAACATTCTAATGACAAGCATCACAGATAACTTCCTTGCAATAAATGGCGCGAGTGACCGACTGTAGCACATCGCTCTGACGTTGCCAATTTTCGCACGCTGCAGCCTTTACTAGAGATAGCCTTGGTTTAATGCTAGAACTAAGCTGTTATCAATGTACTGTATAAAATTAATGTGGACCTTCTTCAGTGTGCCTTCCTATGTGAAATTGTAAATTATATTGTAAGCAGTAATATTTTTATATATACACATTATAGAATTTTTGTCAATAGTTCTATCAATAAAGTAGTATTGGTTAGTACAGTATTTTTTATTGTTTTACTTCTACTACACCTCAGGCAATAAGCTTTTAAAGTTACGGTTGTGTTATGTATAACATTGAACTTGTCACTTAATTTCTGGACGTCTACAAAGCAGTCTGAGTTTATTTATGCTATGTGTACTTACAGCACCATGGTCTTAGTGTTCATATGCGTTTAATTGAAACTCATTGAATTCATTTAATTTCCTCATTATATCCAGTATATGTGTATGTCTTTGTTTACATTTATATTATTTTAATGTACCGAAGTACATATGATATTTCCATGCAGATATTCTGCGTCATTACATGATGAAAGAGTAATGGAGCAGAGAAAAATTCTCTCTGGCACCTGGATTTGAACCCGGGTCCTCAAATATCCTAGTAGGAGGAAGGTCCTCGGAATCGTAAGGGATATATACTGAACCTACAAGTTGTCTATCAGTATTACTTCCCTTAAATCTCACCAGGACAGCCGCAATATCCTGAGAATAGAAGTGTGGTATGCCCAGATATTCATATCCTTAATAAGAATACATTTTCTTAGCCTCTTTATTGCACCACCATTAAAAAAGGGAGAAGCTTGATATATTCAGACCTATAGTATGGCCCTCACAGATCCATAGTTCCTGTATTAGGGCAATATGTTTTCCTTCAGTCAGCAACCTCTGGGTAAGAACCCTGGAGGCGGCAATACTTTGTTGGAGATTAGTCTGCAAACAATAAATAGCAAAAGCATTATCTACTCTGTGCAAGTCTTTCTGTTTGCTGCACCAGGTCCCATTAAAGTAAATGTTGCCTGATCTGCTCCACAGAAAATCTTGGATGCTTTGCTGCACCAGGTCCCATTAAAGTAAATGTTGCCTGATCTGCTCCACAGAAAATCTTGGATGCTTTGCTGCACCAGGTCCCATTAAAGTAAATGTTGCCTGATCTGCTCCACAGAAAATCTTGGATGCTTTGCTGCAGCAGAGTGTAAGGACAAGTTCCCAAGGGACACCTCGCACCTCCCTCTGCCTCAAGCTTCGCTGCTCTCCTCTATTTCCTCTCAGTTCCCAGTGCCCCTTCCTTTTAAGTTTCAGGGTGCCCACCTTTTCGGCTAGAGTCCTCATGGCAGAACCATATGTTAATTCTTCCTCAGAGTTTCCCATTAGGAAGCTCTTGGATTCTCAGGTTCCCTTAACTGAACCCCTGCAATGTGCCTTGAACCATTTTCAGATTCCTCACCATGCTCTTCTCTATAATCTTTTCGCTGTAAGAAAAATCCTAATGTAAACAATAGCACGTGATTGAAGTGAGGCTTCATTGGTCTCTGTTTGGCACCATAGATTCTCAGTACATGTTCCCGCCTACTGTTGTACATTCTGTTTCATGTTAAACATTTCTCGTTACTCGTGAAGTAGGTCTAACCTCACTACTATGCATTCGTTTGCTTAGGAAACATTTATTTTATAATTACTGTAATTAAATTATTTTTAAGTCTTATGTCTTCACAATGGACAGTTGAGGATGCAAAAGCCATACTTCTGTACCATATGCTTACGTGAACAACTACGAGCTCAAGTGACGCCAGCTTGTTACAAGAACAGACTACCATGGTATTACTGTTGGTATTCATCCGTGTTCATAGTACATAACAAAATATAAAAGTAGCTTTTCTTTTACATAGCGCTTTACATATGAGTAAAGTTAAATGTTTCATCATATTTAACAACTAGAATTCAATGTTTTATTTTCAAATAAGACAAGATTGTGGTTTCCAAATATGAACTATATTTTCCTGCGTCATGTGAGTGTTTCGACTGGGAGCCAATCACGGGTATGACAGCAACGTGCTTATGTTACATTAGGATTTTTCTTACAGCGAAAACAGTATAGAATCCCCCGTTGGGAAGCACTCTGGTTGTTTTATTTCCTGGGTAGATATTTTTCCCACGAGAATGGAGAAACTAAAGTCACTAACCCCGGATCCCCCATAGAAGCAGAAGGCCTAAGTACAATAAAGTTCGGCTTGGTACCCCAAGGGAATCATTTGGTTCGCGACACTGAATATTTAAGTATCTCATTGTCATTCAGCCCTCAGCAAGATACCTTTCACTTTGGCTTGGGCACAGGATTGGGAATAGGTCAGACGGGAAGTTGTAGGACACACTTCGTCTGGCATCTCAGCTGAGACTTGTCTGGTATGGGAATCCCTACCATTAGCAAGCTATGGCCGGCATAGCCCTCAGCCTCATTGGAGCAATCAAACCTCCTCGCCCTCGTGAACAGTTTTACTGTAAGGCAGTGTCCCCTGAGGAGGAATGCCATTGATGGAAGTTTCCAAAATGAGTTGCCTGTAGAAGCCAGTTCACCTGACAACACAGAACACGTTGTTTTAGGAGTCTTGCTGATTTTTATAATGTGATAAAATTCCAGTTGCATTCTCGGTGCCCATAAATTTCGTCATTTTCTTTAACACCACCAGCAATACAGCAGTTATGTATATTGCAGTCATGTAGATTTCAAGTACAGTAGAATTCCTCGTATCCGGCAACTGTGGGACAAAGCCAGTGGCGGATAACTGATTTTGCTGGACAATTAGAAAATACGTTTATAGGTTATGTAAAGACACACTGTACTACACAAACATTTTTTTCCATGTTGAAATTTGGTAATTTTCACATGGATGTTTAAAAATAAAGTTTTTAAATACGTACAATGTTTATTTTTAGTACTGAATACGATAATGTACATTCATCAGTTCATAATTATTGTAACATAGTAATACATAATAGCGTAAAAGATACTAAAAGTTTTTGTAACATTATAACATGACAATTATAAATGACGGTCGTGTGAGTCATGTGACGTTAAGAGCATAGCCAGTGTCGAACTATGAAGATGATGATGTAGCACTCGATGATTTGAATATAAGAACATTTCGGTTGCGTTTTGCAGAATCCATTGAGCAACAGCGGTGCTTAGCAGTAATAGCCATGATACTATCGATCACTCGAATGAAATTTTTGCGCACTGTAGGAACAGAGAATTTCACACTTTCCTTTTATATTCATCCAACACCCCTTCGAAACAGGCGAGTTCAAGTGGTAAATTTGAAGATATCGTCTTTGCGCATTTTTTGCAAGGTCCGAGTGACAGTTTACTGATGCTACCCGATATACTCCAGGGACATAATGGGCTTTTTGTCTGTTTTCTTCACGCATGAACAATATAGAGAGTAAACACAATATGCGGCATGTGCGAACCACGAAAACCACTCACATCTTCATCCGACTCTTCCCTTTCGCATGAATGACTATTTTTTTTTTTTTTTTTTTTTTGGCTTAGCCAAAAGTGCTGTTGTTTTGGTATCACCGGTTATTTGAGTGCCGGATACGAGCAATTTTACTGTATTACTTACTGATTGTTATGTAGTGAAGCTTTTTCATGGTTATTTGTATTTTGTTACCACAACATTCTATTCTGTGTATTTTCAGTAATAGTAAATTGTGCACATAAGTTTGCTATATGTATGCTGTTAAGTAAATAATATTTTGATCAATTGCACTTGGAGTTTTAAAGTTGTAGTTAGGACATAAGAAGTGACTATGATGATGATGGTGTTGTTCCAGGACGTCGGCTGTCTATGAAGAGAAAGATTGGATCATTTCCATGTCCCGTATGTTACAAGACATTCTCAAGAAATCATGACATGAAAGTGCATGCACGTAATCTGCATGGAGAGGATCGTGGACCATTTCAGTGTGTGTTTTGTGCACAGTGGTCAAAGAATGCTGAGAGCATGCGCAAACACATTTCTAATCATCATTCTAATGCAGCAGTTCCCCCTTTCTTTAAGTAAAGGAACAGAGTGGCTGAATGCATATAATTGGACAGATATGGTACAACATCACTTCATTTGTGATTTTGCAGCAATTAATTCTTCTTTAGTGAGATATCAATTGAAAGAAAAGTAGAGAATTACTTACCAAGCAATGAGCAATTAAACGAAAACATTCAAATTTTGTGCGCATATTTCTATTTGATTGCAAGTTGTGTTGAGACCAAATGTGCTTAAACCAATACTCAGACGTAGATCAAGAATAAAGATCCAAAATCTGGTAAAATTGGTTTTCATGTGTGTACATTAGAAACACTTCAGAGTAGACTCTGAAAGTCTCCAATTTCTTATTTAAAGAAGTGCCTTTAGTGAATATATTACATATTTATATGAAAAATATTTCTGTCAGTTTTCTTTGTTGTGTTTTCCTCCTCCTTTTTCTATGGTAGGGATGTGACCCATGCATTCTCGTCTAGGAATAACATGCTAAAACTGTATATCATTTTGCTGTTTTCACATTGTGTACATAGTATCAGAATTGTTACTATTATATGAATGGGTTATTTATGAAAGGGCCTAAGTCATGAATACTAAATTGTTGGAAATTTAAGAAAAACTGTTTATAGTCTGAAATTTTGAAAGTAAGGCTGAAATAAAAATTTTATCATAAATTCTACTTTGAAACGAATTTCACCAGCCAGGTATTAACTTTTTGCTGGTTATATTTTTTTTTAGAATAAAAAATTGACATCTGAAAACATAGGGCCTTTCATAAACAAATACTTAATGACCAATTTTTTTAATAATACTTTATTTTTTCAAGGGAAAGCACACATATATACTATTTTTGTGCACATTGAACTTATTTTATTTGCTCAAGGCGTCCATTTAATTCCGCGCAGCTGTACTGCAATGGAAATGTGTCCAGACTTAAGACCGGTTCCAGACAATTATTTCTTCATACCATTCTTTGTTTTCGTCATTTATGTACCTCATTGTTTTCTTTATGTCTTCTATCATCTCTTCCTTGATCTCCACCTTTCCATTTGGATACGCATTCTGGATGGACAACATTATTGTAGAGCCTCGTGAGCGAAGAAAAAATGTCTGTTGAAATCTGCCAATAAACGGTGAAGCAATGATTGTACCTTTTCTTTTATGATCATACTAAACTCCATGAATTTACTGACCGTAAAACACTGTCTTTTGTTCCTAGGTGTATCAGGACCACTAGTTTCTAAGGTGTTATAATTTCTCTGTAGTATTTGGGCCACAAGTCGTTAAGTTGAAAACAGTATTGAGGTTGCATCGTATGAAATATGAATTTTCCAGGGTATGCTGATGATATCAATTCACATATTTGTTTTGGTGTATAATAGCGACCATGCTTCTTCAAGACTTTCTTTATGTGACCGAAAACCCGATCACATGGGAGAAATGAATGTCCCCTTATAGGGAACTTATGCATGATTTTCCCAAACATATTTAAATCAGTCAGGGCCAGACAAAACCGTAACAAGGTGTGATTCTTGTTATGCTCTTCACATCTAAATCGATGTATCTACACCCAAAGAGCAGTATTCCGTTAAAATCTCATTTTCACAAAATTAGCGACTTAGGCCCTTTCATAAATAACCCATTCATATATAAAACAGGTTTACAATGTTTAACATCTTCCTGGCAAGTTCCAGGTCTCAGCATCATATGTCAATGTACTGCATATTGTTGATTTGTGTATATATCATCATTTTATTTTTGTTTAATGCTATTAGGTGCGATATCATAATTTCTTCAGAGTGTATTTCTGTTATTTGTTGAGTAAATTTTATAAATATTTTACGAGTACTAGTAGCTTCCCCATATGTGTAAGGAATGAACTCTCACAAAAAACCGTTTTTGGTGAAAGTATGGCTTTGGACTATCCCATTCTCACCCCCTTCATTTGTTTATTCCAAACGACTCCATTTAACAAATCTATAGATTTTTACATACCAAAGAGAATAGTCCTTTTCATTTGCCTAAGACAACATTGATTGATTCCATCCCACTTAAAAACTTTAGGCCTTCTAGCAGTAGACATTTTTCTGATGAACTGGTATCAACCCCCAATCTGGAGGACCAGGAATGTGATTATTGAGGTTACCTTCTCCTAGAACAATAGCTTCCATCACAGCTAATGAGCTTTTTCTGTAAGTGATATTTACTTTCCCACCCACCTGCCAATCATTGACTGGTTAGGACATTCCACTAATCACCACCTGGGGACACATCCTCTAGAGATTACAAGCTCCCTGAGGAATTAATGGGTAACTAATACAATGATCTAAAAAAATGAAGTTATCACGTGAAAACTGACTCAACATTATCTCTTTCCAACTTAAATTCCATTAACAGAACATGATTTGAATTCTCTTCTCCACTTTAAAGTCAACGCTAGCTATTCATGGTGTATTTTGTGATTAAAAAATGATATTAAAGTTTATAACATGTCTTTCAGTATGAAATAAAAAAAATATACTTAATCCTAAGCCAATTTGTTATGATCAAAGCATAATATGTGATATTGAAATATTTGTGTAAGTACGAGGTGAATGTTCATAAAAAAAAACTCACACACTAAAATGCGTCATATATAAAAAAATGACCTTAAAATATCTATGATTCAACGCCTTTTTATATACATACTGAATATTAAGAGTAGGCTTGATGGTGGAATTGTTTTTGTAAGAAAGTACAATTGCATATCAAATAAAAATACATAGTTAAAATAAAACATATGTTAATAGCATTCACATATCTCATCTAAAAACAAATAACTGTATTTTTATGAAATGAAAACATTGCAGAAAATATATAAGTCTTTTAAAATACATAATGTACAGTTAAACTTTATTTATACCTTTTTATGAGATCTGAAGGTTAAAAACACATAAGTGAATAAAACTCATGACTGAAATGTCATTTAATAACAAATGGATTAGCATATGAAGACTATACAGGAAGAATAAGTTAAGTTAATTTGGTAAAATTTTCATAAGAGGAATTTAGAAATGCATAGTTAAGCCATCTTTGGGTCTGTAATACAGTATTAAAATTTATAACACATTTTCTTGAGGAATGTAAAATTATTTGTAGGAAAAATTAGTTGCTTAGAGATGGGACAAGCATGGGTATATTCGAATTTCCACAAATTTCGAAGTGGGTCACATCTTAATAATGAACACGCAGATCTGATGTATTTTCTTGTTTTGACATTTCAAGCAAAATTGATTTAGATGAGTTTCATATCTTGTATAAAAGGTAAAGGTATCCCCGTAACATGCCATGAAGGCACTTGGGGGGGCATGGAGGTAGAGCCCCATGCTTTCCATGACCTCGGCACTAGAATGAGGTGGTGTGGTCGGCACCACGCTCTGACCGCCTTTTACCCCCGGGAAGGACCCGGTACTCAATTTTATAGGAGGCTGAGTGAACTTCGGGGCCGTTCTGAAAGTTTGGCAACGAGAAAAAATCCTGTTACCACCTGGGATCGAACCCCGGACCTTCCAGTCCGTAGCCAGCTGCTCTACCAACTGAGCTACCCGGCCGCCTCATATCTTGTATAAGTGTAAAAAAAAGAATAAACGAGAAACATGTAGGCTTATCTGAAATAAATTAATCTGGATGTATAGGAACTTTGCTGGGACCACAGAAAAAACGAAAAAGTGTGAAACCTATAAAATACGTTTTACTGTACTGGGAGTATTTAATTTCTGCCAATAATATGTTTTTACTTTTGTATTACATTCAGTTCAATTTGATCTTTCAAAGTTCGTGAAATAGTTATTAAAGGAAAAGTACTTATAGTTGATTTTGTTTTGGGCATTTTTGTTCCATATAATCACATTTGTACTATTTCAGTTGTAGGGGAAACCCGGGCAAAGTGGATAAGCTAAGAACAAACAAACAAATCTTCATGACATTGTTTGTGACACATGTTGTCCACATATATAAAAAACAGCAATTCGTTTCTCACACTATGGACAGTGATATGATTTGAGAAAGAAAATATAGTTAATTATTCGCTTTGCCAGGGTACACAGGCAAAGCGAATAATTAACCCGGGCAAAATGAATATCCCTACAACATTTTCACATTTCTATTTAATTTTTATTCACTGATAATAAAATTAAATCAACACATAAATACGATGTTAATGAGTTATATTAGACAATAGGATATGTTACTTACAGCCCATTACAGCACGTTAGATTAGTACAAAATACAAATTTGAACAAGTCGACGTTTCACTAGCACTAAAGACTTGGATTTCTTCTGCTTTTGCTCCTACCCATAAGTTACTTTTAATCAGTATAGATGTAAGAACTTCAGAGCGCTGACATTTCCTTCGTTGAACTCGTATCTTTCGAGCATCCACTTCTGGCACTGGTCTAAATCAAAAGAACTGACTTGGATTCTCTTGCTGACGATGTTGAGGGTTTTGGTGTAACCGGAACTGAAAATCTGAGTGTAATTGATGTATTGAATATTCCTTCAATCTCTGAAGATAACGACATCACAGAGGTGGTTGATTCTGAGTGAGCATTAACTGTTTCTTCAGCTGCTGAAGAAGCTGGCACCGCAGAATTTGTTAAATCTGAGCCAGCTGTCATTTCGCTGATTTCTGTCTCAAGTGGGCGATCTGTAAGTTGATCTGGAGCAAAATCTTCATCAACAAACACATTATGGTTGTATGGCCAGATAGCAGAACCAATGATTGGAAGATTTTATTTCTTCAAGTGCTTTCTTCATGGCTTCTTCAGACCATTTGGCTTGTTCCGTCTTCCTCTTGAAAAATTAAACCATCTGAAAACATATTACGACCTTTTTAAGTAAAAATTAAGATCAGTGTTACTGATTTCTAATTTAATTAGTGTGACTTAATGCCTCCGCTATGTAAAATGATCTAACATGCTTTATTACAATAGACAAATACATACAAAAATACAGCTAACACTTATATAGTCAAATAAAGGTGGCAGGGCAAAGCGGATAAGTTATCCACTTTGCCCTATTCTCTTTGCCCGCAGACGCCATTTCACTTTTCATTTAAGGTTATACAAACATAAACGTCAGTAACCTTCTTCGTAAGTACGGCATTTTAGAAGTAATCGTATTGCCTATATATTACTATGACATAACAAAAAGTTTCTGCAGTATTGTGTGTTGTACATTTGTTTCTCGTACCTTGAATATTTTAAGAAAACAGTCAATTTTCTTCAAACACACGCTGACTTCTTCTCTCACTACCTAGAATGACGATAAGTCAGTTCCAGTAGCAAAATCTGGTTGGAATTCTTCTCCAACATAGCAGAAAGTGCTACCTGTTGGTGTTTCTAAGAAATATGCATTATTCTCTTTGCCCAGGTCTCCCCTATCAGTACACATCTTAAAAGGACTGGGGCATTTTTATTGACTCTTCAAGGTTTAGTTTAAAAGCAGGGCTCCTTCATCATGACAACATCCATCCTTGTGTTGCTATAGTAGGCCTACACATTGCTTACATGAAGGAGTTCTATGATGCATGCATAGTGAATTTATTACAGCAAATATTAATCGTGTGTGCATACATGCATGTGATGGAATCTCTGCTAGGGAAGGTGAAATATTAATAGTTTCTTAGGTTAAAAGCCCTATTAACTTACAAATAAAAGGGGTACTCATAATAAAATTTTGTTTAAAAATAAAAAACCGTGAAAACCGCATATTTCTAGCATGCTTAGTTTTCTCGGTATACTTCAATGACTGCTACACTGATTGACGTGGTGACGTCATCCCTCCCAAGGTCGCCTGAGATTCACCTACTGCCGATTGCAATGCAACCCAGAATCAGTTATGCCTATTGTTGTCAATGTCCATGTTATATTTTACCTAACAAACTTCATTTTTTCTTTTCTTAGTTTACATTTGTATTAAAATATATATTACACACACAAGAAGTTTTACATTATTATATCTATGTTTTTAATTATGTACACGCAATAAATACATTTTTATTCATTCTATCACCAACAGGCTTGTAGTTAAATCTCGGGTAAAATAATTGCAACAATGAAAATAGAGGTATGGAAGAAGGCATTGTTGGAGTAACAGCTCAGCTCTACATCTATAACAATAATGAAATAAGAACAGAAAAATATTGTTAGACTTTATCTAAAACCGCGAGTGATGGATGTCAGTTGAGTTTTTCACCGCGATGCTACTTGGGTTATATTATTTTATATGTAGCTGTGTATATTGGTCTACTTCTCAAAAAACTACAAACATAGACTTCAGAATAAGTGTTAATGGATTTGCTAATTGCGAAAGATCACTGGATAGATTCAAAGCATGATTAAATCGACTAAATCGGCGTAATTTCAAACCTACCAAGAATTCCGTTGTTTGTTCTGAAAACTTAGTGAACAAGCCATTAGATTACGTGAATGGATTAAACATTGAACTGGAGGAAGATCCCTACATGGCCAAAGATGTTGCATGATGTATCACTCCAGTGGACCGTCCTGAGTCGCTGGAAGCTGTGAAGACTTGCTCTTTCTCGAGCTTCAAGGAACTTTGAAGGTAATAATAACTTTGTCTGATAAAAGCTTCCGATATGTATATCACTATAAAATATTTATTTAATACTCGAGACACTTGGTACAAGCCATTTGTCTTTTGCTATTTGTGGTTTCTTGACAGTCTGTATGCTCGCTGTTTTCTTTCTATATTCAATAATAGGAGCATAATTCCGGCCAAAACTCGTGGAAATAACTGGAAGATATTGTAACTTTTTAAACTAGACAACAATGTAACTTTATTATCTGAACAATAATTCCTTTCTACAATTCACCTTAAACGCTCTCGTCAACAATGGGATTTGCTCTCCGCACAGCAACACAGCGTTCGTTATTGCACTCCACAAACGACAACGACAATTTACTTGGACTATTACGAACAACAATGAACTGTTAATCTTAACTAATATTTACAAAGCACTATTTACAAAATCAGAACTGTCAGTTCTCAGTTCACAGTTCTTCTAGCTCAGTCACTCGAGTTCACAGTATCTCGAACCACAGACCTTCAGAGACAGTCCACTGTACTCGAACTCAGGTCCCTCCAACTGCGGTCCACTGCACTCGAACTCAGGCCTTCGGATGCTGACACAGTTGCGGACGCACATTCGAGTCGAACTCCGGTACTGGCTTGCTTGCTCTGGCTTATTCACTGAATGGCTGAATAAACTGAAAACTGCTCAAGTTCACTCGCGTTTCTTCTTTTATAGCAAAATCATAGTTGCGAGAAATTTCTACGGGTGTGCAGAGATAGCTCTCTCGAATTATCTGGATATCTCCACTTCGACGGACTTCTGGAAGAGTCGGGAAGGGTCCGTCCCCCCTTCACTCCGCACGCAGCAGTTGCTCGCGCACCCTCCCCTCGTCGCGTTGACGTAATACACCCCTTCTGCCCTTCAGCATGCAGATGCTCCCCGTACCAGCGTTTCGTCTGCCGCGCGCCCTGTCGGACGCGTGTTCAAACCCCGTTGCAGCTGTCACAATATGTTGCAACACTAGGAATGCCACACTGACCACCGATGCAGCAAACAATCTTAGCGGAGCTGAACTGTGTGCCATCACTGCTCTAACTCCAGCTATTTTTTAACTTGGATTGCGAATGTTTTATTAATCGTACAATGCTCGGGTTTTCAGGGAAATTAATCTCTACACCTGATCTATTGTAATCTTTTTCTACCTGAAGATGTATTTTATAAGTTAACAGGACTTAAAAGCAAGGCAAAATTGAAAGATAGAACCTATTGTAACTTTAATACAAAACAATAATGTAATTTTATTGTTACAACAATAATCACTTTCTACAATTTAATTTAAACACTCCTAGCTAGCCCAGCATCAAGCACGAGCAGACCAACACATGTCAAACCACACGCCAGGCTGTACTGAATTTATGGACCCGACAACCTCCATATTGTATCAGTAATATATCCATGATTTACATCAATTTCATCAACTACAATTGGATGAAACGTCTTAACAACACGCATTTTAACAAAATATAAACATGTTAGTGACAAAACGACACTGCACTTTAGTTTAACGTCAAACATCAAGATCAACAGAAACTGCCCTATTCAACGAACTTTAAATCGGCAAATACAGCCAACATATGTTCAACGTAATTATAATCTTTCAAAGTGATTTTACAAAGTGTTCACATTTTAATGACTACGCTAATAGTGGTTACAATTCTTAAACAGTTTTATTTTTAAATATTTTAGATCATATCACATGACTTGCAGTGATTTAAATCGGCAAACACAGCCAACACATGTTCAAAGTGATTTAAACTTTTAAAGTGTTTATACAAAGTGTTCACATTTCAATAACTACGCTAATAGTGGTTACAATTCTTAAACAGTTTTATTTTATATTTTAGATCATATCATATGACTCGCAGTGATTTAACCTAACATAGCATGTATATCATAGATCAACCTAAGTTAAGTCCAAGCAATCACACTAATATGACCCGAAATTTACCACATTAAGTTCCATCTAATAGGCAAGGTTTTCATCATATTAATCTAACATTTCACATCTGAAGATGATACACAAGTATCGAAAACGTTATTTTATGATAAGCAAAGGCGGTTTTGTACACATATAATTATAGTCAAACATTAATAGCTTATCGGCAAACTTCAACATGAAATTGTTAAACATTCCCGTCAACAATGGGATTTCCACTCCACACAGCAACACAGTATTCGTTCTTGCACTCCACAGACGACAACGACAATTCATTTGGATTATTGCGAACAACAATTTACTCCTAATCTCAACTAATGTTCACAAAGCACTATTTACAACACAAAACTGTCAGTTCTCAGTTCACAGTTCGTTTGCCTTGGCTAGTTCTTCTAGCTCAGTCACTCAAGTTCACAGTATCTCGAACCCAAGACCTTCAGAGACATCCACTGCACTCGAACTCAGGACTTCCGGCGACAGTCCACTGGCCAGGACGCTCACACAGCTGCGGACACACTCAAGTCGAACTCCGGTCTCGAAGCTGGCTTCACTGCTACATAAGACTGACTGGCTTGCTGTCCAAAAACTAGCAACAACTAGAACTGGCTTTCTTCGAAGGCTGATCGCTTTTTATAGTTAAGCCCAGCTTCCCCCCTTTTCCTCGCACCACACAGCACATGCCCTAGGAAGTAGATGCGTGTGCAACTTCATTTGCTGCGCCCAGCCACCGCCGACCTCACCCTCCTTCTGCCGGTCACGAGATCGAATCCCAAAGCAATGAGAAGTTTCTAGCAGTGTTACCACACTATGATGAGCCATAAATACAAATTGATGTCT
The DNA here is from genome assembly GCF_040183065.1 of Periplaneta americana. NCBI lineage: Eukaryota > Metazoa > Arthropoda > Insecta > Blattodea > Blattidae > Periplaneta > Periplaneta americana. The sequence goes on along the minus strand of NC_091117.1, from coordinate 207,119,668 downwards.
GAAGGTACACCAAGTAAGACTGAGAAGAAAGCATGGATTGCATTGAAATCATTGTACTTCAACTTTCTTGATTACCACAGCTCTAGGAACTATATAGAGGTTTTCTTTGCTGATATGGTGAAACATGTAATGTACTCAGCACTTCCCTTGATATCTCTTATCATGACAATTTTACAACAGCAGGAGCAATATTGATGAGTTACTGAAGGAACGCATTTACTGCTATCAAATACATGACTTAAAACTTATATATCTTTGATATTTGCAATAAACTGTGTTTATCTGCTTGTTGTTGTCAGCCCACTTGGTTTTGTAGAGAAGGGTTGATTTTTTATTCGATTCTTTCTTTAGTTATCTTTCTGTTGTTAATTGTTGTGTAAATGACTACATCTTCGACAAACATATGAAAGCTATTGTGAGTCAGTGTTTCTATTTACTGCTACTGGTAGATCATTTATAAACATATTGAAGAGAGTGTGATATTGTTGATGGGAATAGTGTGGATTTTGTCACAGTTTTTGCTCTTATCCTTTAAGAGACTGACTGTATATATGGATAACGTAAATATTGAAGTTATGAAGAAAAGGTCTGTGTTTGTTATTTTAATACATGTAGAAAGTATGCAATTTAATATTGTAACTTAATGCCAGAGATTCTTAAAGTATAAATAAATTTATTTTATTCTAGAATAATTGTAATGGATGAAAATTGTTTTATAAAGTATTATGAACAAAAGGGAAATGATAATGTGGATATAAATAGTAAGAATGGAAATAGTACATTATGCAACAAGCCTATAATAGTAGTAATTAAGACGGGAGTATGTTTATGAAACAAGCGCAAGCGAGTTTCATAATTTTCATACGAGCGTCTTAATTACCATTATAGGCAAGTTTCATACGACTTTTTATGCTCGACCATATTTATAACTTGAAATTAATCATAAGTATTCATGTTATTCTTATCTGACTGGGGAGCGGAAGTGACCTTGTGCAATATCTCGTAAATTGTGAGATGTGCGCAGACGCGAAAGTATTGATTTTTTCCGAGAAACAAATGTCATTGACCTTGATATAAACTAGAGAGTAAAATAAACATTAATCTTGATAGACATTGAAAAACGAGATGACAAATTGAATTTATTTGAATATTATTTACAATTAACTCTAATTATTATAGTAACAGAACATAACCTTCTGCGACAGTATTGGATTTCCAGCCTCCGTGACGTTTCGCTAGTTGTCTTTCGATTGCATATCCGAGAATAATCGATACTTGCGCTTTCATATTGCTACAATGGTGTTTTCTGATTGGTGGAACACCTGAACTTTAATGAATAGGTGTACTTTAATGAGGTCCATTAAAGGGCTGCTACCAGGTGCATAATTACTATATTTCGGCATGGTCGAGCATAAAAGAATTTATGCTGGGCCATGCCGAAATGTAGTAATTATACACCTGGTAGCAGTCCTTTAATGCATGTCATTAAAGTACACCTACTCATTAAAGTACAGGTGTTTTCAGCCAATGACAACTCAGCTTACAGGTGTTCAGCCAATGACAAGTCAGCTTTGTACCGTTATAAAACCGCAAGTATCGATTATTCTCGGATATGCAATCGAAAGAGAATTAGCGAAAAGTCACGGAGGCTGGAAATCCAATACTGTCGCAGAAGGTTATGTTCTGTTACTATAATAATTAGCGTTAATTGTAAATAATATTCAAATAAATTCAATTTGTCATCTCGTTTTTCAATGTCGAATTCAATAATCAAGGTTATGCCAAGTTTAACGGGATTACACAAGGTCAATGACATTATTGTTCCTCGGAAAAAATCAATACTTTAGCGTCTGCGCACATCTCACAATTCACGACCTAGAACAAGGTCACTTCCGATCTTGTCAGATACAAATAAAATGTATACATCTGAATAATTTCAAGTTAGAAATAAGATCGAGCATAAAAAGTCGTATGAAACTCGCCTATAATGGTAATTAAGAAGCTCGTATGAAAATTATCCATACTCGCTTCTTAATTACTATCATTATAGGCTCGTTGCATAATGTACTATTATTTATCAGTACTACTAGGTAATTTTTTTTCCCCTCAATTATACCAGAACAAAATTGTTGCTAATTGTAATGACTCTTTAAAATTATGACTCTGTACACTGTGCATGAGGAGAAAATTAAAAGTGAGATGAAGAGTAGAGTTACAGAAAAGTATATAGGTCTATAGTACTATTTTAGTATGTCTGTAATATCTGAATGAATTTTGATTTTCAAAGTAAAATAAAGTTGTGAGGACAAAAAACATTAGTAGTTAAACTTGAAGTCAACATTCCTGCTTGATAATAAGATTGGTACTGGTATAGCATTGGTATCTCTATTGTATGTCAATTATATTTATTTATATTGTTGTTTGTTAATATACATATTTTAATGAAAGTAATAGTTACTTTTATTATGTTTTATAATAAAGTATTGTGCTTCTCATATGAACATTAGTTACCGTTTTCTTTCTTATGTTTTGCTTTCATAATTATATGTGACACTATATGTGAACATTTGCACCAAAATTAATTACATTATAACATCTGAAAATAAAATTAATTACATTACAACATTTGAAAAACTGAATTTTCGATAAAATAAGAAAGATTTTGGATAAAAAAGCTTATAGGTTTTTCCCTGACAGCATACAAAATAATTCGTAATTTTATTTAAATCCGGCACATATTCAATTGTTTGTAATATGATATTGATTTAAAGATTTTCTAATTCTTGAAATGATTTTTATGATGTTATTGTTACTTTTTGTTACATAAAGTATGTGATACTACAAAAATAGGTTTTTAAATTTCCACGAAAATGATACGACATGATATATGATACAATATGTTATTTATTGTCATTAATCTTACTACAAATAATGATGGCCCTTGACATTTCTGCATTCTGTACCATCACAACTTTCATTTATCATTGTATCTCTTAATTTCCTCTTATATCTTTATATGTGCTTCTTAATTAATAGTATTTAATACTTAATATTTACTGCATTTTGTGATTTACCCTTCTATCAGCTCACTTATTACATTTTATTCACTTGTAACCACATTATTATATTACTTAAATTTTCTACACTGTTCGTTCCCTTACTAAAGTTATTATTATACTAGTTCTTGAACCATTCTTAAAATGTTTATCCTGAGTTTATCACTCTAACCTGCATTAATTCACACTTCTAATCTGCTAAAGCTACCTATCTTTAGATTATTCATACTTTACTTCTCTAGAAAACCCACACCTCACTAATTGTACCCTTTCATTAACATTTTTACTCTGCACCAGTCTAAAACACATCACTTCTGTCTTTCTAAACACCATTTTCTAAGATTAGTATATTATTTCTGATTATTCTTCTTTTCTAGTATCTGTCTGCTTCCATTTGTAAGAACTATCACAACCTCGTCTCCATTTCTCTTCAATTCTTGTTTACTTCTGCACAAACTCCTCGCTCCCTCTTCTGCATTCGTGTGTACTTCATTTGCCTCCTCCCTTTCCTGCTCTGGTTACCCTTTATACTGTTATTGCAAGTTATCTTGAACTTTCTGAGCGGGGACAGAGGAGCAGAGGGAAGGAAGCGCGTAATGTGGGTGGAGCCAACTGAGTTGTTTGCGCATGCTCTGCATCATAATCTCTTGTCAAAAAACATAGAACTATTTCCTTCACTGCGTACCAGTAGTATTAACATGGAGCAGCAACCACAGGGTAATAATTATGGTGAAATCACATCACCGCGGAAAAGAGTAACGCTGTTATCCACAGTGGAGCAAGAGAAATTATCGCAAATATAATTAAATGTTGTGAGGAGGAAAAATTAAACAAATGTTTGCTGGGACCTCTTGATAAGTAATATGAGAGAGAGGCTAAATACTATGACAAAAGTATTAGTTCTGTGAAGAGAATTAAGAATAATATTGAATTACAACCGAATGAACCTCACACTACTCTGGGAAAGAATAAGTGTGTAATATTTAGAAATTATTTCTATAATAGTTATGTACAATAGTGTATGTACTGTGAGCGACATAATGAATTACTGTTGTAAGTTATTATTTTGTTATAGTTCTGCAAAACATACTATTTCATTCCAGAATTAGGACTTGTGTAAAGTTAAAGTGGACGACTTCGATCAACATGTCATTCGGGATACAATCGAAGAATTCTATCTTGTTCAGAAAGTAGTACCTATGTTTAAGAAGATAATTCGGAATTGATGATGCCATTGACGAAATAATAATTAATTTTTTATAAAGCAATGAAGACGATGACGATGATAGCAGTAATGATAGGGATATAGATTGTGTATAATTATAAATTAATGTAAATTCAAATAATAAGCCTGTAAAATATTGTTATAAGAATATGTGCATATCAGCCATAGGTGTAAGTCATGTAGGCCTAGATAATGTACAGAAGTAGCTGTAGTAACTCCGCCATTGCCGGTCCCCAGCCCGGATGAGAGAGGAGGAGTGTACACACGATTATATTTAAATACTTACTCATTATAGGTTAATTAAAACCTGCTACGAAACCATGTTCTCCTCTCAAAACCAGAATGTCGTGAGATGACAGTAGAGAGCCGTGAAGTGAAAGAAGCAACGTTTTCTGAAAAAAATCATGTTACCCGAGGCAGGGGCATACTAGCCATTCCGTTACGTTGATGAGTACATGCCGTACCGAGCAGTTCGAAAGACAGACTTAGGGGATGTAAGGTTCAAGATAACTTGCAATAACAGTAGTTTATCCATCTCTTTCCTCCACATGTCTATCAACATACTATTGCTGATTTTTAATAAACTGAAACCATGAATGAAGGAAATTTGTGCAACATTATTATTGCATCTTCATCAACAAAACTGAATATGTAATGAACAAAAGTTAATTATTTTTATTGCAACAGCCTGGTTCGTCATTACTCAGACGCAGAATTGCAAATGCAGAACTGCAGGTAATCGAGCAGTAGCAACTAACTATTATTGTATTCTTTTATGTGCTGCATTTATCCGATATTTGGTTCAACAATCCAACAGCGACATAAAAACTATTTGTATGTATTTGTGGAGGAACTGCTGATATTTACGGCCATCATGCACTCAGCTGTGCAAGGAGCAAGGGTCGCATTCCGAGACATACATCACTCAATGATATCATTAAAAGATCTCTGACGTCTTGTGGCATCCCGTCTCTTGGAACCACCAGGTATTAGTCGCGCGGATGGTAAACGACTTGATGGTCTCACCCTAATTCCATGGTCTAGAGGAAAATCTTTAATTTGGGACTCCACTTGCGTTGACACTCTAGCTCCATCTCACTTACCGAATACCTCCAGACGCGCAGCATCTGCTGCTGAATTAGCCGTGAAGAAGAAAGTCAATAAATATGTTCATCTTTTAGACAATTATATCTTTGTCCCATTTGCTGTGGAAACCTTCGGTCCTTGGAATCATGACGCTAAAGTTTTGGTATCTCAAATCGGTCAAATTTTGATCTCCATTACTGGTGATCGCTGTTGCACTACTTATTTGCGTCAACACTTAAGTATTGCTATTCAACTCGGAAATTCAATGAGCGTTTTGGGTACTCTTCCAGAGTCTAGCCCTTTGGACGAACTTTTTCTCCTGTAAAATTTATTATCTCTATGTAAATATTTAGATTTAGTTTTTATATATGTGTATATTGTAACGGTGAAAATATTGTTAATCAAATAATTTTTTTTTCATAAGTGTATATCATTTTTGGGAGTGTTTTTGTATATGCAAACACATTATTAATTTGGTTATAACTTTTATATCACCTTTATAAAGGTAAACATGTTTAGCATATAATAGAGTTTTCACAATACTTACTAAAAAAGTTGATATTGTTACGATAATAAAAACTATTGTCATTAGTTAAGCATTTCCTGTAAATTTAACTTGTAAAAATGCACCAGGATATCTCTTACAAGAATTTTAGAAATTCTGTTTCATACAGTTGTCAGTTTTCTTTCATATTTTCATTGATTTGTAATGTCCTTAATTATAATTTTTAATATCAATTTACTTTGCAACTAACAATTTTATTCATATAACTTTAAATCAGATTCTTTAATGGATTGCTATATCACTTGATTTTGATGTTACCCATTTCTCATTGGAAATGTCTTTAATTACCGGTAATGTATTAAAAGATTCTGGTACTTGAGCCGTTAATCAATAAGAATCTTATTATCATTACCAATGATGAGTTCTGGAAACTGTTGCTCTTTTAGCAATTTACATTTATTCAATCCATCTTTGAATGGCCTGTATCTATTTTACCAGTTTCATTTTCGTTTTGAAATTGTTTAGATAGTCTTAGTCTTGAAATTTTCATATGTTATACATGGGTTATCATTATCATTGTAACCTTACTTGGTGAAAAACCGTATTTCTGAAAGTCAACTTAGAAGCTGGATAAGAAGAATATGAAACAATACTATGTAACTGTATCAATTGCATGGGTATGGAAAAATATCTCGGTGCTTTAATAACCATGCAGAAAAAGGAAGTAAGGGAAGGACTCATATAGCAATCTTATCGAGTAGATTGGCAAGTTGACATAATTGAATTTGTATGGCTCATCTTAGAGTTAATTAATGTTTATATTTTAATAGTACATTATGCAACGAGCCTATAATGGCAGTAATTAAGACGCGAGTATATTTGTTTATGAAATGAGCGCAAGCGAGTTTCATAATTTTCATACGAGTGTCTTAATTACCATTATAGGCAAGTTTCATACGACTTTTTATGCTCGACCATATTTCTAACTTGAAATTATTCATAAGTATTCATGTTACGGTTATGTAAGTGAGGAGGGGAACTGACCTAAATTGTGAGATGTGCGCAGACGCGAAAGTATTGATTTTTTTCCGAGGAACGAATGTCATTGACCTTAATATAATCTAGAGAATAACATGAACATTAGTCTCTATAACCTGGAAATTGATTTAGAATTAAAAAACGAGATGACAAATTGAATTTATTTGAATATTATTTACAATTAACGCTAATTATTATAGTAACAGAACATAACCTTCTGCGACAGTATTGGATTTCCAGCCTCCGTGACTTTTCGCTAGTTGTCTTTCGATTGCATATCCGAGAATAATCGATACTTGTGATTTTATAATGGTACAATGGTGATTTCTCATTGGCTGAACAACTGAACTATAATGAATAGGTGTACTTTAATGAAGTGCATTAAAGGGCTACTACCAGGTGTATAATTACTACATTTCGGCGTGGTCGAGCATAAAATATATTGTGCAGTTTTTCATTGAATTAAGCAGACAGCTGTTCAAATAATGCTTAAGGCTACAAATCAACTCCTTGAAATTGAAAGAACATCAGTTTGTGTACATTCCAACTGTTAAATTAAGTTAGTAATTTATTACTGAAATACAACATTGGGCCACTTAAAGGAAATGTACTTGATAATATTGCACATGTTACATTCATCCTCATATGTTACATTGCCCTTATTTAAGAAGTTGCCGTGGATGATCGTATAATCTTAGGTCGTAAATCACTTTTTCTTTCCAATGCATGATAGTACATAAAGGCGCCTTTAATACCAAAAATTTATCAAGACATTTTGAAAGAGACCTTATGAATCCACATAGAATTGTGTTGCTTTATGAAGCATGAAGTCTCTGATTTGTGTACGCATGTTCAACAAAATATTTGACAGTACTTTCAAAGCTGGAAAACTGACATATTAGATGCATCTACAAAATGTTTGTTCTTTTTATCCAACAGTTGCAGCAGCTGTGGGCACAAGCACCCAGGCAGCTTTACGATGCCCCTTATGTCCCCGCTCATTCATGAGAAAAGCCAACCTATTAGTACATTCGAAGAATGAACATGGTGATGATCGAGGACCTTTCACCTGTACCATCTGTGGACGCGTTGCAAAGAACAAGAACAGCCTTCGTGTTCATGTGTATTTGTACCATAGAAAAGTTCATGATGAATGAGAAGCAAGAATACTTTCAACAGCCCCAAGCATCTTGTTACTGACAGAATTTTTATTTATTCATCAACAATTATGAACTTACATAGAGCTACTCATATAGTTGAGTGTGTTTGTAGAATCCTCCTGTCAAGAATTTAAAGATTTGCCTGCCAAGAGCTTGAGAAGGTGTGAACAACAATCATTATAGATCTAGATTTATTTTCCGGGCTGAGAGGCCGTGGTCTGTTGGTTGGTTTTCTACAGACGTTTCATCTGCAACTGCGGCAGACATCTTCAGTGGAGTGGTATCCGAGGTCGCAAAACTCTTCTCGGCATACCTGAAGCAATTGATCCTGTGGCTGGTTGTGTGGGTGTATTTATAGTGTAACTAGCGGCTGAGGCCTGTTGTCGCTGCGGTCCTCACCACTTTGTTCGCTGCTCCTATTGTATTGTATTGTATTTATTAAAATTCCATGGTATTCATACATGCTTACAGCTAGAATATGGAACAAGTCAAAAAACTTAATACTGTTATAAAATCTTAATTTATAGTCACAGTCTAGATGAAATATATATAGACGAGATTTACAATATAGTCTACTAGTACAACACAAAGTTTTAGTATCAATTTCATGAAGTGTTATTGAATGTCATGAATTCATCTACAGAATAGAATGCGTGAGAAATTAGATACTTCTTTAATTTGGCCCTAAATAATTTTATGTTTTGAGTTTCATTTTTTATATCGATAGGGAGGCTATTAAACATTTTTACTGCCAGATAACGCACTCCTTTTTGATAGCACAATAGACTTGCCGCTAGAGTATGAAAGTAATTTTTTTTACGTGTATTTATGCTATGAACTGTTGAATTAGTTACAAAGTTTTCACGATTACATACGAGGAAGATTATTAATGAAAAGATATACTGACAAGCCATGGGCATTATTTGTAGTTTTTTTTAAAATAGCCCTACACGATTCCCTAGATTTGGCACCTACTATTATTCTAATTACTCTTTTTTGTAATAGAAATATATTGTTACTATCTGTGGAATTTCCCCAAAATATTATTCCAAAACTCATTACCGAGTGGAAGTATGCAAAGTATATTGTTTTTAAGGTATTGATATTTACTATCTTTTGCATAGATCTAATAGCAAAACAAGCTGAATTTAGTTTGGAGGTAATTTCTTTAATATGATTTTTCCAATTTAACACATTATCGATTTTTAAGCCAAGAAATTTGGTTGTTGTTGTTGTTTCTAATAGTGACCTATTATTAATTATTGCGCTAGAAATTTGCGACGTTGAATTTGGACAGTATTTAAATGGAATTATGTTAGTTTTGTTACAATTTAATACTAATTTATTGACTGAGAACCAGTCATATATTTTGAAGAGATTTTCCTCTGTTGAAGATTGGAATGTGTTGGAGTTATTGGCTGTAATTACTATATTTGTGTCATCTGCAAATAATATGGTATGACCTACATCTGTTGTGGGTTCCGTCCTTCTGTTGTAGTGGCTTCTTATCTGTTCTGTTTAGGACCGGGTACCAACATTTGTTTAGCTTTACGCCTTCTTCCTTGCGATTAAAGTTGTTGTCATGTTTATAGATTTCGATCTCTTCTTTATGTAAATGGGGGAAGAAGTGTGTCGTCGTGCTCAAGATGTCCGTGTCCTTGAATCGTATGTTGTGATCGCCCTCTTGATAGGCATGTGGTGCCACTGCCGATTTGTCGATCTGTCCTAGGCGGCCTCGACAACAGGCCTCGGCCCGCTAGTTGTACTATAAATACGTCTGCACAACCAGCCACAGGATCAGTTGCCTCAGGTACGCCGAGAAGAGTTTTGCGACCTCAGATACCACTCCACTGAAGATGTCTGCCGCAGTTGCAGACGAAACGTCTGATAGAAAACCAACCAACAGACCACGGCCTCTCAGCCTGGAAAATGAATCTAGATCTATAGACTCCGGCCATGAGAGCCGACACTACAAGAACAATCACTATATTAGTCTTCTTTTTAAAATTATGTCTTCCACACTTCTGTGAGATCCAGTACAATGTGACAACATGTTAGTGTATGACTCCATATTGTCTGGGTTACAATCCAAGAGACTGACTGGTACAAACAGAGGAACAGAAATCCCTGATTATTATAAATCCCTTTTGGTTTACTTTCGCCCATCACTGCAGTAAATAACTCTGTTGCTAAATCAAGAGCATTAGAACCTACCTACCTCACTGCAGTTAAAAATGTCATTAAATACACTATGATAAATTCATATTTGGTTTCTTAAGTATATGCATTAATATTACTTAAAGGAAAATAATTTTGTTATATGTCTGTAAGTTTTATTGCCAGTGAAATCGCTTGTATCCATATATAATGAGGGTCACATAAGAACAGTTCCTAAACAGCAAATATTGCCGTCTTGCCAGTGTTGCCAACTGTTACTACACGACCCTATGTACTAAATTACTTATTTATTTACCGTACTTTATGTTGGAAGGTTATTCTAAATAATTCAATAATTTGTAACATATTTTCGTAGGCAAACTATACGAGAAAGGGATCAACATGTCAAGTATTTTGTCTGGCAATACGAAATTAATTGGTTTGACTAAACAATTGACTCACGAGACCTAACCTAAAAATATATTTTGTTTGACCACATGAAATTATTAATACTAACTCCGAAAACTTATCTGACTATAGTATTGAATTATTACCACAACACAACACATAAAATAACTATTATGTATTAATATTAATACTGATATTAGTTAATTATTAGTATGGTCAAATTTCTCTACCTTCCAGTAACCGGCTCAGAAATCTAGTACAATTTTAATTTCATGGAACTCCAACACCGACAAAATATTGTCGATATTTGTCTCAGCTGCCAACATACCAGTTACAAAATCACTACTATTTATAGTATTTGTCAATATCGAAATTCGAAACGAAGTTGGCAAAAGAAAATTCAACCTGCAAACTAGAAAATCACCACAATCCACTAGCATATGTAGTAATGGGGGGAAAATGTTAGGTTTCACCCTTAGGGTATTAAGTAAGCTGACCCGGACTATACAAAGAAATCAGTTTGTTATACTGACTGAAAATTAATATGCTTCTTTCCATCTGCAGATTCCTCTATTTGTTTGAAACACAGATAATAAGAACTTGTAAATTCTGCACATACACTATATCCAGTTACATTTTGATATTTTATGGACATATTTTGAGTTCACAATATCTTGCTTCCAATAGTGCATGTTCATGTGCAAGTACTGTATTTGGGTATATAATGGTAGATTTTTATTAATGGAAGGGAATGGCTTTTTGAAACTGTGATGTCATTAAGTTAACTTGGATGTTATGACAGCAAGCAGTCGACTCAATGGTGTTGCAACTAGCCTGGAAAAAACTTGCTATTGTGCATGTCTAATGATATAATGTCTTCTTTATTCAGTTTAATCTCTAAAATATGTATTGCTTACTTATCATTCGTACACACAGTGCTTTTTTTTTTTTTTTTTTAAGAAAATGTGGTGGAACTCTGTGTAAAATAATAAAAATATTGGAGTAGATGGGGAGATGATTACTGCCCAGTGCACTGGAAATTCAAGGCCTAGGAGTTAATGAAAAAATTACGTTAGAAACATAATTAACCCTTATTTATTTTCACATTTTAATGCACCTTTCAGAAGATATACAAATTAAATTCATGTTGGTATAAACTGACTGAATTTGGGTTAACAAAGTAATAAATTGGTTTGCAACAAAGGCGTTTAATAAACTACATACCAGTACTCAAAGTATTAGAAGATTTTTCACAGCCTAGCCATTTCTTCAATATTTTCTCTTTTCCTCTTATACTCTTTCCTTGTGACATCTGCTGCAGCACAATGGCCTTTCAGTAACCATGATTTAACATACTTGTCAGGGTTGAAGATGATCAAACAGTTCTAATAAGAACCAGGTTCCAGGTTCTTCGTGATGTTAACTAGCAGTGATATATCTCAGTGGAGAGACAGTGAAGTTGGGTTAGGTGAAGCCTCATAATATATTAGTTGCTTGAAATTCGAACATTTCTCTGTTCTGTGATTAAAAATATGACAAAAAGATGTCAGAACTGTGACGCATTCTATGATAAAAAAACACTGTGTACACATATTGCTAGCAGTCATTTACTTAATTCTGTTAGATGTTTGGCAACATAGATGTAGATGCCCGGTGAAGTGAGAAGAATATCTGAGGTTCAAAGTTATTGAGAGAGGATAACATTAGGTTACTGCGACAGAATTTCGTTGATATAATAGATATATAATATTGTTTAATTAATTCAGTCTAATTGACATATCACAAATATAAAAAGTCAATAACACTTACCCATGTAAGTGATCATTGTGTACTATACAAATATAAAAAAAAATATATGTATAAAAAATATAAAAAAATTAATTATATATATATTTTTTAATTTGTATAGTAAACAATGATCACTTACATGGGTAAGTGTCATTGACTTTTTATATTTGTGATATGTCAATTAGACTGAATTAATTAAACAATATTATATTATATTATATCATATTATATTGACTATCTGAACATTTCAACATGCTTTCTAAGAATTTCGTTGACCTCATGTTTTCAGCTGTCTTGATACTCAGATTAATAGCATTTTAAATAAACTTTCTACGATTAGATGAGAACTCACAAATAGCTCCATTAATGTCATAATTTTATGTAAATTAAAACGAAAACAGTATTGAATTATTCAAGACGAATTTGGATTGGTCTTTGACATTCGTGGTGAAATAGGCCTACAGATATCACTACATCTTGAAAGTAGAATCTATCTCTATTTTGTGAAAAAGGATGGAGCGTTATGTCCTGTCAGAGCCTTTACAAACGGATAAATTCACTTGACTGGCCAACAATTGAGAACAGGAAGCACGAAATTATAACCAAAAAGAAAGAGAGAGAAGATGAAAGAGGGTTCGAATATTATAGCAGTTGTATGGAAAATGGAACTATGAAGTGAAACTGAAATTTGAAAGGTACTACATGATAGTTGAATACAAAATTGTGTGTATCTAATGCCTACCCATTTCACTTGCGTGATTCGAATTTCGCATTATTGCAGATAGATGGCAGGACTGTGACCCATTTTCAGTGGTACACAACTTCGTCAGGCCATGCTGTACATGATTGTATCTGTGAAGAATTATGTCGTTTACTAGGGTGAATGTAATGTAAAGCCCGGTTCAGACGCAGTGGCGTAGCGTTAATGTAAGCTAAAAAGCTCAGCTTCCCCAGTTAATAATAATTTTATAACAAACCTGCAATTTATGCACAAAATTATTTATTAATTTTAATACAATTTATTTTTAGGCGTTAAATATTGTGATGTGGCAGCTCAGGATGATTTGTGATGCAGCAGTAAACATGAAGCCTGCACACACCAGCTTCCAATCCTCTCATTCTTCTGTGTAACCCACCCCGCAGATTTTCCATCTCTTTCTAACAAAACTACCCTGGTTGCAAGGCTCACAAGAAGCCAGCTTTAACATTGAAAAGAATTTAGTTTCCGAGTTATCCCTTTTGTGAGTTGTGTTTAGTTGAAGTATTTAGTGTCCATTGTGGCTGATATAATAAATAATGAGTGAAATAACAGTTGCTGGCACTAATTTACTTGAATTTTTAGGATAATTCTATTATCAAGACTGACTTATGAACAAAAGTGTAATTTAAAAAGAAACGACCGACTCCCTTGCTGTCAATGAAGGACACAACCAAGACAGACGCATACTTACGTAATTACTAACTGTATTTATTGACCGTTAATATTGTGATTTCTCTAAATATGACAGAGAGTAAGCTAGTGTTAAATTATTCCTATACCTGTCTATTTGTTAGAGATATGTGTAAACCATGAAGTCATAATTTACTACGTACCATTTGAGGTGATGCCTTATTGGTGTTACTTACGAGGTTCCAACCAATCTTCGGACTGTTGACTTGACATCGATACTTTTATTTTAAGACTATATTTTTGCAATACGTTTTCTCATATGTACATGGAAGACAATTTGAGTTAGCTTCCCCTGCTCAAAATTTTATGCTACGCCACTGTTCAGACGGTGCGTGTTTCTGTGATGGATTCCAAGGTGGGTGCGCGGATGGGTAGCCTGCGTGGTCACTTGCCGGAAGTGATGTGTTCTGGTGGCTCCATAAATGGCTAGCTTGCTGGATTTCGAGGGTAGGTTCCTTGCTATTTTTCGTGATGGTTTGCAGGCTGGAAACCAAAGATGATCATATATATCACCTCTGAAACCATGTCGCCGTGTTCGTTGTTTTCCAAGTAAACCTGTTTTTTTCTATATTCTGTAGTTTCTAAGAAACAACAACTATATCGGACTTTAGCTGTTTTGCACTTATGGCTTAATTGCTTTATTACGACATTTACTACTGTTAATATAGGACTTTAGCTGTTTTGCACTTATGGCTTAATTGCTTTATTACGACATTTACTACTGTTAATATAGGACTTTAGTTGTTTTCCACTCACGGTTTAGTTTCTTTTTGACCATGAGTGTTGGCAACAGATAAAACAGCAGATGATTTTCCAATTTGAACTGTGAAAAGATCCAGCTCCGTGTGAACAACTACCATCACTGTAGCCAACACGGGAGCCAGCAAGTGAGCACGCAGGGGAGCATCAGCGCAGCCACCTTGGAATCCATCACAGAAACTTGCACCGTCTGAACCAGGGTTAAGTGTAATGTAGGGGATGGGTGAGGATAAAGATGAAGGTGAGGAAGGGAGAAGGGGAAACCCGGTGCTGGCACATAGCTTACTCCTGTCAAATAGCACTCTTTTAGCATGGAAGCATTCTTACATCAGGTTTAATGTTCCCATTTGACGGATGAATCACTATCAACAATGACATATGCCTTTTTCTTCATATGAGCTGTTGATAAATTTGGGATTTAACGCAGGCATATTGGTGCACAATTTAATGATTAGAAGTTGTGTACCGCCATCTCTCCTAGTCCCAAGGTAGAAATTTTAAATGAAAATCTCTGACCCTGCCAGGAATTGAACGCGAGCCGGCTAGTCTGAAGAGAGATGCGCTACCACAGAGCTAACTCAGCAGACAACAAATTGAAGTTAATCATTCTTATTACGAGACAGAACAGAAAGGCTCATGAAATTCACGAATCAGAATGCTGTTCTGGTCTGCTCTGGTTCATTTCAAACCCTGATTACATAACACAACACAACAGCTTGACTCCCAAATTATCAGTAAGTCTAATTATACACTGCAAGAGCCATCAACACCAACCTAAAACTGTGATTTATTGTCAGAACAGAACTTTTGTAATCATTATTTAAGGAACCAATAGTAATCTTGCTAGTAATTACATAATTTACTCGAACTTTGGCACTTTCGGGGTTGGAGGAGAAAAGAAATGGAGATTAAATATTTCTAGGACTCAATGGTTTCATTGCATCAAAATCCTTTCATACAAAAGAGCTTCAAATTCACATTCAGATATTTTGACACCTGCTTAAGAAATGTCGCATTACTTGCTACAACCCCCTTTGAGAAATGGAGGCGATGTTTTCTCAATCCTATTCCTCAGTTCTTTCAGAGTATGTGAATTATTTTTATACACTTTATCTTTTAACGTTCCCCAGTGATAAAAGTCAGATAGTTTTAGAATTTCCTTTCTTGATATGGGTCTAAATGATGTCTTAACTGCTTATTTAATATTATTTTACATTAATAGTTTGTGGTTTGTCGGATTACTGATACTGTTCTGTCTCCATGCCCAACAATAGCCATAGTTGACGCTTATCAGTGGGGAGATAATTTGTTCACCCACAAGGGAAGGGTTTCGGCTCGAACAGGAATTTTTGGTTCAAAATTTGTACATAGGCTTACCTCACAATGGTGATGAAGACCGTAAAAGCATTCATTTGTGTAACTCTCCGTTTGGTTGGCATTGGTCAATACACTTCTTTAAAAATGTACATGAGGATTCTTTATAAAATACATGAAACAGCATGGAGCAGAGCAATAAGCACAACATGCAGAAGCAACACCTGAACAATCTTCTGAACCACACTCCAGTGCTGAAAAATCAAGTGCCACCTGAATTACATTTTTGAAGTCCGAGACTTGTTCAGGATTCACGTAACCAGCTGACTGCCAGGAATACTGAAGCATAGGGCGGTATACTGGAGCAGACAACTGGTTATGAATAACAGAGTGCATTTTTATTATAAACACTCGATTTCCCAAGTTAAGTTCTGGATTCTCAGCAAGAGTCCTTATGCAATCTGTTATCCTCCGAGCATATATTTTGTATTGTTTAAGGAAATAGATATCCAGAGGCTGGAAATATTTAGTTTTTTTTAGGTGGAATGATCATACATCCCATGCCTTAGCCTTGGAATAATTCATTTATTAAGGTTGTTCCTTGTGCACATTCAATGAATCACACAACAGTGTACATTTTTGATTAGCTGCAATATTTTCAGACAGAACGTTGGAGAAAAATGTTCTTAAATGGACTCTAGACATGTTATCACTCGTACTAGCTTCTAGGCTAGGCTAGGCTTACGGATAAGGTGCCCCATCCTCTTAACTTGTGCAGTGCTCTCCCCACCCCCTCAACTTGTACAGTGCTCTAACAGACAAACCACACATTACACAACCGAATGCTTTTGAGAGCTTTACAGAGATGTAAAGATGGGCCTGTATACAAATTTTAGATATGAAATTCCTGTTCGAGCCGAAACCCTTCCCTTGTCAGTATGTTTTAAATATTTATTTCTAAGGTTATACTAGCAACAATAAACATTATTTCAATTTGTATCTTCAGCTACAGCTATACCTATGTACAATTACTGATAATGTCGTAATAGTAATAATCCAATCTTTTCTCTTGTGTAGAGTATCCATCTTTAGTCTTTTGATTGGTTTACAATATCTTAATATATTTGCTCTTAAAAATACTTTAACCAATAGAGTTAAAGAATGAAATTGCAATCTTATTAATTGTAATACCGGTACTATATTATTTCATATACATTCTGCCCACATGCTTTCAGTCATTCATTGTTTTAGAAATCGTAAGTTAGGAGTAGAATATTCATGTCTGTGGAAACTTCCTGTTTTCCAGAGGCATGGAGGAGTTTCACTTTTTCTCTAATTTCCACAGGTCTTCTGCGTACAATCCAGCCTAATATACATTCACGTCGTGGGAGAATGTCAACACTCGTGATTGGAAACAGATTTGCATGCGAAATCTGTCATAAAAGCTTCACACGACGAGATACTCTTACTGGACATATTAAAAATCTCCATGGAGAACTACAGGGTCCCTTCCCTTGTCTGAAATGTGGCCAGTTGTCCAAAAACAAGAAAAGTCTTAAGACACATATGTATGATAAACATGGTGGCCAACATTAGGTTGTTTCTAGACAAATATCATCCACAGCATATTACCACTAGATAATATAAAACTGTAAGATACATATATGATTGCAATGTATAAATGTAAATACAGCACTGTGATATCAATGCATTTGTTTGTTTCCTTTTTAATGTAATGTGAATTTCTCTTTTATTTTATAGCAAAATATATATATTTTTTTCCTATAGAACATTGCTCAAAAGCTGAATAAAATATTACAGTAATTTCAGTTGTGCCTGACAGTTTCTTAGTTTAATTTTAATTACTTGTATCTTTTTCTAAGTATAGTCCGCATCACCGTTTTTGGCGTGTGAAATAAGTAATGGGAACGTTAAGTGCTAGTGTTTTACATTTGCCGGAGTCAGTCTGACAACTATGTTTGGAAAACGGCTGATGTGACGTGTATAGGAAGTGGTACAATTCTCAGATGCACTAGCAACATGCTCACAAAGTGGGCACTATATATCTAGGACACACGCCATAAACGCTGGTTCCAGCTATAATATTCGTTTACTGCATCATTTAAATTCAGCTGTAATATCTGTGATTAAGATATGCTACATAGATTAATATGCGGCTCTGAAGTTAAGTTTGTTTCTCTCTAGTGATACATATTAGCATGTCACGTCGTGATACATGTGAGTGTAACTCAAAAATTAAGCACAGTCTCTCGTTATGTCTTCATATGTTTATTTGCATGATGTTTTGTTTTGCAAATGGCCTCCTGTTGTACTTTACGTGCATGATAATATTTGTCATGAATAGCTAATTTTTGCTTTTTGTTTTAAATTATATTCATTCCATTAATAACCAATAACTTAATAAGCATACAGATCAGATACTGTATTTTAAAGCTTTCTTTATGATACCAGGTTTAAAGAGAAGTAATAACCCATCACTTGATAAAAGTGTGTAAATAAATTATTGTTAAAATGTATTCTCAAGACTTAAGTGTATTTTTTTAAGGGGAGGCAGAGGTGAATATTTCAAAATCAACAAAATTTATCCGATTTGTTTGAAATTGATCATGGATACTAAGTATGTTATTAGTAATGGACATACCAAATTTAAACTTTCTAAGTACAATAGTTCTGTAAATAGTAATAATTTTATACAACTTTATATCATTTGATATAAAATGCTCCATGCACCATATTGTAAGAAATTTTCAATATTTCTTTTTATTTATATGTTCAGAGAAGATATATAAATAATGATAAATATTATTTTATTATGGGAATAATATAGTAATACAGTTATCTTGGTTTTAATTTCATGCTTTTAAGGGCACAAAATCAAAAACTAACATCGGAATATGAAAATAAAGATAATAAAAATGGAAAAAATCAAATTTTCATTTTTTCTTCAGTTTTGTTCGAAAATTTCACCTCTGCCTCCCCTTAAATAAGTTCACAGTTCTGTAGTGTATTAGTACATAATAATTCAAAGAAACAAACAGTAATTTCTATATTAGTAAAAAGAAAAAAAAAAAACTTGAGACAAATGTAAATTTCTGTTGTGTTTATTGAGATAGAGTGATGTGCGAAGTTTATTTCATAATTTGGTAAATAATTTAATGGAAATTGAAGAAAAGTTCGAAATTATTTTTCATAATTTGTGTTCTTTATTTTCAACAATCTTTTAGTACATTTGAAACATATTTTTCTCTGAGATTTGGAATTTATTATCGCATTTTCTATTATAATGCTTTTCACGCAACTTACTTCAGACATCTCATCTTCTTCGCGGCTACAGTATTATGTCTGGGCGCATGTAATATTTTAATTACCACCACTAACAGCGACTGAGTCTTAACAATACAACTAGGCAACATTGCTTAAGTGTGAATGGCTCGTGTTCCGGGCAGCTAAAAAGCTGCGCCCTCCATGAACTAGGTTGCATGAAAAGAGGTGTACTGTACTTGTAGTATGATATTGTTCAATGAAAATCGAATTCTCTTGCAGAGTTTACTTACCTAGTATTAAGTAATGGTATTTATTCGTTCATATGTTTGAACTAAAGTTGTCTGCTATGTACAAACTTTATTTTATGTAAATGGTATCCACAGCTTTGAGTGGCATTGACTTATACTATACCTAGAGTATATATGAGGGTCATTTCATAAGTCATGGCAACTATATTATATCAGCCAATAAAGCTGCAGGAATAGAAATTCGCTATATGCGATTGAAGGTCACTGGAATATGCTTCGGAATGCTAGTACCAAATTGGGTCCATGTACAGGAAGCAAAGGGTTAGGGAAATTGAAAGATACGTAAATAGAAATCATTGTTTTATTATACTGTAACTTTTATTACAAAACAGTAATGTAATTTTATTCTCACACCAATAATAGTCACTTTCTACAATTTAATTCTACTCCCGTCAACAATGGGATTTCCACTCCACACAGTAACACAGTATTCGTTATTGCACTCCACAGACGACAATGGCAATTTACTTGGATTATTGAGAACAACAATGAACTGTTAATCTTAACTAATGTTCACAGAGCACTATTTACAAATCAGAACTGTCAGTTCTCATTTCACAGTTCATTTGCCTTGGCTAATTCTTCTAGCTCAGTCACTCGAGTTCACAGTATCTCGAACCCCAGACCTTCAGAGACAGTCCACTGAACTTCGAACTGAGGTCCCCCAACTGCGGTCCACTGCACTCAAACTCAGAACTTCGGATGCTCACACAGCTGCAGACACACTCAAGTCGAACTCCTGTCTCGAAGCTGGCTTCACTGCTACACAAGACTGGCTGGCTTGCTGTCCAACGATTACAACAACACTACTCAAGTTCACTCGCGTGTCGTAATTTATAACCAAACCATAGCTACGAGAAAGTACGATGCTAGAAATTTCCACGGATGTCCAGAGATGGCACTCTCGAATTCTCTGGATTTCTCCCCTCTCTGCTGCGGTCGCTCTTTCCCCTCTCCTCTCCTCTCTACGCCACAGCACATGCCCCAGGAAACAGATGCGCGCGCATCTTCCGCGCCGAACTACGGCCGACCCTGCCCTTTGTGGGACGCGTGATCGACCCTCAGCTGTCACAATACACAAAAGAAAACAAAGTACATTATTCACAGCTAACACCCTTCAAAATAATTCCCCAAGACTTCCACACATAGATGCCAACGATGATGCAAGGGTTTGAATACCATTGGCTGTGTGTGTGTGATTCGTCTATGTGTATCACCTCTCGTTGAAACGCTGTTAAGATGTCCTCCCTATTTGCCAATCACTTCCCATGCAGCGGCTCCTTCAATTGCAGAATGAGATCAAAGTCTCATGGACTGAGATCAGGCGAGTAGGGGGAGTGTTCCAAGATCTTAAATTTTCACGTATGACTACTGTTCAACTTTACTTACATCCATCCTGGAGCACAGCCTCTAGCATACTAACTTTTGCGTGTGCTGTCAACTAGTCACCAATGCATCCCAGACAGTGTACAACAGGTTTTCAAACATATATACTGAAGTAACCACATTTTCAGTTATTCGGAAGATATAACATAGTTGTCATGACTTATGAAATGACCCTCGTGTGTGTATATATCACACATTTTTCTGTATTCAGAATCGTCTTTTGTAGACTGGCAAATGCTTAGAACTTCGGTGATTTAACTTGAATTAAGTTTCGGAATAAAATTTAAAATCTGAATTCTAAAACAGTGACTTGGAGAACTAAAAACTGAAGATAAATAAAAGGAATGTGGAAAGTGAATTAGATACAGTTTTATTGAAGAAAACAATTTTTTCAATAGTTTCGAACATCATATTAACAGATTTGCAATGAAATTGATTGCTATAAAGTAAGTGTGCTATTTTTTTTCATTTCCACTCCCTTTCAGCATTGTACTTTTCATTGTGGAAATAACTTGTTTGTTTTGTAATTAACATAGGTTCAATGTGTAATCTACATCGTTCATCCTTCTTTTTTCAAACTTTACAAATAAATAATTTCTTAAAAGATATTTGTGTAAACTTTCTCATGCAATAAAGCAAGCACTGTTGAATTAACACGTGATTTTTATGGCCAGTAACATGACCAAAGTTAACAATCACTTAGGTAGTTTTCTTCAGTTAAAGTACAAGATTTTATGTGGCTTAATATATTTTGTCATTACACATTATTATTATTATTATTATTATTATTATTATTATTATTATTATTACCAGTACTACTATTACTACTATAATCATCAGCATCACCATCATTATTTATGTTGTTATGTTCTTCTAGCTTCTCTGACTTGTAATAGTAATATGCGTTACAAGACCGGCATGTTGAAGTTTTCATGTTCGAGGAAAAGTTTGAAAAACAAAACGTAGTTGAGAATTGAAAGAAAACATACCGCTCATGTATCGTACATTATTTTGTGCGAAGATCGTTACCTGAAAGAGGAATTTCTAATTAGTTGCAATGAAATCTCCATCTTGGTTTCTGTTCAATGACGGCAAATTTGCAAAACAAAAATACCTATCTTTAACATTGTTGCTTTAAAATGTTTTCTGTGTTTACTATACTCCAGCAGGCCATGATATACGTCTGTCTTTTTTTTCCCCCATTCTATGATGAGTCTGGAATCTTGTTGATTTTTTCACAGCTTCCTTAATGTTACTTGCCTCACGAATGCAGTAACTTTAGTGGAGTTGTAGAGTTTACTTAATTTTTGCAAATATTTAAAAGCAATAATTAACAGTGCAATTTAGGTGAAATTGCAGTGGTAAGTTTTCAATTTATAATTATTACTATATATTGAACGTCTCTAAAAATAAAATGTTAAAAGCCTAAAGCAGTAAAATCAGTATGTCACTTAAGCGGTAAGAAGAGGGAAATTGTCATGTGTGTTAGGTTGGGAATACTGAATGTGGAATTTTAGACTTTCCGCGGATTGGTTTTGTGCGGAAACCAAGCAAATACTCACGATCTCGCACAAAAAAATATATGTATACTTTATTAATAATCTCTACATTTTGTTTGTTTCACTACTATCATTTAGTTATCTTCAGTCGAAGTAAATGACTCTGTGTGGTTTAATATAGTTTGTCATTCGGAACATTTTGTTCATTATTATTATTATTATTATTATTATTATTATTATTATTATTATTATCATCATTATCATCATTATCATCATCATCATCATTTCTGTTATGGTGAATCTTCCAGTCCCTCAGACTTGTAAGAAAACGAATATTAATGATCTCTACATTTGTCCCACTACACTTCAATGTAAGGAAGTTGTGTAAGTATTACTAAGATAAATTTTGTCATTTGTAATTCACCTTTCACCAGTTTTTACTGCATTTTTTCTTTCTTCCAGATTTGTACTCTGCTGTTGGACTGGTACAAGCGATTCATTTCCCCCCTAAAGAGAAAACAATAAACCAGAAACGCTATCTGTGTGAATTGTGCCATTTGACTTTCACAAGGAGATACTCTCTCTTGGGACACATCAAAAACATCCATGGAGAACTACAAGGTCCATTCCCATGTGAACTTTGTGGAAAGCTCTTGAAAAACAAGAAAAGTCTGACAATGCATATGTACGATATGCATAAAAATAAACACAGACTGCATCGATAAGACATTTCAGTATTCATATTTTGCTAAAGTGTATATTGTAGGTCGTCTGTTTTAAGATTCAGGAACTTGAACATTTTTGGGTAAGCATATTCTGTTAAAATAACTATTGAAGCTTTCCTGGTGACGTGATAATTCGAAATTTTCTCGGACTTCCAGCCAGGTCATGAGTTGATGATCCACCAACATTTCGAGGATGTTCATCTTCCTCATCTTCAGGGTTAAATGATATCTAGGGGTACCCAGCTCCTTAATTTATAGTGCCAGAGGGAGGAGTCAGCCAAGGAGCTGTGCGCTGATTGGCTCTTATTAGTGCGGACCGTGGCGCGAATGCGGCCGACGTGTCGTCTTGCTTTGTGCTTTTCGGCTGATTGACCGCGGGTCTCATGATAGGCTCGGCGGACGAGTTCTTATGTGTCCTTTGCTGATGACGGTCCGTCGTCTGGGCGTTGAGAAATTTAATAGCCGGTGCACACGCCGCGCTTAGTTGGAGACCTGAGTCCCGATTCAGGTTACCGCGTTCCGCCGCTATGGCCAAGGTTTCCTACTGGGATAGAAGAGTAAAGGAAACCTTGACAATAGTGGCGGAACGCGGTAACCTGAATCGGGACTTGGGTCTCCGACTAAGTATGGCGTGGGCACCGGCTATTAAATTTCTCAACGCCCAGACGACGGACCGTCATCAGCAAAGGACACATAAGAACTCGTCCGCCGAGCCTATCATGAGACCCACGGTCAATCAGCCGAAAAGTACAAAGCAAGGCGACATGTCGGCCATGTTCGCGCCGCGGTCCACACTAATAAGAGCCAATCAGTGCAAAGCTCCTCGGCTGACTCCTCCCTCTGGCACTATAAATTAAGGAGCTGGGTACCCTCTCCCTAATTACTCTAAATTAATTAACAATTACATCTCTCCCCCCTCTTCGTAATTGAGCCATCATATAGCCAAATGGCTGGTCTCTAAATTGAGACGATCCAACAAGGCTCATAACAATCACCACCTACATAATAGCCAAATTGGCTAGTCTCTTATATATGAGACAACTCATCCTGCCCAAGGTATTCCGTGGTTTTCCTCAGGCGTAAGACAAATGTCGGGATGAGCCCTATAAGAAATGGGCCGCAGACCTATATGCCCTTCCGCGTATATATTCCCCTTTATTATAAACGACGTATGCCCTAGTTCAGAACCTATAAATTGTCTATTAAATATACGAGGTCACTCAATTAGTCGCAATTTGAGAGGAAAGGGACCTCTCAAATTGCAGATTTAGATTTCACAGTGCTTCTTATGACGGCCTTCACATGCTTTGTCATCGAACAACAGATGACAGCGTCTCGCCATCCTAACGGCAAACACCAGCCATCTCCTCACCCCGTTCTGTGATCACTTGATCAAATCTCAGTCCCCCTCGCGTATGTAGTACCTAAGAGGTTACGTCCAATTTCGGCTTCCCCTTCAAAATTTTCTAGATCTCCTTCAGTGGAGCAGCGTAATCCGGAGTGAGACTAGTGGCCAACAGGCTTGGAGCTCACATATTTAGTTTTGTGCAGCCCCCAACCCCTTGCAAGGACGCGTTTTGCGTATCTTTTAAATTTGTCCTCCCAATTCTCTTTCGATTTTCGAGACACAGGATCCTAGATATCATTTAACCCTGAAGATGAGGAAGATGAACATCCTCGAAACGTCGGTGGATCACCAACTCATGACCTGGCTGGAAGCCCAAGAAAATTTGGAATATTCTGTTAAGCTGTATTTATAACATCTCTCTTAGAACTGTATTGTCTGCTGTCATGTCTTATAATAAATTTGATTACAGTAATAGTGTGAACAATTCTGTTAACAAGGAATGATTATAGTCTGCTTTTCAAAGAAGGTACACATTTATGAGATGGTTTTTCATCTGTATTTTTGTATAAGTATTTGTAGACTTGAGTCTTCCTCCCCCTTAGGTGATGTATTATGTTAGTGCTAGACATTTTTTAATTTATTATACTCCGGTTTTACACAACCCTATTTTACCTGAGATAGGTATGTTAGGGTTATAAATACATCATTATGATATTTATATGATATTGATTAATTAAATCTCATATTGAATTTTTTTAAGTACAATCTGATATAATGTATATTGCCTGGATGGATGAAGTGAAATAAAATGAGACATTTAATATACATCAAGAACACCAGAACGCCATGATTCTGATTCTTTAAGTGTACCTATATAGAAAAACTATCACAATCTACTAAAAAATATAGCTATGTAGTCGTGACGCTGTTATTCCCGGCGTGACTCCTCCTCTTTTCTTACGTCTTAGGAAGTCAAGGCTCTATAAAGTCTAGGTAGGTAGTATCGTTCGCCATTTTTGTTCTTTCGTTGCTGAGCTACCAGACGAGGGATCTATTTACCACACTGTTAAACATTATCATGTCGTAGCTCCTATGATAATAAATCAAACGCACTGTAATTCAGCAAATAATTGAGCGGCAAATAACGTCCTCATGTGCTTTCTGCGAACGCCAACGAAAGAGCCAAAATGGCGGGCGATTATATATTAAGTATTTTTTCATATCATTTACCTTAATGTTTTCTTTTTCCTTTCAAATTGTCACACAATTGGTTTTCATGATTATTATTTATGAATTGATTAGTAGGCCGATCTATTCGAACCCTTATTTAGGGCGGCTTTTTTATTAAAAAATTTCCAGCCTTAGGAAATGCTTTACATCTTCATCAGCGAATCACGAGATGCACACGTTTAAATGTAGCCGACCTGCAACATGATTGGCTGCCGGAAATTAGAGCGACGGGACTTTTTTATAATGGATTACAGTAAAAAAAAATATAAACATACCACCAGTAGTCATTTCTTTAATTTCTTAATACAAAATTGTATACGAGCGACGTACTTCATCCAGAAAGATAAATGGCATGAATTATAAATTCCTTCAGTTAATTTTGACAGCATTAAAAATGTCAGAAATGTAATTTAATGCTCATTACCGCAATTAGTGACATTTATGGAACTTGCTGTCATTATTGATTGAACTTCTTAGACGTGTATAGATATTTTTAAGTGCATATTGAGATGCTCTTGAGGTTTTAATGTCTAAGTTTACATGTAACTTTGTGTATATGTATAATATGGAAATTACAGACCTACATGGACAATAAAGAAATGATACCGGTACACATTTAGTTATTAATTTAGCTCAGTTATTGTATTTATGGTAAAATTTGTAGTCGGTTATTTTTGTACTTGTAGTAGCCTACAAAATAAATATTCAGAAGACTTTTGTGTATTCTACTGTGTTCTGGGAGTTACATTTTGGAGCTGCATAAGGTTTCATTAACAGGGCAATGTGGTGCGACCTAAAGGGCCACCTATTCTGCTGGATCCATTATGCCTAGCAATTCGAAATAACTGGCTTACCTGTAAGAGACGAAGTGCAGCTGTTAGAATTATCTTCTGGTTCGAGCTTAAAAATCGTGTTTTCTATAATAACTCCACAGCAAGTTTGGTTGCATGCACAATCATGAGTTCCGATGTTTCTATAATTACAATGCAACACTTAATGCCTTGTGCTTCAACGTAATGTGTCAATGAACATTTTCGGCTCTAGTCTTCTTGAAGAACAAATATAGTAAACCTAAAGCAAAGTCACACTTGCGACTTAGAGTTTTGTTTACAATTGAACCAGACTTTGCAAAACTCACAGTTGCAAGGCAATATCATCCAACCTTGTGGTAAGTCTAAAAAACTACTTTCATTTTTTAATATAAAAAAAGCAATATGTATCTTTGTTCTGCCAATAAAGTGTTGTTGTTATTGTTATTATTATTATTATTATTATTATTATTATTATTATTATTATTATTATTATTATTATTATTATTATTATTATTTGTCACAGAAAACATGATATAACCTAAAATAACTTTTTTTATTTGTGCATTGTCAGATCATATTCAAAAAGTAAAACTATAATGTAATATCACTATCAGTTTATTAAGAATATTTAATTCACTGCATTATGTAAAAATTTAAGAGCAGAACATGTTTACCAGCCTAAATTATGCAATTAGTTTAGGGTGTCAGTCGAAATTAGAGATAATTTTTACAAGGTTCGTGATTCTGGAAATGTTGGAAACCTCTGATATAAGACAATAAAAAGTGATAAATTATATACACAGTAGATTCTTGCTAATTCAGCCATTTCTTGCACAGAGGGGTGCCAGATTACTGAAAATGCTTAAAAATGTCATTAAATTTAATATTATAAGCGGTTCCGGACAATTGGCCACAGAAATTTGGGAAGTGGGACAATTGGCCACAGAAAATTGGTAACAGGGACAATTCGCCACAAATAGACAATTTGCCACAGATAGACAATTTGCCACACTGAGATACAAAGATAAATCTATGACTTCCAGAAGCTCTGTATTGTGCGAATGGATACAGAGATTAATAATTGTAAATTCCACTAAGTATGTGAATTGCTATGTACATGTAAATTTGACTTAAAAAATGTCCTTCTAGATTGTGGTCTACAGCTCTCAAGTACCTGATGATGGTGTCTTCTCCTTGTACCGCGGGTATTCAACTATATGTAATATTCGTCTGTCCATGTCGATGTACTTCCGCTTCATTTGGTAGGAGAATGACCACCTTCCAATCTCTCTATGTATCTGTCGGCTATAAAGTTCAGTTCGTCAATATTCCTTGGTTCAGGTGGTAGGTGCAGCTTCCTGGCATGGCGCACAGTTTTTTAATAGATGGTTTCTTCGGTAGATTCACATTGGCTTCGCTTGCAATACGCTGTAACTCATTTTGAATAATGACAGACGTTGATTCTCGGGAAGTCCCGCCCTTGCCTTCATATTCTCTACACATTCCTTTGCCTTAATCCTCCCCCAGTCTGCAGAATGATTCTTGTGTTCAGACGGTTCTTTGACGACACTGCTTCCATCTTCTGATAACGTGACTGTTGCATTACACCGCCACGCATGTCACAGCGCCAAACAACTCCATTCTTATTTCCTCTAAGTCTCGTGTACATGTAGCCAAGATATATTAATTTGTCAGAGCCTCTTTCTGATTTTGTGAAGCGAATTTCTTCTGCCATAGTTCCGAATTAGTTTACAGCTTCTGGATTTGTCTTGTGTTACCATAGAAATATATTATAAATTGTTGCGAATTTGAGTATTGCCTTGAATTTTAATGTGTGGCGAATAATTGTCTTTGATACGAATTTCAATTATGTGGCGAGTTGCCTCTGTGGCCAATTTTCTGTGGTGAGTTGTCCCCAACCCTATTATAAATAGCGCCAACCACTCCACTTGCACTTCCTAATCAAAACTAGAACATTCCACACTTGGCCAGCGTGTATATATGTATATATGTACATATAATATACTAGTACGTGTAGGCCTACAAGTAATTATAGTATAACACATGGAACTGTTGCAAATTTCCCAGAAAACTATTACAGTAGAAGGAGGCCAGATTACTGAGGGCTAGATTAGTGAAAGTCTAGTGTATGTATGTAAGCTTATGTATATATATATATATGTATCAGTATTCACACTGCAATTGAGTATACCCCCGGTGATAGTGGTATATAATATACAGTAACATTACAATAACAACAACTACTCAGTAATGCAGTAATCCAGTGGTTGCCAAACACCACGAAATTGTGACGTAATAGAAATGCAACCCGCACACCACTATCGCAGGGAGAGGGGTGGAGTGGGTATCTCCTCAGTTAATGCAGTGAATAACAGTGCAGAGACGGACATTGACCAAAAGACGAAAGCAATATAATATTCTTCTACTTATTAACTATACACACACTTTTTTTCATGTTAATTTTTTATTCTCCTATTAATTATTTTTGTATTATTAATAAAATAAAATAATTTTCTTATTTACCATAGAAAGAGCGTGTACTTTACATCAGCAGATATTTGAAATTAGAAAAACGTACCAGGCTGGTCACGAAGTTGTAAATTACACTGCATACTTCAAAAAAAGGTTGAAGTATTTTACTCCGATTAAGACATAGAAGCCGATAATTTTTGTTGTTTATTTGTTAATGAAATATTCAAATTACACTCATGCGTAGAAATAAAAACGTGGAAGTATTTTACACCGATCAAAACATAGAAGCCATATTATTTATTTATTAATGAAATATTCAAATTACACTACATATGCCGAAAAAAAGTCGATGTATTTTACCCGATTAAGACATAGAAGCCGTTACTTTTTATTGTTCGTTTATTATTCAAGTTACAGGTAAGGGCGTGGTAGTCTTCATAACAAGAAAAATAATGACAACGTACATTGTTCTTTTATACTTCATTTAAAATTTTACAAGACATTAAGTATTTCATATTTTTGCCATCTGCACAAAATAAATACTTTTCCTTCCATGCTCCTTAAAATTAAGTTTTTACTTACTATCTGTTTTCGAAAAGACACCGAAACATATTGTCCTGCACACTTGTAACATTACATGCGTACGTCCGCTGCTGATAAATGTCTTTACTTATATCGAAGTGATGGCTGTAAACAGAGGGTGGGGATATGATGCCATGGTTATGCTTGAGTGGAGGCAGGGGCATGTGTCGCGACACAGCTTTTGGCGATCACTGCAGTAATCAATTAACATACTATATATAAAATAAACGTAAAAGTTTGTTTTTTTCAATGCCACTATGTTATCATTGACATGTCTTGTCTTCTCTCCTGTAAGTGGCTCATTTGTAACCCACTTCAGAGGTTGGGGCGCCTGGAAGTCAGAGTTATACTGCCCTGATGATATTGTGATAGGATGAATAAGTGCGAATATGTGGTACCAGAAGATGTCTTAAATCTAACCTTAACCTAATTTCCAGACCATGGACGAACACATGAACAGTTTCCTTTAAAGAAAAATTATTGTGTTCTAACCGGGAATCAAACCTGGAATCTAATGAACTGTAGCCAGAAATTCTGACCATAAAACCATGAGGCTGGTCAATGAACGTAAAAGTAAGCGTAACTATAAATAAAGCCTAAATAAAGTATAACCTACCTAAAGAAAAGTATACCTAACTTACAATCTAACATACTTCTATTAACTCAACCATTGTCGACTTAAGCAATTACACATCAACTTAAATATTTTCCTGTCAACGAAAATAATTATGTTGCACCTACATTATTTTTAAACTCATTGTAGGGCAGCCCAATCTTTTCAACCTTTCTTTAAATGTATTAATTTTAAGAGGACTACCCTGAAAAACTGCTTCAGGTAAGCTACTATTGTACAGTTTACAAAGGAAAATTTTGCCACATCTCTTCATTGTTTTCTGCATTTGAGCTTAATATGATCAGCCCTGCCTAAATATAAAGGTTTCACTAATCTAACATTTATGTCAGATCTTCCTTTGTGTCCCATTTGCACCTTAAACAATGCGCTAAATCTTGTTTTCCATTATCTTGGTTCGAGCAACTCACATCCTAAGTCTTTTACATCTCTTTGTCACGTGCCTTCCCCATTTTGAAATATTTTACTGCCCTGCATTGAACCTTTTCTATTGAATTAATTTGGATTTGTCTGTAAGGATCCCAACCTATTGTTCCATATTCCATTGTTGGGTGAACAAAGGTTATGTACACTAATTCTTTTGACCTTGAGAATACGCATAGAAAAATGTAGTGCTTTGCAGGCTTTCCTTATAATACTAGTAACCCAGTTTGTTACTTAAATATATACCTAGGTATTTACAAGCGTTTATTTGTGGTACTAGTGATCCATTTAATTGATGTGTGATATGAATTTCTTTTTGCTTTCTCCAAAAGGCTATTGATTTACTTTCTTGCATTTCTTTAATTTCAGAGTCGTTTTACTCTCAATTCGGCCAATGTAAAACATGTATTTCATTCAAGGACGATATTCTATATCTAATTTATTGTGTATGAATGGTTAAAACACATGGCTTATATTTATAACGTCGTGAGTTCGAATCCATTTCATTTAAAATAAATTTTTATGTATCTTTTAAACACTTACTACTGATTTTAACGAATTATGATTTCATAATTGGGAAATTATGGTAGGTAAGGTGGCTAAGAACTCTAGTTACAGAACCGAAAGTGCAGTCTCCTAAAAAAGAAAGAAAAAGAAAAGATAATCTGCATCGTCACATAGTAAGTCTAGGTAAAAAATAAACATCTAATATGAAATAAAAAGCATTTTTCCCAAAAATTAATAAAATATAAAATGTGATCACATGGTAAGAGCTGGATGTATCTAGCTGATTATGAACTAAAACTCACTGAAATAATATGAGGCCAAAAAAAGAAATACAGTAGAACCTCTATTATCCGTGGTAATGAAGGGGATGAACTCAACGGTTAATCGAAAAAATCGGATAATCTGTAAATAAAAGATTTTCATAAATTAAGTACAATTTCGTAATTTCCACCGTGGTGTTGTGTTTAACATGCTAGGTAACCGAGCAGAATTTCAGTAATTTAAATACGGTTGTCAACGACGACTTAAGGACCAAGGATGATGGTTGTCTGCAGAAAGCTAGGAAAAGTAGAAGTCTCGTGTTGTAGATTTACATACTCGTATTTTATAGTTTTATCCTTGTTTTTTTTTTTAATAAATAGCACACAGTTGTAATGCTAATCTCGTATTCTGTTGCGAAATAAGTCACAGTTTCTTTCTCAAACCTCTCAATTATTTGTACTTTTTTTTTCGATAATTAGCACAACACGTTTTCTTTTGACACCCGTGGAAGACATTCTGCATAGCAGTACACAGTACGGCCACTCGAATAGTAAGGTTAAGGTCTGAATTGTACATGGAATGGAAATTCTTGGAGTGATTTCTTTGAAAGTATGTAGTGACTATTTTACAAGTTGGGAAAAACACCCCCTCTCACATGCAACTATTTCCGTTGCCAGTAACGAAAGCATTCATACTACATACTTTTTAAGGGTAAAGGCTTGTAATTAATAACTCTCTGCAGAACAAATATGTTTTAACATAACGTACAGCACTTCATATTTTTCTGCAATTAAAAAAGGAGCTGGAGAAAGATAGTCGGATAATCCGCCAATTGGTTAATAGGGTGACGGATAATCGGGGTTCTACTGTATACAAATTTCTTTCAAGTAACCGGGATTCGAACTCCAGCACTATAACTTACAAGTCATGCGTTTTACCACTTGTACACATACTGTATTTGAATGACATGCTTTTTTGTCGATCATGCGTCCCCTGTAGTTGCAGTGGAAGATTTAAGGAAGCACTATTAATACTTTATTAATTTTTGGGGAAAATGCTTTTTATGTCATTAAGACGTTTATTTTTATCTAGACTTACTATGTGATGATGCATATTGCCTTTTTTTTTTTTTAAGGAGATTGCAATTTCAGTTCTGTAACTAGAGTTCTTGGTGGTAAAATTAGCCAGCTTACCTACCGTAATTTCCCAATTATGAAATCATAATTCATGGAAATGAGTAGTAAGTGTTTAAAAGATACATACAAATTTATTTTAAATGAGGTGGATTAGAACTCACGTTGTTATAAATATAAGCTATGTGTTTTAACCACTCGTACACAATAAATTTATGTATAGAGTCTCATCCTTGAATGAAATACACGTTTTACATTGGCCATTTTTAGAGTAAAACAACATGAAATTAAAGAAATACACGCGAGTGGACACAGCATACACAATGATTTCCAAGTTATTCTGAGATGGGACTATCCCTTTAACATGCACAATTTTGAAGATACTGTTGATTGTATTTTTAATATAAATACTCAGTCATTGAAATACTAACCACAGATTTGTTTCAATATGACCACTGCATTTAAAATCTCAACTTAAGTGAAGGCCATTTGGCAGTGATTCCATTTCTTTCTTTTTCCTTGCAGATAATATCATGCAGTCCATGACATTGCCACTAATCGTGATGCAACGGAATCCATCATCAAAGGTGATGAGTAAACCGAACTACTTCCCTTGCAAGCTCTGTGATAAGTCATTTACATGGAGGAACTCGCTTCAAACTCATGTGAACAACATTCACGGAGAGTTACGTGGTCCTTTCCCCTGTCCCATTTGTGGCAAACTATCAAAGAATAAAAAGAGCCTTATGACTCATATGCATGATTTCCACAGAAAGTGAACTACAAGAAATAAAAGGAACGTCACAGAAAGTTACAAGAGAGACTTGTTGTAAAAACCAGTGGCGGCTCCTGCATATTTCTTAAGAGGAGGAAAGAAGTTAACAGCGCAAAATGACACCTTCTTGAGAGAAACAAGCTACAAATTAGCCCATATGCATACATGTAAGACCAGGTAGTGTTAGGGTTGGCCTTCCCTTTTGTATAGCAATGATCTGTTTTTGTAAACTGAGTTTCCTAAATTGTCCAAAATATAATATGTTTTCACTTCCATTCATTGTTGGATAATTGCACAAATTAACAATTACAAGGAAATTCACAACCTCGCAGCGTTTTTCACGCACACTACAGCATCACACGTGTTGGAAGAGACCAGCTACTAACACGTAACCGGAACTGTTTTATGGAAATGGGAATGAGAAATAATCCGTTAGGAAAGCGAGAACATTGCAACCACCCACGTGGTCTGTGTTGCCACATGTACATTTTACAAGTTCAGTATCAACTGCTTTTGAAGAATATCAGTTCTTGTAAAGTCATACTACCATTATTGTTCAAAGCTGCCAGTGGCCGATTAATTTTTTTATGTTAAAATAATGTAGTTTGCAGTACCTTCAATTTAAAATATATTTGTACAAAACTGACAATTTGGCTGTTGTCCTGTCCAGTAGACAATGCGTGAAAGTGAATTTCAGAGAAAAAGATCTGGAATACTAACTTAGAACTACTTCCTCTTTGTTTTATATAAATCCAACTTCAACTTTCAGATAGCCTCGAAAGTTTCAAACCATGAACATAGCTTATATAAAGTGCAATGAATATATTTTGATTTATAATTTTAAAAAAGTTTATATGGTGTCTTTCATAGCTTTGCGTTAAAACTATTTTTATTGTGTCTCCTCCTAGATGACATGTTATAGTCTGGTTGAATGCAGCATCGTTAGATGGCAGCGGTAGCGGTGCTGCAAGACCAGTCAGTTTCTATTCCCCGCCCATGCGCTGGTTCAGAGGAGGATCTCCTCCCTATCGGTTCATTTACTTGCTTTAAAACTCTGCTTGTTTCTCTGGCCACTAGTGCGCTGTTGTCTATGTGTGTTAACTGCAGTAAAGGAGGAATGGATTGACTTTCCTCTACACAAACAATCTCGCATCCTTTCTCACAGTTTTCTAGCAGCACATGAGTGCACGTGGTTTAAAACTCGATCAACCGAGCTTTTCTTATAGCTGTGAACTTAAAAATTATCGAATCTTCCTCGAATTTCAAGGCATATATTTCATTTGGTACTTACTTTCAAAAGAAGAAAAATGTGAGGAGGACGTTCCCTCCCCCGAGGAACCGCCACTGGTAAAAACCTAACATAATTGTGTTACAGAAATTGCACCATAATTTGAGTCAAAGAGAAGCTGATATTCGAATTATATTTGAGTTTATGTGAATAAATCTTATAAATGTAGATTGATTCAGTACTCATCAGGATTAAAAAGAAAAGTAGTACTGGTAATTTTTGTTTATATTCATCTGGACCAGAATTATTCGTATTTACTTTCAATTTTAGATGCAACCTTTGTTATAATTTTACACAGATACAATAGCAACATTTTGTATTTGTGCTACAGTAAACAAGAGGCGCTTTATTTCATTTATAAAAATGTGATGTATGTAAAATAAAACAATTACAAAAATTATTTCGTTCCAAACTTTCTTTCATAGTATCCCTAACTGTATGAACTCTAGGCATGTATTAACATGCATAGACGTTAATGTAAACCCGAAATGAACTTATTATGTTAGACCGTGAATTGGTAAAGTAATTATATATAAATATTCACATATTGTGTACATTTTAAGTAATTCGCATAGCTTCATGGAATTTAATATAGGTAATCAACAGAAGCGTGCATTTCATATGTTTCATATAATCACTAAAAGCTTAATCAGGAAACAGAATGTATTCTCTTTATACATTTATTAAGCAAAGTAAAATTATGTTGTCATTAGCTATTACGACAAATTTTTGTCATAGCAGAAATAACGTAAATTGTTTTCTGTTCTACTGTTAGCAAAATGGACTCTAGGATTCATTTTAACATATCACAAAATTTGTTTTTGTATTATATCAAATAGACATTATATATATATATATATATATATATATATATAATTTTTTGTAAACTCTCAATGTAATTAGTTACATGAAGCACTTTAATTTTATGATTACCTATATTCTCTCTACCAATATTTAGGTAAGCATAGCCTATATCATCAATTGAATGAAGAAAATGTCTCCTATCATCGCATATACTGAAATAATAATTATGTGTATTTTTATTGATATAAGAAGGAATATGTTGTGATTTTGTCATTTGCAGAAAGAATGTATATTTGGCTTACAAAATGTGATGTTATCATTATGAAAAATTTTCTGATATAATATTATGGTTTTTTTTTATTATTCTCTGTTCCCAATACATAAATAATATTGGAAACTTAAGAAAATAGCTGATTGTATATTATTCAAGGTGTAGGTATACAACAGAGCTTTAAAAGCAGAACACACTAAAATGAAACAGCTTTAACTTTTCTTTTTCATTTTATTTGCGATGACTCAGTAAAATATACTTAAAATACAGTATTATGAAAACTTGGAACATTTACAATAATTTAATAGGTATGAACGTCAAATTGCTTATCAAAATCACAAGTTATAATTAACAAAATATTACAACATTTACAGTGTTAAACGTTTTTGACATAAACTACCATCTTCAGAATGCGTAACAATACAAGAATATGAATACTTCGTGTGGAAACATTATGGCTAAGATACATGTTGATTACATATTAAAATATTTAAAACTAGATTGTATATAACATGGACATATAAAATGAATTCTGAATGATAAAATAAAAATTGCATGATTCATATTATATATATATATATATATATTTATTTATTTATTTATTTGAATCATATAATTTTTATTTCATCATTCAGCATTCATGTTATATACAATCTAGTTTTAAATATTTTAATATGTAATCAACATGTATCTCAGCCATAATGTTTCCAAATACAGTGTCCATGCGTTTCACAGCCGATTCTATCAACAAAAAGAAGGATTCCCCATCTAATGCTCTAGAATTTCCCAGTTCCACCTGTTAAGTAAATTAACTACTTGGGTAGCCATATGAAAGTGAGTACCATGGTGAATCACAGTGGGATCGGTATTCAAAAGATTTCGGCACTTCCAATGCATTACTGGACGTAAATAGTGTTCCAAAAGTGGCTGTAATATGTTGCATCCATGTGTATTCCAATTGGAACATAATGAGTGATTAATACACCTTTATAGTTTTGAGTGGGTCCTGCCCATGTCTACCTATTTTTGGCCTTAGGGTGTTGCAGATGACAGTCTTATTATTACATTCACTATATATAGGGTATAAATGAGGTTATTACCTTATAACTTGCAGATAATACATATCAGACACCACTCCATCTCATACTGTCAGCTTACTGTCAGTGACCACTAGGGCAGCTGAATACTAGCAGTGTTGCCACTAATTTTCGAATGACCTATGTGTACACACTTGAAAAAGTGTTTGTAGAAGTATTGTTCATCAGTTCATTTATCAATAGATTAATTTTAATTTCACTTTATAACTTAGTTATTTATTCCCCTTTCCTTTCTTCCCAAGGAAGGTAACATCTGGATTTAGCACTGAACTTTCTACGTTACTTTTTATTTCATTTAATTGAATTTTCGAGGTGGGTTATTCATCATTGTAGAATGTACAGCGATTATGAACAGGAAGTGGAACGAATTGTAGACTGGAATTGAAATGTAAACAGCCAGTATAATAATGTCTGTTTATCAAATTCAGTTGATTAATAGTACATTATGCAACGAGCCTATAATGGTAGTAATTAAGACGCGAGTGTGTTTATGAAACGAGCGTGAGTTTCATAATTTTCATATGAGCGCCTTAATTACCATTATAGTCAAGTTTCATACGACTTTTTATGC
Organism: Periplaneta americana; assembly: GCF_040183065.1. NCBI lineage: Eukaryota > Metazoa > Arthropoda > Insecta > Blattodea > Blattidae > Periplaneta > Periplaneta americana. The sequence continues at coordinate 207,082,293 of NC_091117.1, read as the reverse complement.
TCGACCATATTTCTAACTTTAAATTATTCATAAGTATTCATGTTATTCTTACCTGACTGAGGAGCGGAACTGACCTTGTGCAATACCTCGTAAATTGTGAGATGTGCGCAGACACGAAAGTATTGATTTTTTTCCGAGAAACAAATGTCGACATTGACCTTGATATAATCCAGAGAGTAAAATAATCATTAATCTTGATATAACCTTGAAATTGAATTAGGCATTGAAAAACGAGATGACAAATTGAATTTATTTGAATATTATTTACAATTAACGCTAATTATTATAGTAACAGAACTGACTTTATTTCAAATATAGGTGATTTATTGTGCAATTGGTGAAATCTCGCGCTAGTTGTCTTTCGATTACATATCTGAGAATAATCGATACTTGCGCTTTCATATTGCTACAATGGTATTTTCTGATTGGTGGAACACCTGAACTTTAATGAATAGGTGTACTTTAATGAGGTCCATTAAAGGGCTGCTACCAGGTGTATAATTACTACATTTCGGCATGGTCGAGCATAAAAAAATTTGTAAGTCTTATATATTTCACTTTTTGTGTGTGTTTGTGTGTGCGCGCGTGCGTGCGTACGCACGTGTGTGTGTTGTTGAAAATTTGGAGGAAGGAGAAAATCTGCCTATTATTACAAATCTGCAAACTATGTACATTTTCTAAATGCAGGAACGAGAACTTAATACAATTGTCTATAATAAAAAAGAAGTGTAGTACATAATTCAGTTTAATAATGTAAGGATTCTCTGTGCATGAAATAAATAAGTTCCATATTTAAACTACATAGGCCTACTCATTTACAAAATGTGGAAAAATTAAGAGCCACACCAGTATAATCAACATCTTTAAAAATATTGTGGCTTAGAATAATTGTATATTGGGATTTTTATTTGTTTGATGTTTTGAAACTATCGGTACTTAAAGGTTCCATTCTCATGGTTCTATCACTCACCTTGAAAGGTTTGTGCTCCACCGAATCTGTTTTGCTTGGCTGGTACAAACTATAACAGAGCCACCAGAGTAGATGACTTTTCCAGGTCTTGACTCTGTAAGATATATTACAAAGTGACCAATCTGGAGGGCATGGAGCATGCAGCAGCACAGTGATTTGATGTTTCGAGAATAAATGTTCACAGACAATGCATTGTTGCATTCCCTGATACCTACAACACATTCTAGATTCATAATTTGGATTGTGATAAGACTTTTTTTTGCAAGAGTTGTATTAGCTCAATATTCTCGAAATGCATGTGATGGACAGCTAGATCTAGCATCATCTCTATCAGTCTCCAGTCCTTACCGAAAATGGTTGTCATTCAAATATAAGTGCACATAATAACACTTCATCAATGTGTGCTTGCTGCATTGAGTTGTAAGTTTGTGCCAATTTTCCCAAGCTTCACATAGAATTTAATATTCACACTTTGCTCATCTACCCATACTGACATGCCTGAACTACGAGGGGGATCCAGGAAATAACGACCGTTCGCGCATACCCGCCGCGCAGCTGACTCCCCTTTCTTGTTTGAAGGTCAACTGGCTTCCTTAACATGTGTTCTCATAATGTTGTGAGTACTGGTTGCAACAAGTCGCCATTGTGCATTTTGTGTTACTTCAAAATGAACGACGTGATTGATAATCCCGCCGACTGTGAGGTGAGGAGTGTGATTCCATTTTTGAATGCCCGACATTTGAAACCTGCAGAAATTTACCGCCAAATTGAAAGAAGTGTATGGTGATACTGAAATGAATGAAAGAAATGTGAGAAAATGGTGCGAAATGTTCAACAATGGGCGAACAAATGTGCACGATGAAACTCGACCCGGACGCCCATCACTCATCACAGAAGACCTGAAGACTAAAGTGAACGACAGAATCTTGCAAGACAGGCGTACATCACTCGACGAATTGCATATTGCCTTTCCTGACATTTCTCGTTCTTTGCTTGGTGAAATTGTGTCGCAACATCTTGGCTACCACAAAATCTGTGCCCGCCCGCACACTGCTGCTTCAACTCGAGATTGCTGGATCAATTCGGTTGGGAAATCTTTGATCATCCGCCCTATAGTCCAGACCTTGCTCCTAGCGATTTTCACCTTTTCACTAAGCTGAAAGACTTTCTGGGTGGTACGCGTTTTGGAAGTGATGAAGAGTTGAAGAAGACAGTGAACACCTGGCTTAATGAACTGGCGGCAGAGGAGTATAACACGGGAATTCTAAAGCTAGTGAACAGATACGACAAATGTTTAAATGTAGGTGGTGATTATGTAGAGAAGTTAAGGAAGCTTCAGTTATGTAACAGACTTTGTTTTTTCAAATAAATATATTTTTTTTAATTATTACAACAAAACGGTCGTTATTTCCTGGATCCCCTTCGTATTTATAAAAGTTTCCTATAAGTAGAGCTAGAATTTTTATTTAGTATTCATATAGTAAAAATGTATTAAAATATGTATTTAAATATATAGGCTCATAAAAATATACTGGGTGGCATACAAAAAAGTAGCCTGCATATCATTTGAATGAATATGATATTTAATAGCTGGAAATGCCATTATATTATCGTATTGTGTAAACAGCTGCAACCATGGTCACTTTTATGCAGTAATTGATAGTTGGCAGTCTTCTGTCAACAGCTTATTTCATTACATTACTCGAATCACATGTTTCTATTGAACATACAAAGAAATAATTTATTACAGTTGTATGAACACTTTTTGATAATAAAATTAAAATTAATATAATCAGTTAAAAACCAGACATGTTTCGGAGGAATGCTCCTCCATCTTCAGTGGCAATACCACGACTGCAAAAATAAAATGAGTATGTGAGAAGATCGTACATAATACTAAGAATTACAAAAATACTACAACTGTAATAAATTATTTCTTTGTATGTATAATATCTCATTTATGAACACTGTTGAATTTGACCTTACTTGTGTAAATTCACATGTTTCTGTTCGCATTCTACAAGATGACTTACTCGACAGAAGAAAGAGTGCAAATTGTGGAAGCATTTATATGAGAATGAGTTTGTGTAGGGAAACCCGCAAAATTTCCAGGGGCAAGCCTATATACAGTTATACATTTTAAGCCATATCGTGTAGTGGCAGTGCCTAACAATCGTAAACCTGTAGATTACTACACCTGGCTTCTGAACAGTATCAACACTGGTCTGTTAGACCATTTCCAATACTTTATGAGTGATGAGGCATGATTCCAGCTCTCCGGCTATGTAAATTCACAGACCGTGCGGTACTGGGTAACTGAGAACCCTAACACTGTGCATCAACAGCCACTACATGACTAAAAAATTGGTACCGGTATATTTATTCTATAAGTAATTGATTAACTAGCAGACTTATTAGTGTTAATTATGTAAGTTTGTGTGGCTTACAGCTGTTTCGGTGCTTCATCACATCATCCTCAGAGCTACTAGATCTCGGCATCATCTCGAACTTCTCTGCCTGTTATGTGGGTGCGTTTGATTGTTGAAAGCTGTTGAAATGCGGAGTGAAATAGTGTGTGTGTACTGAAATTGATCTGTGTGTTGAGAATTTGATCGGGGTGTGTTTTAGTTTGTTTGTATATTTCGTATTGTTCTAGTGTGTTGAGTTTTTGGTTCTAACAAACAAACACACTAAAACACACCCCGATCAAATTCTCAACACACAGATCAATTTCAGTATACAGACACTATTTGACTCCACATTTCAACATCTTTCAACAATCAAACGCACCCACATAACAGGCAGAGAAGTTCGAGATGATGCCGAGATCTAGTAGGCTCTGAGGATGGTGTGATAAAGCACCGAAACAGCTGTAAGCCGCACAAACTTACATAATTAACACTAGTAAGTCCGCTAGTTAATGAATTACTTATATTCAAGTGTTAAAAGTAGTGTACGCAAGATTCAAAATGGATTTATTCTTTATTGACCCAGGCCTCCTTTTCATGCACCACCCTGTACAATGTTTTATAGGTAAACAAAATATTTTATTAAGGAAGCAATATTTACTGTATTTACAATGTGATTTTAAAAATTATGGTTTATTTAACGATGCTCACAACTGTCGAGGTTATATCAGCATTGCCAGTGTGCCGGAATTTTGTTCCATAGGAGTTCTTTTACATGTCAGTAAATCTACTGACACGAGCCTGTCGTATTTAAGCACACTTAAATGCCATCAACCTGGGTCGGGATCGAATCCACAACCTCGGCACTGTTATGGGTGTGACAAATATTGAGTTAGATTGACTAAAAGACTTAGGATTATGTCAATTTCTTATCTTGTGGGCAGTTGGAAAACTATGGTATATACCTCTAGTTACCTAGTTGTTGATCTATAATTATGGAATCCATATCTTTTGTCTAAGAAAAAGGAGAGAGGGAACATTAAATGTTATGGTGTGACAAAATTTTCCATTGGCATTGTGCATTCATGTAGTTCATTCAGTAACTCTGCTAATTGGTACCTAGGTTCTGAAAGTATAGGACATTTTTTTTTTCTGTGTCTATAAGATTTTTAGAACAATATTACCTTTTTTAAACTTTAATTTGGGTTTGATCAAGGAGTCACAGAAATATTTATAACATGTTATGGGTGTGACAGAATAGTTAAAATATGAAATTTCAATTATTATTATTTTATCCAAACATATGAAAATACAACTAATTAAAGAAATAAAAGGAAACAAATGCAATCACAAAGTTTTACAGTGAAAATTAACCATTTTCAAACAAAACCGGACTGTCTGCACTTATTCATAACTCTTGGATGTTTCACTTTTTTAACGAAGACAGAATCTTTCTCCATAGATACATCTTCCTTCTTCTCCCAGATCCATGAACTCCCACTATAGCCAACATAGGAAACAAAACCAGTATTGAAATTATCATCAATTAACAAAGTTTAACTGTGTTTTTATGGTAACATGTAGATTTATGCTATATATCCATGTCTCCTGGACTATGTTGCGTATTTTAACATGTGGAAATAGACTTTTTATGGAAAATAATTTTTTTGAGATACAAGACCAGTTTACATAGAATGATGCATCAGTAACTGTAGAAGATTGTTCCTGCTGCCAATTTTAAAACAATAAAAAAATTAATAAAGATTCTAGAAGACAAAGAAAGAACTCATTTAATTAGTCAAGTGTTTGAACATTAATTAAGCAACATAATAGCACATTTCATCAGTAGTACCGGTATTATACATATCCTTAGCACTCTTCATTTTTTCATTGTTGTTGTTTTCTAATGCCAGGCGTTTGATAATAAAGTCATTTGACCTCTTGCACTCCAATATTTTTCAAAGATATTATCATGGCCAGCCACTGAAGCACAGATTTTGAGGTGTTCCGAATCCATTTCTTGGTTTGAGTTGCACAATGGGCAGTTAGGGGACTGATATATTCCAATTCTATGCAGGTGTTTGGCCAAACAATCATGGTCTGTTGCCAATCTAAATGCAGCTACAGACGATTTGCGTGGTAAATTGGGAATTAACTGTGGATTATGATGAAGAGTTGCATTTTTTCCCTTGAGATTGTGTTATCAAATTTGGTTTGTTGAAGTCTAAGTATGTATATTTAATAAATCTTTTCACAGAGTAATATGTAGATTTAGTAACAGGTCTGTAAGTAGCAGTGCTGCCCTTCTTTGCTAGTGCATCCGCATTCTCGCTTCCCAGGATTCCACAATGGGATGGTATCCATTGGAATACAATTCTTTTATTGAGTGATATTAATTGAGAGAGCATTTTAGTTATTTCTGCTATTTGAGATGAAGGTGTGTGTTTAGAGACTATTGATAGAATAGCTGCTTTGGAGTCTGACAATATAACTGCATTTTTAAATTTATTGATGTGGCATAGAAGATTCCTGAGACATTCATTTATTGCAACGATTTCTCCATCAAAACTTGTTGTTCCATATCCAAGAGATCTATAAAGTGAGAAGAGACAGCATGTAACACCTGCACTGGCACCTTGTTCTCTGGAGATCAAGGATCCGTCGGTGTTTTCATTGTTATCATTTATTATTAAAATCAAGATAATAATTGTCGCATATCCACTGGCATAGCTCAGACGGCTCAGATGGTAGGCATGTTTGCCTTTTGATCTCGAGCTGCACTCAGGTGTGGGTTCGAGTCCTGCTTTGACTGATTATCTGATTGGGGTTTTCCGAGATTCCCCATACCTGTAAGGCGAATATCAGGTAATGATATGGCGAATCTCCAGCTTTATTGTGCCAAATACCGTCTCGTAATCATCAATGCCAAAAGTGCTAAATAACCTAGTAGTTGATACAGCATAGTTAAATAACTGACTAAAGAAATTATCACCATCACTGCCAACTGTGGAATAGACAGGGCCACCTAATTAGTATGAAGCTTATAAAGCACGATTTGTTTATGTTTCAGTGCGTGATATTCTGTCAGTCCAACAGTATTCTACCAAAATTTAATCTGAAAATCGAATAACTTATTAGTAATTCATTTACAGCTTTGTTGTGATTCGACTAGTCTGAAGCTTATATTTGAGCCTAAACAGTTTTATTCAAGATTTATGGGTTTTTGCTCAATATATATGTATATATATGTATATATATATATATATTTATTTATTTATTTCATCAATCATTATTCACGTCATGGCAGATTAGATGTATTCCAATTCTTAATCCACCATCACTCTCTATACAAATATAAGAAAAAAATTAATACATTTGAACTTAAAAGTATCCTCTGTTTACAATAATAATACTACTAATAATAATAATGATACAAGTAATAATAATAATCAACTAATAAGTATACCTATTTTATTTAAAACTCCTACTCTTTAAGAATTATTATATTACTTCATTGACTACTTTTCGTAGTTTCTTATCGTGTAACTCCTCAACATTTATAATTCCATCTCCGTTAGAGCTTTGACTTTCTCTTCCCATCTAATTTTAACTCTAAACAGAAATTTTCCTAATTTATACAGATTGCTTGTGTTTAGGTGACCATTCATTTTTTTGTAAGCTACTATAGCGTTTATTTGTAGAAATTTTTTATCCACCCAACTGTTTCTCAAATCATTCGTTGCCTGACACTTTAACGCAATATGCATTGCGTCTTCAGCTAGTCCACACAAAGGACATTTATCCTTCTCTACGTTCCCTCTCTTATTCTTGAGTCTCCAGATACCTAATCTCCACCATGCCATTCCTGTTCTCTCTTCCCTTGAATTTAGTCTAACATATTCTTCCTGTTCCCAAAACTGCTTCACCTCCCTATAGTATTTTAGTGATCCTAGGTCTTTCATATTACTAAAAATATTTTGTCTTGAAATTTCGTTTGCCCTCTCTTTTACTATTCTTCCAATAGTTTTCGTGTTTATAGACCCTAGTTCTTTTTGCTCAATATTATCATAGATGTGAAAACTTTCAAAATTTCGGAGCATTGCATTAACAACCTCATCATCAGGAAAGACTTAAAGGAAGAAGAGCTTATCTGTTGGATCTGTTAGCATAAGCTACTCTTTGGGACTGGACGTAATTGAGAAGAATCATAGTATTTTAGTAGGGAGAGAAAATGAGATGATGTAGAAACCAGACTTGAAGAGCTGTAAAACAATGCCTAATAGGAAAATATCTCTATCATTCAAAGACAGTTTCAGTTAATAGAGAAATAGGTTGCATTTAAATTTTCGTCATTTTCCAATTCAAAATTAAGAACTTATTCACTCAAATTCACTGATACATCTTTTCAATAATATTTCATAATGAAAACATTAGGTTACATATTTGAAAATTGGATAGTTCTGGAACTGGTTCACCTTCTCCATCATATCACATTAGTAGATGTTTCCAAATAGCTTGCACACCACATGACCATTGGAATAGTGACATTTTTTAGAACATTATAGTAAGAAAGGAACTGGCCACCCTAGCCCATTATCTCCTGACCTAGTTGCCTCATAAGTGGTGCCTTCTTGGTAGCACTTGTGAGGTTCAGACGTCTTCAGACAGTTAACTAAACAACAGTAGGGTTTATTATTTTTGGAACATAATTATTGAGTTTTGTGTTATTTAACCTATTCGTTACTCAAAACTATAATTTTACTTCTTTGAAAATAATTTCATTAAGGGGAGAGGATGGTATTTTTGGTGAAAAATGAGTAAATTAAAAAAAAATTCTTTAAAATGCTCTGTGATATATGTGGAATGCATAGCATAATATTTTGTGGGTATTTGTGCCCTTATCAGATGTTGAGACGCTATTTTTTTTTCTTTTTGCGCTATGGATTTTTAAATCACTCGCCTCCTTTTATCAGTTTATGGTAACTTCATTTTTTTGCTACATTGCCAGACAAAAATGGATATAATTTCTGAACTATTAAAGATAAATGCATGATATTTAGAACACACACTCTTTAGACTATTAGGAAACTTTTCTCTGTAACAGAATTTTGTTAATTGATTTCATTTTAAAACTACGTCCGTTTGTTTGCAAGAAAGGAATTCAGAAAAGTGTTATTAAATTTCAATTGTTTATTTTACAAACGTAGGGACCAATATCAACATTCTGTTACAGACAGTTTGTAGAGCATTCTTTTGCAAGTACATTGCAAAAAACTTAATGAATCTACCTTTAAAAATGGTTTAGATATATCGATTTTAGTAAAATCCTGCATTGGATATATTTTTTTTTTTCAAATCTGGGCCCCCAAATAATTTTTTTTCGAAATATTTATTTTTGATTGAGTTTCTACAAGTATGAGCTCTCTACATACCAAAAATTAATATTTTAAACCAAATAGGAAAAAAGTTAAAAAAAATACCATCCTCTCTCCTTAAGTTAAAATTTGCACTTAAAACTGGCACAGTTCACGTGGATATTTCATGCGCTGAAAAGAACAAGTAGCCTGTTCCCACTGTGAGTAATGATAAAAAATGACTTGCAAAATTTGAGTTACTTCTAGCTACAGTGCATCTAATTTAAAACCTTACCATAGCCTTCATAGTAGTTAATGTGTTGTAATTTTAGGTATTTATGCCATTTCGATGCACAGGGCAATATATGAAACATATTTTAGTCATTTCTCTACCTATCTCTACAAATTGAATAAGTAAACAAACTAAAATCTTGGAAACTATTTTCTTCATCACATGGCATAAGCACCCAAAACCTCTATACAGTAATTTTAGTTTATTTTTTGACAGTTGACAAGAATTTTGTAATTAATAATATTGACATTTTGGTGCGCAGTAACATATGCGATAACAGAACGTGGCCGCCGTAAACTACTGCTTGATGGCTACATGTATACACAACAACGTGAAGGACGTAACCATGTCGTATGGCGCTGCTGTGAAAGAACCACTTGTGATGCTAAAATTTGGCAACAGAAACCACCTTCAGAGAAAGTTCTACAGAAGAAGCAACATACCCACCCTCCTGATTGGCAACGTTGGCATAAAACTGCTGTAGCAACTGCAGTTCGTGCTGCCTGTTCACAACTAGCAGACAGAAGTGATGTGGTGACATCAAAGTGACGGAAACATGACACAAGCTTATGACCTACTCACTGATAATTATTTATTCAATGTTTGAGAAAAAATCAGAAAGTATGGTTTCCTAATTTTCAGTTTCTTGTTATTACAAATATAGAGAAAGTATTGTGTTGCTGCAAAAGAATATATAGGCTATACTAACTATTCTCAGAAATATATATCTTCGGTATTCATAATGTAACTAACAGATCTGTCTGTCCTATACATCAAGTTTGCTTCTAGCTGTCCCAAACTTATCCGGTTGTCATTTTTATAGTGCCTCAGAAATGTTTTCACAGAGCTGTTAGGCCAAAAAAAAAAACATGACAGCTCTATTTATTAAATAGTTAAATCCTAATAACTTAAACATATATTATATCCCGCCATCAGAAAGAATAATGGGTGTTACTGCTGTAACAGTACATTTGTGGAGGTTACATTTTTTAGTATATGATTTTAACAAATTTGACATTCGGACCTTTTACATCCGTGCATTTTATAAATGCTCTAGACAATTTATTTCTGTTGGCATTTGTTTTATTGTTTTTTTTTTTAAATACTACTTACTGTCCCGTCGCTCTAATTTCCGGCAGCCAATCGCATTGCAGGTCGGTTACATTTAAATGTGTGCGTCTTGTGATTCGCTGATTCATTTCTTAAGGCTCGATAAATACTTAATATAATCGCCCGCCATATTAGTTCTTTCGTTGGCGTTTGCAGAAAGCACACGAAGACGTTATTTGCCGCACAATTATTTGCTGAATTACATTGCGTTTGATTTATTATCATAGGAGCTACGACATGATAATGTTTAACGGTGTGGCAAATAGATTCCTCGTATGATAGCTCGGCAACATATGAACAAAAATGGCGAACGATACTACCTACCTAGACTTTATAGAGCCTTCACTTTCTAAGACGTAAGCAAAGAGACTGAGTCACGCCGGAAATAACAGCGTCGGGACATTAGGGTCTGAGAACTTCTCACTTTTATGGTTTTTATGCTTCACCTTGTTGAAACTGCATTTGTTTGCCTCGTTTTAACCGTGACAACGCTTTTTAGTTATTTTAAGCATTCTGGTTATTGTATTGTGTTCGTGTTTAGTGAATGATTTTAGATAAGGGCGCAAATCGCCATAGTATCTGACGCGCCCTTTTTAAACCCCACTAACTAACGGTACATTTTTATGTGTATGTATTTATTCACTCTGCAAATGAGCAAATACTCGGTGGCAGTAGTAACTAATTACACTCAATAATGACAATTAATAATACTAATAATAGGCCCCTAATAATTAATGCTAATAATAACAGTAGTATAATAATATTAACAAGGAGCATCCTAAATTAAATGAAGCACGATCACTTAAAATAACATTTAAAGTAAGTTTAATTTGTATCTTAACCCCAAGTTCGAACTAAAACCCACGAGTATGATATGTTCATTCATGCACAAGTGCCTTTCAGCACTACACTCATTTCGCCATCAACTCACTCACTGCACTGGAACTACGACACATTTCACTGATACTATCCTGATTTCACTAACACTTCAAAAACATTTCACTGTTCAAATACTTTGCACTGCCACTATAAACTATAAAATTTCACTGACAGGAACACACTTCTTCAACATTTCAAATAACAAAACATAAATTACACCCTTTAAATAGTGTGCATAATATACTATGGTCTATTAGTAAAGTCCTTAAGCCTATTTTTAAATACATTTTTGGTTGTTGGTAAAGCCTTTAGTAAGTCTGCAGGTAGAGCATTCCAGTCCATGATAGTACGATTGAGAAAAGAAAACTGGTCGTTCCTTAAAGAGTAATTTGGCAGCTGCAACCTATTTTTGATTTCTCTCCAGGCAGGCTCACCTCTGTATGTTTTGAACATTGCACATAATCGAATTCGCGTTCTCCTGTCCTTGAGTGTGTCCCATTTTAATGTCGAATTATTACGACAACGCTGAGAGCCCATTTTTTAATCTTTTCCAGTGTCTTAATATGTTCTAATCTCTAAGGATCCCAACCTGCAGCACCATATTCCATTACTGGACGAACTAGTGACATAAGGAATCTCTTTGGATTTATCAGAGCCTTTTCTTAGTACCCTCATCACAAAGTGTAACGCTCTCCATGGTTTTCCCGCTGTGTCAGTAACGTTCAAAGGAGGCATCTAATGCAAAAGATTGGTATACTGATAAGTGAAAAACTTAATAATAATAATAATAATAATAATAATAATAATAATAATAATAATAATAATAATAATAATAAACAAATTAAGATATTCCTAGGGGAGCTTTCTATTTATTGTCCAATTCCACAATATCCATGTGAGTTCATTGCAGTGCTCCTTGTAGATTTAGTAGTTACCATACTAGCCATTGTATCCAAGGTTTGACTATTCAAACTCAGCTGAGGGCTATGAATTTTAAGGGTGATAAATTTCTTAGAATGGTTTCCTCTGTCAGGAAAAAATGTGCATCTCATATCGCAGATTTACAGTTTATGTTGAATTTCAGTGCTCAGTAATCAGTGATCTCTTCAGTTAAATGTCATTAAATAAAATACTACTAGTACTACTGCTGCTGCTGTTGCTATTGTAACTACTACTACTGCTGCTGTGCTGCTGCTACTACCACTGCTACTACTACTACTACTACTACTACTACCAACCATCACCACCACTGCCTCTGCCACCATTACCACTACTACTGCCACTACTTCCTGAATGAAACAATGAGTCTATATTTTTCTCGCTAATATTTTTGTCCCTATAATTGAAAATCGTCATAGGTTTGAGCGTAGTCTTTTCCATTGTGATGCAGAAATATGTATCTCTTTGTAATTCCGCCTTCTTGCATTATATCGAAAATAAAAAACTTTATAATTGATATCAGAAACTTGTTCATAAAATTATGTAATTATTTTTATGCTCGACCATGCCGAAATGTAGTAATTATACACCTGGTAGCAGTCCTTTAATGCATGTCATTAAAGTACACCTACTCATTAAAGTACAGGTGTTCAGCCAATGAAAAGTCAGCTTTGTACCGTTATAAAACCTCAGCCAATGACAAGTCAGCTTTGTACCGTTATAAAACCGCAAGTATCGATTATTCTCGGATATGCAATCGAAAGAGAATTAGCGAAAAGTCACAGAGGCTGGAAAACCAATACTGTCACAGAAGGTTATGTTCTGTTACTATAATAATTAGCGTTGATTGTAAATAATATTCAAATAAATTCAATTTGTCATCTCGTTTTTCAATGTCTAATTTAATTTCAATGTTATATCAAAGTTAATATTTAGTTTACTCTGTAGGTTCTTATAGGCTATCAAGGTCAATGTGGACATCTGTTCCTCGGAAAAAATCAATACTTTCGCGTCTGCGCACATCTCACAATTTACGAGGTATTGCACAAGGTCAGTTAGATACAAATAAAGTGAATAATTTCAAGTTAGAAATATGGTCGAGCATAAAAAGTCATATGAAACTCGTCTATAATGGTAATTAAGAAGCTCGTATGAAAATTATGAAACGAGCGCAAGCGAGTTTCATAAACATCCATACTCGCTTCTTAATTACTGTCATTATAGGCTCGTTGCATAATGTACTATTAACCACTTGATTATAGGGGAAATAAAATGTCCTCAGTTATATACTGAATAATGAGTAGAACCGACATTGTATTCAAATCATCATCAGTAAATTAAGTGTGAGATGTTAAATTTCCAAAATTATCTTCTGATTTTATCAATATAGCTGTAAATTATGTTATACTGGCATATCAGTATCATCAATTTCATTAGGCGTAGTGAGCTCATATAACTTTGTAGATAATACAACTTACATACACAGTAAAACTCATTACTTACTGTTAGTGATACTTACTCAGCTTGGAAAGTTATCTTTTTCACAGTTTTGTAAGTGATGTGAAAATAGATAAATAATCATTTTTAGGAATTAACAGAGCGTTTTTGTTGAATTTGTCATTTTTTTTATAACCATGCTTTAAATCTGTTACACATTCGGACAAATAATAACAAAGAATAAGGTTTGGGAAGGTGAGTGAATCTTAAATTGGAGGATGTTTGCAGTTGTACTTTAAAATAATTATGTAACCTCTGGATTGAACAGCTGATGTTGTAAAATCATAGGGTATTTGATCTCTTAAGTGTTATGATTCATATTTCTAAATATAGTAAATTTCAAACAAAACGACTTTCTACTAAAACAAAATTTATTTAAGGTGGGTGCTCCTGTTATGGCCATGTTTCTGATATGGCCACCCCCTATTGTGAGTTAGTTAACCAAAAAATCCGCTAAATTGCAACAGCATCCAGTGGAAGGACACCCTGTATGTCACTTGATCGTTTTCCATCCAGTCAGGTTGAGCAATATGGCGTCAGTTGCCTGTTTTGCTGTTTTCATGTGACCTCTTCTTATTTTTCTCTGGTAAGTCTCCTTTGTTTTATACATGTTTTTCAAAGACTTGTTTCATGAAAACCATAGTACTCCATTCAGTTTTTAATGTTCTGTTGATTGGTGTCGTTGATGGCGTATCTTTTACGAGTTGTTCATAATCAAACGATTTTCTTGAAAGCTTACCTGCTCCTGATATGGCCATATCAAATGCACCATGGCCATATCAAGTTCATTTCACTTTTATTTTTTCACCTGACAAATTTACATGCCTCATAGCTGGGATTACGCAAAAATATTGTACAGTATTTTAAGAAAAACAACTTAATTTTTGATAGAAAAACCTGTTTTGACTACACTTTTGAATTATAAAAAAGATTATTAAGTGTCATGTTTATTCATTTTACACCAAAATTATTTAATTTTAGCACAACTGCGTTATCAAACTGAAAACAATCACGATTTGTAGAACATGGAACAAGGGTGGCCATATCATGTGCACATGTTCCTGATATGGCCACTAGGTAGACTTTTGGAATTTGGGACTTTTTGGACAATTAAAGCTATTTTTATGGAGAAAGGAAATTGTTTTAAGAAAGTCCATTACACTGAGAACGAGTAAGAAAAAAGTGGTTTACATTTTTTTTTCAATGGCGGCTAGAAAAATTCTCAAACCTTAGCATGGTCATATCAGGGACACCTACCTTACTTCAGAATATGTATAAGTATGGATGTTTAAATGGGAATATGAAATGATAGAATTGCATACATAGAATGAATGTAAATATATAGAGACATTAAATGCAAAATTATTTGTATATTCTGTCTTAAAGCTATTATATTATACAGTGCATACATTTTACCTTTCGACACTATCATATTTTTTTTAGCACTTCACAATTTCAAATTGTAAAAACTGTCCATTCTACTGTTTATCTCGCGTTCTTTACTCATAACCGAGTACTCAGTGGGGGCCACATGTGGACAGCTGCACCTTCCTCTGTTACTTCCACTCGACTTCTACAAGTCTGGATAGATAAAAATGTATGTACTGTATTAGGAACTCCTGTGGCATATTTAGCCACAACTTCTTTCTGTCTTACTTTGATTGTACAAATTGAATAAAGTATTCCGTATTTATCATAAGTGATAATTTATTATGTATAGTAGAATGACAGTCACTTGAAAGTTTTATTCTGATATGTTTTTCTTTTTAAGTGGAGAGGATGGTATTTTTGATGAAAAATAACTAAATTTAAAAAATATATATATATTCTTTGAAATACTCTGTGATATGTGTGGATCACCATTTTTAAACTTCCTGTATTATGGATTTTATTGTTGTTTCCGGTAAATTAAATTTAAAAAAAATTGTTTTTTCTTTAAAATACCCTTTGATATGTGTGGAATGCATTGCATAACATTTTGTGGGTATTTGTGCTCTTATCGGATGTTGAGACGTCATTTTTAAACTTCCTGCGCTATGGATTTTTAAATCACACGCCCGCTTTTATCGGTTCCCAGTAACTTCATTTTTGTTTTTGCTACATTGCCAGACAAAATGAATATAATTTCTGAACTATTAAAGATACATGCATGAAATTTAGAACACACATTCTTTAGACTATTAGGAAACTTTTCTCTATAACAGAATTTTGTTAATTGATTTCATTTAAAAAATACGTCCGTTTGTTTGCAAGAAAGGAAATCAGAATATTGTTACTAAATTTTAATTGTTTATTTTACAAAATTCTGTTACAGACAGTTTGTAGAACATACTTTTGCAAATACATTGCAAAAACTGTTTGAATCTATCTTTAAAAACGGTTTAGATATATCGGTTTTAGTACAGTCCTGCATTGGGTATATTTTTTTCAAATTCGGGCCCCCAAATAATTTTTTTTTTTTAATTATTTTTATTTGGTTGAGTTGCCACAGCTATGAGCTGTCTACATACAACAAATTAATAATTTACACCAAATAGGAAAAAAGTTTAAAAAAATACCATCCTCTCCCCTTAACAGTTTATAGTGAAAGAAGTTCTGTTATTAACATTTTGTATGTTCAGTTGCTATTATAAACCAAGATCGGTATGTAAAAATATAATTAATTGTGTTGATGATATAGGTCATTATTTCTTTAATGTTTCAATACATTTATAAAATATAACTATTCTTTATTATTGCCAATGTTTCTTTCTTCTTTAATCTAAGCATACAGTCACACTACCATATGTATAGTATCTGTATTCAAAAACTTCATGAATATGGAAGAGATGTTAACATTGTTCCAATGTTTCGTCTACAGCCATGTATGCAGTGACAGAACGTGGACAACGGAAGCTCCTATTAGATGGTTACATGTACACAAAGCATCAAGAAAGACGGCGTCATGTTGTGTGGCGTTGTTGTGAAAGGACGACGTGCAGCGCTCGAGTCAGTCAGCGGTTGATACCTCCACATGATATCATTAAAGGAAGACCTCATACCCATCCCCCTGACTGGGATCGTTTCCATCAGTGTGTTGCACAGTCGCGCTGGCGGCAATCTAAACTACTAAAGACAGAACAGCTATAATTAGCAGGAGAACTAATGCTTCACTGAAAATGTGATAAATAAATGTGTATAGCATTTATTTTGGTACACTCAATTTTGTAATTTATAATCATTGTCATCATCAGCATTATAAATTATACAACTCATTTAGAGTTCTTGCCATAGGCCTACCTACAAGTTTGGCCAATTATTTTAATTTCGAGTAACAACCACCTAATTTAGAATTCCTAACATCTTGATCTTATCAACCTCACCTTTTGTGAATAATTTCAAGGAAAAAATTGTTCTGGGGCCGGGTATCGATCCCAGGACCTCTGGTTGAACGTACCAGCGCTCTGCCAACTGAGCTACCCGGGAACTCCACCCGACACCGTCTCAACTTTTCCCTCTATATCCAGACAACTCGCGTGGGCTGACGAAACACCAGAGACCCACATTGAGTGCACACAATCTCTGTGTGACTTGGAATTGTGGTTTTCTGTTAACGTACACGGTGACGTATATATTATGCAAATCTAATCTTTCAGGTAAAGCTCCCCGTAAAGCAGATTTGAATAATTTCAAGGGAAAAATTGTTCCGGGGCCGGGTATCGATCCCGGGACCTCTGGTTGAACATACCTGGAAGATTAGATTTGCATAATATATACGTCACTGTGTACGTTAACAGAAAACCACAATTCCAAGACACACAGAGATTGTGTGCACTCGATGTGGGTCTCTGGCGTTTTGTCAGCCCACGCGAGTTGTGTGGATATAAAGGGAAAAGTTGAGACGGTGTCGGGTGGAGTTCCCGGGTAGCTCAGTTGGCAGAGCGCTGGTACGTTCAACCAGAGGTCCTGGGATCGATACCCGGCCCCGGAACAATTTTTCCCTTGAAATTATTCAAATCTGCTTTACAGGGAGCCTTACCTGAAAGCCTAGATTTGCTCACCTTTTGTGTTATCTTCCCATCTGGTCTTTTCTAATTATGAGCTATAGAAAGTAAAACTATCTTTCGTGGTTTTTATGCCATTAGTTGTTCTTAATTCTATTAAAGAAGAACTAAATTTGTACAGTTTAGTCTCATTGTATACGTAACTTACACTAGTGCTGGTAAAATCCAAGCATATTTCAGTTGTAACTTCCTCCTAATAATATCTTAAGAGATAGTTTTAAAATGAAAAATAAAACAATTTCAATCTTTAAATTTTTACTGGTTTCCTTGACATTGTGTATTCATTCAATTTGCATCCAGCCTTTGTTCGTTAGAACTGTGAACAGCATAGATGGTGATACATAATATGTACTTCTGATTTAACTTTTCGATATTTGTAAGATTCATAAAGAATTCTTTTAAGAATCTAGTACTAATTTTTTTTTCTTTTCTTGCTGTTCAACTTTTGTACACCAGCAGTTCTAAATACTGTATGCATTTTTAATTGAGATTTCAAAAACTGAAGTCGGCTTTCAAAAAATTTTCTTTTCTTAAGATTTGAGAGCATGACTTAGAGAGGGAAAATAGGACTTCAAACCAGGAAAAATGGAAATAACTTCATCAACAGCTAGGAAAGGCGACAGCCATCTTGTTTTTGAATGGCCAAGAATTGATTGGTTCCATACTGAATATCTGCAAATTCACAGAATTCTTTTAAGAGTCTCCACATGAACTGTATACTTATAAAAATACGAAGAAATCTTGCAGACAATTGCTTCTATGTCAACTGGTAACAAGTCACTCGCACTCTGAAGAAAAAAGTTTTATTTAACGATGCTTGCAAGTGCCAAGGTTATGTCAGCGTCGCCGGTGTGCCAGAATTTTGTCCTGCAGGAATTCTTTTACATGCCAGTAAATCTACTGATATGAGCCTGTCGCATTTAAGCACGGTTAAATGCCATTGACCTGAGCTGGGATCGAACCTGCAACCTCGGGCACAGAAGGCCAGCACACTACCGACTGTGCCAACCAGGCCGACTCGCATTCTGAATGCTGTTGTGTAGGATATAAGCAACACAACCCAGACATTATCAAAAGTTTCTATTTAAATACAACTTTACTTTGCTGAAAACATTATTGTTGCTTCCTCGATTAACTCCGCCAAAATTTGTATTCGTGTTATCGGCAGAAAGGGCTACGATTTTATTTGTTAATTTATATTTGTTGAGAACTTTCAAAATTACATAATGTGAAAATACCCCAAGTTTTTCTTACACATTACTTAAGTGCAGCATTTTCACCATTATAGGCCTACCTGTATGTGGCACAAAATAACATACAAACACAGAAACTATTTTCGTATTATTATGGTTCGAATTGTCAGTTATTAACGACACAAATCGCGCTTTTTTTAATTCGCGAAGAACTTCCTGCATGGCGTATAGTGCAAAGACATTTACAGTAATATCCCTTGTTTTCTGAGGAAAGAACCTAACTTCTTATCGATGGATAGTTCTCAAACAATTTCCGATGTACAAGTGATTGAACTGAAACTATGATTTTGCTTGTGTGGAAAGAAAACATACCTAAGTACCTTCACTTACTGTTGTTGTTTGTTGCTAATTCATAACAGTCGCTGTCAGCTTTAATGGTTACAAAAAGATTTGTAAGTTTTTCGGAAGTCAAAGCAGATTGAAGAGCTAATTTATGTTTCAAATGTTCTGTAATATCTGACCATCCACTCGTCATGAGCCATGGAAGACATTGAATTACACTTTAAAACAGAACCATTTCATTGTCGATGTCCTTATACCTCTTTATGTACAGAAATCTCCGAGAAAGCCGATATTTTATATGTTTTTGGCTAATGGTCTGACTGTGTTTAGGTAAATATAATATTTTACTTTTGCTCTGATTAACATAATCTTTTACTTTGATGATGTTAATCATAGACAGGTAATGTTCAAAGATTATATTAAACCAATTTATACTTAGCTGCCAATATTTTAATATGATAGGCCTAATTTCAAAATGTAAATACGAAGTAAAAGTAAATAAAACAGCTTATGATATTTGAACATTTAAGTGTAGAAATAAAAAGTACTGTACTGAATAACTGCATATTAAAGTGATACACAAAGTATTTAAAAATTCAAGCTTGTCAGGATTTCTGATGATACAATTGGCACAGCAGAATAAATTATCTTAGAATGGAATAAAAAATTAGGATATACTAGACAATGGTACAACTATACTTACTTATACAGTGGACACGAGAACTGACACTGACAGTTTTAGAACAGTAAGAGTGCTTCAAAACAGCTGAGGTGAGTACACTGGGAAAAATAACAAAGCAAAGAAGAATTGGTTACATAGAAAACCAGAATTCACAAGAGCAGTTAGGAATTCAACCAATGGAATGGTTATTGAGATACAGAGATGAATGAAATAACTAATATCTCGAGCATGAATTTAAGAAGAATTAAGAAAACTACAAGGGGATCATGTTTCTGTAGGAAGGAGAAGATCGAACAGATCCTATAAATAATAGATATATTGTCTATATAAACTGGCTGATATATGAAAAAGAGGAGGACAACGAAAAAGAAGAAGAAATCTTATCCTCTGTATTGTTTTGAGACTGGCACTGATTCTTTATTTTCACTTACCTTTTCTTGTTTAAATATTGGTGAGAATTTATGTACTGCCTACTACATTTCACAATTTTTTGTTTTAATTTTATAATTTAATTTATAGATTGAGATTTATATAATGACACATATCGTTTGTGTACTTCTGAGTGTAGTACAGTATTATTATTATTATTATTATTATTATTATTATTATTATTATTATTATTATTATTAATTTACTTTGTTACGTACAGTAGTATTTTCCTTTTATCATGAAGTTTTGTTGAAAACTGCACAATATCTCTCGCGATTCAAATGTAATTATTATCGAGTTCTCTCTCTCTCTCTCTCCCTCTCTCCTCCCCCCATCTCTCCCTCTCTCTCTATGCGTTTGCACGAGCACATGTGTGCGTAAAACTATCAAAATTATTATTAAAAGCCATTTCACACAGGAAATGAATCAAAATCTATTTAGTAAATGTTATTGCTATTTTTCTTCATCTTTTCTATACTCGATCTTTACATGAATTAATTTGCAATGCGTTCATTATCTATAGATATATACTCATATGAAGTGTTTGTAATTATGTACAGATACGAAAATAAAATTTGGAGCTCTCTTATTGTAGGTGTTTTGCTTACAACACACTGCGCATGTGCAGTAAACAAGAGCTCCTGTATATATGCTACTTGTGGACATCATGTGAAATTGTTGCCTACATACAGCTGGACTCCCTTCAAAACTCGCTCCAACTTTTAATTCCGTATCTGTACATACCTATGTATTCTCTACAATTTTTTTTGCTTTCCCATTCTACCATTTGGACACTATACCAACGCATTTCTTGGCAAATTGTTTTACATTTTTGTGTGCATGTTCATATTACTTAATTATAGCTTTGTTTTAATTCAATCAATAGTTATGTTTTTAATGTTCATATTTTGTTGAACAATAAATTTTATTTATTTTTTCCTTCTTTTTTATACTTACAATATTCTGGCTGATCTACATAAAAAATCCATTTCATTTGTCATTAATCATTTATAATTACTTTTTGTAATTGTAATGTACAATATTTTAATTCACTTGCTCTTCATATGGTAAAGAAGATTTACATATGTAAAATAGTGTAAAAAATGTCCTAATTAAGAAATAAAATGTATGTATAGATACAACTATTATTATATTTGTAAAATCTTGTTTATACAGTTGTCACACTCTTGAATGTATTTTGTGGTATTAAATAGTTCTAATAACTGCCCCTTCTGCTTCAGTTATTTTTAAAATACACCAAGACCGTCACACAATGTAATAGAGTATATAATTTTTATTCGAGTTACGGAGAAATTAGTAGGCTGTTATATTTTATTGTTATTTTTGACAATCTTAAAATAATTAACTGTATTATTTTTTTATTGCATGAAGAATAGACAATTTGTTATGATACCAGCAGTGCAAAAGTTTGTTCGAAATTTTCATCCTACTCCATTAAACAAATTTGGTTCGTGCATTATTTATGAGTCTATTCATTCCAGGAACGATGCTATGAAACGATTCATCAAAGTTAAAAAAAATAATTTGTAAATAACAGAAACCTACAGCAACTTAATTCTGCATGCAGGCTTATTAGACTCCATGTTGAAAATAATTTTATGCTCGACCATGCCGAAATGTAGTAATTATACACCTGGTAGTAGCCCTTTAATGCATCTCATTAAAGTACACCTATTCATTATAATTCAGTTGTTCAGCCAATGAGAAATCACCATCGTACCATTATAAATCTGCAAGTATCGATTATTCTCGGATATGCAATCGAAAGACAATTAGTGAAACGTCACGGAGGCTGGAAATCCAATACTGTCGCAGAAGGTTATGTTCTGTTACTATAATAATTAGCGTTAATTGTAAATAATATTCAAATAAATTCAATTTGTCATCTCGTTTTTCAATTCTAAATCAATTTCCAGGTTATATCAAGACTAATGTTCATGTTATTCTCTAGATTATATCAAGGTCAATGACATTCGTGCCTCGGAAAAAATCAATACTTTTGTGTCTGCGCACATCTCACAATTTAGGTCAGTTCCGCTCCTCACTTACATAACCATAACATGAATCACCATTGTACCATTATAAAACCTTATGAATAATTTCAAGTTAGAAATATGGTCGAGCATAAAAAGTCGTATGAAACTTGCCTATAATGGTAATTAAGACACTTGTATGAAAATTATGAAACTCGCTTGCGCTCGTTTCATAAACAAACATACTCGCATCTTAATTACTACCATTATAGGTTCGTTGCATAATGTACTGTACTAATATTCCTAGGGGAAAAACTTAGATAACCCTCAAATTACAGAGGACATATTTTAATGTAAAAAAAAGTATGAAAATGAGAAAAACGTAAAATCTGGTAACCTTATTTGTAGAACAATTAAGTAATAAATATTATAAATATTTATATACTGTATTATGATTTTATGATGTCCATGTGTTTGAGTGAAAAACACATACTGATGAGGTGGCAGCTTATTTGACGCAACATTTAATTTGAGTGAGTTCAATATTTTTATATGTTGCATGCACTAATCTAGCATCTTGCGGGGAAAAATGTGGTTAGACTTACTGCCCTGATTACTCTTGTCTATATTGTAAGTTTGAGCACAATTTTCTCTGTGGAGTACAAACATATTGTAATGATAATTTAACCAACAAAATGCATATTTTTAATAACTAGTAGGGCTAGGATTTTGATGAAATTGCATCTTTCTTCTAGTAAGCCAGAAACATAGCTGCTTTAGTGTTTTAAGACATTTGTTAGGGCATTTTTTTGCATTTTTTGCCTGTTTCAACTCATAAGACCATCTTTTGTTTTATTTGGACGTTTTTTAGGCATTTTCATTTAATTTTGGCCATAAATCACCATTATTAATATAATATAATGTTTATTTCCTTTGATATTTTGTCTACATATTTTGTCCATTAATACCCATTATTTTTTTACTTGGTTATTTCACGACGCTGCATCAAGTACGAGGTTATTTAGCATCGATGAAATTGGTGATCGCGATATATTTGGCGAGATGAGGTCGAGGATTCGCCATAGATTACCTGACATTTGCCTTATGGTTGGGAAAAACCTCGGAAAAAACCCAACAGATAATCAGCCCAAGTGGGAATCGAACCCGCGACCGAGCACAACTCCAGATCGGCAGGCAAGCGCCTTAACCGACCAAGCTATGCTGGTGGCTAATACCCATTATTTTGTATAATATTTTAATAGTTTTTCTACACAAATATTACCATTTTAACGTAGTACACTCCAACCTTCCCTTCAATATAGACTCCTCTATACCTGCTAATTCCGGATAAGAGTGGCCTTGTGGTAGACTACATGGAAACTACATCAGGTAAAATAATTAATGAAAGTGTACCACTTAGAAAAAGTTATGTAAAATTAAATAAACTTAAATGTTGGTACTAGAATTTAATTTAATTACTACTCTAAATATTAAGTAGTAGAAAACCTCTTTTCCTACTAAGCCAATTATGTAAGAACAATTTTAGGGCATTTTTTAAAGATTTTTAGGTCATAAATGCATTGTTTTTAAGACTTTTTTCGTGATTTATAGGTCATCAAAATCCTAGCCCTAATAATTAAAATGCAAAATGTTTTGACAACCACACCTCCCAAAAATTTCGGCCAAGACCCTAGCATGGAAACTTTCAGGATAGTCTTTCGCTTTCTGTTATTAAGGTAATGAAATTCACCAAATTTTTGTCACTGTAAATTTACAGGGCTGTATACTGTACCAGTATCATCTGTAATTCAAGGTGCTGTAGATAAAAAGTCTAACTTGGCAGCTGCCGACATTTCATCACTATTGTTGCTGCTGTAATCCCACATTATTTGTCCACTCGAAAAGAAAGCTAGAGTTCTACTGAGTCAGGCAAGCATCAAGACAGTACACCTTCACTATAAATGTGATAGTGATGGCTACTCACTCAGCATGTCTGTGACACGTGGTGACACATCAATATCACTACCGACATCCACATCCATAGCGATAGCAATAGCAATAACAACATCTTCAGCATGTCTTTATCCTAAGAGGGAGGAAGGAGGCGATTCTAAGTGCTTTGTAGCCTTACCAGTTTATTCATGTCAAAATACACCCAAAAAATGAAATAAATAAAAATAAAAACAGGTTATTTTGATTCCTGATTGTATTGTATTGTATTTATTAATATTCCATGGTATTCATACATTGCTTTACAGCTAGAATATGGAACAAGTCAAAAAACTTAATATTATTATAAAGTCTTAATTTATAGTCACAGTCTAGATGAAATATATACAGACGAGATTTACAATATAGTCTACTAGTACAATACAAAGTTTTAGTATCAATTTCATGAAGTGTTATTGAATGTCATGAATTCACCTACAAAATAGAAGGCATGAGAAATTAGGTACTTCTTAATTTGGCCCTAAATAATCTTATGTTTTGAGTTTCATTTTTTATATCGATAGGGAGGCTATTAAAAATTTTTACTGCCATATAATGCACTCCTTTTTGATAGCACGATAGACTTGCCGATGGAGTATGAAAGTCATTTTTTTGATGTGTATTTATGCTATGAACTGTTGAATTAGTTACAAAGTTTTCACGATTACATACGAGGAAGATTATTAATGAAAAGATATGCTGATAAACCATGGGCATTATTTGTAGTTTTTTTTAAATAGTCCTACACGATTTCCTAAATTTGGCACCTACCATTATTCTAATTATTCTTTTTTGTAATAGAAATATAGTGTTACTGTCTGTGGAATTTCCCCAGAATATTATTCCAAAACTCATTATCGAGTGGAAGTATGCAAAGTATATTGTTTTTAAGGTATTGATATTTACTATCTTTTGCATAAATCTAATAGCAAAACAAACTGAATTTAGTTTGTGGGTAATTTCTTTAATATGATTTTCCCAATTTAACACATTATCGATTTTTAAGCCAAGAAATTTTGTTGTTGTTGTTTCTGATAGGGATCTATTGTTAATTATTGCGCTAGAAATTTGCGAGGTTGAATTTGCACAGGATTTAAATTGAATTATGTTAGTTTTGTCACAATTTAATACCAATTTATTGTCTGAAAACCAGTTACATATTTTGAAGAGAATTTCCTCTGTTGAAGATTGGAATGTGTTGGAGTTATTGATGTGAGAGATAATTTTATATTTAGATAAAACTGCAAATTTCTAATATTATAATCTTAGCATGAAGACATTGAAGAATCTTAGTTGTTACTTGTACAGGGGTGCACTATCCCAGCATATGCCTTTAATGGACAAGGGAACATTAACCGCAATTCGAATTTGTGTATACATAAACAAGTGTGTGTTTGTATTTTGTTTGATCCTAAGAATCATGCAAAATGGTATTGGACATGTCAAAAAGAAATTTAAAACTAGAATTAATTTTAAAACTAATACACATTTTAAAAAATAGATAGCTACCAATAACAAAATAGTACACATTCTTAAATACAAAAACCTTGATTGAGGTTCTGGCTGATATGTATATCTATTATCAGGCAGTACATCTCACTTGACAATGAAGTTGAAAGAGCAATCTCTCTTCTCCGAGAAAATAACAAATCGCACACTGCTTAGATGAATTGCTTAGGCTGTGTGCAAACAGAATCAGACATGGCATGACATAACGTTTTGCTTTAAAGTGCCTCTCAATATCTTGCTACAGTTTAACACAGTCTGCTCGTGACAACTGATTTGATGGTTTGGAAAACTGGCGTAGGCTAGAAAATGGCGTCAATGAAAGAGGAGTGTCTATATTAGAAATTCTATTGTATTTGGTTATTACTTTCTAAGGACACCTAATACACCTAAAAATCTATACAAATGAAAACGTCTTAAAATTAAATACTACTAATGTAGTGCACAAACGTCATTTTGTATGTTTATGACTACTTCACGAGTCACAATAATGAAGAATGTATTAAATCAATAATGAGTGATAGTAGAGCTACTTCTGTGCTGTATACTATAAATTATTATTATGAATTATTTCGGAATATGTATGATAAGAACTTTCTTGTGTTAAATTTCAACGTACCTTGTTAACATGTTTCGACTTATTTTGGGTCATCTTCAGAACTGGTCGTTGTTGATCTAGGTGCCTCTTGTTTCCTGTGAGGGTGCGTTCATAGTGTAGAGTCAAAGAGTGTAAATGTTTTGAAATTGAGTTGTGTGTTGAGAATATCTTTGGGGTGTGTTTTCGTGTGTCTGTATATTTCATATTGTTCCAGTGTGTTGAGTTTCTGGTTTTTTGGTTGGATGTGCAATATATGTGGAGGTGTTTTGTAATTTTGTTATGGCTGTGATGTGTTCTTTGTAATGTGTTTGAAATGATCTGCCTGTCTGTTCTATGTAAAAGTTGTTGCAGATGTTACATTTGAGTTTGTATACGCCTGTGTGGTTGTATTTGTTTGTTTGTGTTGTTTGTGTGTTGAGATGTTTTTGTAGAGTATTATTTGTTCTGTATGCGATGTTGTAATTTAATTTAACAAACAAATACAACCACACAGGCGTATACAAACTCAAATGTAACACCTGCAACAACTTCTACATAGGACAGACAGGCAGATCATTTCAAACACGTTACAAAGAACAGATCACAGCCATAACAAAATTACAAAACACCTCCACATATGCAGAACACATCACAAATGCCAACCACACCTACAGAGACATCAACACAGACATGGAAATACTGCACATCCAACCAAAAAGCCAGAAACTAAATACACCAGAACAATATGAAATATACAGACACACGAAAACACACCCCAACGATATTCTCAACACACAACTCAATTTCAAAACACATACACTCTTTGACTCTACACTATGAACGCATCCTCACAGGAAACAAGAGGTGCCAAGACCAACAACGACCAGGTCTGAAGATGACCCAAAATAGGTCGAAACATGTTAACAAGGTATGTTAAAATTTAACACAAGAAAGTTCTTATCATACATATTCCGAAGTGATACAGTGTTAAAAGTTGTGTAATCAAGATGTATATGAATTATTATTCACCTGGTGCTTTCATCTCATTTGCAATTTCTCACACATCTTTAGAAACCACATTATTGTCATGATTGTACAGAATGTATCTTTCCTGTACTAAAACAACTAATTTATCCGCATCGAGCTCCATTATGAATAATGTACACTACACAACAATAGTTTGTGTAGATAGTGGAAGCGTGCAATCGTGGGATGTGGCTACTAACACATGCGCAGTACACTGCAGCTATCAGACAGTCTGCTCACGACCAACTTCAAGCAGTCATTCAATATTGACTTCTCGTGTCTGCTCGTGACTGTCATGCCAGTCTGATTCTGTGTGCACCACATCATAAGAAATCAATGGTAGGCAAGTATCATCAGACAAAATGCCGCGTCATGCCACACCACATCTGATTCTGTGTGCACCCGGCCTAAGAAATCAATGAGAGACAAGTATCATCAGACAAAATGTTGCGTTGCGCCACGCCGCGTCTGATTCTGTGTGCACCCTGCCTTACTTGTATTGTAGTCAAGAACCTCATCTCACCTGATCTCTTTGTCATGTTTGGTGGCTTCCAAGACGTTAAGTCCATTGAAACCATGTCCATATGACTTATGTCCTCTAATATTTTTGTTCACTTTCATTTATGTCCACATTTTATGTGCGTCCATTTTTTTGGGTCCATGACTGTTATGTCTACTTTTATTTAAGTCCACTTTCATTTATGTCCACTTTTATTTATGTCCACTGTTATTTAAGTCCACTTTCATGTAAATTCCTTTTGTACCACTGGAAGATGTTCAGGCTGTTTTTGATACCCTTATAGATAATATTGAGCCTGACATAATGGATTTAGCATTGTACATGGAAATAACTTAAATGCTCGAAGAACAAGAAGAGCAGTGCCACCTAGATTCGCACCTGAAATATGGAATACTTATCAGGTTCTGGCAGGACAACATCGAACAACTAACGTAGTCGAGGGTTGGCACAACCGCTTTCAGAAACACATCATCACACATCACGCGTCGGTCTGGAAATTCATGGAATTTATCAAGAAAAACCAAAGGAATAATGAAATTATAATAATCAAATTATTGCTTGGCGGGCATTTATTGTGCAACACCCCATTAAAAGAAAGTACCTACAAAATTTAAGTCGAGTAGAAGAGATTGTTCGGAATTACAACCACTACAACGAAGAAGGACACATCAGAACTTACCCCAAAGCTATCAGTTATCATCTGAACTGTATGAAGATGAACAGGCAGAAGAGACTGAGTAATGAATTGAAGTCAATTTGTAGATGGACATAATGTATTGTACACTCGTGTAGTGGACGTAAAAATTGGACATAAAATTTGAACAATTGGACTAAAATAAAGTGGACATATACTTCATTGGACATATATTTATGGACATAGTGTAATGGACTTTAATGTAATGGACATAATAAAATGGACATTAAAATTGTGGACATTATAAAAAGGACCTAACGTCTGTGTTTCGTTTGGTGCAGTGATGTATGCAGAGACTGCGCGGGGTCGACGCAAGCTGCTTCTAGACGGCTACATATACACGCAGCATGATGTGGCAGCTCATCGTGTTGTGTGGCGATGTTGTCACAGAGCTACCTGTAGTGCTCGAATTTGGCATTCAACTGTTCCTCCACATCGTATCACCAAACGCAAGCCACATTCCCACCCACCTGACTGGAATCGATTTAACCAAGTTGCTAAACTAGCTTCTTTCCAGTCGTAGCAGTGTTCATCATGATGCTTGACATAGAAAGTGAACCATCTAATAGAGTCGATATGGTACTTGAGGGGAGAGGACGATATTTTCTGATGAAAAATTAGTAAATTTTCAAATTTTTTTTTCTTTAGAATATTCTGTGATATATGTGGAATGCATTGCATAACATTTTGTGGGTAACTAGGGGAGACTGTTGTACCTTTAAACACTTTTCACATTTTATTTTTTTTTAATTTTGGGAAATGAAATTTTTAAATGAAAAAATGCTTGATATAATTATTTAAGATTCCTTTACGGCTTCCTATATGTATTTTCGTGTTTTACAGATCTATTAAGGATGGAAAAAATAAAATGAAGGGATATGTAATGTGTTCAAAGGTACAACAGGTTCATGTACCTTGGAACATACCCTCTTTCAAGTTGGAACACGTGAAATATAGGTGGGAATATAAGCTGTAAAAACTGACAATCATATTTAAAATGCATTTGCCATCATAAACCAGAGCAGGCTTCTCTGATTTAGATTTTATTTCTTGGAGAAGCAATAACTGCTTCAGCAGCTTTCTTCAAGGCATCTGGATCAATTGAAGGCCTCTTTAATTCCAGACTTACTTCGTGACATGATGTTAAAATAAAATAAAAACAAAAATCGATAGTATCGTGTACTTTGGAACATATTCCATGGTACAAGATGTTTTGTGTTCAAAGGTACAAGAGGGTGCACGTTTAAACAAATATGGCTCCCAAAACTAGAGATTCGAATAAATCGTGGAAATTAAAATATGTTATTACTGATCAGATGACAGGGAACACACTATACTTGAAAGATATTAACAAATACAATCTGGTTTTGTGTTAGAAAACATATATCAATGAACGAAATGTTTACTTTTGGCACTAAAAAAACTTCTTTCGTCCATGGAACTCATACTTTGCAGTAAAGCAAACTGAAACTACGACCAGAGCTACTTAGCGGCTTTCTCTACAATCTATTTCAGTTTGAGTCCTCTAGGTAGCAGCAAAATATAAACAACAAAAATGTTCAAAGGTACACTATGCTAAAGGTACAACAGTCTCCCCTATGTCCTTAGCAGATGTTGAGATGCCAATTTTAAACTTCCTGCACTATGGATTTTTAAATCACACGTCCTCTTTTATTGTTGTTTCCGGTAAATTAAATTAAAAAAAAAGTCTTTAAAATACTCTTTGATTTGTGTGGAATGCATTGCATAACATTTTGTGGGTATTTGTGCCCTTATCGGATGTTGAGACGCCATTTTTAAACTTCCTGCACTATGGATTCTTAAATCACACGCCCCCTTTATCGTTGTTTCCGGTAACTTCATTTTTTTGCTACATTGCCAGACAAAAATTGATATAATTACTGAACTATTAAAGGTACGTGCATGAAAGTTTTGAACACACATTCTTTAGACTATTAGGAAACTTTCCTTTGTAACAGAATTTTGTTAATTGATTTCATTTTCAAAATATGTCAGTTTGTTTACGAAAAAGGAAATCAAAAATGTGTTATTAAATTTTAATTGTTTACTTTACAAACATAGGGACTAATATCAGAATTCTGTCACAGGCAGTTTGTAGAGCATGCGTTTGCAAGTACATTGCAAGAAACTGTTTGAATCTATCTTTAAAAATGGTTAAGATATATTGGTTTTAGTAAAATCCTGCATTGAGTATATTTTTTTTTTTCAAATCTGGGCCCCCAATTTTTTTTTTCAAAATATTTATATTTGGTTGAGTTGCTAAAGCTATGAACTCTCTACATACAAAAAATTAATATTTTACACCAAGTAGGAAAAAAAGTTAAAAAAAATACCATCCTCTCCCTTTAAGCTGTCATTCTTGAGCCTAAAATTTAACATGTAACATAATTATAATTATTGATGTTGTGTCTATAGTTAATGCTGAAGTAATAATAAAATAATGATAGAATTTATTTGTTGAAATATGAGCAGAAAATATTTATTCATTCTCACACATAATGTAACATTTTACACTTACTCAGTGCTTTCATTAATATATTAATTTTTAAAAATGTTTGAACACTGAACTGAAAGCTCCATTTTAATATGTATTAGATGATACGACTAATTTTGATCTTTTGCAATCAGTGTTAAACAGTGGTTATCATATATTTGTTATAAGAATTCTTTGTCTGCTGAATTTCTCTCATATTATCACTTCCTCATTAAAGAGGTGTCCAGCACTGATGATGACGAAAGAACATCAAAGATTGTGGGAGGCGAAAGGTTGGTATATGATTTTATCATTGTACTTGCCATTTCAATTTCTTACGTTGTCATACAAACAGTACAACACAGCAAAAATTTATTTTTAAAATTTCTTAGAAATGCAATTTTTCAGTACAATACAATATCTCTGATATTGAAAATAACTGTATGTTTACTACCTGTCTTTCTACAAGTTAGAAGGATTTTTCTCTTGTTTATTATTTAACCAAATAATTCATCTCGGAAATATACAAATGAATATTGTTGGAATTAATTTATGTTTAAAACTAAATGATGTCTTGTTGAAAAGTAATTTTTAAGAATACCTACTTTCCCCGTTTTGTTTTTGTTACTTATAAAGTAGTAACAAAAAATTGAGCATAGACTACTGTGCTGAAACATTTACATCTATGATGAAAGAGTAATGGAACAGAGAAAAATTCTCTCCGGTGCCAGGATTTGAATCCGGGTTTTCAGCTCTACGTGCTGATGCTTTATCCACTAAGCCACACCGAATACCCACCCCGGTGTCGGACAGAATCGTCTCAGATTAAGTTCCAACTCTTGGGTTCCCTCTAGTGGCCGCCCTCTGCACTACGTCATAGATGTCTATGAACGTAGGACTGAAGTCCATACATGTGCTGAGGTGCACTCGTTGGAACTTAATCTGAGACGATTCTGTCCGACGCTGGGGTGGGAATCCGGTGTGGCTTAGTGGATAAAGCATCAGCACGTAGAGCTGAAAACCCGGGTTCAAATCCTGCACCAGAGAGAATTTTTCTCCGTTCCATTACTCTTTCATCGTATGATGGCGCAGAATATCTGCATGGAAATATCATATGTACTTCGGTACATTAAATAATATATTTACATTTATGTTTTAAATAGAGAAAAGATTCCCACCAAGGATTTTAAATCTTCCGCATAGTCAACTACTGATGTGCTCCCAAATTCTTGGATTTCCTTGGATCCGGCTACATAAGTTGTTACAATAATGATTCATAACAGTGTTGATAATGATGACATTTCGGTATCTGTATTTCAGTTTTAAACTTTTCTCTTCTAGAAATAAGTACTTTGCTTTTTCCATTAGGCGTAGGCTGCAGTACTCTATATTTTCACATTTTTAGACATAAAATTAAGGTGTGAAGTTGTCAAAACAAAGACATGGCAGAAACTTTTTCTCTGTAAAAAAAGAAGTTAATAAAACATTGTATAATAAATTGACAAAGAAGTATGTCTCAAATTTGAAAACGTTAGGCCAAGTCTGTACAGTGTAAAATATCCTCTTATATTCCACTTCATTATAATCCTTCTTAAGACATTTTATTTAGCGTCGATATTGATATTGCTAGATGGTATTTGGCGAGATGAGGCCGAGGATTCGCCACAGCTTACCTGACATTCGTCTTATGTTGGGGAAAATCTCGGAAAAAAACCCAACCAGGTAATCAGCCCAAGCAGGAATCGAATCCATGCTCAAGCGCAGCTCCAGATCAGAAGGAAAGTTGTTCCGTCAACTGAGCTACGCTGTTGGCTACAATAAAAAGTACAGCCAGAAAAAGACGTATTTTGTTTATGGAGAAGAGTACCAGAACTATCAGAGAAGAGGAACTATTTTTCTCAGCGTAACTTGCAAGCAAAATCGATACATTCTGCCTGCGTGTTTACTCAGTATTTGCTTAAAGTTCCAGTGAAGCTTTTTTTTCCACGTTTTTGTCATCTGGATAAGCAGAAGAGACTCAGCTTACTTCGAATGCACACTTCTGGACCTATATCTGATAAATTAACAAAGGTAAGTTATGTAGTGATTAAACAGTTCACATAATTTTTTTTAATTGTTTTAGTATTATGTGCATGCTAATTTTGGTGTACAAAGAACACAGTGTGAAATTAATATTTCAGTAAGAAAGTCAATGTAACATCTTAGTCGTAACTTTGAGAGAAAATAAGGAGAATGCTTTTATTATTTTATTTCGTAGGTGAACATTAGTGCTTTTACTCGTACCGGTATTTTCTTACTATCAGGCTTGTAATTTATGTATGAATAGTTGATTCCATTTGTTTTATATAACATTTCGAAGTGAATCTCGCATAAATTTTCATTATTTCAAATCTTTATCAAGATAAATAATTTTGATGATTACTAATGATACTTCCCAAAGAAATTTTTTCTACTGCAATGATAAAATTCAAAATATGACTGAACTGGATGTGTACAGAAATTATTGTTTCTCGCATAGAAAATGTCACAATTTTTCAACATAATCCCTTTGGATTATATCACTAATCTCCTCTGTGTTCCAGTAATGTAATAGGCTACTTTTTTTTTTTTTTTTTTTTTTAATTCTGTACTTTGGTCTGCCGAGAAATTCCCACAGTCATCTTTCTCAAATTATCTCTCTAAGATGTTTTTTTCTGTTTTTAAAACAAATACAAGTTGCTAAGGGTAAGGTCAACGAAATTGGGAGAAGTTCAGTAAGTCCAAAATGAATTTGTGGATTTGTGCTTAGCATTTTTATTCTTAAACTTAAAAACATATAATTGCCAAGAAATCGATAGCTATCCTTCATAAAAATGTATTACCATTATTGTCAATACTATCATGTTGTGAGAATGGTACCTCTGCAGACGTGGTAAGAACTATGCTAGTGTTGAAAGACTGTTTTCCCAGATGAACTCCTTGTGGACAAATGAAGAAACTGTGAAAGCTGTGCTCATTGTTAAAGTGTTTTTTCAATAAGCACTGTGTGTAATTTCATAACTTGATACAACATAATCATTCTTTATTTGAGAAAATACATTCATCTGAGAACTATATCACAAGGAATGATCAATTATTTAGTATTCCATTTTGAATCTTGCGTACACTACTTTTAACACTTGAATATAATTAATTGATTCACTAGCAGACTTACTCATGTTGATTATGTAAGATTTGTGCGGCTTACAGCTGTTTCAGTGCTTCACGCACCATCCTCAGAGCCTACTAGATCTCGGCGTCATCTCGAACTTCTCTGCCTGTTATGTGAGTGTGTTTGATTGTTGAAAGGTGTTGAAGGGTAGAGTCAAAATAGTGTGTGTGTGTACTGAAATTGGTCTGTGTGTTGAGAATTTGATCGGGGTGTGTTTTAGTGTGTTTGTATATTTCGTATTGTTCTAGTGTGTTGAGTTTTTGGTTCTTGGGTTGTATGTGTAGGATTTCCATGTCCGCATTTATGTTATTGTATGTATGGTTAGCATTGGTTATGTGATCGGCGTATGTAGATGTATTGTGTCCTCTGGTTATTGCCTTAATGTGTTCCTTGTAGCGTGTTTACATCACACTAACATATGAAAACAAAAGCACACATAAGATCGCATCTTCATTCAGAAAGCAGAAATACAACATAACATACAGAACAGAAAACACACTACAAAGACATCTCAACACACAAAAAACACAAACAAATACGACCACACAGGTGTATACAAATTCACATGTAATAGTTGCGATAAGTTCTACACAGGACAGACAGGCAGATCATTCCAAACACGCTACAAAGAACACATTAAAGCAATAACCAGAGGACACAATACATCTACATATGCCGATCACATAACCAATGCTAACCATACATACAATAACATACAGTAAATGCAGACATGGAAATCCTACACATAGAACCCAAGAACCAAAAACTCAACACACTAGAACAATATGAAATATACAAACACACTAAACCACACCCCGATCAACACACAGATCAATTTCAGTACACACACACTATTTGACTCCACTCTTCAACATCTTTCAACAATCAAACACACCAACATAACAAGCAGAGAAGTTCGAGATGATGCCACGATCTAGTAGCCTCTGAGGATGGTGTATGAAGCACTGAAACAGCTGTAAGCCGGACAAATCTTACATAATTAACACGAGTATGTCCACTAGATAATCAATTAATTACTTCTATTGGTTTGAAAATATCCTGAACTACAATGTAATAAACCTGTGAAATTCTACATCAGAATAGTTAAAGACTGAATAAACAAACTTCAGTTTCTATGATAACATCTACGTATGTTAGAGGCAATAAATGTTGTACAATGTACATAATATTTAGTGTAGTAATTTTATTTGTTAACTTCTTTGCAATTTAATCGACATAAATGACAAAATCCTGTATGTAAATGGTATGGCCATTAATTCTAGCTGGACTTGAAATGCTTCTACTTCAATTTGACAAGAATAATTTGACAGCAGTGAAAAATTGCTAGATTTATCATCCTTACTAGGGACGAAGCTCATGATCGATAGCTAATATTCTTACAGTTTACTAAATTGTAAATCATGTAATATGGTAACAAAGCTTATTCATTCCTGTGTGCTCTTATATGTTCCCTTTTTTAGCTTTTTGTTTCTCTTCGTAAGGTTTGTGTCTTTTTTTGTTATCTTTTTATCTCGTTTATGTAACTCTCCTTAATATAGCTTCATTCTTGTGTTTGTATTTACAGTGGTGGAGGTTAAACTAATTTGTAAAGAATGAGACATTTGTAACTCGTAAGAATTCTGGCATTCAGAATAATTAAATTTTTTATTATTATCTAAAGGTTTAATTTATTAAATAAAATGGCTGCAAGTATGTTTTATTTGTAAACTTAAATTCATGATTACAAAAAATTAATGTTCTGCCTTCATACCCTCAAATATTTCGTACAAACAAATTGGTTATTAGAGTTACGGTACCGGTGCTTTCAATAAAGCATAAAATAATATTATCATTATCTTACTATTATTATTAACAAAAACAACAGGAAATTTATAATTTTTAATAGAAAATTGCTTCGGAATATGTATGATAAGTCTTTGTGTTAAATTTTAACGTACCTTGTTAACATGTTTCGACCTATTTTGGGTCATCTTCAGAACTGAAGATGACCCAAAATAGGTGGAAACATTAACAAGGTACGTTAAAATTTAACACAAGAAAGACTTATCATACATATTCCGAAGTGATACAGTGTTAAAAGTTGTGTAATCAAGATGTAGAAAATTGCTGTTTCTTGATGGAATTGTAATTATATTTATATTAGTACAGATAATTTAAACTTAAATAGCTTTTACTGTTAAAGTCTGACATTGAAGATGTTAATGTGAAGATTATTATTATTATTATTATTATTATTATTATTATTATTATTATTATTATTATTATTATTATTATTATTATGTTGGTAGGTATAGTTTGTGTATTTTGAATTTCTTTACATATTTTAAAATAAAGACCAAATGCCAAATTTTATTATAAAAGTTATGTAGCTCGAGATTAATGTTTCACATGAAAGAAAAAAAAAACACTTCATTTTGTTGTGAATCTTAAACACAAGTAATTACTGAATACTTTTTGTGTGCAATATTGTCATTTCAACAACAATAATTGTAATGGCAGATTTTCTCGAAAAGATCAATACAATTGTTTCCAAAGAAACACACAATAGGCCTAATAGCAACGGCAGTCTACAGTGTTGCCTTATTGTTACAGCTGGTGGGAAAAGTGTACTGCTGTGTTGTACAGTATGTCACAAGCAGTTCTTCCATCTGGACAGCCTTAGGAAGCACGTTGCCAACCTGCATGGCGAGGCACGTGGGCCGTTTATGTGTAACACATGTGGCCGCACCATGAAGAATAAGAACAGTCTGTATGCTCACATCTACAATTATCATAAGAGGTGGGCAGCATATAGTATTAAGTTTTAAACAGTAATTTGTGCTCCCTCAAGTTACAATATACTAGGGCTGGATAAAAAGTAATGGCAACAGTTCGATATTTCTGACATGGCTTTATTCACAGGGGTACAACATTTACGTACCTTATATATCGATGGCTCAGAACGAGACTGTTACAACTCAAAAAATTCACTTTTTGAGTTATTACCATCATTTGAACACTTGAATTGAGAACTGTGCTATGTGAAAGTGTTATAACTCTAAAAATTTCCTAGTGGGACATAAATGCACATTGTTGTGCCATGATTCTCTGATTTGCCATATAGAATGGAAAACTTTAAATGGCTCTACTGAAAAATCTCTATTTTTGAGCTGTAACAGTCTCGTTCGATATAGTCGTCCCCCTTATTTATTACCTTTTTCCAAATGCTTGGAAGGCGTCATACACCATCAGTGTGTCCATCTTCGTTGATGTTCCGTATTGACCATCCTATAGCACAGATAAGTTCATCTCTGGTATTGTACCGGGTCCCTCACAGTGGTCCTTTCACTTTGGTGATCATAATCGCATGGACTCATATCGGGTGAGTATGGTGGATGTTCCAGAACCCCCCATTGCAAGCGGCGCAAGAGGTCCTTGACAGAATGATGGGGTTCTGTACCACCAAGTGTCGTCGTTTTCTCCTGAGGACTGGACGAAGGAACCTGCAGTAGTAGTCCACATTTGCTGTCTGCCTTGGAGGTACAGCGTGGTGCATTATTACCCCATGAATGTCATACGCCACAATGAACATCACCTTCACAGCGCTTTGTGTAGGGAGCACGTTCTTCAGACGAGAAGAACCTGGATGCTTCCATTCATTTGATTGACGTTTCAAGTTTGGTTGGTTCGTATGAGCGAGCCCAGGTTTCGTCCATAGTGATGATTTGTCCAAGAAAGTCGTCATCTTTCCTTTGGTACCGGTCCAACAAGGCCTGTGCGACTGCATAGTGGTGCCATTGTTAAACCTCGGAAATTTCATGGGGTATCCAACGCCCTGTAATTTTGCGGTA
This sequence comes from Periplaneta americana, assembly GCF_040183065.1. Classification (NCBI taxonomy): domain Eukaryota; kingdom Metazoa; phylum Arthropoda; class Insecta; order Blattodea; family Blattidae; genus Periplaneta; species Periplaneta americana. The sequence goes on along the minus strand of NC_091117.1, from coordinate 207,044,314 downwards.
ACCCAGAATGTCTTGCAGAATGTGGAGCACAGTTTTGTGACATACTCCGACTTCCGCTGCTAACTCATGCGCAGTGCATCGGCGATCAGCATCCAACAGGGAAGCAAGGAGTTGAACTTTGTCGTCCTCCACGCAGGGTCGTCCTGTACGGAGGTTGTCCTGAATGGCATCCCTGCCTTCCCAGAACGCTTTAACCCATCATGCCACTGTGCAATATGGCAATGCTTCATCGGCACATGCTTCACGCAATCCCTGAAAAACATTCTTGTGCACTACGACCTCGTGTCACTTCAATTTTGATCCAGGAACATTGCTCTAGTTTTGTAAACGTGGTCTTAGGGCGCTCGCACTATCCCTATGAAAGTCAACGTTCTACACACTGCAGTAGATTGACAGAGTACTGTCGCCGCTGGCTGCACTAACTCATCTAACAGTCCTTGTTCATGTCCACACAGCTGGCAGCTCTCGAACGCACCATCGTCACGTGACAGCAGTGTTGCCATAACTTTTATCCAACCTATGTATTATACTTCATTCATTCGTTCATTTATTCATCCATTCTTTCTTTCTTTCTTTCTTTCTTTCTTTAATTCACTCACTCATTAATTAATTCATTCATTCATTCATTCATTCATTCATTCATTCATTCATTCATTCATTCATTCATTCATTCATTCATTCATTCATTCATTCGAAAATGAAATATATTTCATTAGCAATAATACTGTATATACAATAATTTTAAACATTGGCAGTAAGTAACAGATACATAGGCTATTCAGACTACTGCTTTTCTGTTTTGTGATTTATAACGCCATATTCTCAGTTAAAAAAAATGTCAATGCACTAATGGAACTGTAAATTTAATATGCAACTTTAAAAGATATTATTTATTCATTAGATTTAGAGTTAGACATTTTAGTAATTGAATTGATTTGTCATGCTAACCTATTCAAGAATATTTGTTAGGCATTTTGGTAATTTCATTCATCCTTTTTAACCTCCATTTCTTCAACTCGTCATGCTTACCTATTCAAGAATATTTGTTAGGCATTTTGGTAATTTCATTCATCCTTTTTAACCTCCATTTCTTCAACTCGTCATGCTTACCTATTCAAGAATATTTGTTAGGCATTTTGGTAATTTCATTCATCCTTTTTAACCTCCATTTCTTCAACTCGTCATACTTACCTAGTCAAGAATATTTGTTAGGCATTTTGGTAATTTCATTCATCCTTTTTAACCTTCATTTCTTCAACTCGTCATGCTTACCTAGTTAATAATATTTGTTAGGCATTTTGGTAATTTCATTCATCCTTTTTAACCTCCATTTCTTCAACTTGTCATGCTTACCTAGTCAAGAATATTTGTTATGCATTTTGGTAATTTCATTCATCCTTTTTAACCTCCATTTCTTCAACTCGTCATGCTTACCTAGTCAAGAATATTTGTTAGGCATTTTGGTAATTTCATTCATCCTTTTTAACCTTCATTTCTTCAACTCGTCATGCTTACTTAGTCAAGAATATTTATTTCCTTAAACTTCAACATATCATCCACATTTTCTACCGCATTAAATACGAATTCACGGTAAATTGAACTACACTATATTGGGCTTTTACTGTAGTTACATTAGTAAAAAAAGTTGTACTCTTTTCTGCAATTTCTGATGTTATTGTAATGAGAACTGCATGAAAACCTGTTTTTCAGACCTCGACACCGTGCGAAGTTTGTTGCAGGGAAAAAATGAAAATCGGCCACATCATTAATCATATTATGGTGATAATTGGGTAAGCATTATTAGCTGCTGTTAACAAATTTTTTTTTATCACACTTTTTAAACTTGTGTGACGTAAGTTATGTGTAACTTGAGAAGTGACATAAATAATCTTATGGTTATAGTCTGCTAGCTTAGTTGGTAGGCCAACTGGCTATGGATTGAAAGATCCCAGGCTCAATTCTGGGTAGTAGTGAGATTTTTTCCATTGCCAAAACTTGCAGAAGAGTCAGAGGTCCACTCAGCTTTCTGTCAAATTGAGTACTGGGTGTTTCCCGGGGATAAAACGGGGTTAAGCATGGTGCCGACCACACTACTTCATTCTAGTACTGAGATCACGAAAGCCTGGAGCTCTGTCTCCATGCCCCCATGCACCTACATGGCATGTAAAGGAGATACTGTACCTTTACTCGTGAGTACTTTTTAGTATCAAGGTTGTTATTATAATGTGGAATTAAATATATACTTATTTAGTTATGTTAATCTGTGTCCACATTAGTAAAAATTTACGTGGTATATGTGCTGACAAATTTATATCAGTGTGTAAGTGTGCGCTGCACATGAATACATGTAAAATGTTTGTAACATTCAACGCATATTATATTGTCGGTTTTTGTGAAGACATCGAAGGAATTTGCATCACATTATTGTAATGTATTGTAATTGAATGGTAAGTATTTTGATTAACTTTGTGTTGCCTCACTCAAAATTGATTGATCCGAAATACCAATAATTAAGTTGATCATGCCTGATACATTGTTAGTGGAAAGGTAATGCGCTGTTTTCATTATCATCTATCGTTTAATTATGAAAAAAATGAAGTTCAGTAAAAGAATAACAAGGTGTTATTGGATTAAACATCTCTCAAAATAAAAATGAAGGAGATAATGTCACTGCATAAAAGTAGAAGTTATTTAAAAAATATTTTCCGTATGCCTGCAGAAGACTTTTAAGATTTTAGTAAACTTGATTTTATCTAAAACTGAAATATATTCATATTCATTTAAAGGATCACCTTCAAATTTATACAGATGGATCTCTAAATCCTAATAAGGGGACATCAGGAGCAGGGTATTGTATTCCAAAATATCAAGAAAGTTATTTCATACCATGTTCATCCTCCTCCAGTCTTGACACTGAATTGCTAGCTATTGATGCTGCTCTTCAGTGTGTTACTCAAATTTATGAAAAATCTATTTGCATACTTACCGACTCCAAGGGGGCTATATTCAATATAATTAAGTATGTACCAAACCTATGTGCACATAGAATTATTCCAATTCATAAACAACTAAGTAAACTAAAAAAACTCCAAAAGAAAATAACATTTCAATGGATACCTAGTCATTGTGGTAGACCTGGAAACGAGAAAGTCGATAATATTGCAAAATAGGCAACATATTTGCAACTAAGTCCTCTTCAAGTGATATTTTATCCAGTGCTTTTGCTTCAGTAAAGTCTCATTTTACAAACCTATGGATCAACAATTGGCTCTCTTCTGACAAAGGAAAAATTTCACAGTCTGTACAAAAGAAACCAAATGACCTGAAAATATATAAAAAACTTGCCCAGACATGTTCAAACATTTTTAACAAGAGCCAGAACAGGTCACATTGTCACTCAATTGTACCTACACCGATTTCACATTTCTGATAATCCTACTTGTCTGTGGTGTGATAATCATGATGAAGATCTGGAACACATTCTTCTATACTGTCCATCCATAAACCACAAAAGAAGTAAATTAAACTCATCAACACCGGTTGCAGAAGACACAGCCCTGCAGTATGTATTGACTACACCCCAACTCTGGCTACTAGCAACAGGCATCTATAATTAACACCGATCAAAATACCCCTCATTTTTCGTGAAAAATAACAACTGAATAGCCTACAGTGGACTTTATGTTGTCAGCAAACAGCTGGATACATTAAGAAGAATGATTGATATTCATTTATTGCATCCAACTGATCACATACTGACAGGGACATATGAAAAGTAACACAATTACTAAGATACAACATAATTAAAATACAACACAGTACATTAACTAAAATACAACATACAAAATTTCAACATTAATTATAAATAGTGCCAACATTAACAAATAACAACCACAAGAAGAGATGTAACACTTTACAAGACAGATCACATTTCATTTAACAGTCTGGAGTCAATTTCGACCAACGCATCCTTCATGAGAAGTCATCCCTTCTTGAAGTCGGGATCTGGAAAAGAGGGTTAACATTTAGAGAAATATATCTGAAAGAAAGGTTGGCAGTCCCATTACATTTTGTGGCTATACATATAAAAGTCTGCAATATCAAATCACTGATATTTCCAGAATTATGCAGTTCTCTGATCGAATCGTTAAAGGATTTTATGAAGGTAAAGGGAAATTAAACAGTATTTTATTGAAGATTGGGTAGACTGGAGAAAAATTCTCTCCGGCACTGGGATTCGAACCTGGGTTTTCAGCTCTATGTGCTGATGGTTTATTTACTAAGCCACACTGGATTCTAGTTCCGATACCGGATTGAATCCTTCGCAGTTTATCTACCTCTTTGTTCCCCTTTGGCTTGGTGGATAAAGCATCAGCACATAAAACTAAAAACCGAGGTTCGAGTCTTTGCCAGAGAGAATTTTTCTCCGTTCTATCCATTCTTCACCATATGGTAATGCAGAATTCCTGCACGGAAATATCATATGTACTTCGGTACATCATAGTAGTATTTTATTGTACCTATTTATTTTATTTATCATTAGAAAAATAAGGGAAAGGAACTGGGTACCCTACCCCATTATCTCCTGGCCTAGATGCCTCATAAGTAATGCCTTCTTGATGTTGCTTGTAAGGTTCAACCTGTCTTCGGACAGTTGATTAAACAACAACAAAACAACAATTCCTGCAGTCATTCTTTCAGCAGGATTCTGCTACTGCACATACTGCTTATGAGTCACATGATTGTATGGTGGAGATTTCTAAGCACAGAATGATCAATACTGGTTTGTGGCCAGCTTGTAGGCTCAATCTGATTCCTTGTTATTTTTATTTATAGGGAAACTTAAAATAGAAAAAGAAAATCTATCAGAAAAACCCGCATACAATAGAGAACATAAAAGAAAATATCAGACAAGAAGTTACTACAATCACATCTGAGGATTTTATTAAAGTTAACAGGATTTTCCTACACAGATGTCGGGAATGTATCATTTTCAGCGTATCTTATAACACAGGTTAATGCTTATCATTGTCAGTATTAAATACAGTACTAAAATAAAAATACTGCATCAGCTGCTTGTCTATGCAGATGACGTGAATATGTTAGGAGAAAATCCACAAACGATTAGGGAAAACACGGGAATTTTACTGGAAGCAAGTGAAGAGATAGGTTTGGAAGTAAATCCCTAAAAGACAAAGTATATGATTATGTCTTGTGACGGGAATATTGTACGAAATGGAAATATAAAAATTGGAAATTTATCTTTTGAAGAGGTGGAGAAGTTCAAATATCTTGGAGCAACAGTTACAAATATAAATGATACTCGGGAGGAAATTAAACACAGAATAAATATGGGAAATGCCTATTATTATTCGGTTGAGAAGCTTTTATCATCCAGTCTGCTGTCAAAAAATCTGAAAGCTAGAATTTATAAAACAGTTATATTACCGGTTGTTCTTTATGGTTGTGAAACTTGGACTCTCACTTTGAGAAAGGAACATAGGTTAAGGGTGTTTGAGAATAAGGTGCTTAGGAAAATATTTGGAGCTAAGAGGAATGAAGTTACAGGAGAATGGAGAAAGTTATACAACACAGAACTGCATGCATTGTATTCTTCACCTGACATAATAAGGAACATTAATCCAGATGTTTGAGATGGGCAGGGCATGTAGCACATATGGGCGAATCCATATAGAGTGTTAGTTGGGAGGCCGGAGGGAAAAAGACCTTTAGGGAGGCCGAGACGTAAATGGGAAGATAATATTAAAATGGATTTAAGGGAGGTGGGATATGATGATAGAGAATGGATTAATCTTGCTCAGGATAGGGACCAATGGCTGGCTTATGTGAAGGTGGCAATGAACCTCCGGGTTCCTTAAAAGCCAGTAAGTAGTAAGTAAATAAAACTACTAACTTTATGCACGGCGACTCAATGTCCCTTTTTCCGGTTGCAGCAGCTGCATTTCCCCAGTAAGCAGCCGCACTTAGATGTCCCGTAACTCAAATAATCTGTAAAAGCATAAATATGTATACTCAAACTTGTGGTCGGAATCAAAAACTTTTCTTAATAAAATTGAAAACTGGAATAAAAAGCGCTGTAAGTCCCAAAGAGATAAAGCGTTGAAATAAAGAGCTTCCTTGTGCCACTAGTAATGTAACATCATACGTTTTGCACATCTATGGGAGAAGCTAAGCTCTAAATAAAATTTTTCTCAATGGATTGAGCCAGGGACATAGATTTTTTTCATCATCATCATCATCATCATCATCATCATCATCATCATATTCCAGGCACGAAATTAGGCCATTGTTGGCCTGTTTCGGTTCCAGCTATACAGGATCCAATAGACGTTTCTGTGGACATCCAGGTCATCGTCGCCCCTGAGGGTGGTATTTTAGCATTTCTTGGGGTGTCCGGCCAGCTTCCATACGAGAAATGTGTTCAAGCCAGCTATTTCTGTATTCTGTAATTTTTTCTTCTAATGGTTGCATGTTGAGTTCCTGCAGTATACCCTCGTTGCTCTTGTGGTCCAGAAGTGTGTATCCTGCAGTTCGTCGCAGATATTTCATTGCAGCTGCTCTTAATCTGCTGATATCTCTTTGTTTCAGAACCCAAATTTCGCTTCCTTAGAGGAGAGTTGGTAGTGCAAGGGTTTTATATAGCTTTATTCTGGAATGTTTCTGTACTAAACCTGGTTTTAGGGTATGGTTTAGCAGTCCTAATATTTGTAAAAATTTGTTAATTTTTCTGCTTACATCATTCTCTCCTTCGTATGATATATTACATCCTAAATACGAAAAGGAATTTATCTGTTCTAAAATCACATTTTCAACAACAATTTTGCTTCGGATTGGGTTTGTACCTTCAAATGCCATTATTTTGGTTTTTTCTGGTGAAATCATCATGCCATGTTCTTCTATGATTTTATTTAGTTTAAATATACCCATCTGTAAATTGTCTTCGCAGTTTGCAAGTAATACTTGGTCGTCCGCAAAAAGAACTGTGTTTAGTCTTATGGAACTTGAAATTTGAATAGATTTTTTTTGTAAACCTAATTTTCAAAGATATTGACACTGACAGCCTTTTTTATGTCTATTCTTCAATTGTTATGGCTTAGAGATATCTGTATAAATAACTTGCATCAAACTGACAAAATAAAGTAAGGTTAGGCATTTAAAGGATGAAGTAAGAAACCTTAGTACCACAGGTAGATTTTTATCAGCATGTACTCACAGTGTCTATCCCTTTGTCAGATATACAATGTAACACACCAGATGAACACAGTAACTCATAACACTTTTGAGACATCATAGAACAATTACAAAAAAAAATGGACGAACACTCAATCCCATGGACAGAAGATAATTGTCTTCCATTGCTCATGCCGGGAATCAAACCTCGGACCACTTCCTTAGAAGCACATAGCCACAGAATTGGACCTCTTTTTCCTACATAGGTATTTAATTAGGGTGTTATTAATAATTTGTGTTAAAGAAATATAGTGAGATGGAAAATATTTCTTTCATTAGTCTAATCGTGTCTTTATCATAAGTGATATTTTCTCCACCCTGTCAAGCAGTAATTTATTACAACGTATAAGTTAAGATACAAAGTTATGTCACACTATACCAAAACTCCTTCTTACCAATCCTTTCGCAATTTATTTAACGTAGTTAATTTACAGTGTACTGTATATCAATGTAATTCTCAATTCTAACAGAGAACGACCAGTACTTATTTAAAGGTTATTATTTTTGTGTAAGTAAATACATACAGTTCTAGCAAATAATATATTTTCGTGTGATGTGCAGCTATTTTGTATGTATCATTAATCATTTTCAGAAATAAATTAAAATGAGCATTCAGTATAGATATTTCGTAACTAGTAAAACATTTAACTTGATAGCACTAGTACTAGAAACAGTAATTTATTACTTAGTATTTACCATATCAATAACTTGTGTTCAGCTATTTTGAGTACTCTACTAACTGTTTTAGAGTTTTTTTGAATTCGGGTTCGTACTACTTATAAATATGTTTGTATTTTGTACATTGATTCTGGAAAAATCCAAAACAGTTGCCAAATATGGAAGTCAAGCTTTCAGATTCAAGCTCAGACTCACAAATTATCAGTCTGCTTTACAAAGAGCTTTAGCTGAAAAACTAGATTTGCATAAATTATCAGTGTTTATACCACGTCTAACTTGTTCAGTAAAATATATGTAATATATTAGAGATGATTGAAAGGCTGCACTTATGAAAGCAAGAATATTCTTTTATTCCTTTTCATCATTCTAAAACCATAAAAACATTATTATTATTATTATTATTATTATTATTATTATTATTATTATTATTATTATTATTATAAATAAAATTTCAAAATGTTTAAAGAAGTGTTCGAAATATATTGGTAGACGCCATTGTAACACACTGACTCTGTTTTTTGCTTGGAATTTCATACCAGGACTTTTATTTAGGAAAATGTATATTATTACATTTGTATATAGGCGTAATGTGTTAATAAAATTAAAAGTCACAGTCGAAGTTCATAGGAAGTCAGACATTGCATCAAGCTCATTTAATAAATATAGGTACTGCATTTGATCACCTGAAATATTGTAAGGAAGGTCTTCATACATAAAATTGTCTTTTATATATATATATATATATATATATATATATATATATATATATGAGAGAGTCGGGTAGTATCGGACATCGGGTAATATCGGACAGTGAGTTTCTTTCATCTACCACACGATGATAGTACCTGATTGACATGGTTACGTTTCTGTGATGTCGCATAGAGAAACGTAACCATGTCATTCAGGTATTACCATATGGTGGTAGATGAAAGAAACGCACTGTCCGATACTACCGATTCTCCCCTATAATATATATATATATATATATATATATATATATATATATATATATATATATAATAACTTTGCTTTAATGTCTTCTAGATGTCGATATTGGTGGCCTTATTTTATTATTTGACTAGTAGCAGCTCGTAGAGTTTAGTTATGAATGGATTCTGTTATGAAAAATCAAAACATAAAATATAAACGTAATTTTAGAATGGCAAATCATGCAAAAGAAGTTTTTTTTTTTAAACATAAAATTACTTAGTCATACGTTAAAAAGTGTTAAAATTTTAAAAAAGGTATGTGTCTTCGACAGACGGCCTGTTTCGACGTTATGTCTCGTCTTCTTCAGTGTCTCCTGAACTACTGGTGATCTTGATTCTGCGATGTGCATTTGTCGATGATAGGGGTGCCTTTTTTATTAGTGTTAGGGTTATATCCATTGTCTTGTGCTATATATTTTATTGTGTTTAATTCTTCAGTGTAGTTGTCATTGACACACTAATAAAAATGGCAAAACAAAAACAGAACAAACCAACACAAACATCACGCGAGAATAAATACATAACATTAACATATCACAATACCAATACTCACAAAATTGCAACTTCATTCAGAAAACTAAAATACAAGATAGCATACAAAACAAATAACACAACACAGAAATATCTAAATAATCACATTAAACATTCAAATAAATATAATTCAACTGGAGTTTACAAACTAAAATGCATTAGTTGCCCACATTTTTACATAGGACAGACAGGAAGATCCTTTCACACAAGATATAATGAACATATTAAAGCTATAACCAAACCCTACATCACATCAAATTATGCAGACCACATTATCAACAATAATCATGACTACAATAATATAGAAACAGATATGGAAATTTTACACATCACACCAAAAAGTTCACAGTTAAACATCCTAGAACAAAACGAAATATATAAACATACCCACAACATATACTTAACACACAATTACAGTTCAATACCCACACATTATTCGACGTCATGATACGTCATAACACACAAACAACCAGCCCCCACCATAAGAGCAACACACCCCCACCCCTACAATCGACAAATGCACATCGCAGAATCAAGATTACCAGTAGTTCAGAAGACACTGAAGAAGACGTGACATAACGTCGAAACGGGCCGTCTGTCAAAGGTACATACCTTTTTTAAAATTTGAACACTTTTTAACGTATGACTAAATAATTTTATGTTTAACAAAGTGTTAACGTGAACTTAATCAATGAAGTTTTTTTTTTTAATTAATTTCACTGGGAGGATTGTGTTCAAATGTGCTCTTCAGTTAGTCATCGCTGGTTTTGACCCTCTCACCTGCCAACCATCAAAGGCAAGAGGGAAAATACATTTGTCATTGATGGAATTTATATGATAATAAGAAATTCCTCTGAAGCTATTAAATTCACACATATTACATTAGATATCTAAATGTCTCCAGGTAAATAAAATAAAACCTTTGCCAATATCTGAGTTTTTTACAGGCACATGTTGAATGTACTGCTGAAGATGCCATGACGACAAACTCACTTAAACGTATTGGGTTTCAGGTGCCATCTGGTCTCTGCACGGATCAGTAGTGCCAAGTGTCAGGTGTCCATACTGCATAAGGATGTTTGCCAACAAGTCAAATCTCAAGATCCACATACGTGATGCACACAGTGCTGATAAGGGCCCATTCTCATGTTCCCAGTGTGGCAAGCAGGTTAAAAATAGGAGTTGCCTGCGTGTCCACATGTACCGTAGTCACACTCCATGAACAACACAGCAATTGTCTGAAGCATTAAAATCCTAATTTCCTTTACATGAGAGTAGTAACAATTAAGCCGTTCATTAAATATCTCTTAACATTTATGAGTTATTACATTTTAATGACATGTAAGTACTAAATATGTACATTATTTCACATTACTTATGTACTCTAAATTTTTTAAGAATTCAGGCAACATAAATGGATTATGTTAAAGTAAAGTATTAAATTTTATTGCAGTAAACTCTCGATTTGATCCCCGAAACAATGTTTTTTATGAGTTGTGTGTTAAACATAGATCTCAAGGATTTACTTAACCGTTTTTTTTACTGTCTTGTCTTAAACAGTTAATTATTGGCATCTATACTGCGGCAAACAAACTCTTTGAAGCTGCTTGAAACAACATTTTTGTTGCTGTTTAAAACGTCTTCAATACATACTGCAGCAAACAAGTCATTACCAGACACACATTTGCTGTGATCCTTCAACTTAAAATTGTGAGTAGCCGGACGTTTTCCTATTCACAAAAGGAGCTTCTCAACATCACACTTCATCTAGAAATTAGTTTATATTACTTTAAATAAAACTTAATTTGTTACAGTAGCTATGTATATGATAACATTTACTTTTGTTTCTATACATTAATATTGTATTTTATTAGTGTATATATTCAACAGTATACATTTTTAAGGGGAGAGGATGGTATTTTTTGGTGAAAAATGAGTAAATTAAAAAAAAAAATTCTTTAAAATACTCTGTGATTTGTGTGGAATGCATAGCATAACATTTTGTGGGTATTTGTGCCCTTATCGGATGTTGAGTCGCCATTTTTAAACTTCCTGCGTTATGGATATTTAAATCACTCGCCCACTTTTATTGTTGTTTCTGGTAAATTAAATTTTCAAAAAACATTTTTTTTTAAATACCCTTTGATATGTGTGGAATGCATTGCATAACATTTTGTGGGTATTTGTGCCCTTATCGGATGTTGAGACGTCATTTTTAAACTTCCTGCACTATGGATTTTTAAATCACATGCCCGCTTTTATCGGTTTCCAGTAACGTCATTTTTTTTTTGCTACATTGCCAGACAAAAATGGGTATAATTTATGAACTATTAAAGATACATGCATGAAATTTAGAACAAACATTCTTTAGACTATTATGAAACTTTTCTCTGTAACAGGATTTTGTTAATTGATTTCATTTTAAAAATACGTCCGTTTGTTTGCAAGAAAGGAAATCAGAAAATTGTTATTAAATTTTAATTGTTTATTTTTCAAACGTAGGGACTAATATCAAAATTCTGTTACAGATAGTTTGTAGAACATGCTTTTGCAAATACATTGCAAAAAACTGTTTGAATCTATCTTTAAAAATGGTTTAGTTATATCGGTTTTAGTACAATCCTGCATTGGGTATATATTTTTTTAATTTGGGCTCCCAAATAATTTTTTTTCAACATATTTTTATTAGGTTGAGTTGCCACAGCTATGAGCTCTCTACATACAAAAAATTAATATTTTACACCAAATAGGAAAAAAGTTAAAAAAAATACCATCCTCTCCCCTTAAGTTCTGTAATTGTGATTTCAGGTTTCGAATTATACTGTACTTAAAACGTTAAATCAGTTGTAAAATATACGCAACTGGTAGTAAGAATGTAAATAAGAAATAGATCATTGACGACAAATTGATGTAGAAAACCCATTTTCCTCAACTTTGGATTTCTTGATATAGAGCTATTTCTATATACACTGTAGCAAACAATTCACACACTCAGTTGGAATGATGTTTCTTGATTATGACAGTTGCAAACAGGTATGATGAAAGAGTAATGGAACGGAGAAAAATTCTCTCTGGCGCCAGGATTTGAACCTGGGTTTTCAGCTCTACGTGCTGATGCTTTATCCATTAAGCCACACCGGATACCCACCCCGGCGCCAGACAGAATCGTCTCAGATTAAGTTCCAACTCTTGGGTTCCCTCTAGTGGCCGCCCTCTGCATTATGTCATAGATGTCTATGAACATAGGACTGAAGTCCACACATGTGCTGAGGTGCACTCATTATGAGTGACTAGTTGACCAGGATCTGATGGAATAAGCGCCGTCTTAAATCACGAAGTGATTTACGCATATCATATATATTATTTTAATGTGCCGAAGTACATATGATATTTCCATGTAGATATTCTGCGTCATCATATGATGAAAGAGTAATGGAACGGAGAAAAATTCTCTCCGGCGCCAGGATTTGAACCCGGGTTTTCAGCTCTACGTGCTGATGCTTTATCCACTAAGCCACACCGGCGCCGGAGAGAATTTTTCTCCGTTTCATTACTCTTTCATCATATGATGACGCAGAATATCTGCATGGAAATATCATATGTACTTCGGTACATTAAAATAATATATGCAAACAAGTAGACATGAAACACATCTCGGCTGTCTCTCCCTGCTTGCAACAAACAAAAAGTTTCGTCTGCATAGTGTGTTCGTGTGACAGGCCCTAACCTGTATATCAAGGGGTAGTTGGTTGTAGTAAACCATCTGAGTAGCTTCAATCAGTCTGAAAGAGTTTTGTTTCGTGTGCAGTGTGATTTAGTCCTAATGTAAAACCATAAAAATATTTGTAAGATCTGATTTGACATGAATTGTAACTACAACTTCTCCAAGAAGACCTACCTAACAAGTTACTATTTGTGCAATTCATGGCTGTCCTTGAACCTGCAACTTATACCTCGCATCCTAAATGTATTTTAGAGATTCTTTATCAGACCACACATGATCATTTCAAAAGCTGGAGTAGCTAAAGTCTACAATTCTTTGTTCACTGCCATGTATAAGTGCATTCTGTCGAATAGTAGACATTGTACGTGTTTTCCAATATCGTAGAACTGTATTTTGTTTCGTTAACCAGAAAGTGAGTCAACCGTACATGTCTTATTTGAAAACTTTAAAGTTAGGTCTTTAATATTGATTATTCCGGCAGAGATTGTTCATAATTTTATTCAGACTGTTTACGAACTCAGAAAGAGTCCATAATAAGTCTTCTGACATCTCTTGTTATTGTTCAATCAGTTAAGTAAATAAAAAGAACTAAAATGTACTCTTAGTAACTTACATGTAGAAATTTCATTATGAAACCAAATTTTAAAACAAAAGAATAACAATAGTGGTGATTAAAATCTAGTTTTTGTTTGCATACTTTATAATTTTTGTGTTTGTTTTAAATATAAAACATTGTTCTACTTTAACTTTAGTCTTTTAGATTTCTGAGGATTAAACAGAATAATCATAATTTTGCTGAAATTATATATCTTTCAAAGATACTAGACACAATACTGTCTTGTGTATCACAGTATTATACATTGCACCAAGGTATGTATCCAAAAACATTACCATAGTGGTATGAGGAATTTGTTTTGATTCCGTAGAAAAGAAGGAAAATGTAGGAAGATTTAAATAAAAAAGCTTGTTTGTTAATTTATTTTTATTTGAAATGCGAGATGAAAATTTACATTACTTTGTGAACGCCCCTCACACTTATCTTCTTGCATTCGTGAATAATGCAAAGATAGTATACATATTGCTAGATTAAGAAGCAAATTACATGCTATAAACTTAAACTACCTCTTATTTATAGCTATATATAATTAACATAAGTATAATAGATAATAGATACCGGTATTCTTAAATTTAACTTCTGTTGTTATTTTATGTATTGTAAAGATATTTTAACTCTGTAGCTGAATTTGTATGTAATTTCTAAGTGAAAATATATCATGAGTATATTCAGAGGATGTGAGTACATCTCAAATGTTACATATAAACTTTTGGTTGTTATTTCATTACACTTAACTTAACCATATTAATAATTTATTAAGGGGAGGCAGAGGTGAAATTTTCGAACAAAACTGAAGAAAAAATGAAAATTTGGTTTTTTTCCATTTTTATTATCTTTATTTTGATATTCCGATGTTAGTTTTTGATTTTGTGCCCTTTAAAAGTATTAAATTAAAACCAAGATAACTGTATTACTATATTATTCCCATAATAAACTAATACTTATCATTATTTATATACCTTCTCTGAACATATAAATAAAAAGAAATATTGAAAATTTCTTACAATATGGTGCATGGAGCATTTTGTATCAAACGATATAAAGTTTTATAAAATTATTAATATTTACATAACTATTGTACTTAGAAAGTTGAAACTTGGTATGTCCATTACTAATAACATACTTAGTATCCATGATCAATTTCAAACAAATCGGATAAATTTTGTGGATTTTGAAATATTCACCTCTGCCTCCCCTTAAATGGTGATCTTACTCGTGTTAGTTGTGTAAGATCGCCATTTAATCAATTATTATTATATATCCAAGTGTTAAAAGTAGTGTACGAAAGATTCAACATGGATTAACCATATTGTTCCTTCATCTGCTAAACAATATGAGATTGACTGAGTATGAATTGATTAAATTTTATTCTTGAGAATTTCGTGAGTAAGTTTTCATAAAATTTTACATCAATTTTAGTGACTGTACAGAACAGACTGTCGCGGCACGCTTACATTTCACAGAAAAGTTTTAAATTGTATTCATGACTTTGTTTCACACCACAAAATTCATTACAATACCTTTTCATTATGAATTGATTACGAATAAAGTTTATAATCTGCAGGAAGTAGAAAAGTATACATACATGCGAAAGGGGTATTGTATTGTACTTATTTACATTCCATGGTATTCATACATTGCTTCGCAGCTAGAATATGGAACATGTCAAGCGGAAAAAAAATCTTAATAGTACTATAAAATCTTAATTATAGCCACAGTCTAGTTGAAATATATACAGAAGAGTTTTACAATATAGTCTACTAGTACAACACAAAGTTTTAGTATCAATACTTAATACAACACAGAAATATTCATGAAGCATTGCTGAATGTCATGAATTTACCTACAGAATAGAAGGTGTGAGAAATTAAGTACTTCTTTAATTTGGCCCTAAATAATCTTATGTTTGAATAATTTCAAGGAAAAATTGTTCCGGGGCCGGGTATCGTTCCCAGGACTCTTCGCTTAGCGCGCGAACGCTCTACCAACTGAGCTACCCCAGGAACTATACACGACACCGTCACAATTTTTCCTTTTATATCCACACAACTCACATGAGCTGACAAGACGCCAGAACTCAACTGTGAGTGCACACAATTACTGTGTGACTTTAAATTGTGGCTTTCTGTTAACGTAAAATTGTTTTACTTTTTATATCCGTAGGGAGGCTATTAAACATGTTTACTGCCATATAACGCACTCCTTTTTGACATCTGCTATTATATGAAACAATACTGGTAACTTTGTTTGAGGACTGAAGTGAACTAAGCAAAGAATGAGCTTAACCCCTTTACGCATTCTGGGACAGATATGGCACATAACGGTTTTATATTCATATAATTTATAATATAAGCATATAATATTTCAAACTGCATACTGGGACAGATATGACACACTGTCAAGAATTGGATTTGACCATATGTGACATCAGTTGAGAAAGAAAGAACTACTTAAATTATTTTAATATTAAACCGGTGTGTGCAAGACTGTCCCATGCGGCAAGAGGTTAACTTAGCTACAATTTCTAGTCATTATTCAGAAGAAGTGTAGATTTTATCCATTACTAGTACCGGTACTGGTAATTACTACAGAAATTCACATGTATCGAAGTTTGGATGTACCTCTGTCTTGTGAACAAGAAAAGGATAATACCTGTAACAAGAGTTTCCTACTCGTGGGGATCGTTACAAATAGCAAAAAACACTTGACTGACCATTGTAATCTATTATTTGGAGTACAATATTACAGATTCCTTTTATTTCCTATCATTACAGTATTCAACTCTAGTATAATATGTATGTGCCATGTAATGTCAACCATTCTACGAGCAGGCCTACTTTAAGTTTCTTGATGAAAAGAATTTCACATAATAGCCGGTAGTTTTACTTATCATCTATAAATTCATGATACATAAATTGTTCATATTGATTATGCAAATTAAAAAATAAATTACATCTCCTCAAAAAGAATTAATCAATCAATCTTCTTAATGTATCCAGCTGTTTGCTGACAACATAAAGTCCACTGTAGTCTATTCAGTTGTTGTTTTTCACGAGAAATGAGGGGTATTTTGATCAGTGTTCATTATAGATGTCTGTTGCTAGCAGCCAGAGGTGGGGGTGTAGTCAATATATACTGCAGGGCTGTGTCTTCTGCAACTGGTACTGATGATTTTAATTGACTTCTTTTGTGGTTTATGGATGGACAGTATAGAAGAATGTGTTCCAGATCTTCATCATGATTATTATACCACAGACAAGTAGGATTATCAGAAAGGATTGAAGTATGGTGTCAGTCCAATGCAGAAGCAAAATTCATTCTCTGTAGCATAAAAAATAAGGCTAAAACGAATAAATTCCACGTCTCATTGGGTAGTACATTTAAAGACCGCAAATTAAAACGAAAAGGCAACATTAACGAAAAAGATATAGACACTCTAAAAATTTTACAAAGGAACTCTAGGTCTTTAAGAAACAAAATGGATTTATTCAAGCAAGACGTTAATGACATACAGCCTTCTGTAATATGCATACAAGAATCTTTTCAGATTGCTGATATTTTAAAATTTTACAAAGTTGCTGACTACAAAATTTTTAATCTGTTTCGTGAAGATAGAGGGAGTGGAGGTGTTGTTACCATGATCCACAACTCCATTTATGTAATTGAATCTAAACAACAATTTAAAGATCAAACTGAATACATTAGGACAAAATTATTACTTCAAAATAATATTTCATTTTCACTTGTCAATGTATATATACCTCCAGGCCTAAACCTAGTAATGGATGATATAGAACAATTGATCCCATCTGATCGCAAGTTTATCATAGTTGGTGACTTTAACAGTAAACATCACATATGGAATAATGGACCTTCAAAAAGAATTAAGAGTTATAAATAATGAAGTAATGCCACCCATATTCTAGTCAAAAGTAATGTTAAGTGATCTACATGATAAATTTACTTACTTAACACATAAAGTATAGTTAGGTCTAAAATACTGATTAAAGTTGACTTACTTGAAGAACAAAAATATGTTGTAAACCCAAATTGAGCTACTGTATATTCTAAAACAGCAAGACAAAGATATTACAAATAATCATGTAAAATTATAAATAGTGCTGGTAGCAATATTGAAGGGAATTGAAATGTCCTTGCTGCAACAAACCAAAAGTCTGAGTGCTTTCTACTAGGAAGCAAGATACAAAATGAGTTAAATGACCTCAAATGTGGCCATTGGAATCCAACAAATTTACAAATATCTAACTGTAATCTAACAGAAATATACAAAGTGCACAGCTCTATAAAAATTTATATTCAACAAAAGTAATACTGTAGTATAATTGAAATACCTACACATTACCTTTCAGAAACTAATTCACAGAATAGACCATAAGGTAAGGAGTTGGTTTCCTGATCCGACATGACTTCAAACTCTATTTCTATTACTTTAAATGATAGAGGTTTTCAGAGATTTTTCCCAACTCTAAGGCAAGTGTCAGAATTCTCGGTCTCATCTCGCCAAAATACCAACTCGTTAACACCAGTTCCAACAATGCTACATAACCTCGCTGTTCAGACAGCATTGTTAAATAACCTATTAAAAAATTCTCCCAATTTTTCACTGCAGCTATTTAAAAGGAAATGAATATATCGTGGTAACTTTGTGTTATAAAGAATATTCTCCATATCATGATGACTTTGAAAAAATTGGATTTCTGTATGATGGTGCGAGAGTGAAGATAACGATCGGTACCTTCATTAGTTACATTAAACATTTTCAGTATTTTGTATTTTCTGTAAAATTTTGCATGTTTTCTTTAAAAACTAACAGCAAATATTTACTTTTTAGTACTATATCATTTGAAATGTATGTGAATCTTGGTCAGATGAATTGGAGAGTTCCAGAAGTATACACAGGGCATATCAAAAGTCCGGTAACACTTTCAATATTTTATTACACAAAAAACTACTAATGATAGCACTTTCAAAAACACGCCAGTTTAAAGTCAAAGTCTCAAAGTTATTCAGCCGCTTAATTTTCAGTGATGAAGCGACATTCCATACGAGTGGGAAAATTAACAAGCACAACTGTCATGTTTGGGGTACACAGGAACCTCACAGAATCATTGAACATGAGCGTGATTCACCAAAGGTGAATGTTTTCTGCACGTTGTCACAACGAAAACTGTACGGACCTTTCTTCTTCATTGAGGCTACTGTGACTGGACATGGAGCAATTGTTGGTGCCTCAACTTAGACAAGATCTCGATGACGATTTCATCTTTCAGCAAGATGGGGCTCCGCCACATTTCCACAATGCAGTTCGTGCTTACCTGAATACGGAGATGTCTGATCGTTGGATAGGACATGCTGGAGTAAGGGACAGATGTTTCATGACATGGCCACCAAGGTCACCCGATATAACTGCATGTGACTTTTTTCTATGGGGATCCCTAAAGGACCGTGTGTTTGTACCGCCTTTGCCACGTGATTTAGAGGAACTAAAACCCAGAATTTGAGAAGCTGCCGCCACGGTCACAGACGATATGTTGAAAAGGGTATGGGAAGAGTTTGATTATCGTTTGGACATCTGCCGAGTCACTCGTAGTTCACACATTGAATCTCTGTTAGGTGTAAACAGAACTTTGAGAGTTTGACTTTAAACTGACGTGTGTTTGAAAGTGCTATCATAGTAGTTTTTGTGTAATAAAATATTGAAAGTGTTACTGGACTTTTGATATCCCCTGTACTATACATACAGTCACAGTGACATGACTAAATGCATGCTCTGCTGATTTATAAAATGTTTGTCTTGAATTTCAGGTTCATCCTGGATTGGTACTACAGGACCTAGTCAGAATCCAAGTTCGAGGTGTCCACACTGCATGAGAGTTTTTGTGAATAATACAAACCTCAAGATACACATTCGAGATGTACATAGTATTGATAAAGGTCCTTTTATATGCACTGAATGTGGTAAACAAGTGAAGAACAGAGGTTCTCTGAGAGTACATACATATCGTTTTCATACATTGAAAACATGAATATTATACATAATGAATTGAAGACTTGAAATAAAAAAGGTTCTAAGTGCCATAATCATGAATTTAAGGAAAATGAGTTTTAAGTGTACTAGGTAATTATTGGTCATAATTTCAATATTAATGTGTTTTAATTGAAAGATAAGCATAGTATGGAGGTAGTGTCCAAAGGAACTTACAAACGTAATATTGCAATAATATGAAAAACGTACTGAAAGTGGAAATTTAATGAAAGGCTCTAAGTTCCATAGTTCAGAATCAGCAAAAAGATAGTGAAGAGGACAAACGAATGAAACAGAAAATGTTTTTTGTTCATAAAATAAAAGTTTATTCTGTAATGCTTCTGGAAAACTGTTTGTGGTCATCATTTTTGTCGGGTACTGTATCATTTCAGTCAAATTCTTCTTCTTTTCGGTTAATACCTGGATTTTCTTCTAAGTTAACGAAAATATTTCAGAAGATGTTCCTCTGCAAACTTGCACTAAGTCACCTTGCCCATCTGGAACAGAGTAATGAATAGCTGCTTGTCTCCTGCTCTGTGAAGGGTCATCGTAGGTACTATGACGTCTTCTTTTAACATGTGATACCTGCATCAGCCCCATCAAGTACCTCCCTCACTTTTCAATATCTTCCAGGTCATAAAAATCTTCAAACAGCCTGACCTTGTGTTCATAGCTGAGGTTCTTGCATTTACACTTGCATGCACACTGACTCTGGAAGCAAGATGGAGAACCCTGTGCACTATATCTCATTAGGTCTACCAGTTTTTTCTGTTGTCACAACCAACATAATTTAGCTAGACCTTATTGTTGCTTTCATGCAAAAAGAACAAGAATAAACAGTGTGTCCAGGTATGGTGTAGGTAAGCGATCAGTAATGAGACTAGCCTCCTGTGCTGGACGAGGTTTTGCAGGAACATGTTTATTATTTGAACTTATATATTAATTTCCTCCATTTTTCAGCTTTTTTTTCATTGCAGCCGCAGTACCTTCTCCTTTAATTCGTCGTTTCTTTCCACTCAAACTCTTACAAATATCTGCCGCATCCGCCATTTAGTCTAATTATGAGGAGGAAGCGTGCGGGACATAGAGCCTTTCATATGTTAACAGCAGCGGCAGTTAAACCTCATGCTATCTGCCGATTGCATTTGTACTACATTTTCATTCGTGGCAGTTCGAGCCTTTTATACATTATAGGGCTTGGCATATTATAGATCCCATTTTGCACACAATTTCAAAATTCCTTATTATGGCACTTAGAGCCTTTTTTATTTCAAGTCTTCAATTTGTCTTATGTACGAGTAGTTTAACTTTCCTGCAAAAATGTCCTAACAAACTACAGATTAATTGCTAGAAGGAAGTACTGAATTAGGTCTCTAGTGAAGTACTTGTCTAAGAATGATAGCGTGACCAGACAATCCACATTTAATGGAGTGCTGATTGTTCCTGTATCAACTCTAGTCCTGTTAAAAAAAAAAAAAAACATGGCATGACTTTAGCTCTGCTAAGAGATGAATGTTCTCAGTAACAATAAAGGGAAAATATTATGGCAACTCAATTGTAGATGTCTCGGAGTTGCTCAGACAGAAAATTACAGATAAGGAAGCTGGACACTTTCAAATACTCAACTTACTTACTTACTGGCTTTTAAGGAACCTGGAGGTTCATTGCCGCCCTCACATAAGCCCGTCATTGGTCCCTATCCTGAGCAAGATTAATCCATTCTCTGTCATCATATCCCACCTCCCTCAAATCCATTTTAATATTATCTTCCCATCTACGTCTCGGCCTCCCTAAAGGTCTTTTCCCACCGGCCTCCCAACTAACACTCTATATGTATTTCTGGATTCGCCCATACATGCTACATGCCCTGGCCATCTCAAACGTCTTGATTTAATGTTCCTAATTATGTCAGGTGAAGAATACAATGCGTGCAGTTCTGTGTTGTGTAACTTTTCCATTCTCCTGTAACTTCATCCCTCTTAGCCCCAAATATTTTCCTAAGCACCTTATTCTCAAACACCGTTAACTTATGTTCCTCTCTCAAAGTGAGAGTCCAAGTTTCACAACCATAAAGAACAACCGGTAATATAACTGTTTTATAAATTCTAACTTCCAGATTTTTTGACAGCAGACTGGATGATAAAAGCTTCTCAACCGAATAATAACAGGCATTTCCCATATTTATTCTGTGTTTAATTTCCTCTCGAATATCATTTATATTTGTTACTGTTGCTCCAAGATATTTGAACTTCTCCACCTCTTCAAAAGATAAATTTCCAATTTTTATATTTCCATTTCGTACAATATTCTCGTCACGAGACATAATCATACTGTATACTTTGTCTTTTCGGGATTTACTTCCAAACCTATCTCTTTACTTGCTTCCAGTAAAATTCCCGTGTTTTCCCTAATTGTTTGTGGATTTTCTCCTAACATATTCACGTCATCCGCATAGACAAGCAGCTGATGTAACCCATTCAATTCCAAACCCTCTCTGTTATCCTGGACTTTCCTAATGGCATACTCTAGAGCAAAGTTAAAAAGTAAAGGTGATAGTGCATCTCCTTGCTTTAGCCCACAGTGAACTGGAAACACATCTGACAGAAACTGACCTATACGAACTCTGCTGTACGTTTCACTGAGACACATTTTAATTAATCGAACTAGTTTCTTGGGAATACCAAATTCAATAAGAATATCATATAAAACTTCTCTCTTAACCGAGTCATATGCCTTTTCAAATACTCAACACAATATAAATTGTTTTAGAATTAAAATGTGAAGTTATCTTCAAAGAAAAGAGTTCGTGAACACCACACATTGATTGTATGATACTGCCATTGAATGTTTTAATGAATTGACATATGCTGTCATTGAGGGTATTTACAGAGATGTAGTCATAAATAAAATAGAATGGTACCAGGGCGCTTTGTGAGAAGTTTATTATTATGAATATAATAATAATAATAATAATAATAATAATAATAATAATAATAATAATAATAATAATAATAAATGAATAATTTTTATGAATATTACTATTTTTTTTTTACGGTAAATGCCCAATAAAATGCTCTTTAAGGAGCCGAAAGCAAACTGCGTTTCCTTATTGAATTACACCATTCATGGACAGTAGTACAGTATTACCCGATTATGTAGTATGTCAAAGACCTGTATGCCTGATATGCGAACCTTTACAATAAATACTCACAATTTCAAGACAATTTAAGTATGAATTTACAATTAATGATATGTCATCAGAAGAAGAGCAAGTTCCATGTAACACTTATTGTAATCAGAATGACAGTCAAAGATACTTCACTATACCAAAGAAAATAAACTGACCAGCAAATATTTTCAGAATTAGTTTATAGCTGACTGAGGGAAGTTGTTTGAGAAAGAAGGTGTAAGAAAAGGACGGGATATTGTAACTATATGTAGGGCCATGTCAGTGGCTATAGTGGCATGCTGGACTTCCATCCATGCGGCCCAGGTTCGATCCCTGGCCAGGTTGTGATGGAATTTGTGGTGAACAAAGCAGATGTTGCACAGGGTTTTTCTCGGGGTACTCCTGCTTCCCTCTATCATTCCACCAACATTCTCCATCCCCTCCTCATTTCATCTATCATCCGCAATAGTAAAAATAGGCAGGGGTGAAGTTTGAGGGCAGTACAGATTCCCAATAGGAAGGGCTTGGGGCTCAACAGACTACTTGTATGCGGATGGAACCTGGCTCTATCAGGGGCCCATCAACAACTGATCAGCAGGGCTTGGGGCTCCAGGTCTCTGGAGTTTATCAAGCTACTTGTCGCAAAACAGGACCTGGCTCTATCAGGGGCTGAGACAGGATGGCCACCTGTCAGCATCGGACTCACGAATGCTACCCAGAACAATCATCGCATATAAGGGAGCACAATGGGCCAAACTATGCCTAACAAGCAAACGTTCTGATGGGGGCAGATAAAAAAGTTTTTTTTTCTTCCACCATGTTAATAATGTCAAAAGAAGTGCTTATACAAATTTTGGCCACTCGACCGCAATTACGAGGCCGTCCATAAAGTGATTTTCCCTGGGGTCGTTTATAGAAAAAAGCACAATTGCATGGAAAGATTTATTGAAACAGATACAGCAATTGTTGCGGTATTTGCCAACAGAGCTCCAACTGGAATGGAGACATTTGTTATACCATGGGATCAATTTTTGTGTCATAGAAGTCAGCCGCCTCAAATCAGGACTACGTCTGCACCTCTCTCTGTCGATCCCATGAAATGAGAAATGTCTGAATTCCGGTGGAAAATATGTTGAAAAATAGCTCAGTAATTGCTGTGTCTGTTCTAATAAATTGTCCAATGAAATTGTGTTTTTCTGTTAACAGCCCCTGGCGAACTTATTTTTTTACGGCCCTCGTAATTGCAGTCGAGTGGCCAAAATTTGTATAAGCACTTCTTTTGACATTATTAACATGGCGGAAGGAAAAAATTTAACTTTTTTATCTGCCCCCATCAGAATGTTTGCTTGTCAGTGTACGGACCAGTCCCGAATCCAGCCCACATAAAAGCCAAGCCATGCCAACTGTAGTGCGCAGATAAAGGGTATAATAAGAGGATGGAGTATTGTATGCAGGCTTAGGTGCGCTGGTAAATACTGTATTATTATTATTATTATTATTATTATTATTATTATTATTATTATTATTATTATTATTTGAGATGGGCATGGCATGTAGAATGTATGGTGAATCCAGAAATGCATATAGTATGTTAGTTGGAAGGCCAGAGGGAAAAAGACCTTTGGGTAGGCCGAGACGTAGATGGGAGGATAATATTAAAATGGATTTGAGTTGGATGGAATATGATAGTATAGACTGGATTAATCTTGCATAGGATTAGGTCCGATGATGGGCTTATGTGAGGATGGCAATGAACCTGCGGGTTCCTTAAAAGCCACTTGTAAGAAAGTAAGTATTATTATTAATTTACTTGTTAGTAATTCTGCTGATATTAGACATACTAATAATCGGTATTTATAAAATACAAAGTTGATTAAGACGCAAGTAAGACAATTATTATTTTTAAAAGTAAAAATAAAGAATCAGTATGCTCCCACATTGCAGAAAAAAGTACCTGGCGTGCCTTGGCATGACTACACCCCTGGATATTTCCCTTCATTAAGTTACAAGCACCATTAATTTGAGATGAAATTTGAAGAAATCTAAAATTCATTATAGTGAAGTTGATAATATGATACTGAATGTAATTGGTCAAGACTAAGTAGTCGATGAAGTTATCACATAAATAACACTAAAATCGAAGAAACATTAAGGTACATAAAAAGTGTTAATAAAGACATCACTGCAGAATAGCAATTTATGTAACTAGTGTATAATCTTAGTAATTATGACACAAGTGAATATTTAGTGCCTGAGCATCAGTGAGTGTGCTAATTTTCACGAGTGTTTATAATGAAGGTTATACACATGTTACATACAACGTTTTATGCTATTCTAGCATTAAAATATGAAGAGTTCGCGGGAAAAACGATGAATGTCACATTTCTGTTAAGGATTAGATAATGATCTAATTGAGTCTATAACTGCAAGATGTAGTGCTGTTTCTATAGAAAATAAAGGAAAGGATCACTGTATTCGTGGTGATAATTCCCCTTTTTACCATTTTTCATTAGAACAACATTAAATTTCGCAGTGATCCATTGAATTAGATAATGACATCAACCTTAAGAAAACTGACATTTATCGTTTTTCCCGCGAACTCTTCATATGTAAAAAAAACTATTATAAATTTACAAAATGTAATGTTACGACGTAGTAGAGACATGAGTACTGGATATGACGTAATATATTGCATGGTTGCTAAGTAACCGTTTCTAAGACAATGTTATTTTGTTGTTGTTTTGAAGCTTTTTCTTACAGGTACGTTGTATAAAATTGTGTTGTGAAGATGATGATGACGTCATGGAATACTAGTTGCTAGATAACCTTTTTTTCTGGCACCAGTGCCAGAATTAGGCCAATTGTGTACGATTTATAGCCTCATAACAAGGGTGTTTTAATGCTAGGATTGCATAAACATAATATTATTGATGTTGAATTTGTTACGACAATTTTAGGAAAACAAACACAGCTGTGGAAATAATATTTTCACTTCTTTGTAGGTAAATGAAAGAGCCCTTTTATTCATGAAAACTGAATACAATGATTATAATCAAGAACATTTCATGTATTGAATTTCATGAATGTCTCAGACTTTTGAAATAAACAATTTCTTGGCATAAGTTTTTCTTTTAGTCTGGTCATCCTGAAATATTAAAAGATTTTCTTTCAGTCTAGTCCCTGAAGTATATCCACACACAGACCTCGTTTTACGCAGAAACTTCGCAACAAGTTCATCCCGGATATCAGATTACTGCATGATCTTTACATGGGTGGCTACATTACATGTCTTGTTGCTACCACTGGATTATAGGTATAGTCCGTGTCACCATTTTTGGTGTGTTAAATAAGTGATGGGAACATTAAGTGCGAGTGTTTTACATTTGCCGCAGTCACCTGACAACTCTGTTTGGCAAATGGCTGATGTGACGTCATAGGAAGTGGTACCATTCTCAGCTGCACTAGCAACATGCTTTCAGACTGGGCATTATATATCTAGGACACACGCCAAAAATGCTGGCGCCAGCTGTATCAGTATATACAACCACACAACAGGATTAAGAATGAAATTAATATCTATATAAACAAAATATATCCTTCAGTTACAGAATACATGCATAATTATTATGTAGGTACCTACGTACTTACCATTTACTTCAAGTACTGTTCAAAATGGTCTCTTCTTGCAGTAAGACATGTTGCACATTGCTTAAACAAATTATTTGACATTTTCTGTATTCAGCTTCAACAAATGATTCAATTGTACGTCTTATTTCATCCTTTCAGTGTTGGAATTATTTCGGTAAATTTTACCTTTGAGGTTTCCCTAAAATTAATAATCACGTAACTCAGATAGGTGGATCTAGAGTGTCACAATCCCCTACTAATTATCTAGTCACCAAAAACTAGAAAAAAAAAATATATATATATATATATATATATATATATTTCTTTTTCTTCCTTTTCCTTCTTTTTTGTTCACTTGATCACCAGATGAATTTATTATCATACTGTACCCTTTTTACTGTGAAATGTATTTAAATTTGTTTTTTTTTTTCTTTTTTTATTATTCTATTACATTCTATTTGTTGTATTCTTCCTTACGTTTTCCCTGTTAACTATTTGTACTAACTGAGTAGCTTGTAGTATATTCCAGTATTTAGATCTGTATTTTACTTTTTTTTTTCTACTATGGTATTATTTTCATATTGTTTAGTGTCTATTTTGTTATGCTATTATTTTTTGTAATATGTTAGTATTCTGTTCTTTAACTTTTTGTTAAATTTCACTGCTTGTATACTTTGTGACCTGGTAGAGTGTAAGAAAAGGCCCTATGGCCTTAACTCTGCCAGTATAAATAAATGAATGAATGAATGAACTAGACATATACTGGGTGTTCATTTCAAAGTGTGTCATGACGTCACTGTTGTTGGGTCACCGATTTGAAGCGAGTTTCAGCTTATATGTTAGAGAAGTTGCCTATTATTTAAGGCGTTCTTCAATCTGAACTTGAGAACATGTACGGTATAACTTGAACGTCGTAGCAACAGATGGCGGTCTGTATGGTCTGTGTGCTACCATAACCTCCTTCGAACTGTGTTTTGCGCCGGCAAGTCGTACGCAGGGTATTTGTTATCATCGGTTGCATACAGTAACATTCCACAACACAAATCAAATGCTCCGTGTCCATGTTGACCGTCGAAGTTAATGTCAACAAATACGTAAGTAATCGTCTTAACCCTCTCCCCATATCCCGACAGTACGTATTTCCAAACAGTTCACATTCCTGCCACTACCGGCGTTACCGTATGTATCGGTACGTACTCTTCAGAATGAATGCCGTACTTGCTAGGCAACTTCTCTGCCGCTTAGGTTATACACCTCTGCGGAAGTGTAGGAAGATTGAATTCTCTAGGCTCATCGGCTAGCCACATGACGGCATACAGCGAGCCATGACACATTTTGAACTGAACACCCAGTAGTATTTATAAAATGTTTAGAAGTATGTGTTGTGCCATCGTATTTTCAAAATGTCCATACTTTCCTTCTTCTTCTGTTAGTTAAAAAATGGAAGCAATGTTGTTCTCACATAGAATTCTGAATTGACACAGGCATTAAAAAATATGGGTCCAATTATTACTGTGCGCACGCACACACATACACGCACACACGAACTGTGGATCCAGAAGTTTCTTTAAACATTTTCAAGATACCAAATACAAAAACATTTCCTTGCAGCGAAACTTGTCTGCTAGTTTTCTTCACAAACCATATTTTATATGGTCGAAATTTAAGGAGTCTGTTCGTTTTGAAGGCTGACTCCATGGATATGTCGTCTAAAAGATTTCTTCGGACTTAATTGTAATTGCACTTGCATATCTCAAAGTCTGTCTTTATTTGAACTGTATTTTTCATTGCCAGGTTTGTCACAAACTGAACTCTTGTGCGCCTCTTTCTTATTAACTTCGAAACACAAGAGTTTGTAGAAATTCTTGTGACAAGAAATTTATAGGCGCAAATCTTCGAACTCTTTTTGTGTAAATTGTTTTTCTTCACGTAACATTTCACTAAATAAACTCGCTCTTCAATAAATTTTATACTTCGTTTTTCTATCAGTGACTCAATACATGACCCACACTCTACGTCACTACTAGTACCACTCTTGAACACAACTGACTTTTAGAGCAGTTGACCAATGATATTGTCATCTTACTTCACGGGAATTTAGTCTATATGAATCTCGGCCATAGGAGTAATGGTTAGCGCATCTGACCGCAAAACCAGATGGCCCAGGTTCGAATCTCGGTCAGGGCAAGTTACCTGGTTGAAGTTTTTTCGGGGGTTTTCCCTCAACCCAATATGAGCAAATGCTGGATAACATGGTGCTGGATCCCAGACTCATTTCACTGGCATTATCACCTTCATTTCATTTAGACGCTAAATAACCTGAGATGTTGATACAGCATCGTAAAATAACCCAATAATAAAAAGAAACACTGCAATAAGGAAGTCAGGTCAACCTTCATCTTGCACTAGTGCAGCAATGAACAACAGAAAACTTAGCCTTTCCCGCTATAGTTGCTGTTGTATACAGGTACTCATGTTGGCTGCTCTGTTTACAATACGGGTTCCCCATCCCTGCGCTAGTGTTAAGTTTTTTCGTAAAATGAAGGCTATGTATGTTGTATGTGTGGCAAGTTGTGTTTTCGAAATAGTATGCATGTCTTAACAAATAAGAAAGACAGATTCTGAATTTGCAGAATATGAGTAAATTTATTGTACATATGGTTAATGCATGTAGGAGGAAGAAACATTGCACATACAAGCATGCATTATAGACACTTAGAATTATTTATCAAATACGTTTGCGTGTAACAAACTTTTGTTTCTTATAAGAGACACTAAATACGGTAGCCTATTATAATTTCCTTCAATGTAGCTATTTGTAAGGAATAATTAACCATAACTATTACTGTAAATAATTTTTCGTGAATATAAATCGTACATTAATCAATTCAGGCTGTGTAAAATGTCATTATGTTGATTAATGAAATGGTTGAAAACACTGCACTATAAAAATAAATTAGTTATATTACATACATAGAGAGGAACATAGGTTAAGGGTATTTGAGAATAAGGTGCTTAGGAAAATATTTGGGGCTAAGAGGGATGAAGTTACAGGAGAATGGAGAAAGTTACACAACGCAGAACTGCACGCATTGTATTCTTCACCTGACATAATTAGGAACATTAAATCCAGACGTTTGCGATGGGCAGGGCATGTAGCACGTATGGGCGAATCCAGGAATGCATATAGAGTGTTAGTCAGGAGACCGGAGGGAAAAAGACCTTTGGAGAGGCCGAGACGTAGATGGGAGGATAATATTAAAATGGATTTGAGGGAGGTGGGATGTGATGATAGGGACTGGATTAATCTTGCACAGGATAGGGACCGATGGTGGGCTTATGTGACGGCGGCAATGAACCTTCGGGTTCCTTAAAAGCCATTTGTAAGTAAGTAAGTACATACATCTTATATGCAAAATAATATTTAAACAAGAACTACACTCGAATCAAACACAGATACTACATGCTGCATAGATGAAAGGCATTAAAATAATATTTTCAATGATATTCTATTTACTGATTAGTTACCTCTTATCATTTATCGAGATTCTCATTACTGACATACTGGTAATCACCACCACCACCACCACTACCACTATCATCATCATCATCATCATCATCATCATCATCATCATAGTCGTTGTCATAGTTATTTAAAAAGTAATTATATGAAGTTCTGTATCTGTTATATTTACCTGCCACAAAAAGAACTAGAATCTGCTATGAGTTCACACAAAAATACTTTAATTCGCTTTATGTGGAATATCACTAGATGAGCAGGTCCTCAACCTATTAGGTCGTTTTATTTCAGAATGTTTTATTATTTCTCTAGGAGTGGCTATGCTGCTGTCAGTGACTGAAATATTAAAACTGTTTCCACTACTATATTTCCTAGTATTGGATATATTTTTAATTGGCATACAATACTTATGGAAAAGTTGTAAATGGAAGTTCCATATCCTGATTCAGACCACCATGGGATAGTTAAAAAAGTAACAAGAAAACGAACAAACAAAATTTCTATAAACTTTTTATACATTTTGTAAATAGTAATTTTGAATGTACGTCATATTATTTGTGAAATATATCGGGTGTAACTGTATTTTAAAACGCCGTTACACATTATATGTGATAAATGACATATTTTGTTAATAATAATAATAATTATTATTATTAATCATAGCAATTCGAAGCAACAATATACTTTCACAATGGCGACCCATTTATAGTGGAGTACGACAAAACTGTGGCCTTTCACCACTTCTGTTCATTATATATATAGAATCATTCAAGATTGGCGACAGACACGCCATGGATTTATTCCAATTAATCGAAATTTGCAGCTTGATGCTTTACTTTTCGCTGATGATTTAGTTCTCATGGCATCAACTCAAGATGATTTACAATATTCAGTACACAATTTAAATATGGCCAGTGAAAAATATAACATGGAAATTAATATTGAAAAATCTAAAATCATGTCATTATGTGGGAAATTCCCTGTACCAAGTAAAATCTGTTTGAATAATAAAATAATAGAAAGAGTAAATACCTTCACTTACCTTGGCTATACACTTTCACCTTATGATGAAGTAGATATTGCTGAAAAAATATGTAAATATAATAAAACCATGGGGATCATTAATAAAATCATGAAACCTTCACTAGTACAAAGACACACAAGAATAGGCTTGTATAAAACCTTAGCACAGCCAGTATTAAGCTATGGCAGTGAAGCGTGGACTGTGAAGAATAAAGATGTCAGTAGAGTAACAGCAAGTGAGATGAGGTTTATGAGAGCAACAGCTGGATATACTCGCTGGGATAATAAAAAAAATGAGGACATAATGCAAGAACTTCAAATAGAACCCATTATGCAGTTCATCACCAAATATCAACTTCAGTGGAAGGGTCATCTCGAATGAATCAATGCAGAATTCCAAAAGCACTGCTTCATTACCATCCGTATGGCAAAAGATCTCTAGGCCGTCCAAAGAAGAGATGGACTGAAAATTCTAGTTTGAGACCGTAACAGGCCACTTGGCCTAATACTTGTTAGGAAGACGACGACGACGATTTTGTTAATAACAATGACAGTTTATACCACTGAAAATTATTACTGAAACATGTTTTTTTGAAACCATGATTTATTCTTTTATAAACCAGATTATAGATATCTTGAAAGTCATACACTTAGTGGAGATAATCTTTGTGATTTATTTCTATTTCTTGTACGAATTACAAGATTTCATTGAAAATTCTCAACTGATAAAGTTTTTCTGTCACCATTATCACTAAGGCTTACGAAAATGCATAATAACACGAATTTGTGTGATATAATAATTTTATCCATTTTTATTGATAAGTATCCGCCTCTTAGAACTGAAAGAAATGTTCTTTTTAATTTATGTAAAACATTTCTAAATGTAATGTAATAAAGTCAAATAAAATTTGAGAAATGAAATGTATGCAGTCTTGTATTGACACCACTCACAATCATTCAATATGCCACGTATTGGAATTTTTATACATGTAATTTTTTAGTTCTCTTGTGACCATAATTATTTGTCACATCTGAAAATAAATTATTTTAGAGCTACAGTAAAACCCCGATAAGACGCTGTTCAAGGGACTGCGTATTAGGCGGGTATACTAATTTTGACTTAAATACAGTATCTATTAGCATTTTTCTTTGTTGAAATACATGATTCATGAAAGGTAATGCAGTATTACTCCATTATGTAATTACTGTACTGTACGTTAAAGACATTTACGATACGGTACTTAATTCTTTCGAAAAGAGTCCTTTATAGTTGTTTGCCGTGTGCGTGTTCTCCAAGTCCTCATGTTTACCACACTTCACTCTCTTGCGCTTACACCAGCGAATAGGGATTATAAAGAATGGAAACTGAGCGAATTTTCCTGTGTTTTGTTTCTCTGTGTGCAGCGTTTAGTTCCACTTTCAAGCGCTAGAGGTTAGTGTAATCGAGCATACGCTAAGATAATAATTGAGAATAGAATTGAGACACAGGATCCAAACATCGCCTACCTTATTGCATAATCCAGTAACGCTTTGCTTCAAATATATTCAAGTTAACAGCTTTTCCTTATTTCTCAGTGAGAAACTAGTTGTAATAATAATATTTTATATTTCAGATATAATAAATTATATTATAAAATAATATAATGCATTATAAAGTTAAGTATCGAATTCGTTTAATATTGGTATATAATATAATATAGGTATATGGTTTTACTTCTCATAAGAGTTTTGTTTTTCCATTTTCAGCGCTATCAAATCATTACATATTATAATTGTTGTTGAGGTCAACGTCTCATCTCTCATTATAAATGAACTCTAGAGTCTAGACATTACAGTCAATGACGGATTTATTATTTTATGGATCCAATTTATTTTATTTGAGTACATAATGTACTTAGATGTATTAATTATATGTGTTATATTTCCGCTGTGTCGACTGCTAGCTGGTGTGATGTCAGCGCCAACTCTAGGGAGAAAGCAGAATCTCACGCTTTAGTTGGTTTGAAGGTCATTGAAATCAGTCCGGCTACATCAAAGATACCGACACGAAGTGTCCATTCTTTATAATCCCTATTCGCTGCTTACACCCTCCCGACATCGCAACTGCAGTGATTGAGTCGCGATTTTTTATTATCGTTATTAATGTCAATGATGGGATTGCTAATGAATCAAACAGTTGTTTCTGATTAAGAGTACTGTTTTCATCGCACTTTC
This sequence comes from Periplaneta americana, assembly GCF_040183065.1. Lineage (NCBI taxonomy): Eukaryota > Metazoa > Arthropoda > Insecta > Blattodea > Blattidae > Periplaneta > Periplaneta americana. Next base: position 207,010,926 of record NC_091117.1, on the reverse strand, counting down.
GTAAGATTTCGAATTTTTCAGACCCAAAAAGCGCGTTTCGTTTAACACTCATTGTAATCGCACTCATAGACACTTCAATACACTAAAAGATAACAAACTGACCAGCAAAAATTTCCAGAATTTTATTACGGACGAGTGAGGAATGTTGCTTGAGAAAGAGAGGATTAGCAAGAGGGTGGATTATTGTAACTGTAAGCTGCGCAGGTAAAGGGTCGAATAAGAGAGCGTAACAAGAGGGTGGGTATTGTATAGTTGAAGGTTTAAATGCGCAGGTAAAGGGTCGAATGCAATACTTTTCAGGTTAATGGCACCAGTAAGTTCAATGGCCAAAATGATTCATTGCTGTTACAGTAGATTGCTGAAAATTACATCGAAAATATTCCACAAAAACGGTGTATTATGCAGGACTTGAGCGCAACAAACGGGGTATTTTATAAAGGCGTTATATATGAAATGTGCAAGGACCGAACAAAAAAAGTGTATTACACGGGATAGCGTAATAAGCGGGTGCATCTTATCGAGGTTTTACTGTATGTGAAATTAAGAATTGAAGTTTATAAATAATATGGCAGAAGCTACTATTGAACAGAGACCACATTGACTTTATGATAAATAGTTGCAGCTGAAGGATAACAATCATAAATGAAAATTGAAGATGTAGGCATTTCACCTCAATTCAAGCACAGTCTACCTTAATTGTTAATATTATATTGTGAAGGAAGAAGTTTCAACAGATACAGTGTCTATAAAAGAGGCTCAGTTCAATTCATTTGTTTTTTTTTTTAATATGATAAACATATTGAGGAAATCATACAGTTCAAAGTCACATTAGTGGATGTACTAACAAAAACTTCTTTCAATATTGTTGTTGTTTAGTCAACTGACTGAAGAGAGCTGGGGACCTCATAAGTAGGGCCCGGATTTTGATAACTTAAAAATGTTTTAAAAATGACCCATAAAATGACAGGGTCCCACGCCGCGGCGTCGTGATCCAAGGCATCCTGCCTAGGACTCGCGTTACAGAATGCGTGCTGGTTCGAGTCCTCATGGGAGAAGAAATTTTCTCATGAAATTTCGGCCAGTGTATGGGACCGGTGTCCACCCAGCATCGTGATGCATTTGGGGAACTACAATAGGTAGCGAAATCCGGTTGCGAATGCCAGCTATAACAGCTGGTGGGACCATCGTGCTAACCACCATTCTGGTTGGATGATCGTCCACCTCTGCTTCGGCATGTGGGCGTGAGGCCATCAGTCAGCTGGTCGGTCTAGGCCCTCCATGGGCTGTAGTGCCACGGATTATTATTATTATTATTATTATTATTATTATTATTATTATTATTATTATTATTATTATTATTATTATTATTATAAAATGACAGGAAGACACCACTAAAACGACCTGAAAACTTAAAAACCCCAACCAGGCAATCAGCTCAAGTGGGAATCGAACCCATGCCCGAGCGCAACTCCGAATCAACATGCAAATGCATTACCGCCTGAGCTACACCAGTGGCTAACTGAATTACTTTGATATAATACACCAACACTGTCACAACATATTATTTTTTTTTTTTTAGAATTAGAATTAGCCTGTAACATCCCTACAGGGCAAGGGCCTCTCCCCTGAATGGGAGGTAGCTAAATTGGTCAATCCTGGGTAGTCATTCTGGGAAGGTTCCATCTTTTATAGTACTGTATTAATACTTAACCTAATTAGAACTATTCACTAGTCTTACAAGGAGAGGACGCGCTCTGTATATCACCGAATGGAATAAGATTGTGTGAGATGAAAGTAGAAGACGTGCTGTTTAATGTCATACCTGGTATGGGTGGCCAATGACCCCTCGTTTTGAAAATATTGGCTATTGTTTGTGACATACTTCCGTTAGGTGCTTAATAGGCAAGCATTAGACTGTGTAACAGCGTAGCCCATATGGTTGGATGCTGAGTTGCTAAGTTCGAATCTTAACTGGTCCTATTTTTTTTCTTTTAATAATGATTAATATTATGATCACAGTAATCTATTTACATATATCATATTTCTCAATGTATTGAACGCTTCATCATGTTTTACACAGATTATAATTAGCTAACATTGTATTGTAAAGGATAAACAAGGAAATATTGCTCATGTAGGCAGGTAAGATGTGTCACTGGTGTCTGTTCTGTTTCTGTAGCAGCTATTCCACTTCATTTTTTCCCGATTCATTATGATAAATGTCATAAAAACACACAAAACATACATATTTCCTGCACCTTGCACAGCAAATGAAAGAAGGTTGTCCACAGTCACACATTTTTCCGCACTTCTACTGCGAAACAGATATCATTCACATTCACAAACACTTCTCATTCCTTGATTAAAGTTCTCGTTAACACTTTGTTAAAAATATAAAATTTACTTTGTCATACGTTAAAAGTGTTAAAATTGTTAAAAAAGGTATTTACCTTCGACAGACGGCCCGTTTCGACACTATGTGTCGTCGTCTTCAGTGTCTCTTGAACCATTTAAAATTGTTAAAAAAGGTATTTACCTTCGACAGACGGCCCGTTTCGACACTATGTGTCGTCGTCTTCAGTGTCTCTTGAACCACTTAAAATTGTTAAAAAAGGTATTTACCTTCGACAGACGGCCCGTTTCGACGCTATGTGTCGTCGTCTTCAGTGTCTCTTGAACCAATTAACAATTTTAACACTTTTAACGTATGACAAAGTAAATTTAATACTTCTCATTCGTTTATTAATTTTGATGTATACCACGCATATTTCAACATGGCTTTGAATATAGGAGCTGACAACTGAAAGTGAATAAAAAAAATAAAATAATAATAATAATAACAATAATAATAATAATAATATCAAGCTTTAAAAAATGAGAAGGCATTAGGATTCGAACTCAAGTTGCCTGGATGACAACTCAGCATTCAACCATATGAGCTACGCCGTTACACAGTCTAATGTTTTCCTATTAGATACCTAACGGAAGTATGTCACAAACAATAGGCAATATTTTCAAAACGCGGGGTCATTGGCCACCCATACCAGGTATGACTTTAAACAGTACGTCTTATACTTTCATGTCACAAAATCTTATTTAATTCTGTGATATACAGAGCATGTCCTCTCCTTGTTAGTGTAACCACACTTTTTTCACTAGTTTTTGCTCACTATTGATCTAAATAAACTTATATGCACTCATTTGTAAGCTTGAGTGTACCTACTTTACACATTTCTAATCCTGTGCACTACACTTCACTTGGTTTATTAAGCCTGTAGGCAGCAGTGCAGGAACTACTCTGGGACCTGCGTTCTTCTAAATGAAGCTTTATTTTAGCTCCGTCTACTTCTGCCGTTGGTTGATGTTCCCCAGTTGATGAAGTTCTGCATTGATGTGCGGACCAACGATTCCCATTCACTCCTGTCCTTGGCTGCTGTAGACCATCTGCTGCTGAAAGTTTTTCTCAGATCGTCGGACCATCGCATTCTCTGATGCCCCGTGCTTTTGTATTCGATCCTGGGATCCCACGCACTCGGTGTGACCATCTGTTGGGGCTTTGCCTCATGATGTGCCCTGCCCATCTCCACTTTAGCAACTGCCGGTGAATGCTGCGTCTTTTGAGACTTACTAGGCCTACTTATTAAAAGCCTGGCTATGAAATTAATATGACAATACAAGAACATTTTTATTACCTAATCATAAAACAATATGTCTATGCGGATGACGTGAATATGTTAGGAGAAAATCCACAAACGATTAGGGAAAAGGCGGAAATTCTACTTGAAGCAAGTAAAGAGATAGGGTAGGAAGTAAATCCCGAAAAGACTAAGTATATGATTATGTCTCGTGATCAGAATATTGTACGAAATGGAACTATAAAAGTTGGAGATTTATCCTTCGAAGAGGTGGAAAAATTCAAATATCTTGGAGCAACAGTAACAAATATAAATGACACTCGGGAGGAAATTAAACACAGAATAAATATGGGAAAAGCCTGTTATTATTCGGTAGAGAAACTTTTATCATCCAGTCTGCTGTCAAAAAATCTTAAAGTTAGAATTTATAAAACAGTTATATTACCGGTTGTTCTGTATGGTTGTGAAACTTGGTCTCTCACTTTGAGAGAGGAAGAGAGATTAAGGGTGTTTGAGAATAAGGTGCTTAGGAAAATATTTGGGACTAAGAGGGATGAAGTAACAGGAGAATGGAGAAAGTTACACAACACAGAACTGCACGCATTGTATTCTTCACCTGACATAATTAGGAACATTAAATCCAGACGTTTGAGATGGGCAGGGCATGTAGCACGTATGGGCGAATCCAGAAATGCATGTATAATGTTAGTTGGGAGGCCGGAGGGAAAAAGACCTTTAGGGAGGCCGAGACATAGATGGGAAGATAATATTAAAATGGATTTGAGGAATGTGGGATATGATGATAGAGAATGGATTAATCTTGCTCAGGATAGGGACCAATGGCGGGCTTATGTGAGGGCGACAATGAACCTCCGGGTTCCTTAAAAGCCAATAAGTAAGTAAGTAATCATCAGTGGCGTAGCGTCAATGTAAGCTAAAAAGCTCATCTTCCCCAGTTAATAATAATATCATAATAAACCTTCAGTCTATGAACAAAATTATTTATTAATTTTAATAGAATTTATATTTACGCATTAAATATTGTGATGCGGCAGCTCAGGATGATTTATGATGCAGCAGTAAACTAGAAGCCTGCACACACCAGCTTCCAAGCAGACTGGTTTCTCGCACTCATTCTTCTGTGTAACCCACCCCGCAGATTTTCCATCCCTTTCTAACTAAACTACACTGGTCACAAGGCTCGCAAGAAGCTAGCTTTGACATTGAAAATAAGTAGTTTCCGAGTTATCCCTTTTCGTCAGTTGTGTTCAGTTGAAGTGTTAGTGTGCATTGTGGCTGATATAATAAATAATGAGTGAAATAACAGTTCCTGACACCAATTTACTTGAATTTTTTAGGACAATTCTATTATCAAGACTGACTTACGAACAAAAGTGTGATCTAAAAAACAAATGACTGACTCCCTTGCTGTCAATGAAGGACACAACCAAAACACAGACACATACTTATGTACTGTATCTATTGACCGTTAATATTGTGATTCCTCTAACTATGACAGGGAGTGAGCTAATGTTATACATATACGTGTCTATTTGTTAGAGATATGTGTAAACCGTGATATCATATTTTACTACGTACCATTTGAGGTCATGCCTTATTTGTGTTACTTACGAGGTTCCAACCAATCTTCGACTGCTCACTTGACATTGACTACTATTTATTTTAAGACTATATTTTTGCAATACGTTTTCTCATATTGCATGAAAGACAACTTGAATTAGCTTCCCCTGCTCAAAATTTCATGCTACGGCACTGGTAATCATAAAACAATAACCAAACATAAGACAGAAAGACTGCAAGAATATCTGATTAAAGTGATTATAAGTCTTTTTAAGAGTCATCTACTGTGGGGACTCACCAGATCAGCCCTGGTAGGAATGTGGAGTAATGTCAATTCTACACGCAGGCAACAGCCAGTGTAACACCACTCTTGCTCGCAGAAAACGACATAATGACCCAGTTATTGTTCTTGTCTTTAAAAATTAGGCTTACTTTAATTTAGGCATTGCTACATGGGTTGGATAAAAAGTAGTGGCAACAGTTCGATATTTCAGACATGGCTTTATTCACAGGGGTACAACATTTACGTACCTTCTATATAGTCGCCCCCCTTATTTATTACCTTTTGCCAAATGTTTGGAAGGCGTCGTACACCATCAGCGCCTCCATCTTTGTTGATGTTCCGTATTGACCGCCCTAAAGCACGGATAAGTTCATCTCTGGTATTGTACCGGGTCCCTCGCAGTGGTTCTTTCACTTTGGTGAAAAGATCGTAATCGCATGGATCATATCGGGTGAGTACGGAGGATGTTCCAGAATCTCCCATTGCCAGCGATGCAAGAGGTCCTTGACAGCAGCTGCATCGCCACATGCTTCACCCAGTCCCTGAAAGCATTCTTGTGCACTACGACCTCGTGCCACTTCAATTTTGATCCAGGAACGTTGCTCTAGTTTTGTAAACACGATCTTAGGGTGCTCGCACTATCCCTATGAAAGTCAACGTTCTACACACTGCAGTAGATTGACAGAGTACTGTCGCCGCTGGCTACACTAACTCATCTAACAGTCCTTGTTCATGTCCATACAGCTGGCAACTCTCGAACGCACTATCGTCACGTGACAGCAGTGTTGCCATTACTTTTTATCCAACCTATGTATTTGGTAACAATAATTGAAAGTTTTGAAAAATTCTTCATAGGCTGCATTTACCAATGTTTGCACAAAAACAGTATCCCAATTCATATCAGTGTCCTTTAAAAATCTTACAAACGCTATTGGAAGACACATTCGTCTAATTTAATTGTTGAGTAATTAGTACTTGTAGTTTACTAAATTTAGGCAGTTTATGTTAAAAGGATGCTTAACACTGGCTTTATGGAACAATTTTACACAGAATGATAGTTCATATTCATCATGTGTTACACAAAAATATTAACATTTTTAAGTTAATGCCTGTACTAACATTTAGTAGGCTAGTATTCGAAACAATTAACATAAACAAATGAAAGTTCTATTTCTTTAATTGACCATTTTTTCTGTATTCCCTTTCACATAGACTGCCTCTGTTGTTAGGTAAGATCTGAATTATTGTTTCTTTTGCTGCCAGTTCCACACCTCCCCCCTCCACCAGGAAAAGTATAAATCTCTCCTGGCAGAAAAGGTTTGAATCGTAATATTATTTGTTTTAGAGTACCAGTACCATACAATTAAGTAATATCTATACTAATAATAAATCTGTAGCCGAAATTTTTCTGGTAATTTTCGATTTTCCAAAAATAATTGGTCCTAACATATATAATTAACCACCCTCAAACCGAAAATCGCTTTTTTGAAATTTTTGTTTGTATGTCTGTCTGTCTGTATGTTTGTTACCTTTTCACGCGATAATGGCTGAACCGATTTCGATGAAAATTGGAATATAAATTAAGTTCGGTGTAACTTAGATTATAGGCTATATGGTATTCAAAATACATTATTTAAAAGGGGGGTTATAAGGGGGCCTGAATTAAATAAATCGAAATATCTCGCTTATTATTGATTTTTGTGAAATATGTTACATAACAAAAGTTTCTTTAAAAACGATTTCTGATAAGTTTTATTCTCTGAAAAATTTTGATAGGACTGATATTTAATGAGATAAATGAGTTTTAAAATTAAAATAACTGCCATCTAAGGCGGTGTATTGAAATAAAAAACAAATGACTTCGTCTATAAGGGGCTTTGGACACAACAATCGAAAGCTATAAAACATGGCCTACAGACAATGTTTCTGTGTTTGTATGGTAATATCGGAAGCTAAATTAACCGATTTGTATAATTAATTATTATTTCACCATTGGAAAGTGTAGTTTCTCTAGATGGACATAATGCTATAATGTTATTACAGTAACTTGTGAGTGAATTGAGGACAGGTAAGATTAAAATAGCTTCTTATGCACAGAAAACTTGATAGGTTATTCTGTATATTCATTTCCTGTATTTCTTATAATAATGTTTATGAACATATTCATTTTTATCTCAGAGAATTAACGAACAGCGAGAGTGTATTGATTTAGTATGCAGTAATAATACGTTAGCTTAGCAATCCATTATTTTATAATTCAAATTTTAACTATGCTCAATTGAATCGTGTTAAAATACATATGCAATAAATGCAATGCAAAAAAATTGGGTAATGAGCCAAGCAGATTATGTTGCCCTGTTGTAAAAGTTGTTCCTCCTGAGATTCAAGAGCTCCCACAACAAATTAAAAACTTTCTAATTCGAGTACATCCGTTATCAACACACTTTTTCATAATATAATATAATATAAACATAATAATGAATCTGTAGCCAAAATTTTTCTGTTAATTTTCGCTTTTCCAAAAATAATTGGTAATAACAATTAAGAAACATGTTAAAGGAATTGTCATTGCACCAAATGAGTGTCTCTGGATCAAAATGATCGCATTTTAATATTTTAAATACAATTTAAATTAAGTAACATATTAAACGATTTATCCTTCTATCAAACACGAATGTTCCCTGGATCAAACGTCCCATTTTAATTATGTAATTACTTTTTATTTATTTCTAACGGGTGCAGTGGAGCGCACGGGTACGGCTAGTAAATATAATATATTCTTTTACAGTAAAATCTTAAAGAAATTAATATCTAATTATATATACCATAATAATAAAGAGGATATGAAAGTGAAAAGAAGCAATATTAGATTATAAAATTCCTGCAAATCAAGCTTACAGGTATAACTCCCTATAAAATTGATTTGAGTAATTTCGAAAGAAAAATTGTTCCGGGGCCGGGTATCGAACCCGGGACCTTTGGTTAAACGTACCAACGCTCTACCAACTGAGCTCATTGAATATGTCGTGGGCATATTTTCTAAAGGGGAATTTTATATAATTTCAAGGGAAAAATTGTTCCGGGGCCGGGTATCGAACCCGGGACCTTTGGTTAAACGTACTTTTTTTTATTAAAGTATTACATAGTACCAGTACTGGTATAAACTAAACAGTTATGTAATGCATGTTTGGTCAATGAATTGTGTGATTGTTAGTGGGAAGAACTTCTGATGAGTTACTTGTGTAGGTAGTATGTGAGAGTTCAATGAAGTATAGGCCTACCACTTCTTACTGTAGTTTATCTCATAAATGATGAACAGTGCACTTTCGTGAATTTTTTGTCACAAAAATTAGAAATAAAATAAAACGGTTTTAAATAAATTGTCGTTTCTGGTATTTTTGCATAATACTTTTAAGTACCAGTACCTAACAGATTATTTTTTGGAGTATACTTGATTTACAAAATTTTATGGTTACAGTAATTCTGGGCTAAATTAAGCTTACTCTTGAAAATAAACAAAAACAATCAAGTTTTTTCGAAGAGAAGGCTGTAGAGACCGGTTAATAAACATGGCATGTTAAAAATACTTCTTTCTTTCTTCTTCTAAATTGATTTTTGTAGCATTACAATATCTTCTGTATCAATGGTCAGCAGGTTGTGCATTTGTGCGTTGAAGCAAGGTCAGAGTAGAGGAGCACAACAGTCCTGCAGTGGAAAGCTACTGCAGTTGTAGTTCGAAGGAATTGGTTAATTTCTGATTTTATTTATAGATGGTAATTCGTCTGCATTGAAGTGAGTGTAAACGATTTGGCGGAGAAAGTACTAGTGAAAGATCATTAATATATACACATTGTTATTTTATCAGAGAGGGAATATTTATTCTGCATCTTGATTACACAACTTTTAACACTGTATCACTTCGGAATATGTATGGTAAGACTTTCCTGTGTTAAATTTCAACGTACTTCATTTACATGTTTCGGCCTATTTATAGGTCATCTTCAGAACTGGTCGTTGTTGGTCTTGGCGCCACTTGTTCTGTTTCCTGTGAGGGTGTGTTCCTGTGGTATAGTGTAGAGTCAAAGAGTGTGTGTGTTTTGAAGTTGAGCTGTGTGTTGAGGATTTCGTTGGGGTGTGTTTTTGTGTGTCTGTATATTTCATATTGTTCTAATGTGTTTAGTTTCTGGCTTTTTGGTTGGATGTGTAGTATTTCCATATCTGTGTTGATGTCTCTGCGGGTGTGGTTAGCATTTGTGATGTGTTCTCCATATGTAGAGGTGTTTTGTAATTTTGTTATGACTGTGATGTGTTCTTTGTAACGTGTTTGAAACGATCTGCCTGTCTATCCTATGTAGAAGTTGTTGCACGTGTTACACACAAAATTGCAACCTCATTCAAGAAATTAAATTACAACATCGCATACAGAAGAAATAACACTCTACAAAAACATCTCAACACACAAACAACACAAACAAACAAATACAACCACACAGGCGTATACAAACTCAAATGTAACGCCTGCAACAACTTCTACATAGGACAGACAGGCAGATCGTTTCAAACACGTTACAAAGAACACATCACAGCCATAACAAAATTACAAAACACCTCCACATATGCAGAACACATCACAAATGCTAACCACACCCACAGAGACATCAACACAGACATGGAAATACTGCACATCCAACCAAAAAGCCAGAAACTAAACACACTAGAACAATATGAAATATACAGACATACAAAAACACACCCCAACGAAATTCTCAACACACAACTCAACTTCGAAACACACACACTCTTTGACTCTACACTATACCACAGGAACACACCCTCACAGGAAACAGAATAAGTGGCGCCAAGACCAACAACGACCAGTTCTGAAGATGACCCATAAATAGGTCGAAACATGTAAACGAAGTACTTTGAAATTTAACACAGGAAAGTCTTACCATACATATTCCGAATATTTATTTATATTTGTGGAGTATGGGGGCAATGACAAATTGTTTGATTTGTTGCAAGGCACTTCAGCATGTAAAAAAATTAAATTTAAAGCATCATAATTCAGAATGTCATGCCAATGAATATTATATGACGAATGTGAGCAAGATGATTGGCAGATGTAATACAACTCAAAACAAGATATTGGTATTTCTTTGTATTGCAGTTGCTACAGTAATTTCATTTTGTGCCCATAGGAATTCTAGTGTCAGTATGTAATAATTTTTAAGAATCAAGATATCTATCTTAATTTACCATGCTTGCAATATTATCGGGAACATATTTATGTATCATATGGACGAAATCAATGTATTGGACGTCACTGTAGAGCTCAATTGAAGCCTGTCAGCTATTCTTCGCCACTCAGAGCTCTGGAAGGTGATGTTCTTAAAAGATAGCATGGCTGCTCTGAGGGATGACGTAACAGAGCACTGATCCTGTCAATCACTGTTCTATATATTTAGTAAAATAAGAAAGTAAGACACATTTGTAATATTTTTATGCTCGACCATGCCGAAATGTAGTAATTATACACCTGGTAGCAGCCCTTTAATGGACCTCATTAAAGTACACCTATTCATTAAAGTTCAGGTGTTCCACCAATCAGAAAATACCATTGTAGCAATATAAAAGCGCAAGTATCGATTATTCTCGGATATGCAATCGAAAGACAACTAGCACGAGATTAGACAATATTAAAGTCAGTCGAAAAAAACAACACACAAATTAACATCAATTCACCGTCATCTTCCAGCCTTTCACAAAGCACATTCCCGCAAATTCATTTCACCAATTGCTGGAAAAAATCAATATGGTCGAGCATAAAAAGTCGTATGAAACTTGACTATAATGGTAATTAAGACGTTCGTATGAAAATTATGAAACTCGCTTGCGCTCATTTCATAAACATACTCGCGTCTTAATTACTACCATTATAGGCTCGTTGCATAATGTACTATTATTTAATGTTCTTTGTTTTGTACTGCCATAAGACCCAGTTGTTTTATAAATTAATTTATGTATATGTAATAAAATAAATGCAATTTATTTTCTTCTGGGTTTTGATAAATATTTTTAATTTCTTTCATTTGTGCAACCTTCCCACGTATTTTGTCTAATAATATAATTTCATTATTACTATTCTACAGCTTCATTTACTTTATAGTCACCTATTCAAGTTGTGAACATTAAAATAAAATCATAGATCGTAGCATTAAAGGATTTAAAAAAAAGTTTCCATATGTTTCATTATATAAAGTTTTTCTTTTTTCAGGTTGGCCATCAAGTGCTATACAAATAATGGAGTGTCCTCTATGTACACGAAGCTTCAGAAATAAATTTAACCTCAAAGTACACATGCGTGATGTTCATGGAGATGATCAAGGTCCATTCTCCTGTCCTCAGTGTGGGAAGCAGGTGAAGAACAGAAGCTGTCTGCGGGTTCATCTGTATCGACGACATCACGTCCTCAAAAACATCCCTCATTCTCCCATCTGATCATTCAATTCCAATAACGTATACAGAACTATCAGCATTGAAACAGTCTTCATGTTTGCCATTTGGGTAATAGGTAGGGTGGCCATCCATTGGAGAAGAGACTTTTTTTTTTCGAAATGACAGTTAATCATAATTAGTTGCAAGTTATCTAGCACTTTTAAATGATAGTTCCTTATCATTGCCTATCCATGAGTAATGTTCCCATAGTCATTAAAATTATTAACGTTGATAATTCAATAGTCAAATTAATGATCAGCTATTATAAAGTAAATCATTTTGAAAGACTTGAGAAGCTTTTGCTACTTGCATATTGTTGTGTAATGAGTCCTAAATTCATTAATATATATCGAACCAACACATAAGGATTAAAAATGTAATTCAAAAGATGATTTCAACAATAAAAAAATTACATTCACATTGAAAAAGTTCGGGAATAAAATTATTTACACAAGATTGTGGTTGTTTTAATAAGTAAAAAGAAAATAATACACTTTCAGTCTTTAGAAAGAAGAATATTTCTGCATAGCTTACTTAAATGATGACTGAAATATTAAACATAACCGTACATAAAATAATTTTCATTAGTGTGCAAAATGTTAGTCCTTCGAAATCTGAAGTCTGAACACTTGTATGGTCACCATATTTAAAAAATTCAAATATCAGGACAATATTATTGTAGGAAGTTGTCTGAGACATTGTATATGCTTTGGAATTATTGTATTATGCACATATTATGGTCTACGCTCATATACCATATTTACCCGCGTAATAGATGCACTTTTTTTTTCGATTTTTATAACAAAAAAAAAAAAAACTACGGCGCATCCTTTACGCAAAGAAATAATTTTAGTAAAAAAAAAGACGTATTAAAGGTGCGCCAGCTCGAATGTTGAAATAATCGATAGTATATATAACAGTATATGGGTGAATATTCTGAAATGGGTAAATGTATGTCCCGGCTGATTTAAGGAGTTTCTTGAAAATGTTAACTGATTACTTTTGCGTTTAATTAACTAACTCCCACATGTTTTAGTTGGAAACTTTTGCGTTTAATTAACTAACTCCCACATGTTTTAGTTGGAAACAAATCATAAAAGGATTAATTTTAAAATTTATAATTAAAAAATAACGTCCAAACGTCAAAATGTAACTACTGCCCTATGTCCCCCAACTACATTTTACTCTGTTTTACTAAGTTTTTTCTCGGAATGTTTCAATTTGATTTTATTTCCTCGGCCAAGATTATAAAAATAAATAGAATACTTATGAAAGACAGGAATTGTTGTTTGTTTAATTCTGAAAGGACAAAACTTTAACATAAAGTTTGTCCCCAAAAATTTCGTAACGCCGGTCCCTCGAAATAAAAGAGCTACACAAAAGACAATTTTGCTTCATGTGCTAAATTTTAACGGTTGGTAGTGATGAGAGGTCAACGTGGCGCCAGTTGAAAAACTTTTCGTCCATTGTTGTAATTTATTTTATTGAAAAATACAAAAAATCATCACTGATGACTGAATGTTATGTTTTCTGTTGGTAACACCTGTCCCAGGTGGCATTAAATATAGTTTGTATATATTAAACTTTCGTGGTATATGCAAAACATTACAATGTTTGTCGACTAAAAAATCTAACCTCCATGATATTTTTAACGATTTATTTTGTCAGAACTATTGCGGAAATTATACTAATTTGTAACAATGGTCCCTGTAACGTCGGTCCCTTTATTGTGGGACCAAGGTTTCATTTAACATACAATTATTAAATACTGGTGTATAAAGTAACTTCGAATATTATTTCATGTGATTGTTTATAGGAAAGAAAAAAAGTCTGATGATGAAAATAGGAAATATGAAAGGGAGAAGATACGTAGGCAGAGGGCAAATATGACTGAAGAGGAGTTGCAGAAAAAAAGGGACTATGGCAAAGAATATAAAAAAAAAAGAGAAAATAATAGATATGACTGATCGTGAAAAAAGAAATGTTCGAAGACAAGTGAAATCTGAAGTACAGAAGTTTAGAAGATACCTTAAACAATGGGCTGTAAGGGAAAGATAACAACAATCCCTTGTTTTTTTTTTAATTAGAAAATCTCACATAAAAATTTTTTTAAGCTCAACTGATACCAGAATCTTCAATAAAATAGGAGCAAATGTAACCAATGTAAGAAAAAAGTACACAATTTAATATAATATATTTTTTCCAGTTTTGTTATTCATATTTGCCCATTTCAGAATATTCACCCATATGGACCATGACTAATTTATATATCGATTACGTCACACTTAAGACAATCGATAGTTAGCACCAGTTGTATAAACAGATGGTAACTTGTAACAATGAATACAGCGACAATAAGACAAAACACTTTATTGTTGTTATTAACACTAGCCTATCTCATTCACTGTCAGGTTCAGCATCACTCTTATCATTTGTCACAGATTCACATTCCTCCTCATTTGGAATACAGTACTTCCCATACTTTGGACACGAAATGATTTTCTTGATTTGTTAGAGTTTTTAATAGTGGTTCTTTTTGTTTCTGCCACTTACGCACATTACATTCCGACACGTTAAATTCTCGACCACCGGCTCTGTTAGCCAGGGGCGGATGCAAGGGAGGGGATTAAGGGGATATATCCCCTCCCGAAATTTTGAGAAAAATACGAAACAAGAAACAAAAATAATACTGTATTGATTTTAATTCGTGAATGTACATAGGAATTAGAGGGTTTTCCACGTAAATTATCTTTGCTAAATGTTAAATAAATGTATCTTTGCATTGAAAGAAATCCCTATCTGGGATTTTTCTTGCCTCTGCTTCGCAACTTTGATCCGCTGCCCACTGGAGAGTAGCACTGTTCTCTGGCACTTACTACCAGATCCAACGCAAGAGGACTAATAATATAACTCGTTATGAGTGACTAAGTGGCCAGGATCCGACGGAATAAGCACCATCTTAAATCAAAAAGTGATTATTTTTCGCATATCATGATATGCACCTCTGCACATGTATGGACATTGTGCCATTGTTATACATCTCTGTAACGCAGAGCATGAGGGTAGGCCACTAGAGGAAACCCAAGAAGTGGAACTTAAACTGAGAGGATTCGATCCGACATCAGGGTGGGAATGCGGTGTGGCTTAGTGGATAAAGAGTCAGCACGTAGAGCTGAAAACCTGGGTTCAAATCCTGGTGCCGGAGAGAATTTTTCCTTGTTCCACTCTTCCATCATCATATGATGACGCAGAATTTCTGCACTGAAATGTTATCATATGTACTACGGTACATCGTAATATAAGCCATACAGAAACCAACATTTTTGGTGTCTATGATTGTAGCTAGCCATGTTTTTAGCCTGTCACATGGTTTAACCAGTCTACTATAGTCAGAACAGATGGATCTTAAGACATGCATTGAACTATATGAGAATCTAGAAAGAGAACTGGAAGATTTTCGTTTAAATTTTCAGCCAGTGAACCTAGAGGCAAAAAGTGTTGCTGAACTTACTGGAATTACGCTGGAAATTCCCAGAACTGCAGCATTCTAACTTCAAACACAGCATTCTAACTTCAAGACAGAGAGTCCTGAAGAGTATTTTAGCTTTCAATTCTCCTTCCCTTCTTAGACTATTTTATCATTATTATTAAGGACAAGTTTTTAAATCATAAAGGAATCCTAAAATCCATACAAACTTTGTTGCCTAAAAACACAATGCGAGCATCAGATGAAGATTTAGAAACTGCTGTTGAGGCTATAGTAAATCAGTGGCCCAATGATGTTGATGCATCACCAGAGTCTTTCTTCAATGAATTGAAGATGTGGAGAAGAAATTTCCTTGATCAGAAAAATCTTCACCTAATCCCTACTGATTTTATATCATCTTTCAACAAGTGCAATGAAATTATTTTTCCCTGCACTCGCAAGGCGCCAAAACTTTTCTGCACATTGCCTTAAACTATAGCAACACCAGAACGGTCGTTCTCAACATTGCGGTATTTGAAGACTTACTTGAGGAGCAGACAGATTAAATGGACTGGCCTCGATGTATATACATAAAAATGTAGAAGTAAAAGCTCATGAAGTACTGGATGAAATGTCTAAGAAGCCTCGTCACCTTCTTCTGTAAATATCACTCTGTCATTGTTTTTGTATTGCAGTCATTGTAAATGTTAAAATTAAAAAATTATGGTTTATTTAACAACGCTCGCAATTGCCGAAGTTATATCATTGGTGTGCCAGAATTTTTTCCTGCACACTTAAATGCCATCGAACTGTGCTGGGATAGAATCCGCAACTTCGAGCACAGAAGGCTATACCGACTACGCTACTCAGGCCAACTTGTAAATGTTTGTGACTCGGAAACAAATTGTGAGTAGGATAAACTTATTTCTCATTACTCCATTTTTACTATCTTCTCCAATCCCTCCCCGAAAAAAAATCCTGCATCCGCCCCTGCTGTTAGCGTGTTCTCCCGCGAATTTGATAACTCTCAGCTTAAAACTCTCTGTATAACTTGAATATTTCGGTCGGTTCTTATCCAGTATCAAAACACAATTTTATCGACACAACTGATTACTGCAGATGTCCTAAGAATTCTGCGTTATTAATTGGAGAATGCCTATATTTTACGTGCTTATAAAAAAAGAACCAATCACAATTGCAGTGGTACCATTCATTGTTTAAAAACTTGAATTTAAACATAAGCAATACATCCAATCTTAAGACTTTCGATATTATTAAAACGATCTTTGTTTAAAATGAGATGCATCTATTACACGAGGATTTTTTTTTTAATTTTAACACGAAAAATTTGGGTGCGTCCATTATGCGGGTAAGTATGGTATTATTGGATTTACAGACAAGAGACACTTTGATAAATAGTTCTCACATTGGCTATAAAATATTTTTAAATCAATCTTTCAATGAAAATCAGATATAATTGGACTGTCATAAAAGCTCGGAATCTTTAAAATGTTCATATTTATTTTGAAGCTCATCATCAAAATTTCATATTACATAGTTTCATAATTATATCTACTTACATAAGAAAGGTATCCCATACGTCTTCTTTGCACTCACATTTGTGATGGAGCAATATCTTGAAATAGACTCGACTAGAGATGGTAGATTTTTGCAATCTTGATAAATGCGTAATGTGTCAAATGCTATCAGAATAAGTAATTTTATATTTAAAATCATGTTAAGTATTATCAGGAAGAAATGCTTTCAACTTTTCCAACTACGGAACTGCCTCATTGGACAAAACATAACTTACACAAAGAGTAAAAAAAAGTTAAATTAAAAGAAGAGAACAGGAAAGATCACAAAAGGGAAATATAGGAAACGAACAAAAAAAGTGAGATTAAAACAGGAAGGATAACAGAATGAAATAAACATAGCAAACAACAGTGGTGTAGCGTGAAATTTTGAGCAGGGGAAGCTAATTCAAGTTGTCTTTCACGCAATATGGGAAAACGTATTACAAAAATATAGTCTTAAAATAAATAGTAGTCAATGTCAAGTCAGCAGTCGAAGATTGGTTGGAACCTCGTAAGTAACACCAATAAGGCATGACCTCAAATGGTACGTAGTAAAATATGATTTCACGGTTTACACATATCTCTAACAAATAGACACGTACACGTATAACATTAGCTCATTCCCTGTCATAGAGGAATCACAATATTAACGGTCAATAGAACGTAAGTATGCGTCTGTCTTTTGGTTGTATCCTTCATTGACAGCAAGGGAGTCGGTCATTTTAGATCACACTTTTGTTCGTAAGTCAGTTTTGATAATAGAATTGTCCTAAAAAATTCAAGTAAATTGGTGTCAGGAACTGTTATTTCACTCATTATTTATTATATCAGCCACAATGCACACTAACACTTCAACTGAACACAACTAACGAAAAGGGATAACTCGGAAACTACTTATTTTAAATGTCAAAGCTAGCTTCTTGCTAGCCTTGCGACCAGGATAGTTTAGTTAGAAAGGGATGGAAAATCTGCGGGGTGGGTTACACAGAAGAATGAGTGTAAGAAACCAGTCTGCTTGGAAGCTGGTGTGTGCAGGCTTCTTGTTTACTGCTGCATCACAAATCATCCTAAGCTGCTGCATCACAATATTTAACGCGTAAATATAAATTCTATTAAAATTAATAAATAATTTTGTCCATAGACTGCAGGT
Source organism: Periplaneta americana (assembly GCF_040183065.1). Taxonomy (NCBI): domain Eukaryota; kingdom Metazoa; phylum Arthropoda; class Insecta; order Blattodea; family Blattidae; genus Periplaneta; species Periplaneta americana. Next base: position 206,992,736 of record NC_091117.1, on the reverse strand, counting down.
TTATTATGAAATTATTATTAACTGGGGAAGCTGAGCTTTTTAGCTTACATTGACGCTACGCCACTGGTAAACAAACAGATTAAAGGTTCAAACAGATGTTCTCGTTAGAACACAAAGTACAGATGATATTTTAATATGGCAAGCGATCTTCTGATAGCAGCAAGGGAAACATTAAGAACGAAGTAAATTTTTAACTGGAACTAATTGCAGAAACTGACAAAGAGACGCGGTATTGTGCCCCTAGCTATAAACGTTAGTCCTACAACTTCAATGGAGGTGAGGTGATATTTCTTCAAATAGTAAGTAATTGTGGGCTCATAAATCCTGCATTTTTCTGCATGCACTTGAGCGAGCTGTTGTTCCTATGTGTCGAACCTGACTGTTGGGTTGATAAGTAAGTGGATATAGGAACACCAAGCATGTCAACAGGATTCCTCTTGAGAGATGCCCTGGATTGTAGCTTTTAAGGGGAGAGGATGGTATTTTTTGGTGAAAAATGAGTAAATTTTCAAAAAACAAAAAAATTCTTTAAAATACTCTGTGATATGTGTGGAATGCATAGCATAACATTTTGTGCCTATTTGTGCCCTTATCGGATGTTGAGTCGCCATTTTTAAACTTCCTGCGTTATGGATTTTTAAATCACTCGGCCACTTTTATTGTTGCTTCCAGTAAATTAAATATTAAAAAATTTTTTTTCTTTAAAATACCCTTTGATATGTGTGGAATGCATTGCATAACATTTTGTGGATACTTGTGCCCTTATCGGATGTTGAGACGTCATTTTTAAACTTCCTGCACTATGGAGTTTTAAATCACACGCCCGCTTTTATCGGTTTCCAGTAACTTCATTCTTTTGCTACATTGCCATACAAAAATGGATATAATTTCTGAACTGTTAAAGATACATGCATGAAATTTAGAACACACATTCTTTAGACTATTAGGAAACTTTTCTCTGTAACAGAATTTTGTTAATTGATTTCATTTTAAAAATACGTCCGTTTGTTTGCAAGAAAGGAAATCAGAAAATTGTTATAAACATTTTAATTGTTTATTTTACAAACGTAGGGACTAATATCAAAATTCTGTTACAGACAGTTTGTAGAACATTCTTTTGCAAATACATTGCAAAAATTGTTTGAATCTATCTTTAAAAACGGTTTAAATATATCGGTTTTAGTACAATCCTGCATTGGGTATATTTTTTTCAAATTTGGGCCCCCAAATAATTTTTTTTTTTTTCAAAATATTTTTATTTGGTTGAGTTGCTAAAGCTATGAACTCTCTACATACAAAAAATTAATATTTTACACCAAATAGGAAAAAAGTTAAAAAAATACCATCCTCTCCCCTTAATCTGCGATAAAATGTGAAATTGAGTATAAAATGAGAAATTTATGTATTTCTGCGAAATAAGAGCGAAATTACATTTTATGAGACTTTTTGTGTTTCTTTAAAAAAAAAATCAGAATCTATCTAAAGGTCCTGGCACATAGAAGTTCTTACATTTTTCAAATAGTTTGGGCACTCCTCTATGTTAGCTTTTACAGTATGAATAGCAGAGGAATATGACCTACTTGATATCCTCCTTGTTGTTATCTGTAGGGAGTGAATTAACGGGGGGTGGGGAGATTTTCCCCCCTGTTGGAAAGTTATCCCCTTCTCATAAATTCATATTAACATCCCTGTCAGGGATAACTTCTATCCCTCTCACAAAATATAATTGTTTTAATACAGGGATACTTTATAAAGTAGATGTAAGCAAAGAAAATAATATTGTTATATTATCACCGACAAGCTGACAACAATCAATAACTTAGGAATTACACATCGTATCTTAAGTCTGCTCATGGATATAATTATTATGGCCTATTATTATCAAGATGCAAGACAAGGTATTCTCTATCTAGTATATTCTATCCCCCCCTCATCAGAAATCTTAATTCGCACCCTTGTTATCTGTACCATTATCTCGAATTTTCAATTAATCTCTCTGTTGCTGGTGGTAGAATATTGCCTGCCTATGTGTATGTGTATGTGTATATAGGCCCTATTTATTCACACTGCAATGGGTATATACCCGATGGCAGTGGTAACTAATTACACTCAATAAAGACAATAATAAACACAATTAATAATAATACTAATAATAATTAATACTAACAATAATTAATAATAATAATAATAATAATAATAACAACAACAACAGGGAACATCCTACATTGATGAAGCACGATCGGTTAAAATAATATTTAAAGTAAATCTAATTTGTACCTTAAACCTATGTTCGAACTAAAACCCACGAGTATGATATGTTCATATCTGCACAAGTACCTTTCAACACTACACTCATTTCGCTGTCAACTCACTCACTGCACTGGAACTACGACACATTTCACTGATTCTATCCTGATTTCACTAACACTTCAAAAACATTTCACTGTTCAAATACTTTGCACTGCCACTATAAACTATAAAGCTTCACTGACAGGAACACGTTTCACTTAACACACTTCACTGACACAACACACTTCACTGACACAACATAATTCTTCACTGATAGAACACTTCAATAACAAAATATCAATTACACCCCTTAATTACTGTGTATAATTATCGTCTATTAGTAAAGTCCTTAAGCCTATTTTAAATACATATTTGGTTGTTGGTATGTGATCTCTTTAGCTCCTGTGTTCACTCAAACAAGTTATGTGTAGTAGCAGGTGATTGTGTTTGAGTAACAAGATGGGTCAGGATAAAATCGCACCATTTATTTTTTGGCATGTTTCTTGAAGTTCACAATTTCACTGTAATTTTATATTGTTCCTTTGCGGAAAAATCTAGAAAATTCACCTATTAACACTTTGGTGATATTGAATTTCTACCATCAAACTTTCCATAAAAGTGTTTCGTCCAAAAATGGTACAAAATGTTAAATTCTCACATTAAAAGTGCTATAAAATGCTAAATTTTATTTTTAAAGTGGAATTTTTAATTTTAAGTTGCTAAATCTACCATCTCTAACTATGGCACTTCATTTTTATCTTTTTTCACGTTTGGTAGTATCAGTCTTTCTGAAATCTCATAATCAACCAACAAAAATTAGAAATTTATGTAAGTTAGTTCATTAAATTATTAAAGATATATTTTGTGCCATTGAATTTGGTTGTAAATAGTAATAACGTAAGAATTCTGCTCCACATCATGTCAACTTTCAACTGTTTTGAATTTTAACACGTCATGATTGCCATTACCATTGCTTGGCATTCATATAAACTATTTCAATTTATTTTAGGATATAATAAAAATGGATTTAAATACTATTATAGTCACAATCATGCCATGGTATGAAAGAAAAATTCCACAACCTCGAGCGGGATTCGAACCTGCGACTTCCTGTACTCCGGAGTACAGGAGGAAGTCGCAGGTTCGAATCCCGCTCGAGGTTGTGGAATTTTTCTTTCATACCATGGCATGATTGTGACTATAATAGTATTTAAATTCATTAACATGTCACATCAACGGACGTATATACGTCATCCAACATCGTAAGTTGAAGATTACATCAATAATAAAAATATATGTTTCGACTATGTCATAAAATAATATTCATATTAAAAAAAATTGTTAGTGGAGCCATGGTTCTGAGATAGACTTTCTGTGAATATGTATATAGTGAAATCTGTCTGAAGCAGTCATCTGAAGTTACCTGTAAAGCTCTTTTATCAGGTGGTCACTTGATTGAGGTTAAGGTATTGCATGAATCAGCGCGAAAATATTGAATTTGATTAATTTTTTAGTACTATACAAATACAACAATCGTGCATAGTAATGAATTGATTATGTATTGCAAATACTGTATATGCTTATAACTACAATACACTATTACATTCACTCATTCTGCATTTGACATTGTGAAGTTCATTTTATGTACATGTTGTACAGTACAGTAGTCTTTCAATGTTAAATTAGATTTTTACATTTTCCTTTTCACTGCATAGTTCCCTAAAGTGTTGAACAATTTATTTCATTCATTTTAAAATCTTTATCAATTTTTTCACACAGAGATTTTATGTTCTGAAGAGCATGAATGCTCTCTTTTAAACTTGAAACCGAATCTTCTGTGTCACTTTCATCTTCCTCAGGTGTAGGGAGTGCAGGGACACCTACAAAAGGTGACGAGGAATTACTTTTCGATCCCTATTCGGTATAATATTATAAAATACTGAATGCTGATATGCCATGGAAAATGGAATAAAGAAACATTATCTTGATATTCTGCCTAAAGTTGGTCTTCCCATCACCGTTTTCAAGTCATCGAAGCAATCAATACACATCTCGTCAAAATCCGGGTCATATTCGACTCCTGCTGCCTGTGCGAGAAACTGAAGCTCCATGTTGATGTCGTCCTTTCTGCCAGGCTGGGATGGCGCTCGTTCAACAGGACTCGAAGATGATCCCACACTTCGAGAAACATTTTGTTATTGTAGTTTCGCTAACTTCATTCCACGCAGATTTCGTCTGGGAAACGTCATCTCCAACATTAATTGCTTTGTGAGTTCTGTCACACTGTCAGTCTCTTCCATTCTTGCAATTAGCCTTTTCAGAAATTGCTTCCGGGAATCGAATCCGGGCCACCTGGTTTCGCGGCTAGACGCGCTAACCGTTACTCCACAGTTGTGGACCCCCGTCGGGGGAAAGTCGGTCATTTGCCATCAAGCGAAAGTCGGTCATTTGCTATCCAGCAAAAGTTGGTCACTTGCCATCGAGCAAAAGTAGGTCACTTGCCATCGAGCGAAAGTAGGTCACTTGCCACCGAGTGAAAGTAGGTCACTTGCCATCGAGCGGAAGTAGGTCACTTGCCACCCAGCGAAAGTAGGTCACTTGCCATCCAGCGAAAGTAGATCACTTCCCATCGAGCAAAAGTAGGTTACTTGCCACCCAGCGAAAGTAGGTCACTTGCCATCCAGCAAAAGTAGATCACTTGCCATCGAGCGAAAGTAAGTCACTTGCCATCCAGCGAAAGTAGGTCACTTGCCATCGATCTAAAGTAGGTCACTTGCCACCCAGCGAAAATAGGTCACTTGCCATCCAGCGAAAGTAGGTCGCTTGCCATTCAGCGAAAGCAGGTCACTTGTCATCGAGGGAAAGTAGGCACTTGCCATCTAGCGAAAGTAGGTCACTTGCCATTCAGCGAAAGTAGGTCACTTGCCATCGAGTGAAAGTCGGTCATTTGCTATCCAGCGAAAGTAGGTCACTTGCCATCGAGCGAAAGTAGGTCACTTGCCATCCAGCGAAAGTAGGTCACTTGCCACCCAGCGAAAGTAGGTCACTTGCCATCGAGCGAAAGTAGGTCACTTGCCATCGAGCGAAAGTAGATCACTTGCTATCGAGCGAAAGTAGGTCACTTGCCATCCAGTGAAAGTAGGTCACTTGCCAACGATCTAAAGTAGGTCACTCACTTGCCACCAGCGAAAGTAGGTCACTTGCCATCGACGACAGTAGGTCACTTGCCATCAAGGGAAAGTAGGTCATTTGCCATCGAGGGAAAGTAGGTCACTTGCCATCGTGCGAAAGTAGGTCACTTGCCATCGAGCGAAAGTAGATCATTTGCTATCCAGCTTAAGTTGGTCACTTGCCATCGAGCGAAAGTAGGTCACTTGCCATTGAGCGAAAGTAGGTCATTTGCCATCGAGCGAAAGTAGGTCACTTGCCATCTAGCGAAAGTAGGTTACTTGCCACCCAGCGAAAGTAGGTCACTTGCCATCGAGCGAAAGTAGGTCACTTGCCATCCAGCGAAAGTAGGTCACTTGCTATCGAGGAAAAGTAGGTCACTTTTCATCCAGCGAAAGTAGTTACTTGCCATTCAGCGAAAGCAGGTCATTTGTCATCGAGGAAAAGTAGGCCACTTGCCATCTAGCGAAATTAGGTCACTTGCCATTCAGCGAAAGTAGATCACTCGCCATCGAGGGAAAGTAGGTCACTTGCCATCGAGCGAAAGTAGGTCACTTGCTATCCATCGAAAGTAGGTCACTTGCCATCGAGCGAAAGTAGGTCACTTGCCATCGACGACAGTAGGTCACTTGCCATCCAGCGAAAATAGTTCACTTGCCATTGAGCGAAAGTAGTCACTTGCTGCCCAGCGAAAGTAGCAGCGCTGCTGCAGCGACAGTGAAGCAAATGTAATAAAAGAACAGTTGCTGCAGCACTTTACGTCTTGCTTTAAAAATCATGCGTTCTTTTATAAAGCGAAACGTGAAGCTCTGCAGCGACCGTGCAGCAAATCCAAACACCACTTTACGAATTTGCTGCACGATCCATCATGGCGAATACCGTGTTTTGGTCTTTTGCAACGTTTATTATTGTTAAAATCGTCTAGTAGTAGTACTTTCTAATGGTAATAATTTCATCTCATCATGAAAGTCCAAACTATTTAACATGTTGGAATAATTTCAAGGGAGAAGTTGTTCTGGAGCCAGGTATCGATCCCAGGACCCTTCGCTTAGTGCACGAATGTTCTACCGAATGAACTACCCCAGCAACTATAAGCTGGCCATCCACTGGAACCAAACTCGGCCGAATATCAACTCGTCTGTCTATGGTCATACATGGCCGAGTGATCCGACAACAAGAGATTTTTATGAAGGCATTGGCGTGTGTCCATTACACTCGCCCTAGTCGGCCAATTGCAGCCAAAGACGATCGACTGACGGTTCGATCCCATTGAGATGGGATTTTCCGGTCTCAATCAGCCAAACAAAGCAACACGTGATGACTGTTTCCATAAATTTCGCCATGGACGCCAAAAAATTAATTAGTTCTTGTATTTTTTTTTTCATTAAACAAGTGAAATAAATTTTTTAAGACTTAAAAAATTATTATTCATGTACTACTTACCTTAAGATCACTACCCACTGCCAAACATTCCTCTAGTGGTAAGTACAACTTCTCTGACATTTGACCATTTTGAGATTGATGGACAAATTACATTTAAAATATATTGGAATGTTTCAACACTCATCCGATAGTAATCGAAAAACTTAGCACTATCCTGTAGAAGTTTATTGTATAGGTGTAGATGATGAAACTTACCCAGGCGACACCTTTCTCTAAGTATCGGGTATATCCTATATTTTCGCCTATTCGCCCTCCATCTCCTCATAAGGTGGGGATTGTCCAATAATAATAGGTAACATGTCCTCCACATTCATTCCAGTAATAATAATAATAATAATAATAATAATAATAATAATAATAATAATAATAATAATAATAATAATAATAAGGAAATTGTACCAGAACAATGGAAGGAGTCCATAATTGTACCTGTTTTTAAGAAGGGAACAAGACTAACTGTAACTTTCGAGGAATACCACTTTTGTTGACGTCGTACAAAATTTTGCCTAATATTGGGGACCATCAGTACGGTTTGAGACGTAATAGATCGACTATTAATAAGATTCTTTGTATTCGACAGATATTGAAGAAAAAATGGGAGTATAAGGGTACAGTACATCAGTTATTCATTGATTTCAAAAAGGCATATGACTCAGTTAAGAGAGAACTTTATATAAACATTCTTATTGAATTTGTATTCCCAAGAAACTAGTTTGATTAATTAAAATGTGTCTCAGTGAAACTTACAGCAGAGTCCGTATAGGCCAAGCATTAGGAATGTTGGTTACATCAGCTTTTTGTCTATGCGGATGACGTGAATATGTTAGGAGAAAATTCACAAACGATTAGGGAAAACATGGAAATCTTACTTGAAGCAAGTAAATCGATTAATTTGAAAGTAAATCCCGAAGAGACAAAGTATATGATTATGTCTCGTGACCAGAATATTGTACAAAACGGAAATATAACAATTGGAGATTTATCCTTCGAAGAGGTGGAAAAATTCAAATATCTTGGAGCAATAGTAACAAATATAAATGAGGAAATGAAACGCAGAATATGAGAAATGCCTGTTATTATTCGGTTGAAAAGCTTTTGTCATCCAGTCTGCTCTCAAACAATCTGAAAGTTAGAATTTATAATTTAGTTATATTACCGATCGTTTTGTATGGTTGTGAAACTTGGATTCCCACTTTGAGAGAGGAACAGAGGTTAAGGATGTAGGGCACGTATGGGCGAATCCAGAAATACATATAGAGTGTTAGTTGGGAGGCCGGAGGGAAAAGATCTTTGGGGATGCCGAGACGTAAATGGGAGGATAATATTAAAATGGATTTCAGGGAGGTGGGATATGATGATAGAGATTGGATTAATCTTGCACAGGATAAGGACCGCTGGCGGGCTTATGTGATAGCGGCAATGAACCTGCGGGTTCCTTAAAAGTCATTTGTATGTATGTAATAAGCATAAGCATATAGCAAGAGGACATACAACTGGTAACTGACAGCTGAAGCGTCGGTTCCAATGGACGATCGATCCTGTCCTCTTTCTCGCGGTTATTATATATAATTATATATTTATCCATGGTATGGTCGACTGTTCAATTTGGGAGCATAACACTAGCGCCAATGAGCGGTCTAGCGGTTATTTAGTAAGTCTAATTCAGCTATTCATATTTGCTGAGTTACAGCTGTTTCAGCGCTGTCGGCCAGCAAGGCATTCAGTGCTGTAGCTATTTCAGCGCTACCTTAGCGCTGTCCCGGCTGAACGCAGCCTATGCTTTCTTCCGAGAGTTTGTGTGTTACCAACATTGAATCTGTGAACTACTTAACTCGTCTTTCATCAGTAGGGAAATATTGCACTGAAACGGCTTTCCATTGGATAGCATTTAAGTATATTAGTAAATTTTGTAAATTTATTTTGAATTTATTTGCACACCAAATTGATGTATACATGTGTGAATTATTGTAGATTATTATTTTCATGGAAAGTATTTGATGTAACTATATTTTGCAGTGACTTTATTTTATATATTACTTATTAAAATTGGTTAACATAATAGTTTTAAATACTTTTTCTTTTGAATTATATTACAATTAAAGTGCTCTAAAGTGTTCAATAAATCTATATACAAAATACAAAACGTTCGATGAGTCTGTCGTCTGTTCTGTAGACCAATTTCAATGGAAAGCTGTCAGAGCGGCATCCATTTTCTTCAGATCTGGTTTGGAGTTGAGCACGTGTGTTACGAAAAAGATTAAAATCGTGATCTTAACTGATTAACATTCGAAGTTCGTCGTGTTAGTGTAGGTACTGAGTATCAGTACGGTGTTGGACTCATTTGTAAGTTAAGGGAATTAAGATGAACCAAGAAAAGTTAAAGAAACTTCAAGCACAAGTACGGATTGGAGGGAAAGGTACACCACGCAGGAAGAAGAAGGTCGTCCATGCAACTGCCGCTACGGACGACAAAAAGCTACAGAGTTCATTGAAGAAGCTGTCTGTAAATACAATCCCAGGTATTGAGGAAGTCAATATGATAAAAGATGACGGTACTGTCATCCATTTCAACAATCCAAAAGCCCAGGCTTCCTTAGCTGCAAACACATTCGCCATTACTGGTCATGGTGAAAACAAACAAATAACAGAAATGCTGCCAGGAATTTTGAGCCAGTTAGGGCCTGAGGGTTTAACTCAGCTTAAACGTCTTGCATCTAGTGTGGCAAATAGTGCCACTGGTGGAAAAGCTAGCATTGAAGAGGATGACGAGGTGCCGGAGCTAGTGGAGAACTTCGATGAGGCCAGCAAGGAAGAAGTTCCGGTTAATATTGCAGAAAAAGAAGACAAGGGGAAGGGAAAGGAGAATGATTTAATAACAGCTGCTTCTGGTGAAGAGACAAAGGGAGAGGGACTGAAGGAAGCTGCACCATCATCAGACTCCAAGGACAAAACAAGCAACTAGAGAACAATGGTATTGTTCTCACCATTGTACCTACCATGAAGAGGTATGAATAGAAGAAATAATAGGTTAACTTCCAATTGGGGTGTCATAATTTTCACAGTATAATTTATTGTATGAAAGAGAATGTTATGAACTTCAGTAGAGCCGTGGAAGTTTATTACCGAAACTGAAACATATGTTGCTTACACACGTTAGGATATTAAAGACTTGAGTTAGCCTACTGTCAGAAGTTCACAGACAGAAACAATAGTCATGATTATAAGTTTTATAGTTGGAGTCGAACTGTTCCGTTATTACAATACCTGTTTGAACAATGTCACTTTTGTCAATTTTGTGTTATTACGCTATTAAGAATTCCTCCTCCTCACCACAGTGATTTGAAATTCTTTACTAACATGAGTGAATATTGTGTGTCATTAGAAATCTCAAATTTTAACCTAGTAACAATAGATGTTTATTCTCTACAGCTTCCTTTTAGTAAACTGTATGTTAGAAGTTTACATTTCAGTAGAATCACGCTATATTGCAGAATTAAATGTCAGAAATCCCCTGATCTTTCACTCTTTGAGTGGTGGCTATACAACTACAGTCCAGTGATGATCAGCCTTAATTGTAATCATTGTGATGTTTCTTACTGCAAATAATTGAGCATAACGCATTAGATGTACAAATTATGCAACAGTAGGCACAGTTATTAGTGAAAATAAATTTAAGAAGATGACATTAATTTGTTGCTTGTGCTCCTAGAACCTTTCATAACCTTCAACACCTTTGTAACTTGTTCAGTAATGGATAATACATCCATAGAGTAGTATTTACCGTGTTTGCAAAGGAAAATGTTGACCTTTCAATTCCTCATATTTCTAGACTTAATGTCAATAAATATTAGACATACGGTGAATATGTTTTAATTATTCTTATTTTGAGCATGGAGACTAACATTTATTTAACATTATTCATAGATGTAATAAATAATGTTAAAATGTTCAGTCTTATGACTTATCAATTTAATATTAACATTTGTTAATACATGTTAAATGTAAATAATGTAGGCCCTATAAACGTTTTCGCCTTTACTGCATCATCTGATACGAATTTGTATTTGTTAATTGTATCTGATGATGCCGTAAAAGGCGAAAACGTTTATACATTAGGCCTATTTATATTTAACATGTATTAACAAATGTTAATATTAAATTAATGTCATAAGATTAAACATTTTAACATTATTTATTGTATTTAATAACTGATTTATCTGAAAATCAAAACATGAATTGTAAATTGTTCATAAAACTAATTGAAAGTGTGTGTACCAACAGGTAAGAGAATCTGGGTCCTACTTAAGCAGTACGGTATCAAGAAAAATACTTAATAGTGCCATTACGATAGTATTAAGAAACAGAAGTTATCTAAAAAAAGGGGTAATCAGTATTATGGTGTGTACATTCACAGCTAGTGAACAGGGTTGCTTGTTATTTTCATATCTTACTGTGACATAGAAACTGACATTCGTGTAATTTTAAACATATATTCCAGACTTGCTGTTCTAATCATCTGAAGCTATTAGTGTATTATCATTAAATATTCGGTTAACGAAACTGTTCTATTTGTTTTGGTAACTCAACATGATTATTACTTCCGGTACTTTTTTTATTGAGTGTTCACTGTATTGAGAAAATAACTGAGGCATATATTCAGGAAAGAGCGAATTGATCAATACAAATATTTTTGAATGTGCAATTTCAAAATTTTTATTCAAACAAAAGTAAGTTATTTGGTCTGACGAAAGATTGGGAATATTAGAATGTACATCAAGGAAATATTTGCAAGAGATTTTGTATATAGCCTATGAACTGAATATAGAGTTAGTCAATAAGTAATAATAAACAAATTTATGGGAAAATTTCAGTATACGGATTCCTTAATGACTATTATATCTTAAAGTACTAAAAATAGCAGATTTGTCTGCGTTTGTCAAATGCGCATCATCATGCTTACGAAAAGGCACTTTTCAGTGCCAATAATTTATTTTTTTGTGCACAAGGTTGGAATTTTGAAGTAAGAGGGAAAGGAAGGAATCCGTGTTCTGAAAGTTATCCATTACTAGTTTGTGGACAAGTAAGCCTACAAAGTGAGTCGAACTTAAATCACTGGCGTTCTTACTGAGCCACGAAAATTACCACTTCATAGTGCATTGAATTTTTCCTTTATCTTGTTTATATATATATATATATGTTTATATATATTATATACTTAAACTGAAACGATTCTGTCCGGCGCCGGGGTGGGTATCCGGTGTGGCTTAGTGGATAAAGCATCAGCACGTAGAGCTGAAAATCCGGGTTCAAATCCCGGTGCCGGAGAGAGTTTTTCTCCATTCCATTACACTTTCATCGTATTTCTCTGTTCCATTACTCTTTCATCGTTTATCTTGTTTGCTTCAAGCTTGGTGAAGGACACAATGCGTGGATTTGCCTTGTCAGCTGTTACACTAAACTGGCGACATATTTCTACTGAAACTTTAAATTGTCAATCTCATTGAGAAACACACATTTTTTGATCATGGTTAGATATGCAGTAGTGTGATACATTTTCCTCATTGAAACATATCACCTGAAAAAACTGTATGAGTTGTAAGTTTCAGCAGACTTCTCAAGACTACACAACCATGGTAACAGTGAGTTCTTAACTTATTAAAATGCCACCGGCATAGTTCGGTTGGCTGAGGCGTTTGCCTCCCGATCTGGAGTTGCACTTGGGCACAGGTTCAATTCCTGCTTGGACTGATTACCTGGTTGAGTTTTATCCGAGGTTTTCTCCAACCATAAGGCGATGTCAGGTAATCTCTGGCGAATCCTCAGCATCTCGCCAAATATCTCACTATCACCAATCCCATCAGCACTAAATAACCGAGTAGCTAGTTGATACAGCGTCGTTAAATAACCAACTAAAAACACTTATTAATATAAGTGTCGAGCAGCAAATAGGGATTATAAATAATGGACACTGAGCGAAATTTCCTGTGTTTTGTTTCTCTGTGCGCCAGTGTATAGTTCCACTTTTAAGCGCTAGAGGTTAGTGTAATCGAGCATACGCTAAGATAATAAATGAGAATAGAGTTAAGACACAGGATCCAGACATCGCCTACCTTATTGCATAACCCAGTAACGCTTTGCTTCAAATAAATTCAAGTTAACGGCTTTTCCTTATTTCTCAGTGACAAACTAGTTGTAATAATAATATTTTATATTTCAGATATCATAAATTATATTATAAAATAATATATTATAAAATTAAGTATCGAATTCGTTTAATATTTGTATATAATATAATATAGGTATATGGGTTTACTTCTCGTAAGAGTTGTTTTTCCATTTTCAGCGCTATCACATCATTACATATTTTAATTGTTGTTGGGGTCAACGTCTCATTATAAAGGAACTCTAGAGTCTAGACATTACAGTTAATGACGGATTTATTATTTTATGGATCCCATTTATTTTATTTGAGTACATAATGTACCTAGATGTATTAATTATATGTGTTATATTTCCGCTGTGTCGACTGCTAGCTGGTGTGTTGTCAGCGCCAACTTTAGGGAGAAAGCAGAATCTCACGCTCTAGCTGGCTTGAAGGTCATTGAAATCAGTCCGGCTACATCAAAGGTACCGACGCGAAGTGTCCATTCTTTATAATCCCTCTTCGCTGGTGTCGAGAAAGAGGTTTCGTTGTTGATATGAAGAAACATTGTCCAGAATGTGCTGTAACAAAATTAGCCCTTAAAATATGCATGTGAGGAAAATGTGTTGCAGCACTGTGTATTTGATTGTGGTTAAAAATATGTACTGTCTGTTCCCAGTAAGTAGCCGTGGTAGAGGGGTCTGACTTCTCAGCAGGGATGGGGAAGGAAGGATGTTCAGGTAGTAGCTTTCTAGTGAGCAACCTCTCCCTTGGCGTTGTATACTTGTCGCTGTTCCTTCCACAGACAAAGTTACAAGGCACAGACAATATTTCTCAAAGCCGTTCAGACAGTTAACTGAGATTGATAAGGTAAAGTGCCAACAGAATTGTCACTGGCTTAGTGATACAACTGATAAGATAAACCCACGCATAGTCTGCTACACAGAAACCTTGCCACTTGGTAAGAATGCAGGTAACTTAAGTTTGATTCTTTGTGTATTGTACGGTGCTCTTGAGTAGTCAGCAGTGTTTCAACATGGATTCTAGCATTGAAGGATAATTGAAGTTGTAATGAAACATTTTTACAAATTTATACTAACAATAAATCTGTAGCCAAAAATTTTCTGGTAATTTTCGATTTTCCAAAAGTAATTGGTGTTAACATGTATAATTAACCATCCTGAAACCGAAAATCGCTTTTTTGAAATTTTTGTTTGTATGTCTGTCTGTCTGTTTGTTACCTTTTCACGCGATAATGGCTGAACCGATTTATATGAAAATTGGAATATAAATTAAGTTCGTTGTAACTTAGATTTTAGGCTATATGGCATTCAAAATACTTTATTTAAAAGGAGGGTTATAAGGGGGCCTGAATGAAATAAATCGAAATATCTCGCTCATTATTGATTTTCATGAAAAATATTACATAACAAAAGTTTCTTCAAAAATAATTTCAGATAAGTTTTATTCTATACAAAATTTTGATAGGACTGATATTTAATGAGATAAATAAGTTTTAAAATTACAATAACGCCATCTAAGGTGCTGTACTGAAATAAAAACAAATGACTTCGTCTATAAGGGGTCTTGAACAACAACATTCGAAAGCTATTAAACATAGCCTAAGAGAATGTTTCTGTGTATGTATGAAGTAATATTTGAAGCTAATTAATTGTTTAATTATTATTTCAACATTGGAAAGTGTAGTTTCTCTAGATGGACATAATTCTACAATGTTATTACAGTAACTTCTGAAACATATAGCAAGTAATATAAAGTTTACACATTAAAACTAAATGATAAGTCAATCTTCATTAAACTATGGTTGCATGTAATAATAATTAAGAAACATTAATTGTCATTGCACCAAATGATTGGTCTCTGGACCAAAATGACCGCATTTTAATTATTTAAATACAATTTTAATTAAGTAACATATTAAATGATTTATCCTTCTATCAAACACGAATGTTCCCTGGATCAAACGTCCTATTTTAATTATGTGATTACTTTATATTTATTTCTAACAGGTGCAGCGGAGCGCACGGGTATGGCTAGTGCTTAATATGAAGAATAGTGTTGACACATTTTAAATTGAAAATTTATATTTTGCTTCTGTGTAAAAAGGTTTCGTTATAGTAATTTTTTCTCTTGACCTACAGCCCACTCTATATTTTTCTCTCTTGAAATATATTTTACTCTCCTCTCTCTACTCCTACAGCAGTAATTTAATGGACGTTTTTATGTTGCAGAAGAAGTAAAGAAATTGTTTCACTTTACCTCTTAATTGTAAAACAAGCTTGATTTAAAGAAGATCCCATGAAGCTCTGGCACTTGTCTTTATAAATCCTGGAGCATTTATGTGCAGCACTACGGTTTTTTCAATCATCCTTTTGGTATTTCTCCAGAAAAGCTACACCAAAGAAAGCACAATTTTCCATTGCTTCACTGGCTTCTGGTGAGATGTATATAGTGATAAACACGTGGTTTTAATTTGCAGCCACAAATACGGTATATTCTAATGCATTTTTGTAGTTCCCCTCACTTGTTACAAATATGACACTCGAGAGATACAAGATGCAATACCAGGGAAACAGACCATTTCCTTCATAATTCTTCCTGGACACCTCACATGTTAACGTTGGTAATTAGTAGTGAGTGCTTTTTTTTTTTTTTTAGTTATTTAATGACTATGTATCAATGTCTATGGCATTGATGATAGCGAGATGGCATTTGGTGAGTTGAGGCCGAGGGTTCGACATAGATTTTACGGTTGGGGAAGATCTCGGAAAAAACCCAACCAGTGGCTAGTGTTAAAACGATTTTTATGTTGAAAGTATTTATGGCTGCAAACTAAAATCATGTGTTTTTTTTACTGTATACATCCCACAGGAGTCAGTGAAACAAAAGAAAACTTCGCCTCCTTTGGTGTAGCTTTTCTGGAAAAATACCATTCTTTTATATGTGATTTGGGATTCCAGCACTGTAGAAGTTGGACTGTTCATGTTTTTGAACATCGAAGATTATGTAATATCAGTACAGGTCTCAGTTTAAAAATATAGATCTCTCTGTACAAAACTTAGACACCTATATGCCATATGGCCTCCGTATGGGCAAAATTTTCATTTCTCCATATGTTGTTCTGTCACCTGTATGAAGACAGGTTAGAACCTCATAAGTGACATCAATAAGGCTTCGACCATGAAGCAACTAAGCCAGGAGATAATGGGGTAGGGTGGCCATTGTATACATCGCTGACTAGTAACATATTACATTAATCAGACTTCAGATGTATATAAATAATAATTGTTCTTTCCCTGATACACATCATCAAGTGAGATGTACTGCCTGGTAATAGATGTACAGATATGGAGTTAAAATTTGAAGTAAGTCTTGATGGAAGTCCACCTATATGTAGGCAACAGTTTTGCTCGACTGTCCACAAGCAGCATATATGCAAGGGCTCTTGTTTACTGCACATGCACAGTGTGTTGTAAGTGAACCTTAATGCAATAAGGCAGCTCCAAATTTTATTTTCGTATCTGTACATATTTTACATATCAGAATCAGAACCTCGACCAGATTTCCCCATATGATTCGTTAAAAAATTCTAGGTTCCCATATGCCGTATGGCCCTCATGACAGCACTGACTGTTCCCATCATTTTAAAATGCGTGTATTAGTAATATACGTTACAAGAGCGGTATGTTGACGTTTTCATGGTCGAGGAAAAGATTGAAAAAGCGAAACGTAGTTGAGCTTTTTTAATTTCCGAGAACATGAAAACAAACATACCGCTCATGTATCGTACATTATTTTGTGCGAAGATCGTTTATTACATACCTGAAAGACGAATTTCTAATTAGTTGCAATGAAATCTCCATGTTGGTTTCTCTTTAATGACGGCAACTTCGGAACACCAAAATATCTTTCTTCAACATTGTTGCTATAAAATGTTTTCTGTGTTTACTATACACCAGCAGGCCGTGATATACGTCTGTCTTTTTTTTCCCCCCAGTCTATAAATGCGAACTTAAAACAAACGGTAAGGTTATGTAATGATTTATTTTTCATTTTAATATTTTAACAATATTATTTATATAACATATTGCAGTAATAACATCGGCATCTGGAATCTTGTTGATTTTTTCACGGCTTCCTTAATGTTACTTGTATCAGGAATGCAATAAGTTTCGTGGAGTAGTATAGACTTTACTTAATTTTTGCAAATATTTAAAAACAATAATTAACATTGCAATTTAGGTGAAATTGCAGTGGTAAGTTTCCAATCTATAATTATTACTATGTTAAACGTCTCTAAAAATAATATGTTAAAAGCCTAAAACAGTAAAATGAATGTCGCGCTTAAGCGGTAAGAAGAGGGAAATTGTTATGTGTGTTACGTTGGGAATACTGAATGTGGTATTTCACACTTACCGCATATTGGTTCTGTGCGGAAAACAAGCAAATACGCACGATCTCGCACAAAACTACATTGCTCTTTTCTGCTTTATGCTGCTGATGCAAAAGTTAAGTTCACCAATAGTACACAACATAACTGAGATATGATTAACACCTCATTGTTTGTCTATCAGTCTTTCACAAAGTTAATGTGATGTTGACAAAATAGACATGGTTTGCATTTCTTTTTTTTAATTTATTGAGATTGTATGGCAAAAATCTTACTGTGCTAGCAACCATATTCACTTCTGATTCTGTTTTTCATTAAATCAAAAAAGCTTAATTATTTTACCAGAATTGCATTTCATAGGTGTTTCATCTTTCAGCTGTAGTAAGGATTTAGCCTAAATTATTTATTTTATGATTTGTTTACACATGGTGTTCACAAATGATTACCCTGATTATATTATATTGTAACTCTTTAATGTATACTAATTATAATGAAGCAAATTTATACATCAGTGCATAAACACAAAGTTTTCAACCATGAAGGAAAAAATTAAGTTGAATATGTGCGCCCCTGATAGCATGCAAAATATCCAACCCCCCCCCCCCCCCATTAAACAGTAAGCATGACTAACCATGCCTGGAGCTAACTATGTTCGAGATGGGATGGTACCTTAGAATAGTGAAGGCTTTGAACCCTCTTCATGTCACTGGTTAGAAGCTAACCCTTCAAGAGCGAACTACAGCCATTCTCAGGCTCGTCTATATAGCCACAAGTGGACAACCAAGGCCTGGCCAGTAGCTATTTATTTATCCTCAGATCCTTCTTAGACTATGTATATATAGTAAAAGTAGGCTACTTGTAGCATCCTCAAGTGGTAAAATTTGCACAAATAGTCCAAATTTGTGAATGCATGTACAGAATTTTTTTTCGTAAAATCTAATCGTTATTTTTGTCTTTGAAATGAGAGTTTTAAAATGACTTAACCATTGAATCAAATTTGACTCTGTAGTAACCCGAATATGAATGTTGTTATAAAAAAATTGAGATATGTACTGCTACCATTTTCTTGCATTTTCCCCCTAACTTCATATTTTTCAAATTGGGTAGCCTACATTTAGACCAGACAGTGAAGTTAAAAAGTTACATTCTGCATGACGGTTAAAAGTACCAGATCACATTCGAAGTGGTGAACCCAAGAGAAAGAGCAGAGGACCAGACCATAGTTATCACAAGCAGGAGAAACTGCAATCTAATGCAAGCCATGAGCAGAAAATGTCTTAGTACCATTAAGTGAAGCATAAGGGAGTAAATTTATTAAGAATTAATAATGAATAAAATGTCTGGAAACTTTTGGCTGGGAGTGTATGATTGTTACTGTTTTGCATGCTGTAACAGTAATGGATTAGAGAAGTGAAATGATTGAACAGGTTGTATATAATAACCTTCATGTATCATACAACGATAAAAACTAGCAAGCACTAAATTAACTGTTCTGAATGAAGGAGAAAGCAATGGTGGATTATTCAGAAACAATGTAGCTTGGATTTTTTTACAATTTTGATAATGTACAGTATACTTTTGTCCATAGGTGAACAAAAGGGATGAAAAGCATATCTTGGTTGTTAGCTCCGTTACCTGATTTACTCATTTGTAACAATTTGAGTAATACACTTCCCACACTTGAGTTCATCTAAAGAAGAAGATAGATCCAATATTTCGTATCCTGCAGCAGCAATGGAAGTCCATGCTAGACCTCATGCAAGTATTTTTACAATCATTACTTGCAAAAGTAAACATGATTTAGGGTGATCCTATCAAAAGCAGAATCATTATTAGCATAAGGCAGAGGTAATTTATTCGGATAGTTGGACCAGTTAATGAAAATGGACAATGGAGGATAAGGTATAACCAGGAAGTAATGGAACAATATCGAGATATGGATGTAGTGACACACATCAAACTCCGAAGATTGGAATGGTCTGGGCATATCAATAGAATGGAGAATCAGAGGATACCTAGGAGAGTAATGGAGGGAAGGATATATGGTAAAAGACCGATAGGCAGACCGATGCAGTGAGAGGATGCTAGACAAGTTTTGGGAGTAACGGCATGGAAGAGAACATCACTGGACAGATCTGATTGGAAGAGGAGAATAGAGGAGGTCAAGGCCCGATTTGGGCTGTAGTACCATAGTAGAAGAAGAAGAGGTAATTTATTATTGATTGAACTAAACATTTAAAACTTCATTAAAATTTTAATGTGATTTGAATAAAATGCTCGTTCTATTACGTGATATTATGATATGTAACTAAATACCATAGTTAACTAGAATGGTAATAGGCACATTGCTTTAATTTCCAGCAAGTGATCATTAGGGATTGTATTCTGTCCTAAATGGAGATAAGAATAGTTGTTCATTGACTATATTGGCGTGACATCACGTTTTGTACACAATATTAGGGTTGATTTATTTTTATTGGCAGAATTAAGCCTTGCCTTCCACTCAACCTGTATACAAATACATAGCAAATATTACAACAGCAATAAAGAAAACAGTGGAATAATAAAAAAAAAGTAATAATGGTAACAGATACATGGAAGTCTAAGAGTTAACAATTACAGTTCAATTTTAATAAGATAATTTGGACCAAAGGAACGATTAGTATAATGAAGGAAAATTAATACGTTAAAAATAAAAACCATAGTCTATAAAAGTAATACTTGAAGAAAGATTATTTTCTAGACATGAAAAGCAGTTTTTGACAATCCGCTTTTGAAAGTAGTCAATGTCTGGCAGTCCCTTTACACTATGTACAGTCTTAGACAAAAAAAAGTGACCGGCTGCCATCGCTAAGTCCCTTTCAGAACATTTCGGTTGATTTTGTGAGAACTTGGTTTACATGTGAAATAATATCTTATGCACGACTCTGCTCTATTTTTCCTTTGTTTTGTTTGTTTGTTGCTTTCTCTGTCTGTTTATAGGTCAAGTGTTGTGAATAATCTATAATGAAGATATATTCAAGGAGTAAATTAAGTGCAAAATAAACATCCTTTCCCTAGTCTTGTGAAGCAGGTGCTGCACAAAGTGGACTTAGACAAATTCATGTAAAATTCGGTAATTTTTTGTGTGTAAGGCTATACATTAGAATATGCTATTTTTACTATTTCCACTATTATAAAGGACGTATTCTTACATTTATCGAACATATTTACACTATTGTACACTATTTACAAAAGAAATATAGTAGAACCTCTATTATCCGTGGTAATGAAGGGGCTGGAGTGAACGGTTGATCGAAAAAATCAGATAATCCGTACCATGGAAGATTTTGTAATTTCCTCCATTGTCTTGTATTTAACTCGCTAGGTAGTGGATCAGAAGTTCACTAATTTAAGTCTGGTTGTCAACAACGGGTTTTTAAGGGGCAAGGAAGCCATTTGTAAATTACTGTCTCAGGAAAGATAGGAATAAAGGAGGTCTCATGTTGTAGATTTAAGTATTTTTTTACACTTTGTCCTTGTTTTTTTTTTTTATTAAATCGTGCAGTTGTAACTCCAATCTCTTATTCTGATGCGAGATGAGCCACAGTTTCTCTTGCTCAAACCAATTATTTCCATTTTTTGGATACTTACCACAACACATTTTTTGTTAACACCCGTGGAAGACATTTTATATGCTATGCAAGTTATATTACAGAACGGCAATTCGAACAGTAGACAATACTGTGTAACGATAAAGGCTTGTAGCAAGAAAATATGTAGAACTTACTAATATGATATACAAAACAGTACTTCAAATAAGTTATTTATTTCTGAAGAAAAAAATTATATCGAGAAATAGACATTCGGATAATCCGCCAATCGGTTAATAGGGTGACGGATAATTGAGGTTCTACTGTAGGCAATAGTATTATTAAAGACCTTGCTTTACAGTACACAACACTGTACATAAAAGTGTAAATAATGTGCAATCATTGTAGGCCTGCATTCTTTATAATTGTTCAAATACTATATTCTAGTGTACATATTGTAAATAATTTAAATTGTAGATGTTAGTGTAATTGTTAAAGTGGCCCATGTTTTGTTCCGTCCAACTTGATCAAATAGAAGTCATTGAGAGCCAGTCAAGCACTTCGCTTGCATAGCACGTCATCCACTTAAAATCTCTGGTAATACTTAACCTTGTAGCCTCGTGGGACAAAGTACGATCCCTAGTGATCATATTGACCATATGTTTCAAACACCACTGACAACCTCAGCTCATTTTCAAGGCCTGGGTTGTCTCGCTCAGTTTCTGTTTGGGATCATGCGCAAGCACCAGACATTTATATTTATTAAATTTCTCTGACTTTGTGGTCATCTGGTGCAAACTCATTCTTTGATGCAATACAGGTCAAATTACCCTTGCCAATAATTTTTGAAGGAATGGATTCTGTGGTACATTTTTATTCCATTTGTGATTATGCACCATTGTTGGAAATTACTTTAGCAGTATTTATTTTGTGGACAGTGTGGTAAGAAATCACCTCTTGGGACAACAGAGATCAAATATAATACGAAAAACACTCCCCAGTCTGTAAGGAGACGAGAGAAATATCCATTTCTCTGCTTAGAACTGAATTGTCAGGTATAGCAGATGACTGATTCATATGTAAAGCTTGAAATGTTGAAAGATGACATCTGAGTTACAAGTTGAAAAGCTTCATGGACAGTCTCGGATGGTTGGCTACTTGCACAGACAACCCTTAGCCATAAACTGACTACCACTTACGAATGCTTTTCTCCATTGGTGGATCTCCCTGTAATTTCGTCATACGGTCGTAACAGACCTTGGATGACGTGACTGAAAATAGCAAAGACTTTTCCTTCACGAATTTTGATAGAACACTCAGATTGGTGTGATTGAACCCACTGAGTGAACTTTCGCCACAAATGTTTATAAACACT
This sequence comes from Periplaneta americana, assembly GCF_040183065.1. Lineage (NCBI taxonomy): Eukaryota > Metazoa > Arthropoda > Insecta > Blattodea > Blattidae > Periplaneta > Periplaneta americana. The sequence continues at coordinate 206,970,336 of NC_091117.1, read as the reverse complement.
GCTGACACTGGGACGGTCTAGTCGAGGAGTAACCTTACAATTTGATCCACTGCCAGATTTTCTGGTTATATAACCTGTTTTTGAAAAACGAGAAAGTAGCCCAGAAATCAAACTCTGAGACGTACTCATCAAATCTGCTGTATCGACCTGATGTTCACCTTGCTGTTGTAATCAAACTGCAATATCAACCTGGTTCCTTGAAAGATGATGCCTCTGCAAGTTAAATAAAAAAAAATTGATGAAAAATAGCAGTCTTGTTGAAACGCAATTAAAAATGAAATTAAAACTTGGATATGTGATATGTGGCTGTACCACATATCCATTATTTACGAAATAAAGAATTAAAATATGTTTAAAATTCTTGTTGTTATGCAACATTCAGTTGTTTTCATAGCTGTGAAAATGATACTGCACAATTTATATGGAAACTAGTGGCTTGTGCAGCAAATACTGCAAACTAAGTCCATAAGAAGTTCAAATAAAAATTTGTTCAGAATTATTTTCAATGAAGAATACCAGACATTTTGAAAGTTATTTGCTTCCATAATAGTGAAATATACTCCCTCTGAATGTTTTTTATATGCCAAATACTTTTCCTTGAACCTATCCATCTTCAGTTCTTGAGTTTCAATGCGAAATCGCAAGTAACAATGTGAGGATGATCAGTGGGTTTTTCATGTGGGAGTAATGCAGTAGCTATTTCAGGCCATTGTGGATTGTAGCTGAAAGTTAAGAAAATGTAAGGTTTGTCATGCTTTGAACAAAAGACTTAGCATCTTGGTATAGCTGCTGCATGTTTCGTGAACTACTCTGAAATGTAGAGGGCAGAATCACTTTTTCCCCCACTAAGAGATCTTGCTGAGGTGATCAAGAGACTACAAAATCTTGTAGAACTCTTACTTTATCAGTAAGTAATACCTTTTGGTCTTTTCTTAGGAATTGTAATATTTGTGCTTCCTCCAGACAATACTAATCTATTAAATACTGCAGGATTAATTTGTGTAACAATGAATGTTATCCTGTATATTTTCTGTAATATAGGCTGTTGTTAGAATCTATTACTGAGATGTGGAAAATGAGGCAAATGATATGTCAGAGTTGTAGAATCTTATATGAGCCCTAAATAAAATTATTGTTCATCGTAAATCGTTAGCAGCTTCAGTGTTTCATTCACTGCTGGTTGCGGGAAATGAAACTTACTCATCACGGTAGCATGAAGTGAAATGGCATGCTATTTTCCCTACAACAAAATATGCTTGGCAGCGATCACAAATCTAATCGATTAAACCAAAGAAATATGAAATTAATTTTGATGTAGTTTAAAGGCACAGCTAAAATAGGAAGCATGACTCAATTACTATCAAGGAAAATTAGAGAATCAGACATATAAATATCTATATCACACTGCCATTAAATATGAAAGGTACAGAGAAAGAACGAAAAGAGTCACAATTTTCTTAAGGGTGATGTCATCTAATTCAGTATATTACTGCAAAATTTGTTGTTCCTAATGAAAATGTAGGAAAGGATGATTGTATCCGTAGTGATAATTCTCCTTTATCAGTATTGATAAGAAAAACACATAAATTTTGCAGTAATATACTGACTTAGGTGATGTCGTCACCCTTATGAGAATTGTGACTCTGTTTGTTCTTTCTCTGTACCCTTCATATATGAAAAAGACCCACACCACTTGATTAATAACTATAAAAGTATTTCATTTTTAATAACAATATTGTTACCTTATGTAAGTTTTATAGTTTTCAGCAACATATATATAGCCATTACTCATTAAATTATAGAAATGAAGATCTAATATAAAATATTCTTTCTCTGCGTCTACTTACATAAAGCCCCAAAAGGTTTCACTTTCATATCATTAGTATAGCATTATATGTTGCATTAACTATAATAATATTTTTAATGGTAATCATGTCATCAAACATTCTTAAGTTTTGTAGTTCTTAATATCCAATGCACAGCTGTACTCGGAAAACTACAGACCAGAGAATCAGATCTGTAAATTATTTTTTATACGTTATCAAAATACTACACAAATGAAGATCAACATATTGGCATTACGATGTGAAAGAATCTGAGCCATCTGAACTCTATGCCAGCAATCCTGTAGGTCATGGCCTTCGTGTAATAGTCTATTGTTTATTGTAGTGAGTGTTTTGTTTTATTCTGAAATGCAATTAATTAGTTCTCAAAACTGACGAAAGATGGATTTTGGAAAATAGGATAATGATGTAGGAAAATTGACATTTCACTGAAAACTACTATTTTTCTGAAAAAGTTTGGGTTCCAAGCTTCAAAATGAGGGGTCATTTATTAAAATCCATTCAGCCGTTTTCCCGTAATTTCCATTACCAGTTCAAATTATATATATAGATGTATTCCATATTGCAATATCCCTATTCATTTTTGAGTACTTCATATGCCACTAAAACTTCAATGTTATACTCATGCATTCCATATCTCCATGATAGCTGAATGTATAGCATGTTAGCCTACCAAGAAAATGTTCCATGTTCGATCCCTGGGCATGACTTGTTCTTACAGTCTTTTATTACATCTTTACAATTTGAATATGTGTTACTCTGAATTGCATATTTCTTGAATACATTTTGGAAAAATTATGTAGCCATAAAAAGGGCTGTTTGGTGCCCAGTCAATATGCACACCAGTCACTTTTGTTGTCACCAACTTCTTGTAGTCTAATGAGAAAGGATACATTAATAATTTTATTTCAATACTAATGGAAGTATCTTGTAAAATTGAAACATATATGTTGTTATCACCATTAAATCGAGAAAAATTCGTTCCGGCACAGGGAATCGAACCTGGGACCTCTCAGCTCTGCGTGCTGAGGGCTCTTTCCAACTGAGCTATTCTGGGATACAATCCACGGTGCCGGTCGAACTCCTCTCATAGTACTGTTTTACGGCCTACTACCTGCCCTGGCATAGCTCAGTTGGAAAGAGCCCTCAGCGCGCAGAGCTGAGAGGTCCCGGGTTCGATTCCCGGTGCCGGAACGAATTTTTCTCTATTTAATGGTGATAATACACATTGACTACTTCATAGTAGTCGTTAATATTCAATGAATATATATATATATATATATATATATATACATATAATGAATATGTGATGTATATATGTTGTTGTTTAGTCAACTGTACGAAGACAGGTCTGAACCTCACAAGTGATACCAACATGTCACCACTTACGAGGCAACTAGGTAAGGAGACATATATATATATATATATATATATATATATATATATATAGACCAGAATAATACATTTATAATTGCCATCTATAATAGATGCTAACAAGACGCAAACAGAGTGTAGAAACTGCAGAAGTGTTACGAGGTGTTATTGGAAAGTTTGGAGATATTTGCTAAGAAAAATTACAGGCTAACCTTTTTTTAAATTTGGCTCTCGTCACCTTCAAAATAGTTGCCTTTTCTTGAAGGTTGTTCCATACTGCCTGCAATTCCATTTGAATTTCTTCTGAAATGTTGAAGTGACCCCTCTTTAACTTGAATTTCATTTTAGAAAACAAGGCAGAGTCACTTGGGGCTAGATCAGGTGAGTAGGGAGGATACGGAATTTTGGTAAACAAATGTCAAGATCTGTTCAGTGCTGTATTGTAAATAATTACAATTCCATTACTGATCTTCAGAAATCCACATTGGGTGATAGAAAATCACACCCAACACCGCCAGAAAATTATTGTGTGGGCTGGATCAATTGGTGATTGATCACATTATAGGGTCTTTTTCATAGATGGAAATTTAAATTCATAGCTCTGTTTAAACCTTCTGCAAAATGATGATTTTTCAGCTTGTGCAACTTTATTCATGGGAGAGCCAGTGTTACTAACATGATCATAAAAAAAAATTACATGAATCAAGATTTTTGAAGATAGATGGATTGGTGGAAGAGTGAGAGTTGAATGTCCACCAAGATACTCTAATCTGAAGCAATTCAATCTTTTTCTTAAAAGGGGTTATTTGAGCCAGATGACCTGTATGTGTTAAAATGAAGAATGAGCAATGAGATGCAACAGATCAGCAGAACAATGTTGACAAACTTGTGTGCAAAATTTGATCAAACTTTTATAAACAGTATTTTTCAAAAATTAAAATGTTTTAAGCAGAATGTTTCACACACAATTAGCTCATAATCATTTCACCATTCAACAGATTTGTACACATAACTTCCAGTTTCATTTTTAATTACATTACATAGTTTTTTATTTTTCTTAAAGAATTACATGAACAAGGTAACTCTTTTTCCTTTTTCCCTTAAGGAAAAATAACCTGGATGAAGATGCTGCATTAACTTGATAAATTGGGATTACTGCATAGTTCTGAGTACAGAGGTAGTGACATATGTAAAACGTGCGATTTGTTGATCCAGATTCTTGTTTATAGCAGGGATGTTGCTATTAAAATGGGTATCTAAAGAAGTATTGCTTTCAGGTAATTGGACTCTGTGTTTCGCTTAATTTGGAGAGAATATTTTCTGCTGTTCTTCAAGCAACTCCCAGAACTGGCTGATGTGGCAACTGTAATAAGCTCAGTTGGACCCTCTTGAAGATATTAACTGCTTTCAATAAACCGTTATAAAACAAGAAATAATTCTCCATTTTGAATGTAGTGAAAACCTGAAAACTTGTATGATTTGGTGCCACAGAACCAGATGATTACAACTAAAAAATATTAGAATTTTCTGAAATGTCGATTAACATAAAAAATTATACAGTGCATACATTTTATTATTCTACAGTTTCAACATTGTCTGTGAAAAGTTTAGAATTTGTTTTAGCACTTTCAAAATTTCAAATTGTAAAAAAACTGTTCTATGATTTATCTCGCATGTTCTTGACTCATAACTGAGTGTGGGTCATGTGTGGGCAGCTGCGCTGTGCATTGCCGCTTCCACTCTATTTTTGCGAGTGTGGAAAAATAAAATGTACACACTGGAGTTACTGAGTTCAATAACTGTCAATTAATTTTCCTTCTGCAAATTAAGCTTTCAGGAATAACTCCCTGTAAAGTTAATTTGAATAATTTCGAGGGAAAAATTGTTCCGGGGCCGGGTATCGAACCCGGGACCTTTGGTTAAACATACCAATGCTCTCCCACTGAGCTACCCGGGAACTCTACCCGACACCGATCCAATTTTTCCCTCTATATCCACAGACCTCAAAGTGGGCTGACAACAGTCAAGCAACCAACATTTGAGTGCACACTAACTCTGTGTGACTTTAAATTGTGGTTTTCTGTTACGTACAGTGACGTGTATTATGCAAATTAAGCTTTCAGGAATAACTCCCTGTAAAGTTAATTTGAATAATTTCGAGGGAAAAATTGTTCCGGGGCCGGGTATCGAACCCGGGACCTTTGGTTAAACATACCAACGCTCTCCCACTGAGCTACCCGGGAACTCTACCCGACACCGATCCAATTTTTCCCTCTATGTCCACAGACCTCAAAGTGGGCTGACAACAGTCAAGCAACCAACATTTGAGTGCACACTAACTCTGTGTGAAACAATACCCAAAGATGGTAAAGCGTGTACAGATAAACTTAACAAAAGAAAAACCATCAAATTCCACGATAGCAGAAACTCCAGTCATACCAGACAAAAAGAAGAACAGCACAACATTTTCATAGTACAGTCTAATATCAACTACATTTTAACTCATTAAATTATACGTTTCTAGCTCTGTCTCAGAAACAAATGGGACTTTTTGGTAAATGGATAGGGTTTATCATCTCCTTTAAAATGACCATGGGGTGCAACTTGAAATACAGAAGTGGAGGCGAAGGGGTGGAACAGAAAATTTAATCAGCAGTTGTTTCTAACTTTCCTGTCGAATATATATCATTTCCAAGAAATAGCCTGCCCAGGCATCCTGGGTTGCCAAAAACACAGAATAACACACACATAAGAATAATAACGATTACAGTAAATAGATGAGTCAAATTGAAATGTGAACTAGGAGCTTAAATTTAAGAAATAATAAATTTGTACATACATTGTAACTATCGCACACTAACGGATAGAAAAGAGGGGGGGGACATGATATTCTGTATAAATGATTTTTCAGAATCGCCACAGACCCTTTAATGCTAGAAGTAATTATTTTTGAAATGATGTCATGGATTCCAAATGTTTTGATAGTGTTTACAGTTGATCGTGGGATAATGCCCCTCGCTCCGATCATTAAACCATGTACTTCCCAGGTACCTTCCATCTGATATTTTTCTCGAAAATATGGAATAGTAGGCTCATAAATTTTCGTTTCTCTTTGTTGACCTCAGATGGTTGGGTCCAAATAATGTGTTTTTCTTTTCTCAAAATCTGCACCCTGCACATCTAGAATTATTTGAGGTGGAAAGTTTTGAAGTGATTACACGATATATATTAATTTAGAAACCAGTTTGTTTTAAGATCAGTAGGTTTAAAACAGCCAACCATTATTGTAAATATATGTCATTGATTGTCAGATATTTGCATATATAACAGGATAGTGAAATTAAATTTACTTATCATAAAGATCAGTGGTTTATTGCCATTAGTGTAACTGTACGCTGAGAGTTGTTAATTTATTTTTTGAATGCATGAAAAGAAGTACGTCCATATGTAGGCATAAAATTTATTCAGTATCGTATGTCACAAACTCTGTTATTGGTTCGTGATTTCTTAGCATATATACCCAGTGAGATCAAACTTCTGTACCTTCAACACTCGTTCTCTTTGTTCATTCAAGTAATAATTATCACTGAAGGAATGTTTTCGTGGAAAACAAATCTTTCATTACTCACTTTTCTACAAGATCTTGAGAAAAAAAAAAGTACTGAAAAAGATATTTAAGCATTGTTGTGTCGATTGTTTTCAAGAGAGAGAGAGAGTAAATTGAAGTAATGAAGATAATGTTTTTTTTTACTTAAAAGAATCTGAGAATTTCAGACCTCTTATGGCAAAGTAGTTGCTTTCTAAATGTCTTTCTTTTTTCAAATCTTGCCTCGGGTATGGCAAAATTGTATGCTTAAATAGTTTATATGAATACATTATTATTTTTTATTTATTTATTTTTTTTTAAGATTTATTTTAGGTCGCATAACTGCTGAGTCTTTTTGCGACCAAAATATTAATATACAGAGCAATACAAGACAAGCAATGAAGATTACAAACAAAGTACACAATATATTACAATGTATCTAGTGGTAAAAAATAAATAAACAAAAAAATAATGAACAGAGTATATGAACAGTATACATTTTACAATCAAATCATATTATACAAGGAAATTTCTTTAAAGAATTGAATTACTTGTAGAAGAACATTTGTGTTGTTGAGTGCTGTAGATATATCATTTGGTATGTTGTACTTTTTCCTTGAGGTGTGGTATTTTCGGCATTCTATGGTGATGTGTTTGACGGTGAGTAAGCAATGACAGGTTTCACAGGTTGGTGGTTCATTTCTTGATATGAGGTAGGAATGGGTTAATTTTGTATGTCCAATTCTTAATCTTGATAATAAAACCTGGTCTTTTCTATTAAGCTTGTGGATCGGTATATTAATAGAGCATGTTGACTTGACTTCGAAAAGTTTTCTAGAGGGATTGAGAGTCCAAAGTGTAATCCATGATTCTTTACATTTATTGTCTATGAGGGAAATGAAATCTCGATGTGGTAAGAAGGTATAGTCGGGGTTGGTAGAATCTTTGGTGCTTTATTTGGCTTCTCTATCAGCTGCATCGTTGCCTGCAATGCAACACTGAGAGGGTATCCAGATGAAAATAACTTCTTTTCCTTTTGCTATAAGTTTATGGTATGAAATCTCAAATTATATTTAGGAATACAAAAATTATGATGTATAAAACTCTTATAAGGTCTGTACTATCTTACGCATCTGAGATTTGGCCATTGTCGAAGTCAGATGCGACATTATTATGTACATTTGAAAGAAAGATTCTTAGGCAAATCTTTGGACCAGTTAGAGAAAATGGAACATGGAGAAGAAGATATAATTTCGAACTGTACAGATTGTATAATGAGCCGGACATTGTTAAATTTATAAAAATAAGAAGATTGGATTGGGCCGGGCATATTGTGAGAATGCGAGATGATAGGGTTGCGAAGAGAGTTTTTAAATTTATTCCGATGGAAAGAAGGAAGGTTGGGAGACCGAGATTGAGAGGGGAAGACTGTGTGATGGATCACATCAAGACTTTGGGTGTTAGAAATTGGAGAAGTTTGGCATTGGATAGGGAGGAATGGCGAAAACTTCTGAAGAAGGCCAGGGCCCATGAAGGGCTGTTGTGCCATTGATGATGATGATGATGATGATGATGATGATAAGTTTATGGTATAAGATCTGAATGTCTTGTGTTAATTTATCAGTTTTCCATACATTACCCAGCGCCTTTAATGAGCTTAAAGAGTCTGAAAATATGATGGAATTGTTATGGTCTTCATTTAGATTATACTATAGTGATTCTCTAATTGCATATAATTCACATGAAAAAATTGAAAAGGATTCTGGTAACTTAACACATATTATTTCATTTTTAGATATCACTGCACATACACTTCCATCACTTGATTTAGAACCAATTTGTTGTATGCTGTGAAGTATAAAACTACACACAGTGACAAAAAAGAAAAATTGAGTCACAATCAGTTTTATTACACTCTTAACTTTTCGAAAAATATAAAGTCAGCATCATTGAGATACATTCCAGCCCTTGTAAAGAACAATGTTTAATGTTATACATTATAATGAAATTAAAGAAGCTCGCTTTTTTTGTCACTGAATGTATTGTATTGTATTTATTAACATTCCATGGTATTCATACATGCTTACAGCTAGAATATGGGGCAAGTCAAAAAACTTAATACTATTATAAAATCTTAATTTATAGTCACAGTCTAGATGAAATATATACAGACGAGATTTACAATATAGTCTACTAGTACAACACAAAGTTTTAGTATCAATTTCATGAAGTGTTATTGAATGTCATGAATTCACCTACAGAATAGAAGGCATGAGAAATTAGGTACTTCTTTAATTTGGCCTTAAATAATTTTATGTTTTGAGTTTCAATTTTTATATGGATAGGGAGGCTATTAAAAATTTTTACTGCCATATAACGCACTCCTTTTTGATAGCATGATAGACTTGCCGATGGAGTATGAAAGTCATTTTTTGACGTGTATTTATGCTATGAACTGTTGAATTAGTTACAAAGTTTTCACGATTACATACAAGGAAGATTATTAATGAAAAGATATATTGACAAGCCATGGGCATTATTTGTAGTTTTTTTTGAAAAGTCCTACTCGATTCCCTAGATTTGGCACCTACTATTATTCTAATTACTCTTTTTTGTAATAGAAATATATTGTTACTATCTGTGGAATTTCCCCAGAATATTATTCCAAAACTCATTACCGGGTGGAAGTATGCAAGCAAAGTATATTGTTTGTAAGGTATTGATATTTACTATCTTTTGCATAGATCTAATAGCAAAACATGCTGAATTTAGTTTGGGGGTTATTTCTTTAATATGATTTTTCCAATTTAACACATCATCGATTTTTAAGCCAAGAAATTTGGTTGTTGTTGTTTCTAATAGGGATCTATTATTAATTATTGCGCTAGAAATTTGCGAGGTTGAATTTGCACAGGATTTAAATTGAATTATGTTAGTTTTGTTACAATTTAATAGTAATTTATTGACTGAGAACCAGTCACATATTTTGAAGAGAATTTCCTCTGTTGAAGATTGGAATGTGTTGGAGTTATTGGCTGTAATTACTATACTTGTGTCATCTGCATATAATATGGGATGACCTACATCTTTTATTAGGGGGGCAAGATCATTTATAAACACTAGAAAAAGTATTTATTAACCAAAAAGTTTGTGTCATTGTGTACAGTAGTTTGCAAATGTTATATTTCTGGCAGAATTTAGTTATGAAGGTGTATAATATAATTTTGTAACACGTTTTTATGACATACTAATATAATTGGAAAATCATGCCTCCTTACATGGAAGATTTTCTACCAATATAGCAAATGATGTTTGTACTATAACAAATTGAATGCCTGATGGTGATTTATCTTTTCAGTAGCTGTAGCCAAGAATCTCCCCAGCCTTCATCTTCATGGATCGTCTCGATGTGCATCAGATTGCATCACCTTAAACAGCAGATTTGAAATTCAGATCACGAATACTGTATATGAATTTAATAGAATTCAATTGAAAAATAAAATTTGGTGATTTGAACTCATTTAAATTGTGTTTCAGGTTTTATATGTTGGATGAATTTGATCTTTTTCCTTCTTCATTAAAAATGATTGTGTCTATACTATGCAGCTAGTTCTTAACCAGTATAGTTTCTTTTATCCTCTTGCAAAGCTGTTAGCTCCTTATGTGGCGAGTTTGAATTTTTTATTTGTTAGTAATATTCGCTCCAAATAAATTTTTAAAACAGAATTGATTTCATTTATGCAGATTGCTGAAACACCTGTGTAATCTTATTTCCATGAGCGGAGAGAGTACATGGTCAGATATATCCTTCCCTTCTCTTTTTTTATTAACTCTTTTAATTTAACCTGTATAAAACAAAACCAGTGATAAATAGACGTTAGAAATTACAAAGTAGTGTTTACCCCATTTTTGGTCGGAAGAGAGGTGCAATCACTTTTAAATGACACCACAATAATAAAAATATTAACAGAGTGAAGTTGTTGTTTGTTTATTTATTTATTTTAAGTAACGTAATAGTTCATCAGTGCTTTTATAGGTGTTATAGTGAGACTGAAATATTATATTCAGTGTAACAGCACAATTATTTTTTGTGCTTTGGTAGCATTGTTATACATTGGTGTTGAGTACAGAGTGCATAAGTTTATTTAGTAAAAGTAAAATTATACCTGTTCCAGCCATGGAGGCTCAAAGGCTAGCAGGAAGTTTAGACTCCCACCTTTGTAGAGAGACACTCGGCATTAGCAGTGATAGGGAAGTCATTTCTATGTGTTCGCCACTTTTATCCTCAAGAAAAACTCTGCTATTCATTTCTGTTGGAGACTGAATTGGAGAATTTGGCAGTTTAAAGCCTGTAACACACTTGCAGAGTTTTCACCAGCGAGAAATGTGTTGCGAGAAAATTAAAAAATTGATAACATGAATTCAAATGGACGTCCACACACTGGAAGAGATTCTCGTTCGAGGCAAAAACCTCGCGCGAGTTTCTCGCTGGAATCTGTAGCTCAGCGAATTTTCTTGACACATTTATCAAAGATGTTTGACATTTATAATCTTTATGACGATTGAATGTAGAAAAAGATATCACAGGTGGTGATGAATTGTATTGTTTTTATTTGAAAATGAGGAAAGATGACTGATAACTGGAGTCAGAAACTTATCGAACTTGTGTGATGTCACGCATAGGCCTATTTATATGATACACGGGATGAAAACTATAAAAACACGAAACTTAAAGAAGAAATCTGGAGACCAATATCAGATTATTTGAAAATAAATAGAGCTATATTTTATTTTGATGAGATTTAATAGTATTAATTAAACATTTGAAATGTTAACAGTTTACATAATTTTAATCAGAACATACCAAAGAATCCTCTATCATATCATGAATGGCAAAAAACTGTGGTCCATTCAACCTGAAATAACACCTAAACGTATCATCATTCAAATCGAAACGAGTGTCCAAAACTCGCCCTTATTTTCGTAAGATACAATGTGATTTTCAGATATTTCTGGCTTTAATTTTAGGCCTACTTTTTCTTTTCATTAACAAAATATGTTCATGTAACTCCATTTGCTCAACATCTGAATACCGGTATTCAGATTCAACATAGCGTTCGTACGTAATTTGTAAAGTACGACAATATACTTACAGGTTATGTATTTAAGTACGACAATATACTTACAGGTTATGTATTTAAGTACGACAATATACATAAATACATAACCTATAATATTTCCCCCAACGAGTGATTACTATAATCAGAAAAATGCTTTCTGCATGAAGGCAGTGCATAGATTATCATAGCGAGGTGTGATCTGTGATAACGAAAACTCGCCAAGTGTGTGGAGGAAGGCTCTTCGCCTCTTTCTCACAACACATTTCTCGCTAGCAAAAACTCTTCAAGTGTGTTACGGGCCTTAGTAGGGAACTTGCTACAAGCATTGAAGTTTATTTAAAGGAAAAATTATCCAAGGAAACTAATACATTTGGTACTAGCATAGTCTAATGTCATACAGTCACGAAGCTTGAAGTGAGTTTTTGCATTTCTCGCAATACAGTGCTCCAAGGAGTTAGCAACTGAGAGTACTGGAAACAATAGACTGTGCCAGTACTGTTTCGTATTGTCTGTGATGAGGTGATAGTAGCGATCCTAGTGACTAGCAACTAGCAAGTTCAACTGTCATTGGATGCATATTCCCTACATATTGAGTTTCGTGACTGTATGTACTAGGCTGTGGTACTAGTGGGGTTGCCAACCATCCCGTATTACCCAGGATCTCTCGTATTTGGCAGTAATTTTCAGTAGTCACCGGGCTCCCATATTTTTCTCCTCTTCTAGCATTTTCCTCCCTTATTATTTCACTAGCCGTACCCGTGCGCTCCGCTGCACGCATTAGAAATAAATATAAAGTAATTACATAATTAAAATAGGACATTTGATCCAGGGAACATTCGTGTTTGATAGAAGGATAAATCGTTTATTATGTTACTTAATTTTAATTGTGTTAAAAAAATTAAAATGCGATCTTTTGATCCAGAGACCACTCATTCGGTCATAAAAATTTTTTTAGGAAATACAGGAAACGAATGTACAGAATAGCCTATCAACTTTTCTGTGCATAAGAAGCTATTTTAATCTTACCTGTCCTCGATTCACTCAGAAGTTACTGTAATATTATAGCATTATGTCTATCTAGAGAAACTACACTTTCCAATGGTGAAATAATAATTAATTATACAAATCGGTTAATTTAGCTTCTGACATTACTTCATACAAACACAGAAACATTCTCTGTAGGCTATGTTTCATAGCTTTCGATTGTTGTTGTCCAAGGCCCCTTATAGAGGAAGTCATTTGTTTTTCATTTCATTACACCACCTTAAATGGCGTTGTCATTGTAATTTTGAAACTCATTTATCTCATTAAATATCAGTCCTATCAAAATTTTGCATAGAATAAAACTTATCGGAAATTATTTTTAAAGAAACTTTTGTTATGTAATATTTTTCATGAAAATTAATAATAAGGGAGATATTTAGATTTATTTAATTCAAGCCCCCTTATAACCTCCCTTTTAAATACAATATTTTGAATGCCATATAGCCTAAATTCTAAGTTACAAAGAACTTAATTTATGTTCCAATTTTCATATAAATCGGTTCAGCCATTATCACGTGAAAAGGTAATAACAAACATCCAGACAGACAGACAGAGAAACAAAAATTTCAAAAAAGCGATTTTCGGTTTCAGGGCGGTTAATTATATATGTTAGGACCAATTATTTTTGGAAAATCGAAAATTACCAGAAAAATTTCGGCTACAGATTTATTATTAGTATAGATAGATAATGCAGAAGCTTTATTTCAAACATTTAATTTTGACATGAATGAAAATGATTTACGTGATGAATTCTGTTATTCCAGAGAAGCATTAAAATGTGCGGTCTTTATAGAAGGTAAATGCTGATCAGGTTAAACTAAAAAAATGTTAATATTGGAAATTTGTAAAAACTGGAGAGTTTTGTTTTAAGCTTACCAGGTAGTGTTATGCTGACAGAGAGAGAGAGAGAAATGTGTTTTCTCTCATGAACAATAAGTGGACAGATGTTTGAAACAGGAGTGCGACACATCTAACCAACTAAGAACTGCAAATCGCAATCAACTTAAATTACAGAGCATTTTTTTCAATTTGTGAAACAAAATTACTAAAAGCCATTACGTGAGGCAAACTTTGTCACGAAATACTTTTAATTTAAGCTTAACTGCCAGAGTGTAGAATAATATTTTTTTTTGTGTAATAATTGAACTGAATAAATAATTTGTCAATTTTCTTTGTGAAATGCTGCCGATTCCTTAGTCTTCCGTATTTTCTTCAAAGAAAGTTGGCAACCCTAGGTACTAGTTGCAACTGAAGTTTTAAAAATAGAGTTATATTTTTTGCCTTTCAGAAGCCAAAGCGATTAACTCCAGTTTTTTTAAATTTTGCTGCTAATTATGTTTGCAAGCTCACAGAAACTTCTACTTTCAGCTGTGTCAAAGTGACTATCTCTATAAGTTGTTATTAACCCTGTAGATGGAAAAACTATACTTGAGCACAGAATTCTTTTTAGTGATTTTCAGAGAATAGTGTGACTAACTTCATTTATATTATCCCTGTCTTAAATTTCAGAAGGCAATGTGACCAACTCTATTTATTTTTATTTTTCCATTATTGAGATTTCTTTGCACGATTGTTGTGATTGAAATTTTATAATATTATACAACGAAATTCTTGTTGTCTCTCTGTATTGTAGTCATTAAAAATAAGTTAAAATCTATGAATAATGATTAATATGACCTGTGTGATTGCTGTGATTTGAATTCTATATTATTCAATTTCTTGGAAGTATTATATAAAGGTAATATTGAAGGTGAGTGTGTATTAATTCCTCTTAATGAAAATGTAACATCAAGACTGTTTTGAGGATGGCAGTGTTGGTTCAGAACACTTGAATAAAAGTTGAAGTAATGGACTTAAAATTTCTGGTATCTGGGCACAGCTGTTTGCCAAATGATTCAGACTTCAGTATCATTGAAAATAAAGGAAAGAAAACTACAAATATCTCCACCAGATGATTGGTATGATGTCATCTGCCATAGCAAATCCAAGAATCCTTCTGTGATGACTGAAATGAAATGTGAGGATGTTGTTACTATCCTCAAGAAGACCCTTGATGGCATAGCAGTAAACTGGGTTGAAATGCATTCGATTCGACTTAAAGATTGAATCCTTACATAAGCCAGTACAAGATAACATTTTCTGAGAATATGCCATTTTTCGAGTTAGACATTAAGAAAAAAACAGTAGGTCGACCGCCAACATTGAATATCATCAATCAGAATGCTCTATATCCAACTGTCCACCTGGTCACCAAGGCAAAGAAGCTGGACATGATGAGTTTGTTGAAGTATATTCCTCAGGTGAATCACAATTACTATAAACAATTAGTATTTATTCCATGAAGTTAATAATGAACATGATGATGACATTATTTCCACTAATTAGACTGAAGAACAAATTTTTACTTTTTGTCTTGCTCCAAAATAAAAATAGGTGAATATTACTAATGTGTGTCCAAGCCCTCAGGCTCATTACTGGTGGAAACAAAACAACTCCAATAGATTCTACGAGATTCCTCACTAATATTAACAGCATCAAAATGACAATAGAAGAAAACGCACTGATTCATATGAAAAACTTATCAGATTACCAGGAAACAATTGGCATTCATACAGTCCTCGCTGTAGATTAAAAACTCAAAAAAGTTTCATATCCATGGTTCAAGAATTAAAACAGAAAATCAGCATCCTGAATTTAAAAGAAAACTTACAAATTAAACCAAACCATTTAACACTATTAAATATAGAGTATAATCTAAATTTAACAGAAGAAATACTGAAATCAGAAGTAAATACTGAAATAATGAAACAATTGTCTTTAGAGACAATATTACATACCCTCAACAAAACCGGCTTCATTTATACACTGACGGATCCTTGATTTCCAGGGAACAAGGTGCAGGTGCGGGTGTTATGTGCTGTCTCTTCTCACTTTATAGATCTCTTGGATATGGAACAACAAGTTTTGATGGAAAAATCATTGCAATAAGTGTAAGTCTCAGGAATCTTAATGCCACTTCAATAAATTTAAGAATGCAGTTATATTGTCAGACTCCAAAGCAGGTATTCTATCAATAGTATCTAGACACACAACTTCATCTCAAACAGCTGAAATAACTAAAATGCTCACTCAATTAATATCACTCAGTAAAAGAATTGTATTCCAATGAATACCATCTCATTGTGAAATCCTGGGAAACGAGAATGTGGATGCTTTAGCAAAGAAGGGCAGCACTGCTACTTACAGACCTATTACTAAATCTATGTATTACTCTGTGAAAAGATTTATTAAATCTACATACTTAGACTTCAACAAACAAAATTTGATAAAACAATCCCAAGGGAAAAAATGGAACTCTTCATCATAATCCACAGTTAATTCCCAATTTACCACGCAAATCGTCTGTAGCTGCATTTAGATTGGCAACAGGCCATGACTGTTTGGCCAAGCATCTGCATAGAATTGGAATATATCAGTCCCCTAATTGCCCATTGTGCAACTCAAACCAAGAAATGGATTCGGAATACCTCAAAATCTGTGCTTCAGTGGCTAACCATGACAATATCTTTGAAAAATATTGGAGTGCAAGAGGTCAAATGACTTTGTCAAACGCCTGGCATTAGAAAACAACAACAACACTAATGTGTGTGCCCTAAATCTGAATTTAAAATCCAAATTGCCCCATAAGAACAGAAATTAGAAGAATTACAGGAGAACTTTGCGAGTCAATTCTAATTTTATCACAAGCTGTCTGGAATGTGTGACTGCAGGCAGACACCACTGTGAACAACTTCTGTAACACAGGTTAGTATCAGTAATCATGAGATATAATTAGGGGAAAGTTGGATGAAACAGGATACCGTAGACTTGACGGACTGCAGTGAGCCTCCTATATGGTTAAAATTATTATTATTATTTTTTTTTTACTTTAATCCAGTGGTGGGCAAAATGAACGCAACCCACAGGACAAAATTTAAATGGCAACTACATGGGAGGGGTTGCACTCTACAGTGCAGTGACGGATTTACAGACAGTTGCGCCTCTACACTCCTACCTACCATATGTAAATAGAATAGTCCATTCACGTGATATTTAATTAATCATTTTTCAAAGCAATTTCTTCGAAATTGGGATTTATATCTGTGCATGCTATTTTCAGTTGCACAAGGAGATGAGCATCGCTTAAGCGGGATCTGTGGCTGGACTTTATAAATTTCATTTTAGAAAACAGCTGTTCACACTGGTAGGTTGATGAATACATGCCGTCATTTCCTATAACTATGGTCCACGATATAACCATTCAAAGATCATTGTAGAAGTAACATAGACTGTTCGTAGATAGCTGCAGTGACTTGAATTCAAACTACAATACAGCAAGAATATAGATAAACGAGGTACTACGTCATGGAGTACAAAATTTGAATAGTTGTATCGTGGACAATAGTTATGTTCCAGCACCATAGTTCTGGGAAATGACGGTACTCATTATTTTTGAAGCAAACTGTCTAAGCAGTGGATATGTAGTACTGGACATCTTTTAAAAAATTTTAGCTCCCAGTAGACCTTCACATTCTTCCTTCAAGAAGCCATTATTCTGCAAATCCAGTACCTCTTAACTGCAATTCTGGGATAACATTTTCAATTTAAACATGAGAAGGAGTGGCAGAAATATTGAAATCTTTCTTCATCATTTGAAAATCACTGAATCTGTGTTCTTTGAACTCGAATAACTGGTGATCTATTTTAAGAATGTACATATTTAAGTTCGCATCCTGAATATTTGTAACTGATCCTAAACATGAGGAATGAAAGAACCACCTTTCTTGTAAGTGTGATACCCTCTCGATTCATATGATTCTGCAAAAGACATTGTATCACTAATGAAGCTCCGAAGTACAGCAATCCAGTATAATCCGCCACGTACACGCGCAGTATTTTCATGGAGTGGGGGAAGGGGAAGGTAGGGGATAAGTTTGATGCTTTGCTGAGGTCTGACGTCACTGCGGCAATACTGCAGGAATGCCCACCATTGCTTTAATCACTTAAACAGTTGTCCGTCTCAATCTACAGTAATTCTGTTTTATTCATTGGTAATAGTTTTTGAGAAATATCTTTTTCCGAAAGTGTCACATCATCTCATTTCGTCCAACCGGTAGGATAAAGCAGGGTGGGCATTTAAATCAATGTAAAATTGCCTGTTTCTCATTTCTAAGTTGTATGACTCTATAAAGACTGTAATTTAGGACACAAGCAGAATAAAAGACAACAAATAACACAAAAAGTATTATTAGTAGGCCTACTTAAAATATTTGTTCAAAAAGGACACAATAAATTCCTAATACTTGATATTTTAAAAATTTGAAACAAAATTGGAACATACATATAAATTAGAGACGCGAAAGAATCATGACAGGGAGCATAAATAATAATGATATAGGAGTATTAAATAAAATCTCAGAAGAAAATTGATTTACATTATCACTACCTGTAGACAAATGAAGATGAAGAAGAAATTAATCCTACACTATTTGCAACGGTGGAAATTGATCTTATTGAGATGGATGAACTAGGTAATGCCCTCATAACATTAAAGACATGGTCTACCAGGTGCGTCCAACAATTAGAGAAGACTGTGGGTCTCTCAGTTGTGCTGAAAGTGCAATCACGGATGTTAGGAGATGAACAGAACATTGCTTAGCACAAGATGGCATACATTTCGAAGCGTGTATGTACATAACAACATACAGCATTTCCCAGAAGATAGCATTTTTGTTGCTTTGTGAGTAAACAATAAAAGTAAGGAAAAAAAAGTTTCAGTAAAAGTTGTTTCTTTTTAAAATTAGTTTCCAATGGTACCTTAAATGACCCATGTTCTCATTTGAAGTTTCGAAATTGACCACAGGTACCCCTACTTTCGGTTTGTTACGGGAAATGGTACTACCACCAATTGATTCTTTATATAGGTTTTGGTTATCAAAATTTTTTTTTATGAACAACCAGTATCATATGGTTTTCGAGAAAAAAGGCTGATACGGGTGGTCTGAAACACCTGGTAAAATGTGTTAAGATGAAATGAAAGTAATAAAACTAAAAATACATCACTTTTTGTTTCTGCTTACTTCATTAATTTTATCTTTCTGCACAGTTATTTTTAATATTGCACAAGCATTTCGTAATTTGCACAAATATAATTTTTCATTTGTGTATTTTTGCGACAATTATTTATTTTCTAGCTTAAACCCTGTCCTAATGTCTCGTCTCTGGAACTTAAAACTTAATTTTGCTTCTGTTGAATTTCTCCAGAATATTATGCCTTATCATATTGAAATGTACATGTATGAAGTACCAGTAGACTATTTTGACTGTTTCTAAACTGGTATTGTAGGTACGTACATTAATATTCTTAAAGCATACCGGTATATTATATTGTTTCTTGAAACAATGAAGATAGAAAAAATATAAACTTTTATTGAGTTGCTACTTTATAATTCTGGCAATGATTTGTAGGTCTATTCAATATATCTTATCTTTGATACAGTTTTAAGGACTTATTAATTCAGAAATAGGATGTACATTTTAAAATACATAGACAAAATGTGATACTGGTAATGATTTACATTGTATGTGTGAGCATACTTGAACAAGTTTATACCTGCATCCTGCATTCCAGAGTGCCTCTATTTGCTTTCAACTTATTAGGAGAGTACTTTCTCAAGGTCACACAATTGCTGTATACATAATCATAAAGCTAAAACAGGTCAATGAAAAATAATGTGACCAAAATTTCTGAAGATCACAGTCCTGCCGTCTATCCACAATATGCAGAGCCCGAATCATGTAAAGTGAAGTGGATAGGCATTAGATACATACATACATACATACTTTGAAATTCAGTGAAACATGCCATGAGAAATAGAAAATTTTAAGTATTGATAAAACAGGATATCATGACCGTAAAAATGTTTCATCATATCTAATAAATAATAATAATAAAAAAATCGTACAGCATTGAAAAGAAAGGCAACAGGTGATCAGAACCGAAATTGAAGATAATACAAATTTTTAAATGTTCTTTTTCTGAAAATGATCTGTTCAGGCAGGCAATTTGTAGGAAACTTTATAAAATGGTTCCTCTTGTTCCTTCTTCCATCTAAGAAGCCATGTCTATTTACAACCCATGTATTCCTCACTTCAGTGAGAGATACAAAATGAATATTAATACATGGGAAGTGAAAGGACTTCTTTTTGGCGCTAGGGGAACTTCATTTAAGTTAACCAAAACCATTCTCCTTTCTCTTAAATTTTCTAATGAGGACATTAACAAAATATGTCTAATGGTATTGAGAGATTCATTATCCATTTTACACAATCACTTTTATAATACTTTGTAATTTTTTTTTTTTTTACTTCATTTCATTACTCTTCAATGTATTTTCATCTCATGTTTCTCCGAAATCAAATTGTACTTTAATTTTAAATTTATCATTGTTCCGTATTCTCTCCGCAATCATATTGTATTTTTAATTTAACCTCTGCTTTGTATTCTGGATCCTAGTGGTCAGCCTTAGATTTCGGCCAGATGTCCCAAATTGTGGAATTTGTGTGTGTGTGTGAATATGCTTCTGCCGAAAATGTAGTTACACACATTGGAGAACAGTTACATGGATGGCAACAGTAAAATTGTCTTAATAACTTGTAAATCAAAGCTAACCTTTCTCATGAATAAAGAATGCATCATTCTTGGGTGGGTATGTAAAGAGAGGCAACTAAAAAATTGTGAAAAATAAGTTCTCTAGCTACAAAGGAAGACAAACACATGAAGAGTGCCAAAATTATGAGTTACCTCGAAATACACTATAAAATACTCCACTACCATCGACAATATGAGATATCTCCAGGATTTAAGCCACAGTCGCATTTTGCTTCTCGACTTCTAAAAATGCAACAAATGAATGTAAATGTGCAAAAATACGACAACACATTGGACTTCTGAAACGAAGATGGTAATGGAGAAAATGAAATCAGAGATGTATTTGAACTAATCTGAATTAAATTTAAATGCTAATGGCACGGGCAATGTTCAAAAAGATGTTGAGCAATAGATGTTCAGGAATTGATTTCAAAGAGTTGATGCAATTCATGTAAGTTAAGTGAACAATTTCTTCTAATTGATTTATATAATTCCATCGCATACTGTAAATTGGAAATGAGGGTTTAGTTGCATGAATCTTGTAAAAACTGGAATTAGAAACCGCCTTTCAGTAAAAAGAGTTAGCACTCTGCTAACAATAAATCTTGAAAATAACGTATTTTAATTCAGCAGTAATTGATTCTAAATGTACCTACGTCTAATGATTTACTCACATAAATGTATCTAGAATGTGATAAGATGGATTGAAAGCAATAAAACACCAAGAAACAAATTACCAGAGGCGGCTCCTCAGGGCAGGCAGGGTAGGCTAAGCCTACCTCAACACATTTAGAAAAACCTAAAAGTGGATATTTATTAACTACCCCAACACATTTGGAAAACCTTATATAATTATATACTCTTGTCTAGGTTCTTAGAAATTCTTCAATTAACTATACTCTTGTCTAGGTTCTTAGAAATTCTTCAATTAACTATGAATGGGATTTTTTGAGGGTTAGTTGGACTTTGCTTACTACTGGCAGTTCGATTTATGCGACAAGAATGCACTAGACAGATCACGATGCCTCAGAAGGTAGGCAGAAGCGAAGTTAGCCAACCTTCCACGTAACTACAAAGCTGGCCCTGGAGTAAGCATTAAAAGAGATCGCTATTCTAAATGCTTTCTTAGTGCATGCGTTCTATGCTTAAGCCAGCGCGCTTGAATTCTCCCTGCCCTAACGAGAACCCACGAGCATTATCGAACACATACGATTTGCGAAATTTCTGTTTGAAAGTTTCACGAGTTAGAACGTAGATTGTGACGAGTAGTATAACAGTTTTTAAACAGTGTGTTTTAAAAGATGTTTTTTTTTTAACAGTGTATTTTAGAAAATGTGATTTTACGTACTGTATATTAATGTTACGTATATTTGGTGATTTATAGTTAATGTAAGTGATAACAATAATATTATATTATGACTGATATAATAAGTAAACTGTTACGTTGTCCGTTTTCGCGTCGTAATGACATTGAAAAGAGAAGTATTTTGGACAATGGACGACCCACTCCTGCATTAAGCTCTATTGTTCATAAAGTCAGTGCTAAAGGTGCAAGAAAATTTAATCCTTCGTGGTATGAAACACTATGAAATGGAAATATAAAAATTGGAGATTTATCTTTCGAACAGGTGGAAAAATTCAAATATCTTGGAGCAACAGTAACAAATATAAATGATACTCGGGAGGAAATTAAACACAGAATAAATATGGGAAATGCGTGTTATTATTCGATTGAGAAGCTTTTGTCATCTAGTCTGCTGTCAAAAAATCTGAAAGTTAGAATTTATAAAACAGTTATATTATCGGATGTTCTGTATGGTAGTGAAACTTGGACTCTCACTTTGAGAGAGGAACATAGGTTAAGGGTGTATGAGAATAAGGTTCTTAGGAAAATATTTGGGGCTAAGAAGGATGAAGTTACAGGAGAATGGAGAAAGTTACACAACACAACTGCATGCATTGTATTCTTCACCTGACATAATTACTTACTTACTTACTTACAAATGGCTTTTAAGGAACCCGAAGATTCATTGCCGCCCTTACATAAGCCCGCCAGCGGTCCCTATCCTGTGCAAGATTAAGCCAGTCTCTATCATCATACCCCACCTCCCTCAAATCCATTTTAATATTATCCTCCCATCTACGTCTCGGCCTCCCTAAAGGTCTTTTTCCCTCCGGTCTCCCAACTAACACTCTATATGCATTTCTGGATTCGCCCATACGTGCTACATGCCCTGCCCATCTCAAACGTCTGGATTTCAAGTTCCTAATTATGTCAGGTGAAGAATACAATGCGTGCAGTTCTGTGTTGTGTAACTTTCTCCATTCTCCTGTAACTTCATCCCGCTTAGCCCCAAATATTTTCCTAAGCACCTTATTCTCAAACACCCTTAACCTATGTTCCTCTCTCAGAGTGAGAGTCCAAGTTTCACAGCCATATAGAAGAACCGGTAATATAACTGTTTTATAAATTCTAACTTTCAGATTTTTGGACAGCAGACTGGATGATAAGAGCTTCTCAACCGAATAATAACACGCATTTCCCATATTTATTCTGCGTTTAATTTCCTCCCGAGTGTCATTTATATTTGTTACTGTTGCTCCAAGATATTTGAATTTTTCCACCTCTTCGAAGGATAAATCTCCAATATTTATATTTCCATTTCGTACAATATTCCCGTCACGAGACATAATCATATACTTTGTCTTTTCGGGATTTACTTCCAAACCGATCGCTTTACTTGCTTCAAGTAAAATTTCCGTGTTTTCCCTAACCGTTTGTGTATTTTCTCCTAACATATTCACGTCATCTGCATAGACAAGAAGCTGATGTAGCCCGTTCAATTCCAAACCCTGCCTGTTATCCTGAACTTTCCTAATGGCATATTCTAAAGCGAAGTTAAAAAGTAAAGGTGATAGTGCATCTCCCTGCTTTAGCCCGCAGTGAATTGGAAAAGGATCAGATAGAAACTGACCTATACGGACTCTGCTGTATGTTTCACTGAGACACATTTTAATTAATCGAACTAGTTTCTTGGGAATACCAAATTCAATAAGAATATCATATAATACTTCCCTCTTAACCGAGTCATAAGCCTTTTTGAAATCTATGAATAACTGATGTACTGTACCCTTATACTCCCATTTTTTCTCCATTATCTGCCGAATACAAAAAATCTGATCAATAGTCGATCTATTACGCCGAAAACCGCACTGATGATCCCCAATAATTTCATCTACGTACGGAGTTAATCTCCTCAAAAGAATATTGGACAAAATTTTGTACGACGTCAACAAAAGTGATATTCCTCGAAAGTTACCACAGTTGGTTTTGTCCCCCTTTTTAAAAATAGGTACAATTATGGACTCCTTCCATTGTTCTGGTACAATTTCCTTTTCCCAAATAGCAAGTACAAGTTTATAAATTTCGCTATATAATGCACTTCCACCCTCTTGTATTAATTCTGCTGGAATTTGATCGATACCTGGAGACTTGTACTTTTTCAGATTTTCTATCGCAATTTCGACTTCTGAAAGCGTGGGTTCGGGTATAAATGGCTCAGCAGTTTGTATTTCAATTTCGTCCCGATCATTTCTATTTGGCCTATGTACATTTAGTAGTTGCGCAAAATAGTTTTTCCATCTGTTTAGGATTGATGAAGAGTCTGCAAGCAAGTCACCATTCTCATCCTTGATCACGTTTACCCTTGGCTGATATCCGTTCTTAAATTCCTTTATACCCTTATATAAATCTCGAATGTTTTTATTCTTACTATTTGTTTCTACCTCATTCAGTTTTTCCTTCAAGTAACCTCTCTTTTTATTCCTAAGTGTACGACTTGCTTCCCGTCTTTCATTGAAATAATTATCTCTCTTCTCCTCAACTGGATCCTGTAAGAATTTCAATTTTGCCTGTTTCCTTCTTTCTACTACCATGCAACAATCTTCATCAACCACGGTTTCTTTTTCTTAGTTTCATAATAACCTATGCTCTGCTCAGCTGCAATTTTGATACTATCTCTGATATTTTCCCACACGCTATTAACATCTAATTCTTTCTCAACTTCGTCGGAACTTTCTAAAGTGGCAAACCTATTCGAAATTTCGACCTGATAATTTTGCTTAGCTTCCTCGTCCTTTAATTTCAAAATATTGAATTTAGTAATATTAACTTGTTGCTCTACTCGCTTGGCTACTGATAATCTTTCTCTTAATTCTCCAATCACCAAATAATGGTCAGAATTACAGTCTGCACCCCTGAAAGTTCGAATATCTACTATACTAGTATGTCTCCGTTTATCTATCAAGATGTGATCTATTTGGTTGTGTGTCAATCCATCTGGAGAAGTCCAAGTATATTTATGTATATCCTTATGGGGGAATGTTGTACTTTTGACAATTAAATTTTTCGATGTGGCAAAGTTGACTAATCTAACTCCATTGTCACTACTAATTGCGTGTAGGCTCTCTTTTCCAATAGTTGGTCTAAAAATATCCTCCCGTCCTACTTTAGCGTTGAAATCCCCCAATAAAATTTTCATATGATATCTAGGGAACTGATCAAAAGTATGTTCCAATTCCTCATAGAAGCTATCCTTTACATAGTCGTCTTTCTCTTCTGTAGGGGCGTGAGCATTTATAACTATGATGTCGCACCATCTACCCTTAAGTACTAAATATGATAACCTGTCACTGATAAATTCGACCTTTTTTACTGCTGATTTTATTCTTTTATGTACAAAGAATCCTGTTCCTAATTGGTGATTATTGTTTCCTTCCCCATAATACAACAAGTAATCTCCTATTTGTGATATGCCATTCCCATCTAACCTAACCTCTTGTACTCCTACGAAGTCTATTCTATATCTAGCTAGTTCTTTTGCTACTAATGTTACCCCTCCTGTTCTATAAAGACTAGTTACGTTCCAAGTGCCAAATCTCAAAACCTTATTCCTTTGCTGTGGTCGTGCCAGAGAATCAGTCCTATTCCGAGGCTTACTGTAGGAATTCGTAACAAGCTGTTTTTTACGGTGATGGGTTGTTAGCCCTTCGCCCAACCCCCAAGCTGGAGGACCACCCCTTATCGGCTGTCCACGACTGCTTATTCAATATATTCGCAGCTACCCTCCATATCTGGAGGCCGTCTCCTCTATCCGCAACCTGAGGACGCGCCATGCCGTGGTGATAGGGACCCACCATACATGGCACCTGACATAATTAGGAACATTAAATCCAGACGTTTGAGATGGGCAGGGCATGTAGCACGTATGGGCGAATCCAGAAATGCATATAGTGTGTTAGTTGGGAGGCCGGAGGAAAAAAGACATTTGGGGAGGTCGAGACGTAGATGGGAGAATAATATTAAAATGGATTTGAAGGAGGTGGGATATGATGATAGAGACTGGATTAACCTTGCACAGGATAGGGACCGATGGCGGGCTTATGTGAGGGCAGCAATGAACCTGCGGATTCTTTAAAAGCCATTTGTAAGTAAGTAAGTAAGTATGGTATGAAACACATAAATGGCTAACAGGAAGTGAAGTTAAAGCTAAGCTGTAGGTGGTCACGTTTGTTATTGTAATCTAAAGAAGGTACTTGGAATCAGATCATATTTGTAACTCGGTAAGTCTAAAGAGACTTGAAAAGAATTTGAATCCAATTTCGGAAATGTTGTCTGAACAACAAGGGTTGCAAGACAACAGTATAACAATAAACTAGAAAAAACCGACAAATTATGAGACGGCTCATTGATGTAACAGTATTGTTATGTAAGCAAGAGTTAAGTTTTCGGGGGGCATAATGAAAGCGAGCTGTCATTGAATCGCGGGAATTACATAAAAATGTTCTGTAAATTTTGCCTACCCTGAACATTTGACTATGAGCCGCCACTGCAAATTACACAACTTTTTGATTCTGCATACTTTATTAATTTTATCTTTCTGCACAAGCACTTCGCAGTTTGCACAAATATAATTTTTCATTTGTGCATTTTTGCGACAATTATTTATTTTCTAGCTTAAACCCTGGATATTCCTCTTTACACACTGGTACAGAAGAGAGTGGTTTACCTTTGTAGTTAGCTAACTCATTTTTCACAATTTTGGAGTTACCTCTCTTTACACACCCATACGTGCATTGTTTTGGCAGATGGTACTTTTGATTATGCTCCCAACCATTTCTATCAAATGTACATCATACATTCGTGCGTTAATGTTTTCAATATTATTATGGTCACTTGTTTTTTTTTTTTTTTTTGCCAAACGCTAATATCCAAACATATAACAACTTGTGGTGCTTTTTGAAGAAATAATGTCTCCAAATAATATATAGAAAGCACTTAACTTAATCATTCAAAGCTTTTATTGGATTATGAAATACCATCACATAATGCTGCCAAAATTAATTTTTCCAGTGTTAAGATTACAGAGTGTAACTTTCACTTAGGACAGAATTAGGTAAGGAAAATTAAAGGATACAGTACCAGTGTATCAAACCAGGAGCTTCGAAACAAAACATCTAGAATTATTGTATGGTCTTTCCTATTTACCACTATCAGAGGTAACAGATTCTTTTATCATCCAATATTAGAACATGAAACTTTGGCTCATTATTATGGTTATGTTTAGTAATACAAACTGCTGCAGGGTTATTTGTAGTAATACACTACTGCCCAAATATTGAAATAGCATTTGAACTAATATCACAGGACCCTCCTGTTAGTGAATGTTTTGAATTTTCTCATTATTAGGGAACAAATTTTTATGTGCTAAAAACTTCAAAATATTAATTTTCTTATGTAGTAAGAATATGGAAAATATGTATAAAAACTGTAAAATATTTGTTTCAATATTGTAAATTTTAGGTACTCTATATTATAAAAAATCACCAATCATGTTGAAACAGTGGTGAGTTCAAATAGCTCGCAGTTGCAGTGAACAATGAAGACTTTCCAAATTTTCCATCAGAAACCAATGTTGTTGTTGTTTTCTAATGCCAGGTGTTTGACAATAAAGTCATTTGACCTCTTGCACTCCAATATTTTTCAAAGATATTATCATGGCCAGCCACTGAAGCACAGATTTTGAGGTGTTCCGAATCCATTTCTTGGTTTGAGTTGCACAATGGGCAGTTAGGGGACTGATATATTCCAATTCTATGCAGGTGTTTGGCCAAACAATCATGGCCTGTTGCCAATCTAAATGCAGCTACAGACGATTTTCGTGGTAAATCGGGAATTAACTGTGGATTTTGAAGCAGAGAGTTCCATTTTTTCCCTTGGGATTGAGTTGTCAAATTTTGTTTGTTGAAGTCTAAGTATGTAGATTTAATAAATCTCTTTACAGAGTAATACGTAGATTTAGTAACAGGTCTGTAAGTAGCAGTGCTGCCCTTCATTGCTAAAGCATCCGCATTCTCGTTTCCCAGGATTCCACAATGGGATGGTATCCATTGGAATACAATTCTTTTATTGAGTGATATTAATTGAGAGAGCATTTTAGTTATTTCTGCTGTTTGAGATGAAGGTGTGTGTTTAGAGACGATTGATAGACCAATGTTGGTTGTCTCAAAACAATGCATGATACTGGAAGAAGAACCGTTCAACATTGCAAGGTGTTAGTCTTGCATATTTCATTAAAGGAATGTCACTGACACACAAACTCTCAATTTCACCAACGTCTTCTTGACCTTCCACAGCTTTAGCAAATTTGCACATAGTATGAAATCCATAATTATTTTCAAACACACTTTTAAATTTCTGTTTAATAGGTTCTACTTTTTGCCAACCGTCCGGAATTTTTCCGGATTGTCAGGAAGTCAGTCCTCTATGAAGGAAAAAAAATTAAATTGTTTTCAGGTCGCTTAATGTCCGGAATTTTGTTCATTGCAATATTATATTCTGAAATTTCATATTGATATTTCATTATTAAAGATCCAACGTAGTTTGCAATATCTACCAAAGACATTTTATAATTATACGATATACTTTTTGATGAATAGAAGCAAAGAGTTTGTAAGTATTATAAGCTCTTTGGATAAAAGATAAAACACAGAAGCGAGTTCGTAGCGCTCATTGGTGACATGGCTTGGTAGTAAATCAGCATTTGAATAACTTAAATGATTCTGATGTGCATCTCTATAAGAAGGAAGCACTGAATGTGTATCAGAGAGCCATTGACTATTTGCAAAAATGGTTTGATTAAGATTCTTCACTTTCTTAAGAAAATCACTTTTCTAAGCCTTAATGTTACTTTCACATTCAGTGTCCTTACTGATTGTATCATGAAAATGATGATACATTGTACTAAGAGTATTGCCTATTGAAAGAAATGATGCCGATACTAAAAGATCTACCAACTCCTCAAGAAAGCTGGGACACTTTTTTGAAGACACGTAGTGTGCCAAACTTAAAAAAAATTGCTGAACACATACATGCTCTTCCAATTAGCAATGCTCATGTGGAACCAGTTTTTTTTTTTTTTTCCGAAAATAAAGAATCTCTGAACTGATAAGAGGAACCGAATGAGGCCAGAACATGTAAAATTGCTTTTCAATGTGTACAGACTTATGGCATGTTCTTTAATATAGAGCTACACTGCTACAACCAAATAATAACACGAAGGCAATTCTAATTTATTAATTGAGCGTCAAAATACAAGTGTATTTATATTGAAATTCATTATAAGTTTATGTACTTTTAATTTTTTTTAATATGTCCTGAATTTCTGTCCTCTAGCATTGGCAACTCTATTTGCGACCTTTGAGTGAATGAATTCTTTTCTCAATGCCATGCACCTGATTAATTGTCTCAGGCAACAAGTTGGTTGATGTTTCTAATTTCTTTATAAAGTGACAAAAAAACTCAAATTTGCAGATATGTAAGATAATTAATTTTTTAAAGAACTATCCTTAAGTAAGTTCTGAAGAATTTTAATCGATGAAATGTCACCTTTATTTAGTTCATATATTACTGATTTAAAATCTTAAAAATTGTCTGCATAATACACTGCTGCCTCTAACCATTTCCCCCAATGAGTAACCATGGGTCTAGGTGGAAGTGCAAGATCTGAATTTTGGCTTTGAACGAATCAGTTCTTGTTGGGGCTTTCACAAACGCTTTTTGCCGTTTTAAATTAATTTGTCCACTTCAGAATATAAAGTATGAAAGGTCTCCTGCTGCCTTCTTCATATAAGGGGCACCATCCATAAGTAAGAGTGAAACATTATCAAATTTGACCCCATTCGGCCATAACAACTGCAGAGATTAATTGAATAAGCAAGCCATTGTTACATGATTCAATGCGCATATTTCTTGCATGCTAATAGAAAACACCGCTTGGAAACTATTTCATTAGCACATCTACCACAACGTTTCCCACTTTCCTACCACTAGAGTCCAGTGATTCGTACATGCTGACCCTTATTTTTTTTTTATTTTAACATTCTGCCCTGATCTTTCCTAGCATTTCTTTGTAACATAGCAGGGACACAGATTTTTTCTTAATATTGAATCTTCTGGTGTTTCAAAATTTGTGTATTTTGTAAGTAGCTTTCTAAGCCCTGGACTTGTCAATTTATATCAATGGCGTAGCATGAAATTTTGAGCAGGGGAAGCTAATTCAATTGTCTTTCATGCAATGTGAGAAAACGTATTACAAAAATATAGTCTTAAAATAAATAGTAGTCAATGTCAAGTCAGCAGTCGAAGATTGGTTGGTACCTCGTAAGTAACACCAATAAGGCATGACCTCAAATGGTACGTAGTGAAATATGATTTCATGGTTTACACATAGGCCTATCTCTAACAAATAGACACGTATAGGTATAACATTAGCTCACTCCCTGTCATAGAAGAATCACAATATTAACGGTCAATAGATACAGTACGTAAGTATGCGTCTGTCTTTTGGTTGTGTCCTTCATTGACAGCAAGGGAGTCGGTTATTTGTTGGTAAGTCAGTCTTGATAATAGAATTGTCCTAAAAATTCAAGTAAATCGGTGTCAGGAACTGTTATTTCACTCATTATTTATTATATCAGCCACAATGCACACTAACACTTCAACTGAACACAACTGACGAAAAGGGATAACTCGGGAACTACTTATTTTCAATGTCAAAGCTAGCTTCCTGTGAGCCTTGCGGCCAGGTTAGTTTAGTTAGAAAGGGATGGAAAATCTGCGGGGTGGGTTACACAGAAGATTGAGTGTAAGAAACCAGTCTGCTTGGAAGCTGGTGTGTGCAGGCTTCTTGTTTACTGCTGCATCACAAATCATCCTGAGCTGCCGCATCACAATATTTAACGCGTAAATATAAATTCTATTAAAATTAATAAATAATTTTGTCCATAGACTGAAGGTTTATTATGAAATTATTATTAACTGGGGAAGCTGAGCTCTTTAGCTTACATTGACGCTACGCCACTGATTTATATAAAGGAATATGAAATAAAAGAAAAGCTTGGAATAAATCTGCGTAATATTCAGAACTTCTTGAAAATGAAGTATATGAAGAGAAAGCTGCTTCACCTAAAAGAACTTGTCTAGAGGTTGCACGTAAAGCGGCCATTCTATGTTTAATACCTGCTAAATGCTGCAAGACTTTAGATCGATGATCCGCATTTACAGATTTCCCACATTTTTGACAGAATACAATTTTTCTTTCACTTGTAAAAAATTCACTAAATTCAGCAACACAATGTTGCAAACGGGAATGAACACTTGACGTCACTTTCGGCATTATATCACCAATCACTTCGCAAACGATTTGAATGAATCAAGCCAACGCCCATTAGAGTTGAATGCTTTGCGTCAGCCATCATTTCATAGATGGGATTCCCCTTCGAGAATGCCAGACAACACGTGCAGTCAAGGTCATGACGCAATACATTTAAGAAACAAATCCATATTCACATTGTGTTTTCATTAATATGTAATATGTACGAGTGTTTGCATTGAATTTAAAAATTACAACAAAGAAAAAATAACACTGATTAACAATAACTTCTTTACTGTATTAATATTAACACGGTAAGGAAGTTATTGTTAATCATTGATTATGCAAGTGTGAAAAGGATGTACCAAACAATTAAGAAAAAATAACAATTTATGTATTTATAGCTAAATTATTTAAAACATTTATCTGCAGTTGGTATCACCGCTGTTCGTCGCATTTTAATAAGGACCTTAAACGTCGACCACACTTTCCAAGTAACCTGAATTCAAGTCACGTGATTTCAAGTAACCTGAATTCAAGTCGCAATTCAGAGTCAGACATATTCAAGTTATTTTGTGGGAGATCGTGCGTATTTGCTTGCTTTCCGCACACAACCAGTGTTGTCAGATCTTGAAAAAATATTTCCGGATGTCGTAATGAAAAAAATCCGGAGATTTGGCCACAATTTCCGGAGGCATTTTCGAAAATCACATAAAATGTTATTATATATAACCTTCTAACTATTACAATACATGAAGCTATAATAAAAAGATTTCTACTTTAATTTTTCTACTAGCCAATTTGATTAGTAGTCACCACCTTCCTCTCATAGATGTTTCTCCAGACCAGATATGTTCGTTTTTATGCGTTACATATTTTATATTTAGGGAAGCATTAGTAGTCAAGTTATAAAATATTAACAAAACTTTAACTATATAATGTTCATCTACCAGTTTTAATGTATGCCAGAGTTTGGTTTTTCTAAAAAAATAAATAATCTGCTACATTAAAAAATCCGGAGATTACAACTTTATTTCCTATTTTTCCGGGAAGTTAAAAAATTCCGAAGATTTCCGGAAATTTCCGGAGACCTGGCAACACTGCACACAACCAATACGCGGTAAGTGTGAAATAGAGTTGGGTCGATTCGTGAACGAATCGTTCATTCGAACGACTAATAATAAAGAATCGTAAGAATCGATTCGTGGTATCAACGAATCGTCGTTCAAAAGAATCGTAACGAATCGTCGTTCAAAAGAATAGTAACGAATTGACATGGTATCGTAACCCACGATTCTATTTACTTGTTTGATGTAACCTGTCAACGGACATTTCCGAACAGTGCCGAATACTCCCGAGCGAGAGTGAAATCAAAATACTGCATTTGTTAAGTATGGAAAATAATGAATACAAACCTGAAATTTGCTTAGTTAAACAGAGATGTAATGCAAAAAATGTACTTCGTAATAAGGTTCATTTGATAAATTATAATTTAGAAACATTATCTTGGGTAATTTTGTAGACTAATGGAGGTCATGCTGAATGGTTCCAGCCAATGAGAAAGAGACAATCCAATGTCTCGCCTCTTATGCCATCTATGCGAGAGATGTAGAACGTTTTTGTTCTACGCGTGATTTGCAAAGGAAAGTGTCCTGTAAGTCGTTTGTTGACGAATCGTTGGAATCGCAGAGTAGAAAGAATCGTAAACTCGTTGACGATTCAAAAGAATAGTTGGAATCGCAGACTGAGAAGAATCGTGAACGAATCGTTAGAATCGATTCGTAATGTATGATTGAATCGTTGGAATCGACTTCTGAAAAAGAATCGTATTGCCCAACTCTAGTGTGAAATACCACATTCAGTATTCCCAACGTAACACACATAACAATTTCCCTATTCTTACCGCTTAAGCGTCATATTCATTTTACTGCTTTAGGCTTTTAACATATTATTTTTAAAGACGTTCAATATAGTAATAATTATAAATTGGAAATTTACCACTGCAATTTCACCTAAATTGCACTGTTAATTATTGTTTTTAAATATTTGCAAAAATTAAGTAAACTCTACAACACCACAAAAGTTACTGCATTTGTAATGCAAGTAACATTAAGGAAGCCGTGAAAAAATCAACAAGATTCCAGACTCAACATAGACTGGGGGGGAAAAAAAGACAGACGTATATCACGGCCTGCTGAAGTATAGTAAACACAGAAAAGATTTTATAGGAACAATGTTGAAGATAGATATATTTGTTTTCCAAAGTTGCCGTCATTGAACAGAAACCAAGATGGAGATTTCATTGCAACTAATTAGAAATTCCTCTTTCAGGTATGTAATAAACGATCTTCGCACAAAATAATGTACGATACACGAGCGGTATGTTTGTTTTCATGTTCTCGGAAGTTAAAAACGCTCAACTTCGTTTCGCTTTTTCAATCTTTTCCTCGAACATGAAAACGTCAACATACCGCTATTGCAACGCATATTACTATTGTTTTCAAGTAGGACAAAATGGCGTCGATGGAAGTTGTGCAATTAGGAATTTGTATAATAGCAAGCCATATATTGAAGAAATGGAAGATGCGTTGTTAAGTATAGGTTAGGAATTAGATTAGTAAGAGAAATACACTACCATTGACCATTAAAAATAGAATAAGTGAAATCTTCAAGCATATTTAATAATTCTTAATGTAAATGTAATAAAATATACGCAGGTCTGATTTATCACAATTGAAAATGATTATCTTGAAGCTGTTACAATTCCCAAAAAAATCTATCAGCCACATTGAACTATGCCAGTTTCGGCGATAAATGTCATCCCTTTAAACAACACTCTTCTTAATCCCTCCTATCTTCCTCACTTCTTCTCTATCTACAGTTTAATGATTTTTAATTGTCTTTCATATCTAATCTGTGTCCCGTGTTAAAATCTCTACTGTTCAATTCCTCAATGAACTCTTCCTTGGCAGTTTCCTTTGCATTTCTGTCACGAAACTTTGTATCATAGTTTCTATAATCCACAGGCCTTCGTGAGTTTTATACAACTTCAGAAAACTGAAATATTTGGTTATTGTATTAAAATACTTTATTTCTTCTAACCTTTATATTCTTTCTTCTCATCGTGTAATAGTCAATTAAATCCCACTCGAGTGTTGATTTTCTGTAGATAAATCAAAACCTCTAGTGAGATTACTGTAGATGAATTACAAATCTAGAGGCGGAAGAGAAGTAGGACGTCCAAAGAAACAGATTAATATAATGACGACGTTCAAATACTTGAGAGAGGGGTTTTGTTCTTATCGTTATTAATGATGACATCACAATTTGATTTAAATGTAACTTCAATAATACTATTTATTGAACATATTGGACAGCTTCAAATATTTGGAGTGTACTATAAGTGTATTGTGGGTCCCTATCACCACGGCATGGCGCGTCTTCAGGTTGCGGATAGATATGGAGGGTAGCTGCGAATATATTGAATAAGCAGTCATGGACAGCCGATAAGGGATGATCCTCCAACTTGGGGGTTGGGCGAAGGGCTAACGACCCATCACCGTAAAAAACAGCTAGTTACGAAACCTTACAATAAGATTCTTCACCTGGCATAATTAGGAACATTAAATCCAGACGTTTGAGATGAGCACGGCATGTAACACGTATGGGCGAATCCAGAAAAGCATATAGAGTGTTAGTTGGAAGGCCGGAGGGAAAAAGACCTTTGGGGAGGCCGAGACGTAGATGGGAGAATAATATTAAAATGGATATGAGGGAGGTGGGATATGATGATAGAAACTGGATTAATCTTGCACAGGATAGGGACCGATGGCGGGCTTATGTGAGGGCGGCAATGAACCTGCGGGTTTCTTAAAAGCCATTTGTAAGTAAGTACTATAAGCAGTAACATGAGCTGCTGCCAAGAAGTCAAAAGGAGAATAGTAATGGCAAAGGAAGCTTTTAATAGAAAAAGGCTGATCTGCGGATCTCTGGAGAAAGAACCAAGGAAGAGACTGGTGAAGTGCTTTGTGTGGAGTGTGCCATTATATGGTGCAGAAACATGGCCATTACGGCGAAATGAAGAGAAGCGAGTAGCATTTGAAGCATTTGAAATGTGGATATGGAGAAGGATGGAGCGTGTGAAATGGACAGATAGAATAAGAAACGAAGCTGTGGGTGAAGAAAGAATGATACTGAAACTGATCAGGAAGAGAAAAAGGAATTGGCTGGGTCACTGGCTGAGAAGAAACTGCCTTCTGAAGATGCAGTGGAAGGAATGGTGAACGGAAGGAGAGTTCGGTCGATGGACGATATTAAGATAATTAAGATATATGGATCATATGCGGAGACTAAGATTGGAGAATGTTGGATTTGCAGTGAAATACCTGCCCTTGGACAGAACACTATGAATGAATGAATGAATATTATATTAACGTGTGTTTTCATAAAGTCCTAAGTTATAATATGAATTTGATAAATATCATAGGAAGTGAATAACTAGATGCACTATCATCTCTACTTTTTAACTTTGCTCTAGAGCATTCCATTAGGAAAGTGCAGGATAACAGAGAGGGTTTGGAATTGAACGGGTTACATCAGCTGCTTGTCTATGCGGATGACGTGAATATGTTAGGAGAAAATCCACAAACGATTAAGGAAAACACGGGAATTTTACTGGAAGCAAGTAAAGAGATAGGTTTGGAAGTAAATCCCGAAAAGACTAAGTATATGATTATGTCTCGTGACGAGAATATTGTACGAAATGGAAATATAAAAATTGGAAATTTATCTTTTGAAGAGGTGGAGAAGTTCAAATATCTTGGAGCAACAGTAACAAATATAAATGATACTCGGGAGGAAATTAAACACAGAATAAATGTGGGAAATGCCTGTTATTATTCGGTTGAGAGACTTTTATCATCCAGTCTGCTGTCGAAAAATCTGAAAGTTAGAATTTATAAAACAGTTATATTACCGGTTGTTCTGTATGGTTGTGAATCTTGGACTCTCACTTTGAGAGAATAAGGGTGTTTGAGAATAAGGTGCATAGGAAAATATTTGGGGCTAAGAGGGATGAGGTTACAGGAGGATGGAGAAAGTTACACAACACAGAACTGCACGCATTGTATTCTTCACCTGACATAATTAGGAACATTAAATCCAGATGTTTGAGATGGGCAGGGCATGTAGCACGTATGGGCGAATCCAGAAATGCATATAGAGTGTTAGTTGGGAGACCGGAGGGAAAAAGACCTTTAGGGAGGCCGAGACGTAGGTGGGAAGATAATATTAAAATGGATTTGAGGGAGGTGGGATATGATGATAGAGAATG
Organism: Periplaneta americana; assembly: GCF_040183065.1. Taxonomy (NCBI): domain Eukaryota; kingdom Metazoa; phylum Arthropoda; class Insecta; order Blattodea; family Blattidae; genus Periplaneta; species Periplaneta americana. The sequence goes on along the minus strand of NC_091117.1, from coordinate 206,933,634 downwards.
GATTAATCTTGCTCAGGATAGGGACAAATGGCGGGCATAAGTGAGGGCGGCAATGAACCTCTGGGTTCTTTAAAAGCCAGTAAGTAAGTAAGTAAGTAAGTAAGTAAGTAAGTAAGTAAGTAAGTAAGTGAATAACAATTATTTATTGCGTAAGTTGTGAATGCATATTAATCTTTTTGTATGTGACGACGTTTGCTTTACATTGCTGCACCTCCTCTTTAATGGGTTTACAGACTAATTACGAATATGAAACTTAAGCTTGATTAATTACTTCATTATCATACAAGCCCCTTCTCTACTTGCTTTACGTGAGATCGAATATCAATGAACTGAGGCACTAATTATTGGGAACTAGCCTACCTGTAGGTGATTGCGCTTCCAGTAGATGACATCAGTCGAGAGATGGTTTGCACCCAACGTTATTCCGCATTTTGCACTTTAAATAAGCAGAGTTATGGAGATCACACACTTTCTTATTGTACGTACTTTACGCGTTTTGTAACAATTTACTTAGGCCTATTTATTTTATAACTAGCCGTACCCGTGCGCTCCGCTGCACCCGTTAGAAATAAATATAAAGTAATTACATAATTAAAATAGGACGTTTGATCCAGGGAACATTCGTGTTTGATAGAAGGATAAATCGTTTAATATGTTACTTAATTTAAATTGCATCCAAATAATTAAAATGCGATCATTTTGGTCCAGAGACACTCATTTGGTGCAATGACAATTCCTTTAACATGTTTCTTAATTTTTATTACATGCAACCATAGTTTAATGAAGATTGACATCATTTAGATTTAATGTGTATGTTTTATTTTACTTGTTATAGGTTTCCATTGAATTATGGTAATAACTTAATTTTAATCCTTGTTTTCTACGTATTCAGTAAATGGCGCTTGGCTCACTATGGTTCTGAACCCTTCAAATAACTTAAATTATATTATATAATATTACATTACATTACATTTTATATTAAATTATATTATATTACTAGCCGTACCCGTGCGCTCCGCTGCACCTGTTAGAAATAAATAAAAAGTAATTACATAATTAAAATAGGACGTTTGATCCAGGGAACAACTTTTACAACAGCGCAAGATAATCTGCTTCGCTCATTACCCATTTTTTTTTGCATTGCATTTATTGCATATATATTTTATGTATTTTAACGCGATTCAATTGAGCATAATTAAAATTTGAATTATAAAATAATGGATTGCTAAGCTAACGTACTATTACTGCATACTAAATCAATACACTCTCGTTGTTCGTTAATTCCCTGAGATTAAAATGAGTGTACATAAATATTATTTTAAGAAATACAGAAAACGAATGTACAAAATAGCCTATCAAATTTTCTGTGCATAAGAAGCTATTTTAATCTTACCTGTCCTCGATTTACTCAGACATTACTGTAATAACATTATAGCATTATGTCCATCTAGAGAAACTACACTTTTCATTGGTGAAATAATAATTAATTATACAAATCGGTTAATTTAGCTTCTGATATTACTTCATACAAACACAGAAACATTCCCTGTAGGCTATGTTTAATAGCTTTCGATTGTTGATGTCCAAGGCCCCTGTTTCGATTGTTGTTGTCCAAGGCCTCTTATAGACGAAGTCATTTGTTCTTAATTCATTGCACCGTCTTAGATGGCGTTATTTTAATTTTAAAACTCATTTATCTCATTAAATATCAGCCCTATCAAAATTTTGTAAAGAATAAAACTTAACGGAAATCATTTTTAAAGAAACTTCTGTTATGTAACATTTTTCACAAAAATCAATAATAAGCGAGATATTTTGATTTATTTAATTCAGGCCCCCTTATAACCCCCCCTTTTAAATAAAGTATTTTGAATGCCATATAGCCTAAAATCTAAGTTACAACGAACTTAATTTATATTCCAATTTTCATATAAATCGGTTCAGCCATTATCGCGTGAAAAGGTAACAAACATACAGACAGACATACAAACAAAAATTTCAAAAAAGCGATTTTCGGTTTCAGGATGGTTAATTATACATGTTAACACCAATTATTTTTGGAAAATCGAAAATTACCAGAAAAATTTCGGCTACAGATTTATTATTAGTATAGATTAACTTTTTTTTTTTAGTTATTCAGACTAAGAGAACAGAAATGTGCGTATCTAATGCTCAAGATTTAACAATGAAGTTATCTTCCTTGGGATATATAACTAAATTAAATCATTTATAATGTATCCAAATTAGATTACCTTTCCTTGTTCAAATTTCATAAATGTATATTTTTTATAATTCCAAAATGACAGAGTGCTCACCTCACTTACAAAGTGTATGGTATAAATACAAGGGTTAATCCTTATGAGCTATTCCATCTCAAATCGACCGAAATATAGAGAAAATTGACCTTACAATTTATAAATACAATGAAACTTTTTTTATACGTAGAGAACTGTGATACAATGCTTTGTGCAAAGTTTGAGGGATCAGAACTTCACAGTATTTAAATTAAAAATATTTAAATTTATCGTATTTTCATAAAATTAGCAACTTTAAACAGTTGTAGCTCCGAAACCCTTTCACCCAATGATCAAAATCATGGTTTATTTTGATGCTGAGAAATTAAAGTTTATATTGACATATAAACAGATTTTTTTACTTTTTATGGAAATGGAGAAATTTAGATTTTTCCTCATTAAGACGCCTTTGGCTAGGAAAAAATATTTTAAAAATATATAGTTAGATTCCGCATTGAAAGTACAAATAAACACATATTTTTTACTGATGGTATGTTGATAAGAAAATATTGAAAATATCAAATAAAGAAAATAAATTGTACGCGCGTGAACTAACCAGCTGACTGTGAGACGGGAGCTTATCCGAGAGAAGCAAGGCCAGGAGACAAACACGTGATGTGTCGTCTAGCAGTCATGGCTGTGCTAGTTTTATTACAGGTTTTCATAAACACAGGAATAAAATGACGCCCAATGCTCGCTTATCTTCAGCTCTCGGCTAGTGCATGCGGTACTGCGCCGTTCAAGTCCAGGTGTGTGAAAATAATCTATTTAATACCCTCGAAACTTATTGCCGTACCACTAAGAAACAATGCCGAATCCCTCTTAATAATGCAAGGTTTTTTCTCAATATTTTTATATATTTTTACAAATGGCCAAAAAACCTAAAAGCAAATAAAATCAGATTATCTGTCTCTCTCTGTGTGCAATAAAAATAAGGATTACTTAACGTAACCTACCAAATGTCAGCTTCAAAATGAGCTCTCATTCAATGTTCTGCAGTAAATGGTTCCAGAGTTCTGAGCGCTGAAAGAGGCTTGTTTTTATACAATACGCTAAATTTATCGCTCAATAATACGAAAACCGTTTGACTTTCGATAGTATATTTTTGAAAATGTACTCCCCTCAGCACCTTGTATAAGTAGGAAAAAAATTTAGAGTATAAAAAAAATGCGAGGTTTTTTTACTGATCGATTTCTTATGGAATAGCCCTTATGCTAGAGGTGGCCTATCCGCAATGAGTCTCTTTGAGGCCGCATACAGCCCGTGGGCTGGGCAATGAGTACCACTGGTTTAGTACAGTAGTATAGCACAGTGGTATTCAATCTTTTTTGCTTGTCTCCCGAAATACATTTTTTTACATTCGTATCCCCAAACTGGATTGCAATTATTATATAAGAATTAACAAAAGACTATTATTGATTTCGTATGAAAAATAAATAATAATAATAATAATAATAATAATAATAATAATAATAATAATAATAATAATAATAATAGTTTCCTACATTTGATTTTAAACTTACGATCGTTCCTACATAGTACGTTGGCTTCTCTAACCGAGCCGTTATATCTACCCATGCTTTTGCTGTCAGACTAGCAGAGAGTCCAGGGAAGTCTCAAATGAAGGCGTTAGAAATTAACCGTGTTTGAAACTTGCCGAACTGATAATTTTACTTTATTTCTATTTGCGTAGAGTAACTACGTGGAATATGTAAATCATATTGCTGTTTACAACAGAAGTTTTCGTAAAGTTATTGATTTAAAAGGAGCTTCCGGCGATAACATCTGTAAATAAGAAATTTAAGAGGAGTTAATTATATTTTTAATTAACTTAACCGATAGGAGTTACGTAGAGATAATTAGACATATTTTCCAAATCAGGAATTAAAGAAGAGAGATATAATCTGCAAGTAGTAGTAGAGTAATACTGGTGACAGACTACAGTCGCTAATCGCGATTAGCATTATCGCGATTACCGAAAATGTGGTGACACACTAGGTCACGCTTGGTCCCGTCTGGTCAACAGCTGAATTACCATAGAGGAAACAATTTTCTCTATGTACATACGTATATGTTTGTTTCCCTCCTGGACAACACCTAAAGTTCATACTTTCTTTTGATGTTTGTTCATTGTTTTTTTTTCCCTTTTTTTGTTGTTGTTTCTTGCAGCTTGATATGGGAATTTATTTGTTGAAATTGTTATATGCTTTACAATGTAAACTGATACAATTTATATCATTACTATTTATATTATTTTGAAGAGAGATTTTATAACCTATAAAATTTATATCATGTCAAAAATGTATATTATTCTGTAATAAAACATATTTTTAAAATCAACCCTAACCTCAACGATAGCGTCGTAATAGAGACTGAAATTGAAAATCTGAAAAAGAAACCATTCCAGTTTGTAATCCATTATTTATTGAAATGAAACATCTTTCAGCAGCCTTCTATTGCTCTCTCCCTCTCTCTGTATATATATATATATATATATATATATATATATATATATATATATATATACAGGGACATCATTTTATTTTTTCTAACATTTGTAATATTAACCTGGCTATACCTTTAGAGAACGGGAAACACAGATTGCTACCCCCTTCCACGACTGTAGTTCGATGATACTGGCGTAAAACACAAACAAATCACTCTCCTAGATGTAGGAGGGAAGAAAAGTAGTTCGTCTATTTTCGTAAACTAAGAAATATCGCGATTTTGAGTTCGATAATTTTCATTAGGTTTTTGTTTAATCTTAATACAGTACAGTATTAACAATAAGTGTTTTTACTCACGAACTGAGCTGTCCATGAGAATGTATTCATTATGCAGTGTATATTATACTGTCTACAGCACATTAGCGTACAATATAGAGAATGAAGTTAAATTGAAAAAAATCATATTATGGATATTTAAACACATTTTTGAAAATGGTGGCCGTTCATTTCTTATGTGCATATTATCGCACTATAAACTATTGCATCTAATTCCAATTGCCAGTTTCGTCCTTCGTACTAGTAACTCATGTTGAAATAATTTTGTACCTAGTCTATAAAAGAGTATCTTACGTACTGTAAATCCAATCTTCACTTCTGCCCGACTCGCACAGATAAAATTACTCAGACATACTATCTACTGTCCGTCCAAGTGGTTATGCCGCAGGATCGTAGAAAGGGGGGAAATCACGTGACAGTTAATTACTTAACGAGACCCTTTTATTTAAGTTATTTTAAACAGTTGTATAATATTACGTAAACGTCCAATTCCTAACAGAAATTAATGTTTTCAGAAAAGAGCTAAGACAGCCCAGCTTTTACAGAGGGGCGAGCAGAAGCAGATGAAGGAAATAGGGATGCGACGTAGGCAAACGGACGACAGTACCTGTGGGAAAATATGATTCAATATTGAAAGCTCTTTCGTCACTGGAAAACGCGAACATATTTCTGGAACGTACTATACTCACTAACTCAGTGCTGTTTACTATATGCGGTCTTGGATCTGTGTGTAGAGGACAGTTGGAACTTCATTAGTAGAAGGGGTGGGAGTGAAGTACATTCAAAAACTCAGGTAGAATAAAAATTGAAGTAAAAATAAAATGATGTCCCTGTATATATATATATATATATATATATATATATATATATATATATTTATATATATCTGTGTGTGTGAAATATGAATAATTTGTCTGTCATTTGTTAATATATTTCTTTTTACTCTTCTCACATCTGCATTAAATTTCTCCACTACGTCTAATAGTAGCCAAATTCATTTTCTAGCCATTCATTTTCGTTTCTATTTCATATAATACAATGGAAGGGGTAACGAAATTCCACAGCAGAAGCTATCACGACTTCCTAAATAATATAAATCAAGGTGATTCGAAACCAAAGATTACTAAAATGTTGCACTGGGCCGTGCCTCAGAGCGATTATCTAGTTCTGGGAACAGGATTTAGCTCCTGATCGCGATCAGGACGGTGACACACTACAAACCCGATCGCGATTAGGTCGATATGGCAGAATGGGGCCATAGTGGATGAGTAGGGATGACATGCCAGCGAGTATAACCAACATTTCGGACGCCTCGCCTCGCCGCCGCAAGGTAACGCTCAATATTGGAGGTTTAATAGCCTGCTGTCCGTTAAGAGGGCGGAGGAACGAAAGTAATAAAAGTTTGATGTATTCTAACTGAAGAGCGCGCGATGCTAAAGCAAGGCCGTATTGACAGCAACATGTCGGACCTTAATTTACGCAGTTTGTGTGCGATTGAATGCCAACACTCGAACTTGCTTACTGGACGACCTGACTTTGGCTGACATTTCCTCTTACGGAGTCAATATGCGACATAATTGGCTCTTTTCAGTTTCCAGTCATGTAGCAGTAAAGGCCCATTCACAATGAAAATTAAACATAACCGTAACATAAACACAAGAAGTTTGCGGTCAGGGGCCTGTTTCACAATGTTTACAATCTTTGTAAATTGTAAACTTTGTTTGTAAATTGTAAACTTCTGTTTCACAATCTTTGTTTGTAATGTTGAACTTTACAAAGGAAATCAAATCTTTACAAATTAAATTTTGCTCACTTTACAAGTATTCTGTTTCACAATGAAGAGTAATTTTACAAACGTGTAAATTTTACTTGTAAAATTAACACATTTTCTACAATACCTCTGAGATGTGTAAAGTTTGATATTGCGAACAAATTATGAATAAATACAATAAAGAAATACTTATTAAATTAATTTTTGAGTAAGTGGATAATATTAAGAATTAAACTAAAGCAGTTTTGATGTTATTAAGGAGTTCTAATGACTCAGACAAAGATATTGAATTTAGGCCTAATCAAACGAAGACGTATACGTAAAATTCTCCGCGCGAGAATTAATAACACTTTCGTATCATTGTATAAATTTAATGAAAGGTTTCGAATGAGTCCCGCGCTATACTTCAGAATACCGCGTAAGCATTTATATACGAAGACTGTATTTAATAAATACTCGAACTTAATAAAGAAGTTCCTTGCACCAAAAATAAATAATTCAATAATGCAATAGCGACACTACTTACGCGGTATTCTGAAGTCGTTTCGAGTCCCGTTTCGCTGGAATCTCTCTTACAAGATATGGGACATCATATCCAACATCCAAAAGAGAAAAGTGATGCCCTAACCTCAAAGCGAGAACTGTATTGTTTTGCATTTGATGTATACTAGCTGTCAGTTCCGTGGGTTAGCAGATAAGCACGGAATTTCTAAGATATCAGTGAGCAAAAGTTCCCACAGGGTAGTTGATGTTGTTAAGAGTTAAATTCGGGGCAGGTTTTTGATCACCAAAATGTTATTTACTATAGCACAGAATTTTTATGCTGCTGATGGGATCACTAATGTTTGAGAGGTTAGGAATGCAACATTAATAAATACTGATGGATCAACACAAAAAATTAACCTGATTTTGTGTTTAGACATCGTAATTATTTTATAAATTGCATATTTGTACGTGGACCAAATCTGTTATTTACTTATTTGACTGAATTTTGTGCTAACTTTGGTCATTTAAGTAACAGACGTATTGGTATACTCGACCAATCACATCACATGAAACTCCATTGTCGCCAATATATAAAAATCTAAATACTTTTATTTTTTTAACAATGCTTTATTCTAAGCTTGCTGATTCATATTTCACCAACAGAAAATATAATCTATTTTAGTACAAAATATAAACATATGTATCGATAATAGTAAAAATACAGCGACTTTAGCTCTGCTCCTTAGCGATTTTTGTAAACTGTCGTTGGCGATATTGTGTAGGCCTAACCAATAATGCGTATTTGTAAATTTCTTTAGCTGATTTTGTAAAGTTCGTCAGACTTTACTAACTAATAAAATAGCATTGTGAAACACAATTTACAAGCATTTGTAAACTTTTACTTGTTATTTGTAAATTGTTAATTTGTAATTTGTAAGGATTGTGAAACGGGCCCTAGGTTATCAAATGGGATCATTCACAATGATTCACATAAATACTGACATCAATATTACTGTAAGACGTTAACATGAAAGTTTGCAAACTCCAAACTTTCATGCTTATGCTTACGTGATTTGCAAACAGAACACAATCGTGGAGCGCTGAAGTATACGACAGAATATGAGGAAATGGCGTCGTTGTTATGTTTCCATGGTTACCAAGTATATTTGCTGTTATGTTTATGTTCCCATCGTGAATGATGGTATGACTTCTTGATTTTACCATAATGTTTACATTCTTAAGTTAACGCTTACGTTATGTTTAATTTTCAATGTGAATGATCCTTAAGCCTAAATAAAAATGTTTCACATTTATGTTTCGCATCATCATAATCATCACTATCATCATACATCAGTCATTCATTATTTATAATAATAATAATAATAATAATAATAATAATAATAATAATAATAATAATAGATAATAATAATGTCATTCTCTGATTGAGGTTCTGGCTGATATATACTTCTGTTATCAGGCAGTACATCTCACTTGACGATATGAGTCACAGGAAGAACAATTGTTTATATGCATCTGAAGTCTGATTAGTGTAACATATAGCTAATCGGCGATTATGCAATGGAGGGGGAAAGGAACTAGCCACCCTACCATCCTACCCCATTATCTCCGCACCTAGTTGCCTCATAAGTGGTGCTTTTTGGTATCACTTATGAGGTTCAGACCTGTCTTAGAACAGTTGAGTAAACAACAACAACAACAACAATAATAATAATAATAATAATAATAATAATAATGATTATAAAATAATAATAATGATTATAAAATAATAATAATAAAATAATAATAATAATAATAATAATAATAATAAATCACCACACTAATTCGTTATTACTCCAATTCGTATGTAAAGTTCTCCATTTCTTGGTCTTCTTAATTCAATTGTATACAATATTTGTATTCTGGTGGTATGGTAGAGAAGGCCTTATGGCCTTAACTCCGCCAGATTAAATAAATAAATAAATAAATAAATAAATAAATAAATGAATGAATGAATGAATGAATGAATGAATGAATGAATAAATAAATAAATAGACAGACAAATAAATAAATAAATAAATGAATAAATAAATAAATAAATAAATAAATAAATAAATAAATAAATAAATAAATAAATAAATAAATAAATAAATAAATAAATAAATAAATACATAAATACATAAATAAATAAATAAACGAGCAAACAAACAAACAGACAAACAGACAAATAAATAAATAAATAAATAAATAAATAAATAAATAAATAAATAAATAAATAATAAATAAACGAGCAAACAAACAAACAGACAAATAAATAAATAAATAAATAAATAAATAAATAAATAAATAAATAAATAAATAAATAAATAAATAAATAAATAAATAAATAAATAAATAAATAAATAAATAAATAAATAAATAAATAAATAAATAAATAAATAAATAAATAAATAAATAAATAAATAAATATTAATTTGAGTATAACATGAAAACCCTTCCCTAAAGCCATACTGATATTGATAAAACCAATAATTATTTAAGACGTGACGAATATGTTACTCTAATAAATGTTCCATTATTTTGCAGACCATAGACCAGTAGTGCCAGAGTTGTAAGCTCCAATACCGGTTGTGGATCTAGATCGGAGATTGAACTTGCTTATGTCTGTGAAAACACCGGAGCACGCAACCAGTTTAGTGGAGCGCTCCGCTCCGTTTAGTCCCTGTCTGACGTCGCTGCCATAGACTAACTGGTGTATAAATTACTAAGTTCCATTTTATTCTCACTTCTACACAACGATAGCTGATATCCAATCCTGTGGAATCACAGAGTTATTTATTGATATATTGAATAATTTCATTAGATACGGAATCATGGCTTCTTCTCCTAACTAAAAGAGGGAAAATGTTCCTACTCTGACACAAATATACATTGCTATATAGTTATAGCGTAAAATCTACTTATAGGGTATTTAAAATATTTTTATTTCAAGTCAGCGTTCAATTGTTTTAGATATCGTTGTTGCAGTATGTAGGCCCACACACATACTGCGAAGCAGTCTCTTTCTATGTTGCACTGTGTGTACTTATATATTTTGGGGGTTTGTCACTGTTTTGTATGATGTACTCGAGAGTTTGTGAATAAATTACTTCTAGTATGCATTCACAAAGTCGGCGTCAGCGTGAAGCGTGAACACGAGCACAAAAGCAGCTGTCCATATTCCTGTCGCTAAAGTTATAGTGCTTCTCTCATCCTCAAATATAACAGCCTACTTTATTAGATATATCCCTCTATTCTTTGGGAGCGTCTAATGGACAACACATATTAAAATTAGTTACATGATTGCAAGCTTTCTAAATAAAGGCAACTCAAAGGCATGATTCACAGGCTCTTTAGAATAGATTAGATTTGTCTGACTATTTCGTTTATATGACGTCATTCCATTTTCGACCAATGAAGTGTAATGAAATTTTGAATTCTAACCAATCATAGTCACACTTTGCGATATATATATATATATTTTTTTTTTCCCTCAACCCAAGATGAGCAAATGCTGGGTAACTTTCGGTGCTGGACCCCGGACTCATTTCACCGGCATTATCACCTTCATCTCATTCAGACGCTAAATAACCTAAGCTGTTGATAAAGCGTCGTAAAATAACCTACTAAAATTAAAAAAAAAATAATTTTTGCAGCTAGATTTATCGCTATCAATTTATCGCATGGTCGTTCTTTTGTTTAGTCGTTGTCGCCAACTGTTTCCCCGTGAATTGATGATCATGAATACATTAAGATGCAACTACACGGTTAAACTATACTTTCAACTTTAAAGCAATGAATGCAAGATTGATATTTAATATTAATTAATATATTTACGCAGTGAATACGACGTTCAAAACGGCACACCATGTAGACACAAAATCGTCATGCATCTTAATTGAACGTACCTTTTAAACTTGATTCTTTCAATATTCTTCCCAGATTGCACGCATACGCGATTGGAATATTGAACTGTGTAGATGCAGCTTTAGTTCCGTTACACAATACAGCGAGAATGCGTTTGTCGAGCTATAAAAATGCTTTCGTGTAGCACTGATTGTAACGGTCGGAATAAGGCACAGCTGACATTGGTCCTGCTCCCACAGGTAACATAACCTATAAGTAGCCTGTAAAATTTGTATTTTGTGAATGAAATGAAACAATTAATAGAAGTCAGATGTTCAAATTTATGTAACATCATCGCATATCAAACCCAATGACCTTGCATAGTAATAATAAGGTCTTTTCATCAAACTGCCTTCCGTATGGCGTGATAAAATTCGTGTTTTAATTAGGCCTATCTATACAGAGATGGCTTCACTGTGTAGCAGCATGTCTCGCTGTGAATACATAAGCATTGGTATATAGCTGTCCCCACTCTTACTGTTAAATTAAATTATGATTTCAGCAGATAATGAACATGTATTTATGTTATAATAATAAGAGAAAAGTTCAGTACATGTAATTATAATTGTTAAACCTGTATTTCGCAGTTGGCATTACTGAATAATAACATCGAATTTCTTTATTGCAGTAATCGATATTCCTCTACGAGTATTTCAACTTCACATTGTCTGAATAGGCTAAGTATTCGTTAATAAACAATTATTAACATTTTGTGATCGAATTTTAGGGATATATTATTTACATTTTTATTTTATTCACGAAATAGTCCTAATAAATGCCACTCGAGGTCTGAGATTTCCCAGATAAATCTCAGACCTCTCGTGAGATTACTACAGATAATACTACACGAAGACAATGACAGATGATAGCTTTCAGATACTGTTATAGGCTACGTTTAAGGCAGAAGGCATTGTCATATTTCATAAATAGATTTTATACTTATAGTTCACTTGAACTAAACAATTTTAATAATAACGAAATCTTACAAAAACATGTTTAAACCAACATACTCAATAAATTAAAAAATGGAAAGAAAACTATTACACATAACACTAAAAGGCAGGGCAAAAAATGAAAATATAAGGAGAAGCGGCTTAGATGATGTGGGAAAAGAGTTCAAAATACCAAATGATTATGGGGAAGATACGTGCCAAGAAAGGTCCTATCTACTGGGTGTTCATTTCAAAGTGTGTCATGACGTCACTGTTGTGAATCGGCGATTTGAAGCGAGTTTCAGCTTTTATGTCAGAGAAGTTGCCTATTAATTAAGGCGTTCAATCTGAACTTGAGAACGTGTACGGTATAACTTGAATGTCGTAGCAACAGTTGGCGGTCTGTACGGTCTGTGTGCTACCATAACCTCTTTCGAACTGTGTTTTGCGCGGGCAAGTCGTACGCAGGGTATTTGTTATCATCGATTGCGTACGGCAACATTCCACAATACAAATCAAATGCTCCGTGTCCATGTTGACCGTCGAAGTTAATGTCAACAAATACGTAAGTAATCGTCTTAACTCTCTCCCCATATCCCGACAGTAAGAAAAAAACTCACCTCAGTACGTGTTTCCAAACAGTTCACATTCCTGCCACTATCCGGCGTTACCGAACGTATCGGTAAGTACTCTTCAGAATGAACGCCGTACTTGCTAGGCAACTTCTCTGGCATATAGGTAATACGCCTCTGCGTAAGTGTAGGAAGATTGAATTCTCTAGGCTCATCGGCTAGCCACATGACGGCATACAGCGAGCCATGACACATTTTGAACTGAACACCCAGTAGATGGACGTACAAGTCAACATGGTGGGACCCAAGACTAGGACAGAGGAGCAGTGGACGTAGAAAAAAAGGATGTACTGGCGAATTTAAGATACAACTAGACGGCCAATCAATGAAGTAGAGTGGGACGTCAACAAGTATACAGTAGGAAAAAGAAATAGACAGGTTGTCAGGTGTAATAGTGAAGTGATGAAAATAGTTATATTAAAGCGATGGAACTGTGAAAATAGTGAAAAATCTTCAAAAGATGAAAATTTCGTTGTTTGTTCCAAAAATAGTTTAACGATTCACTTTTCATAATCTGTAGTTTGTTCAATTCTTTGTCACTTATGCCCCAACATAATATGGCGTTGGACAGTTTTAAGGTGAAACATATTGTGACGTGCATCTTCTGTTCATCAGTCATTTTCTGAACTTTCTGGTTTTTAGCACATTTTACACTTCAAAATACTCTAGTGAATAAAATTTTTCTTCAAATGACCTGAAAGTTTGCACAGGAGGTCATAAATGTTAAAAATAAACTCAATAAACTCAATTATTTTATTATACTAATGAAAATGTTGTTGAAGTTGTAATGGTTTAAAAAAAAAAGAAAAAGAAAAACCTGAAAATTAGGAACTAGAAAATTAAATATTTTTTTTCTCAAAAACTTGCTTTCTAAATGTAAAAAGTGTATGTCAGTTTCCTTATTCATGTATTAGAAATAGAGAAAAAAATTTTTAAGGAAAAATAACTTTAATTATGAAAATTAGATCAATATTTATACGATGTAAGTTAAAACAATAAAACATTAATAACTCCAAAATTAATAGAGATATCAGAATGAAAATTTGTATGATGCGTGCCCATATGCTTGTAATGTATGATAAAAATTTCAGTTTGGTAGGACTGAAAATATCATCCTCATCATCATCATCATCATCATCATCATCATCACAACATCATCGTCATCACCACCATCATCCTGTCAAGTACTAGTCCCAAAAGAACTGTTCGGCCTGAAAAAGTGATTTTCTTGCCATCTTTTCATAGGTCGACCAAGTGACCGTTTCCCATTTGGACGATACTTCATTATTGCCTTAGGGATCCTGGATGAAATCATTCTTGAGACGTCTTCCTTCCAGTTTAACTGATATCTGGAGATATAGTCGAGTATTGATGATCATTAAGTTCTTGAAGGATATCTTCATTTTTCTTCCGATCCCATTTAGTGTAGCCAGCTGTTCGGCGCATGAATCTCATCTCGCAAGCTGTTAGTCTGCTTTCATCTTTTGTCCTTATAGTCCACGCTTCACTCCCATAACATAGGTCGAGCTATTATTTGATAAAGACGAGTACGAGTTGATTTTTGTACTAATGAAGGTTTTAAAACTCTCTTAATGATCCCCATTAATTTGTTGAATATTACAATTTTCTCTGATAAATTCAAATTTTCAACAAAAGAAAGTTTATAACTTAAATAATTAAACTCATTAACTCTTTCCAAAATTGTGTTATTTAAACAAATTTTGCTTGGTATTTGGTATTTACCACAAAAGGCCATTATTTTTGTTTTGCTACTGAAAATATAGAAGTTGCAAATTTCAGAATTTTATAAACTTATTAGCTGTCTATCAATTGACGACTATTATGAGATGAAATGAAAGCTTGTTTGTAATATGCAAACAGAGAGCATTGTGGTAGGAAACGATTGTGGTGTAGTGATCTGTGTGTTCTGGTGCAATGACTGGCCACGATTGAATGCCGAAACAAAATAGTCACATCAGTCGGTGCATTACCTCTGTTAGTATTCAAAAGGAGTGCCTGCTTACTTTGCGATTGTACACATTTTCGATGTTGCGATTTTGCAGGTTTGTAAACATTAATCAATTGGGAGTTGCAATGACAAAGAAACGGTGGCTTTTGTTGCGATGCATGTAGCTGGTATTACAAAGATAATACTTGCGTTTCGTAAGAGATAAGGGGGTGTTTATGTCAATAGGAACTAGTTAACGACAATGCCAGCCATTTTGAAATAGGGGAAAAAACATAATAGTGATACTGGACTGAATAACATTATTTTTTCATTTAGAGAGCCACAATATTAACCCTTTCTGTCGAATAAGTCCATTTGGAATCACAACATTTCTGTAATCTCTGACTCATATGATTTGCCTGATGATTCCAAATACCTTACTATAATAATACCGGACAGATACATACTAGCAGCATTGACGTGAGTGCGAAATATCGCGGACTTGACATCTAGCGGAGCGGCGTGGAATTACGTCCACAGATACAAATATTAACATAGCGGGATTCGGACTATTGTTTAAAACGTGAGTTACTAATGTGGAATAATATAATTATGAAACACTTAATAAATGTTGAATAATACGAGTATTTAATGTAAAATTATTATCTTATATCAAAGCTGCATATTATGTCAAATATTGCATACTTCATATTACGTTCCGTAATTAATTGTTACATATTTTTTCTTTGGTTTAGTGAGACAAAATCAATTCTGATATTAGGAATGAATTTACAATAATGCTTTGCTGACAACTGCAAAGTTAAAATTGATAGTAATCTGAAGGTTGTAATAATTAGTAAAGACATGTGGACAACAATAAAACTTAATTTGATAAAACCTTAAAATTTCCGATACATTTTAACTTCTATTCATTTATTAGGTCTAAATAAAAAAGCTAATTTGTATTTTTCTACCAACACAAATACGAAGGAATTAGGCCTACTAAAGAATGTTGTTGATTCACGTTTTATGATCGAAAGTACGATTTGGAGCAATTTGTAATGCTGTAATTTTGTAGCAATTATAAACAGCACATATACACCTTGACATTTTAACACAGCACTAATTAATAAAACTATTAACTAGCCCAGTAACAATATACATTGATTACAGCTTGTTTCGCGAGTATCGTCACACCGGCCACCTAGGTAGCAGCACCAGCGTCGTTCGCGCGCAGAACTGCTATCTGTCCGGTATTATTATAGTAAGGTATTTGCTGTTATTAGGAAGAGAATTGCTTTGTTTTTTGTTTCTCTGTGTGTTTCTATGACCTTGTGCACCCATAAATTCAGGTCACCTGAGTCGGGTGACTATGCCTCAAGGTTTTAATCATAAACGAGAGACAATTATAGTCTTATACTGGATAAACAAGATGACATGAGGAAATGTACACATTCATTCATTCACAGTGTTCTGCCCAAGGGAAGGTCCTTCACTGCAAGCCCAGCATTATCCAATCTTTCCTATTTTCTGTCTTCCTCTTAGTCTCCGCATATGATCCATATATCTTACTGTCGTCTATCATCTGATATCGTCTTCTGCCCCAAACTCTTCTCCCGTTTACCGTTCCTTCCAGTGTATCCTCCAGTAGGCAGTTTTTTCTCAGCCAGTGATCCAGCCAGTTTCTTTCTCTCTTCCTGATCAGTTTCAGCATCATTCCTTCTTCACCCACTCCTTCCAACACAGCTTCGTTTCTTATTCTGTCTGTCCATTTCACACGTTCCATCCTTCTCCATATCCACATTTCAAATGTTTCTATTCGCTTCTCTTCACTTCGTTGTAGTGTCCATGTTTCTTCCCATACAATACCACACTCCACACAAAGCACTTCACTGGTCTCTTTTTCCAGAGGTCCGCAGGAGATGCTGCTTTTTCTATTAAAAGTTTCCTTTGCCATTGCTATCCTTCTTTCGACTTTCTGGCAGCAGCTCATGTTACTGCTTATAATACAGCCCAAGTATTTGAAGCTGTCCACTTGCTATACTGATTCATTTAGAATTTGCAAGTTTAACTTCTTTACTTTTCCTGTGACCATGGTCTTCGTCTTATTTGCGTTTATCTTCATCCCATACTGCTCAAAACTGTCATTTAGCTCCAGTAGCATATCTCTTAGTATAATCTCCTCTTCTGCTAATAATTCCATATCATTAGTAAATCTTATGCACTTTAATTCTTCTGCCTCCTACTATTACCCCTCCCATATATTTCTCCATAATTAACAATCATTATTATTGGTGCACCAACAGTATGAAGCTATTGCGCTATGCCGTTTCCTCCAAGATAGTATCTATATAGCGAAAGTTCAACTGAGCCATCAAAATTCTTGAAATTGGCAGCAACACCTGAGATGCCAGGTATGATATATAGGCTATATGAGGGAATGAGATTTTGTATCCTTGAGCTTACGTAGAACTGCTATTAATTGCATTGTCTTTGAGCCTGTGCACTTTTCTTCCTGTATACGCACAACTCCAGTGCTCAAGAAGTTGCCGAATTAAAAGGGGCAAGTTACCGCAACCTCCACTAACTACTACCACCATTATCCACTAATACCAAGCCAACTGTACGAATGCTACCACCACTACCATCACCACTGCTATCATTATTAATATTATCACCATCACTATCGCTATTAACACAATTAAAGAAAAATTGCACTATTTTAAAGACATTTTATTTTCTGTCTGTACAAAATTCACCTATAGTCCCGTCGCTCTAATTTCCGGCAGCCAATCACGTTGCAGGTCGGCTACATTTAAATGTGTGCGTCTTGTGATTCGCTAATGAAGATTTAAAGCATTTCCTAAGGCTGGATAAATACTTACTATATAATCGCCCGCCATTTTGGCTCTTTCGTTGGCGTTCGCAGAAAGCACACGAGGACGTCATTTGCCGCTCAATTATTTGCTGAATTACAGTGCGTTTGATTTATTATCATAGGAGCTACGACATGATAATGTTTAACGGTGTGGCAAATAGATTCCTCGTCTGGTAGCTCGGCAACGAAAGAACAAAAATGGCGAACGATGCTACTTACCTAGACTTTATAGAGCCTTCACTTCCTAAGACGTAAGCAAAGAGGAGGAGTCACGCCGGGAATAACAGCGTCGCGACTATAATATATAACATTGACAAGTATCAGTCTTTTTATTTCACTATGTTAATATGATAGTGTATTACGGTTTTGTTTTACATAATTTTTCATTTCATATATTGTTACAGTGAATAACAAACCACATTTTTAAATTTTCAAATGAGGATGATTGCCTGTTGCTAGAAAACACAGTCTTATATCTAGAAAAACTGCGTTCCACTTCTGCAGAAACAATGAGGACATATTTGAAATATTTTACACAAGCATTAGGCTATCTATCTCAAAATCTGTATTAATATTATAAATTTCCTCATTTGAAATTGTCACAAATTAGTATTTTTTTCATCTTGTTTTCTACATTTTTTCCTATTTCGTGTTTCATCTATTCAGTTTCGTCACAATATCATTGACTACATGTTATTTTCTGTCTGCAGAAAACACACCTAATATAATATCGACTAGACATATCTGCCTTATTATTTCACTATGTTAATATGATGGTGTATTACGGTTTTGTTTTACATTATTTTTATTTCGTATATTGTTGCAGTAAATAACAAACCACATTTTCCAATTTTCAAAGAAGAATGATTACTAGAAAACAGTCTTATATCTAGAGGAACTTCGTTCAACTTCTGCAGACACAACGGGGGCATATTTGAAATATTTTACACAAGCATTATTTGTCTAAAAATCTGTATCATTATTACAAATTTCCTCATTTGAAATTAAGTCACAAATTTCGTCCTCAGCATCTTGCTGTTATTCTTCTTCACAGGACGTTGAATGTTGCCTGTTACGAGTAGCAGTATTCGGTCGTAATGTAACCGATCAACTAAAGTTCACTGCTGAACGAAACACACTGATATCCCCCACCCCAACGCGATTACGTACCGGTACCTAAAGTCAGAGGCGCATGAAGCGTAATGTAACGGCATACAACGGCATACAATTCTTAGCCCTGCTGATTACTTTCAAGAAACTGTGCAATGACCGATAATAATTTATCTTCAAGCAGTTTAGAATGGTGTGAAGTTCTATATCTAAAATTCGTCACGGCTGAGTATTGACGATAAAGTTAGTTAGGGATTTATTGTCACTTCGTGCTACGGAATTCTTGTCGTCACCAAGTGTGCGCTGCCAGACGCTACGAGATCAAGCGCTGTGCTGATCTTAACCGGCGCTGCTGTGAGATATTAGTGCAGCCAATTACTTACCTTCCCAGAATATTGTCGGTATGCTGAAACCGTAATTTTGTTCAGCCATGCAGTACGAGATCTAAGAGAATGAGTAATATATATTGTGGGAACACTAGGAGGTGCGCCGCATTGTGCTATCTCGTGAAGAGCACAGCCAGCAGGAGTTCGCCCAAGAACGAAAACAAGAGCGAATGTTAAATGATGCAAATAAATCAGCAGTTGAAATGTGAAATGGTGTAAGCAAGCGGCGACACGTAAGATTGGAAAAATGACAATTTTAATGTTTGTAGATGTACAGGGGTGTGCTGAATGGGAAGGAAATATCTTTCTGCAAGGAGCATAACTGAACGTGATTAATTCTAGTTTCACAAACAACAATGGTCAAGAATAAGGAAGGGCAATGAAAAGTGGAAAGTTGACAAAGGACAGACTGTCCGGAAGTTACTGTAGGTGTAGCAGGAAATATCATAATTTAAATATTTTATTACGATTATACTAGTAAAACATCGGCGTTGAAAACGTGCGAGCATGTAATTATCTTGGGCAGTGCTGGATTTAGTTCATCATTGACAGAAAACAGTACATAGCTGTAAATCTTTGCAATCAAGTATCTGAATCAAATATCCATGATGATCACGAGCAGCGAATGAGGTTGTCGAGAACGCTATTTTACGGTTTTGGTGCCTGATGTGTGCACGCTATGTCTAGAATTAGTCCTAAATAAGGCAGTTGGATCTCTGATTGAGGTTCTGGCTGATATGTACATCTATTATCAGGCAGTACATCTCACTTGACGATATGTGTCAGAGGAAGAACAGTTTTTTGTATACGAGGCGCATCCAGAAAGTAAGTTTCCTTATTAAAAAAAAAAGAACACACAATTTCAGGAAAACATTTATTGGCAACAGGTACAGCAATGTTTAAGATATTTTTCAACATAGCCACCATCAGAATTGACACACTTGTCGTATCGTGGGATCAACTTTTGTATCCCTCTGTCGTAGAACTCTGCCACCTGTGAATGGAACCAGCGTGTGACAGACGTCTTCAGCTCTTCGTCGTTGCCAAAACGCTCACCGGAGGACAGGAATTTCTTGAAGTGCAAGAAAACGTGAAAATCGCTGGGAGCAAGATCAGGACTGTAGGATGGGTGATGAAACAACTCCCAGCCAAATTCCGTCAAAACAGCTGCTGTGCGCCGAGCCGTATGTGGACGAGCATTGTCATGGAAGAGCACAACACCTGCAGTAACCATTCCACGCCTCTTGTTTTGAATGGCACGTCGCAATTTTCGCAGTGTTTCACGGTAACGGTCAGCGTTCACTGTTTCACCTCTTGGAAGGAAGCCAATGAGCAGAATGCCCTTCCTGTCCCAGAACACCGTGCACATCACTTTCCGTATCGACAGCGTCTGCTTGAATTTCGTCCTGACCGGAGATCCACTATGCTGCCAATGCATTGACTGCTGCTTAGTTTCCGGGGTGAAGTGCAAAATCCAAGTCTCATCGCCCGTGACGATCCTGTCGAGGAACTCGTCGCCGTCATCGTGATACCGTTGCAGAAATGTCAGTGCTGCTCCTAAACGTTGCATTTTATGTTCGGGTGTCAGGTTTTTCGGCACCCACCTGGCACACACTTTTTTGAACAGCGGGTGCTTAGTGACAATCTCATGCAACAAGGATCGCGATATCTGTGGAAAATGGCTGCTCAGCTCCGTAATCGTGAAGCGACGGTTCTTCATGATGCACTGCCGCACCAGCTCAACACGATTATCATTGATGAGGGACGGTCGCCCACTGCGCTCTTCATCATGGACACTTTGACGACCTTCGGAAAACTGCCTACATCAGCGACGCACCATCTGCTTACTCATGATGTTCGGCCCATAGACCTGACAGAGCTGCCGATAAATTTAAATTGGCGCAATGCTTTGTGCATTAAAGAACTTTATCACCGACCGAACCTCGCAGGCGGCGGGAGAAGGAATAAGAGCTTCTAATTCGGACCACTGCTGCCACGCTACTGGCACCAGGCGGGACCTGTCCGGCTGGCATATGATTGATACGTCATAGAACTGTTACGCATGCGCAATTGACACGGCTAATTACGTTTACTTTCAAGGGGAAAAAATCGGGAAACTTACTTTCTGGATGCTCCTCGTATATCTGAAGTCTGGTTAGTGTAATATGTTACTAGCCAGTGATATACGTAATGGCAGAGGAAAGGAATTGGCTACCCTACCCCATTATCTCCTGGCTTAGTTGTATGTCTTATGAGATTCAAACTTGTCTTCGAACAGTTGACTAAACAACAAGGCAGGAAGGCTGTGAGGAATATACGTAGTTGTAATTTGCGCCAGAAGTTCGGCATTCTTGCTGATTTGTGTTGGCCAGCTGTTGTTTGCTTTCTTTGATCCACTCTTTATGTCTTAATTCAGAGCGCAAGTACTACTTCCCAAGTTGTTAGCTTGAAACTCTTTCTCATCCTGCTAAAATTAACAGAAATTTTATTCTGATATTGTTAATTTTGATCTAATATAATTTTATTGATTTATTTTTACGTTGTCGTGCATATGGAAAGGAACAGTGATTTTCTGAGACAGAACATTTTAGTTTTAAATGCGGTATACTTATACCAAATGCATTTATTGTGTTAGCAATTGCTTTCCCATCGTTTTCCGTGTAACTTATTATATTAGTAGTCAATGACCTGTAATAATATAGGCTATGAATACCTAAGTAAGCTATGAGCACGTTATACTGGCAGACCTTAAGACGATATGGTAATGCAGATGGGAGATTAAGAACATCAGATCTTCGCTCCTGGTTGCTATGCATGTTAATGTTAGTATTTTATCCTCTTCTTATCGTCTTCTCCCTATGCATATTTCATTGGGCGCTATGATTTCCATCCTGAATCCGTGTAAGAAATTGAGCGGTCTATTACGAGGCTACATAAAAAGTTTACATGGACTCAAACTAGCGTCATGCATTACAGGCCTTATGTTCGATTCAAGTTTGCCTAGGGTGACCAGACGTCCTCTTTTGTCCGGACATGTCCTTCTTTTTAGGCCTTTGTCCGTGGTCCGGGCGGATTTTTTAAAAATCAAGAAATGTCCTCCTTTTCGTAACTTGTATGGTTGATATTTTGAAATTATCTGATTTGACGCCTTTTTCAAGTAATTTCCTGTAGGCGACAGCAGCATCGACGGAATATACTCTTTGCCAACGATCATAACTCCCTTTGCTCCTCCTTGTTATGGTCGTTGCTCAGAGGTTTAGTCCCGTCGCTCTAATTTCCGGTAGCTAATCGCATTGGAGGTCGGCTACATTTAAACGTGTGCGTCTTGTGATTCGCTGATGAAGACGTCATTCGTTTCTTAAGGCTCGATAAATACTTAATATAATTGCCCGCCATTTTGGCTCTTTCGTTGGCGTTCGCAGAAAGCACACGAAGACGTTATTTGCCGCTCAGTTATTTTCTGAATTACAGCGCGTTTTATTTATTATCATAGGAGCTACGACAAATAGATTCCTCGTATGGTAGCTCGGCAACGAAAGAACAAAAATGGCGAACGATACTACCTACCTAGACTTTATAGAGCCTTCACTTCCTAAGACGTAAGCAAATAGGAGGAGTCACGCCGGGAATAACAGCTTCGCGACTATAGCTAGTAAATCGAGGTGCGAATGTAAATCTAATATATATTTTCTGTTCTCTTTAATAATTTTATTACAGTTCCCAGACTTTCATATGTAACTAACTGCAAAATCATTATTATTAAGTTTTTCATAATTATTTTGTAATAAAATAGATATCAACATTATCAACATGCTTTTAACATAAGTCTAAATCTGTATTGTAAATATTTTGTAATAAAATAGATATCAACATTATCAACATGCTTTTAACATAAGTCTAAATCTGTATTGTAAATATTTTGTAATAAAATAGATATCAACATTATCAACATGCTTTTAATATAAGTCTAAATCTGTACTGTAAATATTTTGTAATAAAATAGATATTGACGTAATTTATAGTGTAATATAGGCCTAAGCCTAAGTCTAAGTACATGTTTTCTGTCCTCTTCTTTCGAACAGTGTCCTCGTTTTTTAAGCTTTGTGTCCTCTTTTTTATCGGTGTGAATCTGGTCTCCCAGTCTGTAGAACCGAAGCTCGCTTTGCGGAAGCAGAAATCTCATGTTCGTCCGATCTCGCCTCTTAAGCCGCTGATCTTACCTCCTCTCCCCTCTTTTTATGCTTAACTGCGTAAGGATTTAGAACAAATCTTGCAAAGCTCTATGTAGGCCTAATTGTAAGTATAGATAATTTTGTTACAGAATTATGATTAAACTTTGACAGGAATACATATGTAAACAAATAAATCACAATATTAAAAAAAACACGATAGTGTTTAAGCTTACTATATGAACTACCGAAAGAATGTATAATTACACTCTCGATATTAAATTCCAATAAACCACAGTTGCTAAGCAAAAGTAGATGTGTGACTATACGGATGATGAAGCTAGAATAATATGAGCAGAATAATATAAAATAAATTCCATAATTCCATAAAAATAATCCAAATTAATTTTCATACTACACACCATTGTAATTTATAATGTCCAATCTGTCTAAAAATAAAGTATTAATTTTCATACAACACATTATTTAGCTTATAATATCCAACTTGTTAAGGGGAGTGGGTAGTGATGCCTATGCGATTGAAACAGTACGATACAAAAGTTTAGTTCAATATTCTAGGGTTTTAGTGCTCAGAGTGGAATAAAAATGTCCATACTTATACAACCAATCATTCTGAATACAGTGGTATAAAAGACAACTAAATAGTTCCGTATTCGAGTGCAAAATAAAGGCCCTAACCGATAACCTCTTTTTCCACTTTGCTAAGTGTACCTCATTCTTCAGGTGCACATTACTTGCTACAATCTTGACTAATATACTTTGTATTTTGTTAAATTATCAAGTAATGTATATTGTAAATTCTAAAGCAAAATTTAGTTAAATACTTCACTCCTAGTGAAACAGAAAAAAATATTGAACTTTGTTTAACAATTTTTACAATTTTTTCAATGCGTATATATTTTTTTCTCGTGTTATGTGTGTCACATTCTTAAACCCGTAGGTCTACTGTGTAGAACACAGACTGCAGAAAACACTGTAAAAATTTCATGTAAATTGATTCAGTAGTTTCAGAGAAAAATGCACTTGTTTGAAAAATGTCAACTTATGGAAAATTGCATTTAAAAAGGAATGAAGTATGAATTAGATGCACCGCCAAATTAAAAAGAGATCATTTAAAGGGCATATCTGAAGAAATACCCCCCACAAATTTATATTATTTTAAAGAGGAAGTTTTGTACTCTTTTTTTTTAAACACAAAATAAAAAAATCGAATTTTTCACCTCTAATCACTACCTGGTTCCCTTAATAAATACAATAAATTATTTCGTTTTCATACTACACATTATCGTCGTGCATTGCAGACACTATGTTCGGTTCATAGAGCATGGCGAAGTTCGATATTCGCCGATGTTCGCTTTGCAGGAGAAGGTCTGTCATGTTCGTTCGCCAATGTTATGGAAATATTTGCTGTCCTCCTCTCCCATCCCTTCATATTTTAAACAGCTTAAGAATTTGATCACACATCTTGCGATTAGTATTTAATATGGAAGAAAACGAAGTTTGTAATGTCTTGGGTTCTCTGTCAGGTTTGAACATTGCATAATACTAGTCGGTACTATGAGCATATGCGTCTTAAAAATATATTTTGTTTAATTTATTTATACGTATATTTTCGGGAATGTTTAGTCATGTTAATACAACTTACTTACAAATGGCTTTTAAGGAACCCGGAGGTTCATTGCCGCCCTCACATAAGCCCGCCATCGGTCCCTATCCTGAGCGAGATTAATTCAGTCTCTATCATCATATCCCACCTCCCTCGAATCCATTTTAATATTATCCTCCCATCTACGTCTCGGCCTCCCAAAGGCCTTTTTCCCTCCGGTCTCCCAACTAACACCCTACATGCATTTCTGAATTCGCCCATACGTGCTACATGTCCTGTCCATCTCAAACGTCTGGATTTAATGTTCCTAATTATGTCAGGTGAAGAATACAATGCGTGCAGTTCTTCGTTGTGCAACTTTCTCCATTCACCTGTAACTTCATCCCTCTTAGCCCCAAATATTTTCCTAAGAACCTTATTCTCAAACACCCTTAATCTCTGTTCTTCTCTCAGAGTGAGAGTCAAGTTTCACAACCATACAGCACAATCGGTAGGGGAGACTCGGTTAATTCCGCAATATTAAGAAGTAAATCTATCATATTTTTATTAAAATGTTTATTGAAAAATATTATCGAGGTATGTAGACATGGACGAAACCTTTCATTACAAATGAGATAAACAGACCTATTAAAATGCAAATATATTTAGTTGTACATACATTACAGTTGAAAAAGAACAACTCGGGTAATTCCGCAACAGTCGGATAAATCCGCAATAGGACTTGGCTAATTCCGCAGTCGTAAATAATTATGAAATACATTATGAAAGTAATTTATTTGTAACAATGCTCACTTTCTTCACAGCTGTATAGCAAAACACGAAAAACAGCCAACTTTCGATGTTTCACTGTATTGCCGACAGAAGTGTCGACCAATATCCTTGATTTTTTTTCTATAGCACTGCAGAGGACATGCCTCCTGTTGACAGCCTCTCGAAACTTACGTTCACGCTATTGTAAAGCCGCAGTAAAATCAGATATGCACTACTGCAGAATTAACTGTACTGCGGAATTAGCCGAGCTTCCCTAATGTAAGTTTAGTCATGTTAATAACTACAAAAAATACCTAGCCCTATACTCTTTACTATGCGTAACTTCGCAAAATACATGTGTGACATCCTTTTGCTGCTAAAGCATGAAGACGCAGGGAGAGGAGGAGAGAAATGTTTATTTGGCCATTATTCAGTCTATCATTCAATATGGTATAATTGTTTGGGGTGGAAGTACAAAAATTAATCTTAGTCCGTTAAATTTACTACAAAAACGAATAATTAAAATTTGTTTGAAGAAACGTTTCGATTATCCAACTAAATTAATTTATTCTGAATTTAATGTATTTAATATTGAACAAATTTATAAGTATACGCTCTTAAAATTTTATCATAAAAATCGTAATAAGTTTGTATTACAGACACACAATTATGACACAAGACGAAATATTAATTCAACATTAGTAGAACCTAAATGTCTCACATCTGCTGGTCTAAAGCATAGCATAAATTTTGGCCCTCGGTTGTACAATGCTTTAACTAAATTACACCCAGAACTTCTAACATGTAACCCACTAACATATAACAAGAAAATTAGAAACGTGTTAATATCTTCAATTTGATTAAA
Source organism: Periplaneta americana (assembly GCF_040183065.1). NCBI lineage: Eukaryota > Metazoa > Arthropoda > Insecta > Blattodea > Blattidae > Periplaneta > Periplaneta americana. Next base: position 206,907,061 of record NC_091117.1, on the reverse strand, counting down.
TAAATTTATAGCCTATGTGTATGAATTAATCAACCTATATTATATTTGTATTCTATAATTTTGAAATATGTGTTAATCCTACTTTTCACGTGCGATATTATTCTTCTCTAGTGTTAATATTATATTATATACTTAATTCCATTGCCGCTGTAATTATATTTTAGTTCCTATTTTATTTTACTTATTTATTTATATTATTAGTATTATTATTATTTTATTTTATTTTTTTATTTTTATTTTATTTTATTTTTTTTTTTTAATTTTAATAATATATCTGAACTGCGACCGAGCACGAGCGCTGCTCATTCGGTCTCAAATTTTGTTAATACTACTGTATCTTCTTTTTATATTGCTTGTATTATTTTATTTGTATTTCTCTTTGTTTGTTTTTGTAATTATATTTCTTTATTCTGTATATTTGAATTTAAATAAATAAATAAATAAATAAATAAATAAATAAATAAATAAATAAAATAAATAAATAAGGAGAAAGGCACCGAACATATTATGTAAGGAAGGGAAAAATTGATCAAACGCAAAGAGAGGTTCGGTTGTACAGAGACTCAACAAACATGAACGAAGCATAAGGCCTCGGACCGGTTTTCAACGAACTCGGTAATTTTAGTTTACATGCTTCACTTCTACGTGTTGTTGGATGCCTATGGAGTAGGGCGAAGTTTATAGTATCTTGATAAGCTTATTCCCTCTTATGTTCGTACATTACAAGGCACTAATTGAACGGAGGTGTATAGATTTGAAGCGTGAATAAACTGGTTTTGCTTTTCTTTGAAAGAGGCTGCAGTAATTGTCAATAGTAACTAATAAAATAGTAAACAGTGATCGTAATCAAAGTTGAATTCTGTAGTAGTTTTACAAGAGTTTAGAGATACAATAATGCACTTTATTACACAACAATTCAAATTGATAGTCAGCCATTTATAACTATTTCTATGTCAATACATGTCGACTTCCTGAGTCAAGTGGACATCGAAGCTTGCCGGTATTGAATTAAAATTTATGTAAATTATTTTTAAATATTTATATAGAAGCCTACATATAATTAAAATTAGTTTAAGAACTCTCAAAATCTTGCCTATATAAGGAAATAATTACTAGACAAGACTGAATTTATCATCAATATTTTCGAACTTGAACTCTGCAGTAACCACTTTACGAGTAAGCTTCTCTACTCTCGATTGAAAGGATTAAAGGTGACCGTCCGACAGTAAGGTAGTTAACTTTACATTTCTATCCTGAGCTCAGAAGCTTGGAGGTGATCAACATACGATGACTTCATTAAATTTTGCACCTCGTTCCTTTCAGTCCTCAATTGAGAAGGTTTACGTATTTTCAGTAGAGAAGGTAACATATCGACATATATCCCGTAGTAATGTCATGTGTCTCTATTCTCAATAAAAATTATAGAGATAATAGGTGGACATAGTGCAAGATAGTTGTATTTTGCATGTAAGAAAGCAAACTTTACTTTCAGTGCGAGTGTCTGAAAAAGAGAAAATTGAAATAAATACTTTGTGACTTTTGAATATTGTGTTAAAATACCTTGAAAGTTTAGGTACATAGTAGTAGACAATCAATTCAAACTTCGCGGAAACTCACTCAAAAAGTTTTCCGACACACTTAACTACTTGTGACAACATAAACTTGGATATCAGCAGTTAAGGGAACCTGAATTATGTTTTGTTTTATCTACAAAAACACTAATCCCGAACTGGAAGTCACACAGAAATAGCAACGGAGAAGTGTATTTAAACCTCATGAATATGCAGGAGCCGACATCTTAACCCGCGTGTTCGGTATTGCTGTCGAGGAAGCGGTGTTATATTCAACCTGGCTCATGCAAATACACCGCTCACTTCAGTGCTGGTCTTAATTACTTCACCAGAATTAAACAATCATAGCTCTCTTTAGTATGTGAGGCAATTAAGACGAAAGAAAACAGTGATTCTGGAAGTAATGTGGAAGCGTAACATTACATAACCAAATATCATGAGTCTATGAAATTATGTAGAAACATAGAGAGACAGAATTCAGGTCACAATTAAAGTTTATGAACTAGTGGCTTGTGCAGCAAATGCTGCAAACTGAGTTAACTACTATGATTTATTTCAAATCGTCCGTCCTCAAGTGAGGTTGACCACTGGGATCCGGAATTAACAAACATGAAAGATAAAGGGAAATGAAACGAGCAAAATAATGACTCGATTTGTACATTAAAATAAAAATTTACGTGTCAACATATAGATGATAGTGTAGAATTTGAAGAGAGGCCTTCAGGATTTCCATTACAATCTTCTGAAGCTCATAAAAGGGAATTTTAAAGGATTTAAGAATATTACATGTAAATTTTGGTAAACAACCCCTCGTTCCAAATAGTAAGCCTGTAACATCCTAATTGTAAAGCGAAATGCCATATTTTTCACTGAGGTATGGAAGACAAGGTACATATTTAGCTCGCTTGTCATCATTTATCTGCAGTTCTTGATTCGTGTCTCGTTCAAAGCAAATCGTAGGGTCTAAGACCATCGCTTTCTGGGTTCTTCTATTGATGGCAATTATATCGACTCTTCTATGAGAATCATCTTCAGACACGCAATGAATCTCCTCATGTACTTCCCATCCTCTGTTTCTTAGCAGGTTGGCAATTGCTGTACGGGCACGATGGTGTCTGTTGTTACGCAGTAGCTCTCCCTTCTTACAGAACCCCAGTACGTGGCCAAGTGTTTCAGTCTCGCTGCAGCCGGGATTTTTCTGATTTATTTTCCAGAAAGATTATCAGACATTTTGAAAGTTATTTGCTTCCATAATAATGAAGATATAACATTTAAAGTAACGTAACAACTCAATGACGTGTAATCCTGACAAAATATGTCTTTTAAAAAGATTACCGCTTAATGTTTTTTATGCCAAATACTTGTTCTTGAACACATCCATCTTCAGTTCTTTGAGTTCTCCCTACAACAAAATGTAGGCCTATGCTTGGCAGCGATCACAGATCTAATCTATTAAATCAAAGAAATATGAAATTAATTTTGATGTAGTTTAAAGACGCAGCTAAAATAGGAATCATGACTCAATTACTAATGTCTCTCCCATTACATCCTAGAAAAATTAGAGGATTACACATTAAATATAATGAAAAAGACCCACACCACTTCAGTAATAATTGTAAAAATATTTCATTTTTAATAATATTATCTTACGTAAGTTTTGTAGTTTTCAGTAACATATAAGTATATACTGTAGTCGTTATTCTGTAAATTATGGATATTGAGCTCTAATTTAAGACATTCTCTACGTCTACTTATAATCAGGGGCGGCCCGTCCTTATGTGCTACAGTGCTACAGCACAATGATAATTTTGGCTCAAGTAATGTATTTGCAATACCACCATAGTATCTGATCTGCCATTTGACAATTTCCCGTGGTTATGTTCATGACGCGTTATAGAGTGTTTAGTCTTCGCTCTTAGCTCTTTGGTGCCTCAGGGGATACAATGTGCTACTCAAAACTCTACATGAGAATGTAGACAATTAATGCGCATGTGCGAAGCTGAAATCACTGCCCTGATTGGCTATTTTTACGCGGGGAAGTGCTGTAGTCAGCTTCAGCACAACACAGCTTGGAGATTGCAAAAGTAAAGCGTAACGAGAGAATGCTTGTTTGTGGAAGAGCTCGGAAGTATTTACAATGTAGGCCTATTTGGTAATTCAAGTGTCCGACTGCTGCTGCCGTCTACCTGGTTTTTGAGGTTCCTCCTGAATCAGTCAGCAAGCGACGGAGAATGGAATCCCAGAAAACTGAAGCCAAGGAAGTATGTGACCGTATAATTCAGAAAACTACTCACCGTTTCCAGTCTTTAAGCTATCTAGATGCAACAAAATTGATAAACAGCAAATTTTCTGGAAATTTTTGGATAGTCTAATTTTCCTGAACGCGAACTTGAAATTGCTGTCAACAGCTATACTGTACTGAACAAAAGAGTGTTAAAGACACAACCTTGAGTTCTATACGGAACACCTGCCTTCCGGAATATAGATGGAACTGTTCAATTGTTACGATACATAGCCTCCAACTATTCACAGGATCCATTCTGTGAAGTAACACTGTCAATAGAAAAGAGTATGATATCCAAGATGAAGGGTTTAACACCAAGGTAATTGACAGGTTCTGCAGTAGGAAAGAACGTCGTATGGATTTCATATTTCGTCACTAGGCGAGTCTCAAATTGAGATAAATACATATAAGTGTATACAGTAGGCCAATATAGAAATTGTAGCATACTCATTATTTTGACCACCAGCCGCTACTGCTTATAATACATTATAACCTGAAAGGTTTCACTTTCATATTATCAATATATAAATAGAATTAGTGTGTATCATTAGTGACAAATACATCATGGCATAAACTGTAATAATGTAATCAAACTTTAAGTTTTGTAATTTAAAAAATCCAATACACAGCTGCTGCAGTCAGAAAATTACACGCCAGAGAATCAGACCTGTAAATTATTTTTAATAAATCTTGAGCATTGCCTGCTGGATCGCATCCTATAGCTGCGTAAACTGCCTGCTCAATCAAAGTTATTTTGCCGCTAGGTGGCAGGCAGTACCATAGGCATCAGCCAGTTTTGTAACATGTCCGTGGTCCAAGTAAATCATCCCAGTGACTGTGGGCTCTACAAAAAAATTGGCCTCTACACCTTCTCTTTCGAAATCACACAGAAGACATTCACCTTAAGTGAGTCTTCCACATGCTCAATGACTGCGCGGGAAATTTCAGTTCCCCATATGTGCACATTGTCCCGATTCACTTTTCCGGAGAGATGAAAAGTTGCATAATTTCAAGGGAAAAATTGTTCCGGGGCCGGGTATCGATCCCGGGACCTCTGGTTGAACGTACCAGCGCTCTCCAAACTGAGCTACCCGGGAACTCCACCCGACACCGTCTCAACTTTTCCCTTTATATCCACACAACTCGCGTGGGCTGACAAAACGCCAGAGAGCCACATCGAGTGCACACAAACTCTGTGTGACTTGGAATTGTGGTTTTCTGTTAACGTACACAGTGACGTATATATTATGCAAATCTAGTCTTTCAGGTGAAGCTTCCTGTAAAGCAGATTTCAATAATTTCAAGGGAAAAATTGTTCCGGGGCCGGGTATCGATCCCGGGACCTCTAAGTTCCCGGGTAGCTCAGTTGGGAGAGCGCTGGTAAGTTCAACCATAGGTCCCGGGATCGATACCCGGCCCCGGAACAATTTTTCCCTTGAAATTATTCAAATCTACTTTACAGGAAACTTCACCTGAAAGACTAGATTTGCTGATGAAAAGTTGCTTCGTCGCGATGAGCAAGCCAGCGAAATCGTCTGTTTCAAATCTTTGACGAGGTCCTTGTATATTCCAACATACAAAACGATTGCTCATGTTTAGTAAACGTCATTTTGTCATTATTGATAACTACTGCCACCTAGCGATAAATCATGGCAACTAAGAGCGGGCTTTTCTTATTAAAAAAAAAAAACTTGGAGAGTTTCTCTCTATCGGCATGTGAATTACCATGATGTGTTGCGTAATTTATTTGTTATTAAACTTTAAAATGTTTCACGGACTTATGAATAACCCCGTATTTTTTATATGATTTGATTTCTTTTTCTCTATTATTTTATACACAATTTAGATATTAACATTGATGTGTAATTAACTCATTAAAATTAGAAGTCAAGCTGTTTGTAGCGAATTTTAACTGAGCAACGAGATCGTCATACGCGAATTTTTTTTTTAATTTTCCAACTGATCCTGTCGGGTTTACTTGAATACTACCTAACTTTGAATGAACAAATAATGGATAAGAGAGGGAGATCATGCCTTACCCCTCCACCCTGCTTGTGTGCTAAAGGGTTGACTCGCGAGTCAAGAAATTCCGACCACTTAAGTAGATATATGGAACTTCTTGACAATACAATCTATTTCGTTGGCTGCTATTAACTTGACTAAATTCTGAATATAAGCAATTTTGTTAAGAAGATTCATATGCTCATTACATCGTGGATTTCTACTTGTACCGTTTAATTACAGTCGAACCTCGATATCTCGAATCGTTAGGGGATGTCAAAATAAATTCGACTTATCGAAAATTCGAGTTATCAAAATACGTAGAAAAATGTTAAATTTGTGATATACTGGTCGCAAAATGCTACCGGTATATGTATAAATTTTTGTAATAAAAATGGATGTTCATAATGATGAAAGCTTTATTACATGATCTAAGTTAAATTTAACAATACAAATGCAAACGAGCCTTTATCTATCTTTTCAAGACTTGAAGAGATCCGTCATCTTCTTCTGCTTCATTTTCTGTGCTCGAGCTTCCTCCACAAAGTTATCAACCACATTTAGTGATGTCCCTGAATAAACATTATTATAGTATACAGTACTATGTATGCTGACGATACAGTTCTCTTTTATTCTCATAGTAACCTAAATACTGCAATCAGCACTCTTCAGACATCCTTACAGGAGCTGTCTAAATGGTTCTCTGACTGGATATTACTACTCAACATTACCAAGACAGAAGCTAAAATCTTCTCTTTAAGGCCTATTCATAATCCACCTCCTTTGGTTCTTCCAAATGAACAAGTTACATGGCTCTCCAGTCAAGAAGCTGTCAAATATTTGGGAATACTATTAGACACGAAACTTACATGGAATGCCCATATAACTCGCATTGTTACACTAACCTCTTCTAGAATTCGAAAATTATATCCTTTGGTTAATAAACGTTCACAAATTGGATTGGACTGTTCAATGCTACTCTACACCTCGCTTGTACGACCTCTTTTAATTCATGCAGCGCCAGTGTGGGGGACAGCAAATAAGACTCACATGCATCGCCTACAAGTTCTCCAGAACAAGTTCCTGCGTACTGCAACAAATGCCCCCTGGTTTGTAAGAAATCAACAACTGCATCAAGAATTGGGAATTCTTCCACTAGAACAGTACATCCATTCAATGTCAAAATCCTTCTTCAACAAACTTCCTGGTGCTCCTGGAGCTGTGACATATAACATCGGAGCAAGATCTTGTCAGCCATCTCGACTTAAAAGGAAACTCCCTCAAGATATCCTTCTTAGTGATACTGACGACTCTTCATAATTTAATACAGAAAATCATCATATTTTTGTTCACATAATTCACAAAAATGTTTAATTAATTAATTTAAATGAATTAGAGGAGCCTTTAGAGCCAACCTCAGCATGATATTCTGCATGTGATATTCCATCATTTAACAGTGGCCTGTATAGCAAGTTTGCTGGTCGACCAATATTAAACATAAAAAAAGTATGCAGTACTGCAGGGGCGAATGCTAGTCACGAAAGTTAGGCTGGCTCTTTTATTCATAGGGGAAGATGGGAGGATATAATAATTCATAATTAATAAAAATAATCAGACCTACATAAATAATTTATTTTATAATTATGAAATCATTATGAGTCATGGATCATATTGCTTATCAGATGTAGAAGTTCGATATGATATAACAAACATAGCCAACAAAACAGTTTATTTAGTTTTTTCGACCCTGCCAACCAATGCACATTGTTGTATTGAGCTGCACTGAACGAGAGCACATATTCTCTGTATAATGTCTGTCTTCTCTTGAAGAGTTCTTCGGGAAAATGGATTTAATAATAAGGTTTCAATAACACAATTCCGAACTCATTGCAATACTTCAAATTAATGTTTAAGAATAATACATGCAGCAACTAACACATGCATTCCGCTCATACAATTACATTGCACTTGCAAATCACAGCATATTCCCGCTGTCAATACTGGTCTGTGTAACGTTAAATAGTCGTTGGTGTAGCTCTCGGACCAGAGCTTCAAACAACACATAACAGAAGCATGTGCGCCTAGGACGGACTAAGGACGAAGGCACTTGCGCGCGCATCATATTCTCGCTATTTCTACGTCTTTCCTGTAGCTCCGAGAAACGAGCAAGCGTTGCGATACTTGCGGTGTGCAACCTGCGGATGGTATTACGCCTATACAATGTTCCAAAAAATCAAAATAAATTTTAATGTACGTAATCCCATTTTGAGAAATACATATTCTACGAAAATATTGGGCTTGCATGCCCTGAGAAATCGCTCCTGCAGTACTGTACATTCATAACAAGACTGGCGCGACAATGTGCTGCCTGTAACTAAACTGACGCGATGTTTAAATGCGACAATGTGTTCCCTGTAATGAAACTGGCGGTTAGAGCAGAAGCGCCAACAATTGAAAGTGCTGTGAACTCAACTACAGTAATCGGTGGAAAATTCGAATTAAAACCTTCGAATGAGACAAGTTGCACTGTATATTGTACTGTAAAAATAAATATTCTAGATAAAGAACAAGCTTAAGTGCCAGGGATATAATTTAAGTTTCGAGATACCGAAAATTAAACTTATAGAAATTCATCTTAAAGAGAAAAAAAAATACATGTAAATTATAGGAAGTTTGTTCGAGAAATATAGCCTAAATTACTACGAGTTATCGAAAATTCGAGTAATAGAGGTTCGAGATATCGAGGTTCGACTGTACATGCACAGGATCGAACTACATATCTATTTGGCTTCTCGTTTCCAAAATTTATCCGCATATCATCAGCTAAGTACAAGATCTCATCATAACAATTTACTCATTATACCCTACCACAAAACATCTTTATATTCTTCATCCTATACAGTTTCAGTTGTTAGAAATTGGAACTCGCTTCCGAGTGATATAAGGGGTTGTTGGACAATAACTTCATTTAGGTCAAAATTGCATAAATTCTTACTTAACAGATGAATTGCTGATTAATATTTGTTACTTATAATGAAACTAACATCTATCCATTATTATTATTATTATTATTATTATTATTATTATTTTTATTATTATTATTATTATTATTATTATTATTATTATTATTATTATCATTAATTTTTCTAAATAGATTTACAAAACCTCTAATGGCAATTACATTAATATTCTCATTATAGAAATAGAAATATATATATTCTCCCTGTAACATAGTCCTCGTAAGCTTATATTAAATTAATTTTCATCATTTTACTAGCTATCTCAAATATTAAATTAATTATAATTCATTGAATTAAATTAGCTCATAAATTAAGTTACTACTTTACCTTATAGATTTATCTAAATTTAAATAAATGTGTAGTGAAGAATATTGCTGGAGAACCTTTTAAGTGTAGTGTAAATATTCGTAATTTAAATATGTATTGTATTGATTAAGGCTGGTTGAGTGGAAGAGGAGGCCTTATGGCCTTAACTCTGCCAGCGAAAATAAAACATTATTATTATTATTATTATTATTATTATTATTACATATTTTTTTACATATGAAAAGATTAATAATTTTGTTACTTGTAATTGACAATTGACCAGCGTTCTTGATAAGTTACTCTAAATCGAGGACCTTCATAATTTCATGTTCAGTGATAATGTGTATTGATTGAAGAATATAAAAAAATGAAGCACGGAACTTGAGAGAATAAAAACGTTATCAGCCATACCGCAGAGGTTAGCTCAATATGTGTGGCTATTCAGAACGACCAAGCTCGCGTCCGAGATAGCGAAGTTAATATTAAAGTTGGTTATAAACTGTCGCACGTGTCTAAACGACTTTTGCGAAACTTGCTTGTCGTAGTGTGTGCGGGGGATCTAAAACTGACAGTGCAAAAGCAAGGAACTGCCGAGCTATTAGTCCAAAGAGCAGACAACGGGCTATTATCCCGGATTATGTTCGTAATAAAGAAGAAATTTGATTAGTTCGGTTAAGTCAATAAAGCTCGGACTTTTAGCAAACATTTAAGGATTTAAACTCCTCCTCTCATCTCATGGGGGACTCGTGAAGCTGGGTGGCGATTAATATTGCTGCCTACTCCTCAGAATTACGCGACGTTTGTGATCAGCAGACATAAGCATCTTGGGGACCGAGAACACGGAGAATCACTGCCTGCTGGATCAACCCTATGGCTGTTTACGCAGCGATAAGTTGCGATCAAGTAGGCAGTGCAGAGAGTACACTGCCGTTTCGTTGCTAGTGGCAGAAGCTGGAGGTATACAGAAACATCAAAACTCAAGGAGTGGCTTTTACTGCTGACTGCGAGTTGACCTTGTAGTTCAGAATCAGGTACGAATCTTTGAGTTTTAATATTATACAGCTATGTTGGTCGTCTAATGAACATAAACAATGCTTGCAAGAAATTATGGGTTATAGAAAATTAATGGTAATTTCCTAGTACCCTGTACTCATTACATAGGTCGTTTTTATGTTCAACATATTTAGCATAACCCCGACCTCCACCTCTAAGAGCGCCAGTCCTTATATACCCGTCAGTCAACGCCTTCTGACAAATAAAAGCAATTGACAATAGATATCTCAGTCATGATAACCTCATAAAATATCCTATCAATTGAATACTCGATCTTGCTACATACAACAGAATTATATTATTACCCATTTCAGCGAGTACTGACGACCTCTGCAAAATACAATAATTTGGTCCAGGGAGCATTCTCTTTTGGCACAAGGATGATTTATGTAACATGTTTCTAAATTAGTCTTTTAAATACCGGTAAATTCTTTAATAAATCACTGAAAAAGAAATGTGAATGTAGGAAGTGGAGTGAGTACGAAATTATTATTATTTTTTGGCGCATCATTTTTACGTAAATAACGACAAATAAAAAGGGATTATTAGCAAGTACGTACACTGCGTTTGTCAAATGCGCATCACCATGCTTTCCAAAAGGCACTTCTCAGTGCCCGACACCCCGACTTATATTTTGTGTGTTCTTTCTTGCTTTAGGGGGCTCCGCCCCCTAAAACCCCTCTTGGGGACTTGGCCCCCAAACCTTCATGCTAATCTATAGTAATTAACCGGTCCATCACATGAGTTAAAGGTACGAGTTACATTTTATAATGTATTCTTTCTTGTTATAGGGGGCTCCGCCCCCTAAAAACCCCTGTTGGGGACTTAGTTCCCAAACCCTCATGCATTTAATTTATAATAACCTAATAAACCGGTCCATCACACCTTTGGGTTGAAGGTACGAATTATATTTTATGATGTGTTCTTTCTTGCTTTAGGGGGCTCCGCCCTGTTGGGGACTTGGCCCCCAAACCTTCATGCAATTATGATTTTTGTAACATGTTTCTAAATTATTAGTCTTTTAAATACCGGTACATTCTTTAATAAATCACTGAAAAACAAATGTGAATATATAGGATGCGAAGTGACTACGAAATTATTATTATTTTTATTTTTTGGCGCATCATTTTTACGTAAATAACGACAAATAAAAACTAACATGCCACATAACATTATTTTAAGAAATACAGGAAACAAGCATGAATAATATTCACCATTCTTAATGATCGTGGGATAGAAAAAAACGTATGGAATAGAAATTATATAGAAATGTGCGTGTAGAAAGATAGGAGATATTAAGTAATATTCAGCGTTCTTAATGATCTTCGGATGGGAAATAACAATGAAATATGTATAAAATAGAAATTACATACAGGTTAGCATATAAAAAATGGTAAGTAGAATAATTTATTTGATTAATAAGCTTAAATTACTCCAGGTTTAGTGTAAGAGTGGTCTATGTAACGAGTACCGGGTACTAATAAACTACCAAAATGAATAAATAATACATTAAAAATGAAAATAACCTAAAGAGATCTATCTTATTTAATGTAATGTGCTATCGTAATATATTTTAAAATAATATTGCCTTAATGTTACATAGATTGGCAACTTTTCATTTGTGTATTTTTCAATAAAGACTTTAAATGACGGGATGCCAGACTTTACCGTAATCTCACACAAATCCAGTTAAAATTGTGAATGTTTATTTGAAATGGAATTACCTGTTGGCAGATCTTCACTTTCGTTTTTCGACGCAATTTTTCTATTTTCTGTTGTTTTCTAGTGTTATAATGTCTCATTAGGTATTGACGTTTGTAATCCCTCATGTTTATGCTTCACAGTTTGCAAGTAATATTCCCCATTCACTTCAAAACACTCGCCTCCAAATTGTCATAAATTGATGCTTCTTAGATCCCTTTTTTCTTTGTCATGATGTACTACAGATGCACTATCTAAGTAGCGTGAATGAGAATTTGTTAGAAAGATTTTAGTGATAAACATTTTGTGGCATAACTTTCAACTGAGCCGTTTTCGGGCTTGATTCAAATCATCAAATTATTAGTTCTGGAAGTTAGCATTAATGTGGTTACTGAAACATTACTTCTTTCTTGTGCATTTTCGACCTGTCTGAGTCAGTATATGCCGGGACTTCCATGTCGTGGAACCAGCACGACGCCGAACCTCCAACCGAGAAAACACGGGAATATTAATCTTACAAAAAGAAACATACATGCTCTAGACGGGATTAGAACCTTCGACCATTTCCATAAATGGATTTCCTCATAGCATACAAGTAAGTCATCATTATATGTCCACAAAAGGATTAGACCATGCGATCTCATTCAATTCCATATAGGGATTATGACTCACCGCAGGAAAATCAGAAATAGCGAGACGTCTTGCTTACGTGCAAGACTTATCTCTACTTCGGTAGCCAGATACTAAAGGCTCTTTCACAATGCAAATTAAAAAAACGTAAGCGTTAACTTAAAAATGTAAACGTTACGGTAAAATCAAGAACGTTCACGATGGGAACATAAACATAACAGCAAAGATACTTGGTAACCATGGAAACATAACAACGACGCCATTTCCTCATATTCTGTCATAAACTTCAGCGCTCCACGATTGTGTTCTGTTTGCAAATCACGTAAGCATAAGCATGAAAGTTTGGTGAATATAGGTTAAATGGGTCCGTATTCTTGCTTATCAAGTAATGTATAGTGTTATATTATTAACTATGTCACATTTATTGATTGGATTAACGTGTTCGGCATTTATTTGCCATCATCAGATCATTACAAGTGTCATGTTATACACACTGAATACTAATTACAAATATAAGTTGAATGAAGTAATATTCGGGCAAACAAACATGGTTACCACTTGACTAGATAAATGTTACATTATAATTAGATGTGCACTGTCTCAACTGTTTACATGAACAATATTTTCATTTTATCATAAATGTTAAGATTGGACACAAATTAAATTATGACGTGAAATAATTGCATATATTATTGAATTTTCATGTGGAAGTATTGTGTTCCATATAATCAGACTTCGAGACTTCGGACCCGATAGAGCAGTTCAATAGGAAATGGCCATAACGGCGTACTGGGTATAGTGGTAAAGCGTACAGTGGGTGGGGGTACTGTAGAATGAATGCCAACAAATACGCAAAGGAAAACACTCTGGATTTGAAGGTTCTGACGAATAATTTGGTTTTCATACAAGCCCATTTTCAAACTGTGTCTGAAACTGTTACACGGTTAGAAAAGTCAGAGCAAGAGATGCCGGAAGCCCTCAAATTAATTGAGGAAATGACACAGAGAATTAATGAGACACCAAGTACACCGGGTACTGAACGTGTAAAACAGAAGTGGAAATCAATTTTACGTAAAAATAACGGATATGGAACATTGTGTAATATAAACAGCAAATTAGTGGATATGGAGTCACCCGAGAATAAAGGACTGTCTCTTAGAGACTGCAATGATGTTATGTCTTTCGTTTTGCTCCTATCACGTCATGCGACGTAGAGCGCAGCTTTTCACTTGTCTGGATCTCCTAGAATATATGGCTCTTTTAGTGATAGTACAAACTGTGCTTGCAAGATAACCGAAAAGCATTTACGTTTGAGACACTGAAAATGTATCTTGTAGTACATTGCAATTCGGTACTGTAACTGCACTTTCTAAAGACGACCAATAAGATAAATGAAGAAATTAAAATTGCAACATGTTTATTTCCACCATTAACACTGTGTATAATTAAACACAAATTCTTATAAAAGATAGGAGAATAAATGCTTTTCATATTCTTTTGACAGGATATACATATGTGTTTGTTTCCCCATACTACCGTACTCTACTCTAAATAGCAACGTTGTTACCTCAACACATCTCTATCTACCTGCAGCGAGTCAACAACCTAAAGTACATGCACGGTAAACTTATTGTATCGGGTCCCAAGTCTCGAAGCCTGCATATAATGCAGTAATTGAAACAAGCGGGTTACGAACTTGCTTAATGCTAAATAATTACTATGTTTGAAAAATTCTGCTATTGAGAATTAATATACATATGTCAAGTAATCACCCGATGCAAATCAATCTTTCAGGTATAACTTTGGTTGCTTGACAGTTGTCAGCACACTTTGAGGTCTGTGGATATAGAGGGAAAAATTGGATCGGTGTCTGGTAGAGTCAGTTGGTAGAGCGTTAAACCAAAGGTCCCGGGTTCGATACCCGGCCCCGGAACAATTTTTCCCTCAAAATTATTCAAATCAACTTTACAGGGAGTTATACCTGAAAGATTGATTTGTATAATACACGTCACTGTTCGTTAACAGAAAACCACAATTTAAGTCACACAGAGTTAGTGTGCACTCAACTTTGGTTGCTTGACAGCTGTCAGCCCACTTTGAGGTCTGTGGATATAGAGGGAAAAATTGGATCGGTGTCTGGTAGAGTTCCCGGGTAGGTCAGTTGGTAGAGCGTTGGTACGTTAAACCAAAGGTCCCGGGTTCGATACCCGGCCCCGGAACAATTTTTCCCTCAAAATTATTCAATCACCCGATGGTATTGCATTTTGTCATAAATGTTAAAATTGAACACAGAATGAAATGTGAAACAATTACATATGATCACAGTCTACTATATACAGTCGCGAAGCTCAATATGTAGTAAAAATGCAAACAGGGGTAGTTGCCCACCACTAGGATCGCTACTATCGCCTCATCATCGCAGATCTCTCTCCTAGCAGCCGACAAAATATGTTACACTTTCGTTGTCGTGTTCTTTTGGAAAAATTAACACCTTCCTTCCATTATTGAAATATTAAATGCATAAAGTTAATTTATTATTTTAATGAAGTATATTAAATTCTACCATAAACTCGAAGATACCTGCAAGAAATAAGTTAATATAATTTTTGTTTGTGCAAAACGAACTGAAATTTACTATAATAGCTTCACTCATTCAAGATTATAGCGATAATTAGCTATGAATTGAAACCAATAAATATTAATTTGCATTTCTCTTTACAACAATAATAATGGAAATATGAATTAATGAAGTAACTTAAGTGTACCGGTACTTGTAGCGTAGGCTTACGTAGTTAACAAAGTGGGATGAGGTTAAGCAATAATAATCACACCAGAATTGGAAATAAAATTTTATTGTACCAGACTTTTTCTACGTCTCTAGTAAAGCAACAAATAAAAATAACAACAAAATTAACAGCTATAATTAAAAACATATCCTTTGAAGAAAAAATTAGGCCTAAGCAATGATAATCCCACCAGAATTGAAAATAAAACGTGATCAGTAAAGTTCATTAAAACGAAATTAATTTTTCTACGTCTTTAGTAAAATAACACATAAAAATAATAACAAAATTAATAGCTACAATTAAAATTATATCCTCTGAAAAAAAAGTAGACCTAACCTTTATTTCTCTGGAAATTTAGCAGCCTAAGTGACGGAACTTTGACCGGTATCTAATGTCCTTTCGGTTAGACTGAAACATTTCATTGTGAAATTTAAGGATATAATGTATTCTAACAGTCACAAAGAACTTCAAATTAACAGTTTTGTTTCTGCACAGCATTCTTGTGGAAACCCAGGAACCTTTCAGAATCTTTCGGAAATCGGAAAAAGGATAACTCTGGCCTCTTTCTCTTACTGTTGCTACAATTTATAGCACTACAAACGTCTCCTCCTTGTCCCATATTATTATTCCAATTATTATATTTTAGCCATTAACATTTTCATTATAACCAATAACGAACATTTCACAAGCATCAATGTGAAATACGCAACGAGCTAGCACTCGATAGAAATACGACACAGTCCAAAGTCGACCATGGACAGTCTATTGTTTCTAGTTGCTAACCGCTTGGAGCGCTTTATCACGAGATTTGCAAAAAAACACCTCAAGCTTCGCGACTGTATATAGTAGACTGTGATATGATATTGACTCTTCATGTGGGAAGTATTATGTTCCATATATTGCATAAGTTGAAACAAGCAAGTTACGAGCATGCTAGATGCAAAATGATTGCTGTGTTTTGAAAAGTCACGCTGTTAAAATTACATTTACATATGTCTAGTAATTACCCATGGTAGCACGACATGAGATTTAAAATAGTGATAAATATAAATATTAAATAAATAGTTAAAATATAGCTGATGTAGGTTAAATGTGGTACAAATTTGGCTGTCACGTCTCGAAGATCAGTCAGTTGGTTTCGGTGCAGTGTTGGTTGTTAACGTGATGTGATCAGATCGGTTGTTCAGCTGAACA
Organism: Periplaneta americana; assembly: GCF_040183065.1. Lineage (NCBI taxonomy): Eukaryota > Metazoa > Arthropoda > Insecta > Blattodea > Blattidae > Periplaneta > Periplaneta americana. Next base: position 206,890,515 of record NC_091117.1, on the reverse strand, counting down.
AATAAGTTTCGCTCCCTTATGATGACTACGTGTTGTTCAGAAATAGTACACTTTTTTTCTTACACGCCGTGTTGTCGTTGTTGACGAGATGAGAATATCCCACGGCGTATATCTGAGGGAAGATACATTGAGTACCCTGTGGACTGCTCGCTGAGCAGTTGAGTAGTCTTCGATGTGCGCGGCGCAATACATGTACCCGCAGCTAAGCCGTAGTTGATTTGGTCCTTATGGATTTGCGGCGCTTGTTTTGGTCTCTTTTATTCATTTACCTGCTTCAAAATCTCTTCAGACGGAAGGAATGAGATAGGAAATAGGAAGCCGTATAAATAAAGGGGTGCAGGAAAAGAACGTGCGGAGATGTCCAAGTGGAACGCTTGTGTCGGAGCTTCGTATCTCGTTGCAAAGTAATACAGAAGGTTTACGTTCCTCCAGCATACAAGACTCTTAAAAGGAGACAGAAACATCTCGTTTTGTACAGTTTGTACAACTCCGGTGTTAGTACATTTGCTTGAATCTGTAGGGGAAAAAATATCTTCTCCTTGCCTTTGGTGTCATAAAATTGATTAAGACACTTTTCAGCTCGAATGGGGTTATTGTAAACGCGTATACAGGGTGTTTCATAATTCCTATTGCAAAGTTCTATGGCATAGATGAGCAATCGCTGTGTCGTGACTCAATTTGAGTCGCAGTCTCGAACGAGGTACTGTGCGGTGTGGATGGAAACAAGCAGAGCTCTACTTCAAAACAGTCAACAAGCCGTGACGGATTAATATTTACAATGTCTCTCTCAAAACCTTCAACCTCTTCTAACAAGCTCAAATTTACTGAATTACAATGCTGAATATGGATAACGTCGTGATCATTGTCATAAAGACAATCAATAAAATAAAATCTAAAGCACTTAAGCACCGTCAGTTTCGAACATTTCCGGAAGATATGGGTCAACATTATGAAGATTTAATTTACTACACTGAAATGAAGTGGCTCAACCTCTTTCAGATGCTACACAGATTCTTCGAACTTCGTGAGGTAATTGCTGAATTCATGCGAACACAGGGATTACCTGTTCCTTAGTTTAGAATATTATCAGAGGAACTTCAAATCACAGAAATCCCAGGTATCCGAGAGTAGAAATTTCCCAACGAGAGAAAAAAATAGTTCAATACATATTTCGTCCCCTACTAGAGTGAATACCGATCAACCGGAAGAGATTTTAGATGAGTTGGTTCGTGATGGCGAGGAACGATCGAGTCAGCAGAATGAAGTATGGACGGAATTAAAGCAAACATCGGAGACTAGACAGCTGATGGACGAATGTGACGACTGAGCAGGACCCAGTCAGGGATCTGCTGAGCCAAGTGGAAGTGTAGACCGAGTAGGAAATCGCAGTGACATACCTACGTGAGTCAGCGAGGAGAAGAAGACAAGATGCGGAATCAGGTGTGCTTTAAGGGAGATCAAGAGAAGGTGCGGTTAGTGTTCAGAGAAGACGTCAGGATGCGAAAAGTGTGATGGGTGAAGAGATAGTGATTTCGTCACCACAAGGCAGTATTTTATCATTGACGGGTACATTTAAGGGCCAAAAAAGTTACAATCTTAGAAGTTGGTGCATGAGCGGTAAGAAATAAATAAAAGGTCTGAATGAAATTACATCAAAATGTTTAGGGGATCATAGATATAGAGATCAGTTAGGAAGTTATAAAATTGAAAAAAAAAATGTTGGGAAATTAAAAAGTGGCTAATTAATAAATATAGTTACCGAATAAAGTTTACTGTAAAGAAGTAAATCTTAGAAAGTGATATAGTGAAGTTTATGAAAGATGATCTTAGTGATAGTATTTACAATTTTCTATGTTTTTTTTTTCTGAGTGTTCATTGTGGTTAAGAAATGAATGATCAAACTAAAGTGAACTAGATACTCATGTCGAGATTTAGTAAGATTATAATGACGTGTATTAGGTAGAAAAAAAGATCCCAATGAGTGTAACCGGGTGAAGTGTTACGAGTTAGATGTAAGTTAGAAAGACGGAATTATATATAAATTTAGTTAGCAAGATTAGAATGCTGAAAGGAACGTAAGTGTGTAACGAACAGATGGTGGACAGTTAAGATCAATAAGAAGAAATTGACTATTTAGAGTTAAGTTAATAGCGGGAGTAGATGAGTTATGAGTTTAACAGCTGTCGGGATTGCATGCTATTTGTAGGTATATGTAATAGAAAGTTATGGTGAAACCCGTATACATAAGTTGTGGTACACAATAACTAATATAAATGTTGATGACAAATAAATATCTATCTAAATATCTATCTACCTGTTCCTGAGTTAGAAGACGAAGATTGGTTAAATGACCTGGCATTTCTGACCGATATTTGTGAACATTTGAATCAGTTAAATACACATTTGTAGTGAATATATATATATATATATATGTAGTGGATGCGTATGCAGACGTGAAAGCATTCATTTCGAAAATAGATTAGTGGAAATCTCAAAATTTAGACAACAATCTGTATCACTTTCCTAGTCTCAACTCTTTAGGAAATGTGACACAACAAAAACTACAAAATTACAGCAATCTATTAGAAAACCTACATATAAAATTAAATTGTCAGCGATTTAGAAATTTCCAACACATGGAAAAATGATTATTTATTGTTTTATAATCCAGTGACTGTTGATGTGCAAGTGTGCATTTGAATTTACAGTTGGAAGTTACAGAAATGCAAAAAGACATACTCATTAAAAGTAGGTGTCAAGGTCTATATGGCTCAAGCATTTTTGAAATACTGTCGAACTCAAAATACCCGAACATTCGTAAATTTTGTTCCAAAATGTTAGCCATGTTGTGCTCCACATATCCATGTGAACAGTTATTCTCCTTAATGAAATATGTTAAATCAGGACGTAGGTCTCGTTTGATCAATGAACATTTATCAGCAATATGAAATATTGTTCTCACGAATGAATAATCAGATTCTGAAGACATCTGCAGATAGTAATACAATGAGGCTACGACTGCGCAACGGAATCCGCCACAGAAGGGCCGGAAACAGCTGTGTTTACATCTTCACTCCTCCCAACTTTTCCCTGTACCACTAGCTCCTGTACTCTGAGTCACAGGGTGCCCTTCCATGTTCTAGGGCAGTGATGTCAAAGCAGGCGCATTTTTCTGACCTTGACGTCGTGCGCGGGTATCAAGCGCTAAGTATGGAAAGAGGAAGGGTTGTGTATATAAATAAGCAGCCTTTTGGATTAAGAAAACCGTGGTGTGGAAACTTCAAACGGAATGTGAAATTTTGTGTCGTTATTTTTATATGGCTTCTTTCTGTTTAATATTATCTATATTGTCTGTGAAAAAAAGTACTAATATCAATTTCTTAATATTGCACTTGTGTTTTAAATCTTAATAACATAATAAAGAGTTAAGAAGGAATATTCACATAAATTACATAGTAGTACAACTATACTGTACTAAATGGATTAAACACATCATTCATAAAGAAAGTGATATCCCCAAAAAAGAGATTGAGTATGACATGATAAGTTGAAATTGATATTGATGGTACCTTTAGTCTTATAAAAGTAATCAATAAACTAATAAAAACAATATTAAAGTACAAAGCAAAGTTACCTAGGTGCTGTAAATGTTTTAAGTGTAACTAATATTACATAACAAAAGTCTTATCGCATTATGCTTTTAAGGTGATATTTGTGAGCAACTTCCTATCATCAGAATATTAAATTATTTTCTCGAAATATGCTGAAGCCATAAAGCTGACATTTTTACAACACATGGGCACGTATCTTTTGTTTATGATGTAACAGTAATTGCTTTGTTAATGAATTTCCTCACGAACAATTTCCATGCGAATATTTTCAAAATTTTCAATACACTATCTTCAGTAATACGTATTTACGGTTTATTAGATTTACGAAAACATTCTGTAAGGCTACTAAATAAATAGGCCTATATCTGAAAATTTCACTTTTCTATTAAAAAAGTTGAGAAAATATTTCTTTTGAATAAAAAAAAAATCAAACTTGTGAAAAATGACCATTAAAATTAAAACTTTCAATCTTATAATGTACTTATACTTCTCAGACAAATCTAAAAATTAACATGGATACAGTTTTAATAAGTTCTCTTCCCTTTATATATTGAATCAGTGCTGGCCATCCCTGAATATAGCTCGACCAAGCGGCATATACTACTTCTTTCGTCTGTCTCTTTCCTTTCCGCTGCAAAGCGCTCAGGCTCTCCCGAGCTCTAAAGAGCGCGGTTGCTCCTGTGGGCATCAATTGACATGACTGGGGTTGTAGAGGGGATTAAATAGATAAACTTTTGATTGGGAATCCATGTCTGGAAATGTATCGTTTTGATGCAAAATAAATTTGAAAATCGATTCGGTTTAAAATATCTCTCTTCACGGTACGCAAACAAAATGGGCTGAAGGCGACTTCTGTAGTTCCCTGATATCGTGTGTCTTCTGTTTACAATCAGTTCTACGTAGTCGGCTTTCACATCAGTTGAGATTCAGACATTGAGCAGTACAGGACGAGGCACACGATATCAGGGGACTGCAGATGTCGCTTTCAGCCCATTTTGTTTGCGTACCGTGAAGCGGAAGATTTTAAATCGAATCGATTTTCAAACATATTTTGAATCGAAATGATACATTTTCGGACTTGGGTTCCTAATCAAAACTTTATCTATTTAGTCCCCTCTACAACCCCTAGAAGTTTGTAATAGGAATTCTTAAACACTCTGTATTTACGCCATAGTATTTAGTCGTATTTTACCGGGTTCTTGTTAAGTTTGGTGATCATGAGTCAGTGACACGATAGTAGACTTGCTTTAAATCTGTAATCATAATCATCATCATTATCGTCAACATGATCATCGTCGCCATCTTCTTCCTCGATTTCAGACTAGGTGATGTTTAGGCACACAAAATTAGTCCGACGTTTTTGAAGGCCCTCTTATTATTCTCTTTCATTCGGGTCAGTAATTAAAAATTTATGCAGAGATTTAAATCCATTCAAATGAGAAATTTATTTAATTCTTCCCCCTCTCCAATATTTCAAAGAAGTCAGCTCCTATGCTCATATAAAATATAAAATTGTCTTAATATGTGCTAAAATACTCATATTTTTCAAAACGGGGGTTCTCTTAGACATATTTTTGGTTTATAATTTAATATTTTTCAGGATAGAGTCAGACATATTTATTTATGTAATGTTTTTGGCTAATATATATTTTTATTGGGTTATTTTACGACGCTGTATCAACATCTACAGTAAGGTTATTTAGCGTCTGAATGAAATGAAGGTGATAATGCCGATGAAATGAGTCCGGGGTCCAGCACCGAAAGTTACCCAGCATTTGCTCGTATTGGGTTGAGGGAAAACCCCGGAAAAACCTCAACCAGGTAACTTGCCCCGACCGGGATTCGAACCCGGGCCACTTGGTTTCGCGGCCAGACGCGCTGACCGTTACTCCACAGGTGTGGACTCTTGGCTAATGTGACATAAGTATAAAAGAATAGGGATTGTTTAATTTAATAATTTAGAGTATTTTGTTTTATTTTACTTGGTTATTTAACGACGCTGTATCAACTACGAGATTATTTAGCGTCGATGGGATTGATGATAGCGAGATGATATTTGGCGTGATGAGGCCAAGGATTCGCCATAGATTACATGACATTTGCTTTATGGTTGGGGAAAAGCTCGGAAAAAACCCAACCAGTAATCAGCCCAAGCGGGAATCGAACCTGCGCCCAAAAGCAACTCCGGATCGGCAGGCAAGTGCCTTAGCCGACTGAGCTACGCCAGTGGTGTAATTTAGAGTATTAACTTATACTAACATCAAATATAAAATAGTTTTAATGTGTCTCTAAAGTAAACTATAGTCGCTACAAGACTATGAGGTCAGGCGTATGTAGAAAAATCCTATTAAAACTACAGTAACTTCTCCCTCATCCGGCAGTAGAGTAGGTAATTGTTATTGGCTACTCACAGTACAGTACGTGCCTTCTTCCTCCCCGCCACGTACTTTTTTCCTCCCCCTATTTGCAACCCCGTCGTGCTATCAGTAAATCACAGGTTGTGTGTGAAAGAAGTTCACTATGCTTTCTAAAACATTTACTGATAAACGCTCGAAGTTTAGTTATTCTTTAAAAGACAAATTGGATATTTTGAAGCGGCTGGATGAAGGGGAAACTATTTCTGGTATCCCAAGAAGTACAATTCATGACTGGAAGCGTAATCGGGCTGCATTGGAAGAATATTGTGCATCCACGAGCTCCAATGAAAAGCACCGTACATCGAAGCTGTCTAGTGTTTTCAAATACGATAAGGAACTGTTTCTATTGTTTCAAGAACAAAGAAGGAAAGGTACTCCAATATCTGGTCGGATTCTGAAAGAGAAAGCGCTTGATATGCTTAAGAAACATGGAGGCGATAATTTCTCTGCTAGTGATGGGTGGTTGTCAATGTGGAGGACAAAAGTATGGTGTTCGTCCACTTGCAATTTGTGGAGAGAGGATGTCAGCTGATACCGTTGCAGCTGAAGAATATAAAACTACATTCCGAGATTTGGTGAGTAAACTAGAATGATCTCTCCAGCGGATATACAATTGTGACGAAACGGTTTAAATATAAAATGTTTACCGAAAAGAACTTTAGAATCTACATCATACAAAACTGCGCCTGGTTTCAAAATCCAAAAAGAACGTGTGACTGTATTAGCTTGCTACAATGCATCAGGGGCAAATAAGCTTCCCTTGATGTTAATTGGAATAAATTAAAAACTATACTGATTGTAACTATTGTAATCGGTGATTTAATTACTGTATTATTCAAATGTTCACAAATATTTTCTTATCATATTTACTCATATCAATTATGTAGACGATGGAGGGATAGTTAACTAATTTCCGTACCGTCTTGCAGTAAGGCGTGGCCTATGAAATCACGTGAATGCCGGACGACGAAGCGGACGGACGACATAGCAACGGATCACAGAGAATTTACTGTATTCGTAACTTACGTAAACTAAGCAGCGACTTTGGATGTTGCAGCGAAATATTCTGAAGTACTCAAAGCGGCTTCTGACGGCAGGTGGAATGATACATTCTCCTCACTTCCTTCTGACGACAGTTCTCCCTCACAGACGCACCTGCTAAATACGTGAGATTTCACTGGAGTATATATGGCAGCATCCTCATCAGTACTAACAATTTCCTCAAAGCTCGGTGCACGGTACGCAACGTCTTGCAGAATATTCCATTCGTCTTGCAAAGTGGCATCAGTGTCAACACCTAACTCGTGGATATGGTTAGTGTCACTACGTCTTCAGGTTCTGCCAAAACAGATTTCCATGCTGAGGAGGCCGCTTTTACTGCGTCAGGCATACTCCTATCTGAGATTGACATTTTTTTTTTTCAGTAGCGAGATTTGCAACTCTCATGAGTCTCTTGCGATAAGCTGTCTTCATAAGAGTATGTTGGTAATGCCTCGATCTAGAAGCTCAAAGCGGCTTATTGCTTTTATGTAAGAAATTGAACTGTGACGTTGGTTAATTTCACCCCGTGTATTATTACACAAATATGTATTAATAAATAAAACTGAACGCTCAAGAATAAACTAATTTATGAACTTCGTGAGTTGGTAAATCTTATATATATATATATATATATATATATATATATATATATATATATATATATATATATATAATTTGAACTGATAATGGAAATTACGGGAAAACGGCTGAACGGATTTTAATAAATGACCCCTCATTTTCAAGCTTGAAACCCAAAGTTTTTCAGAAAAATAGTAGTTTTCAGTGAAATGTTAATTTTCCTACATAATTTTCCTATTTTCCAAAATCCATCTTTCGTCAGTTTGAGAACTAATTGCATTTCAGAAAGAAACAAAACACACACTACAATAAACACGAAGGCCATGACCTGCAGGATTGCCGACATATTTAGAGTTCAAATTCAATTGGTTATTAAAAACTTTAAGACTTACAAAAAATAATTCACAGATCTGATTCTGCGGTTTGTAATTTTCTGAATACAGCTGTGTATTAGATATTAAAATCTACAAAACTTGAGGTGGTTTGATGACATTATTACTATTAGAAATGAAATATTATTATAGTTAATGCCATGATGTGACTATTTTTCATTAATTATACATATTAATGTTATAGTGATGATATGAAAGTGAAACGTTTTGGGGTTATACTGTATAAGTAGATGTAGAGAATATCTTAAATTAGATCTTCATTTCTATAATTTACTGAATGGCGGCTGTATAGTATATAACTACAAAACTTACGTAAGATAATAATAATGTTATTAAAGTTCAAATATTTTTATAGTTATTAATCAAATGGAGTTGGGTCTTTTTCATATAGGCCTACATAATGGCGGTGTGTAGTAAATATTTATATGCGTCATTCTCTTCAGTATTGGATCGAGAGAGCGCAAAAATTTCAGTTCCTAAGGAAAGACCATAAGGTATTACTTACTGATAAAATAAGAGGCCTACAAAATTTTGTAGTCTCCCGATCATTTCAGCAAGATCTCTTAGCAGGATAAAATGATTTTACCTTCTAGATTTCAAGCTCTACATGCAGCAGCTATACCAAGATGCTATGTCTATTGTTCGAAAGCATAGTAAACCTGACATTTTTTTAACTTTCGCCTATAATCCAAAATGACCTAAAATGACTATTGCTTTACTCCCACATGAAAAACCTACTGATAGTCCTATCATTGTTACTTGCGTTTTCGCGTTGAAACTCAAAAACTGAAGGTGGATAGGTTCAAGAAAAAGTATTTGGCATAAAAAAACATTCAGAGGGAGTATGTTTCATTATTATGGAAGCAAATAACTTTCAAAATGTCTGGTATTCTTCGTTGAAAATAAATACATAGGTTGGATAAAAAGTAATGGCAACACTGCTGTCACGTGACGATGGTGCGTTCGAGAGCTGCCAGCTGTGTGGACATGGACAAGGACTGTTAGATGAGTTAGTGCAGCCAGCGGCGACAGTACTCCATCAATCTACTGCAGTGTGTAGAACGTTCACTTTCATAGGGATAGTGCGAGCGCCCTAAGACCATCCTTACGAAACTAGAGCAACGTTCCTGGATCAAAATTGAAATGGCACGAGGTCATAGTGCACAAGAATGTTTTCAGGGACTGCGTGAAGCATGTGGCGATGCAGCGTTGCCATATCGCACAGTGGCACGATGGGTTAAAGCGTTCCGGGAAGGCCTTGTTGCACCGGTACCAAAGGGAAGGTGACGACTTTCTTGGACGAATCGTCGCTATGGACGAAACCTGGACTCGCTCGTATGAACCAAGCTTGAAACGCCAATCAAATGAATGGAAGCATCCCGGTTCTCCTCGTCCAAAGAAAGTGCGCCCTACACAAAGTGCTGTGAAGGAGATGTTCATTGTGGCGTATGACATTGATTGGGTAATACTGCACCACGCTGTACCTCCAAGGCAGACGGAAAACGCGGACTACTGGAACATCCACCGTACTCACCCGATATGATCCATGCGATTACGATCTTTTCACCAAAGTGAAAGAACCACTGCGAGGGACCCGTACAATACCAGAGATGAAATTATCCGTGCTTTAGGGCGGTCAATACGGAACATCAACAAAGATGGACGCGCTGATGGTGTACGACGCCTTCCAAACATTTGGCAAAAGGTAATAAATAAGGGGGGGGCGACTATATAGAAGGTACGTAATGTTGTACCCCTGTGAATAAAGCCATGTCAGAAATATCGAACTGTTGCCATTACTTTTTATCCAACCCTAGTATGCAAAATTTTTATTTGAACATCTAATAAAATTACAGAGGTGTGAAAATTATAAGAATACTCTTAATTTTAAAGGTTTTTTAATAGTTCCTTCACAAATATTCATTGAATTGATGAATATTGGTATATATTACTATACTGATGTAGGATATATTTACTACTAACAATGCCGGAAAGCATTGTTGTACATTAGTTTTTTCTTATTTTACAGTTGTTATGGGAATTGAGAAATTATTATATTATGTTGGCGGAATTGGAAACATAAAAAATTAATTAAGAAATGCTTTAAACAAAGTGCTCTTTGCGTTTACATTGTTGAGAAGTTCAAATGAACGTATACATCTGTTTTGTGCATATAATTTTTTATGTTCCCAATTCCGCCAACATAATATAATAATTTCCGAATTCCCATAACAATTGTAAAATAAGAAAAATACCAATGTACAACAATGTTTTCCGGCATTGTTAGTAGTAAATGTATCCTACATCAGTATAGTAATATATACCAATATTCATCAATTCAATTAATATTTGTGAAGGAACTATTAAAAAACCTTTAAAATTAAGATTATTCTAATAATTTTCACACCTCTAGTTTGCAGCATTTGCTGTACAAGCCACCAGTACTTTTATAACTATGACAGGTAAAGTCGTAAAGTCAATTCCATGAAGGATAAATCGGTCCAGAAGGTGTCGAGAGGTTAAGGCTTCCACCTTTACAATCAGCATTACAATCATTCATCGTAATGTGTAGGGACTCGTAAAGCACGCTTTCATAATTTGTTTAATTTTAAGCCTGTGCTTACATTTATGTCTTTCAACCTTTAATCAAATCTAAAGTATGTGTGTGTATATCCAATGCCCACACACTTCACTTGCGTGATTGGGGTTCCGCATGCTGCGGATAGATGGCAGAACTGTGACCCATTTTCTAGTTGTACACCATTTCGGCGGGTCACGCTGTACATCAGTGGTTGCCAAACACCACGAAATTGTGACGCAATAGAAATGCAACCCGCACACCACTATCGTAGGGAGAAAGGTGGAGTGGGTGTCTCCTCAGATAATGCAGTGAATAACAGTGCAGAGACGGACTGTGACCAAAAAACGAAAACAATATCATATTCTTCTACTTATTAACTACACACACTTTTTTCCGTGGTAACTTTTATCCTCCTATTCATTATTTTTGTATTATTAATAAAATAACATATATTTTCTTATTTATCGGTACCATAAAAAGAAATGTACTTTACATCAGCAGATATTTGAAATTAGAAAAACGTACGAAGCTGGTCACGAAGTTGTAAATTACACTACACTTACTTACTTACTTACTTACTAGCTTTTAAGGAACCCGGAGGTTCATTGCCGCCCTCACATAAGCCCGCCATTGGTCCCTATCCTGAGCAAGATTAATCCAGTCCCTACCATCATATCCCACCTCCCTCAAATCCATTTTAATATCTTCCCATCTACGTCTCGGCCTTCCCAAAGGTCTTTTCCCCTCTGGCCTCCCAACTAACACTCTATATGCATTTCTGGATTCGCCCATACGTGCTACATGCCCAGCCCATCTCAAACGTCTGGATTTAATGTTCCTAATTATGTCAGGTGAAGGATACAATGCGTGCAGCTCTGCGTTGTGTAACTTTCTCCATTCTCCTGTACCTTCATCCCTCTTAACCTCAAATATTTTCCTAAGAACCTTATTCTCAAAAACCCTTAATCTCTGTTCCTCTCTCAAAGTGAGAGTCCAAGTTTCACAGCAATACAGAAGAACCGGTAATATAACTGTTTTATAAATTCTAACTTTCAGATTTTTTGACAGCAGACTAGATAACAAAAGCTTCTGAGCCGAATAATAACAGGCATTTCCCATATTTATTCTGCGTTTAATTTCCTCCCGAGTGTCATTTACATTTGTTACTGTTGCTCCAAGATATTGGAATTTTTCCACTACACACTACACACTTAAAAAAAAACGTCGAAGTATTTTACCCCGATTAAGACATAGAAGTCTATACTTTTTATTGTTCGTTTATTAATGAAATATTCAATTTACAGGTAAGGGCGTGGTAGTCTATATATCTAAAAGAATAATGACAACGTACATTGTTCTTTTATACTTCATTTAAAATTTTACAACAAATTAAGTATCTCATATTTTTGCCATCGGCACAAAAGAAATACTTTTGCTCCTTTGCTCCTTAAAATAAAGTTTTTACTTATTATCTGTTTTGGAAAAAAATATCGAAACATATTATCCTACACACTTGTAACATTACATGCGTACGTCCGCTGCTGATAAATGTTTTGTCTTATATCGAAGTGAAGGCTGTAAACAGAGGGTGGGGATATGATGCCATGGTTACGCTTGAGTGGAGACAGGGGCATATGTCGCGACACAGCTTTTGGCGATCACTGCTGTACATGATGTGTATCTGTGAAGAGTTATGTCATGCACTAGGGTGAGTGTAAGTGTTCGTGTAAGTGTAGTGCCGGGAATGAGTGATGATGAAGATGAGGAAAGGAGAAGGGGAAACCCGGTGCCGGAACGTAGCCTACTCCTGTCGAATAGCAACAAGGGGTCCGCCAGGATTAACGTCCCCATCCGACGGACGAATCACTATCTACAGTGACATATGCCTTCTCTTCATATGCACTGCGGAGAGATTTGGGATTTAACCCAGGCATATTGGTGCACAATCTAGTGATTAGAATTTGTGCACCGCCATCTCTCCTAGTCCCGAGGTAGAAATTTTATATTAAAATTTCTGACCCCGCCGGGAATCGAACCCGGGCCTGCTAGTCTGGAGACAAGCAACCACAGAACAAACTCGGTGGACTCTAATCAAATCTAAAGTATCTTAATGCGTTTTACTTATTCTAAAAGTCAGGGGTAGACATGGCTCGGTGTATTTGAGAGGAAATTAGAGATATTTATATCGTAATTTTAAAACCCAATTCGGAACGCAGATTGATATTTAAAGTTTGTTACATAAACGCAACATATTGTATGGAAAGCATTCCGTCCGAGGATGAGTTAGCATGTCACCGATGGCTATGCATTCCTTGCCATTATAATCTATTCCGATTATTCTTATCGATCTTCTGATTTCGGCGGATAGTACAGCGTTGCTAATTAACCTATAAATCTCCGACCCTCTATTTCATTTTCTCACCATAACTGCAGTCTCCATTAACACCTCGCTACGTCTACTCCACAATTACCGTTATTCCAATTAAGACTGATTTGAAATACGTACATAGATAAAGTAACACTCACGCTTTCTCTCATTCTAGTATAAATTTTGCAACTGGAAAGGAAATTATACGTTTTCCATCCGGCATTGCTGCACGAAATAGTATTGTAACCGTGAAAGCGTATATTTAGCATTTAGACCGATATATGCGTCTTGGCGATTTCTGAATACAACTTAACTATTTTGAAGACGTGTTTATGTAGTCCTGTTGTAAGATGTACAGGGACATCACTTTATTTTTACCAACATTTTTAACATTAACCTGGCTATACTCGGAAACACTGTTACCCCCTTCCATTACAGGAGTTTGGTGTTGCTAGTGCAATATTGTGACAGCGACGTGAGATTCGAACTCACGACCAGCGTCCCGCAAGAGAGAAGATCGCGCGGAGCACTTTGGGATGGCGCGCGACGGAGAGGGGAAAGGGCCAACGCGGCGAGAGAGTGGAGAGAGAGTGCGCGCGCATCTGGTGCTGGTAGAGAGGAGAGGGCTCTGGATTTTTCTGGAGTGCCATCTCTAGAGACGCGTGGAACTTTCGAGGCTACGTCGTTGTGGTTATAAATTAAGGTCGCGAAGGAACGACAGCAGTTTCCAGTTGATTAGTCAGCCAGTCAGTGAGAAAGCCAGAGCAAGCAAGCCAGTCTTGTGTACCGGAGTTCGACTCGAGTGTGCGTCCGCAACTGTATCAGCATCCGAAGGCCTGAGTTCGAGTGCAGTGGACCGCAGTTGGAGGGACCTGAGTTCGAGTACAGTGAACTGTCTCTGAAGGTCTGTGGTTCGAGATACTGTGAACTCGAGTGACTGAGATAGAAGAACTGTGAACTGAGAACTGATAGTTCTGATTTGTAAATAGTGCTTTGTAAATATTAGTTAAGATTAACAGTTCATTGTTGTTCGTACTAGTCCAAGTAAATTGTCATTGTCGTCGGTGGAGTGCTATAACGAATACTGTGTTGAGTGAAAATCCAATTGTTGACGAGAGCGTTTAAGGTGAATTGTAGAAAGAAATTATTGTTGTGACGAATAAATTACATTGTTGTTACTAATAAAATTCACAATATGTAAACAAATCATTTTACTAGCTATAGGAGGAGAGAAAAGTAGTGTATCCATTTATGTTATAGGGAAATACAGTATTACGATTTTCAGTTTGATCATTACTTTTACGGTATTTTATAAAAAATAGTGCAGTAGTAACAATTTTTTTTTCATAAACTCAACTCTTCAGGCGATTATATTCATTATGTAATGTCTACTTTATTCAGCATATTACTAACCTAATTTATTCCTGAGAATTTTGTGAGCACTTCCGCAAGAAACCCCAATTTCTACAGCTAGCTTCTTGACCGACTTATTAGGACTTCGCTGCATCCTTTTTCTAGTATCTTCTACAAGATCTTCTGTCACTTTTGTTGGCCATCTTACATTTTTCGTCCTTTCTGTACACCATGTTGCTCTAAATTTATCCACCAGATTAATGACATTTCTACGAAAATATTCCGTAATGATATAATCAGGAAAGCGTGAAAAAAAAAAAACTGTTGTTCACATTCGGTTACATTGTGATTCCAGTTTCCATCATTGCCCTTCATATCTACAAACAGTAAAACAAAACTCTTGTTTAAATAATGCTGTTAAGTACCGTACCATATTGTAGGGTACCGTACTTTCGGTAACTCTATCTTCACTTCTGCTCAGTCCACACAGATAAATTCAGTTATGCTACACACCATACCTGTGTGAAAATAAACTTCAATAATATAAGCTCTTCCTTCTATAGATAATGCAACATATTTCTGAAACACACTGTACTCTGTACTGTTTACTTCACTGCTAGCAACAACGACCTTAAGTTTGTGTGGCGACGTTAGCAAGGACATTAGTGAAAGGGGTGGGAATCAAGTACATTCAGAAACACAGGTACAATAAAAATGCAAGGAAAAATAAAGTGATGTCCCGGTAGATGTCTAGTATGGGTAAACGAGAGAACCCCGAGAAAAACCCAATTACGACCTTGTCCGCCACAAGTGTCACTATGAATTTTTCGATGAAATATCCCAGGCCTAACCGGGGCTCGAATCCGGACTTCCTGCGTGACAGAATGAAGGTCTGACCATTCAGCCACCTCAGGGGAGCACATGTGGCTGACTCGTCTGTCTTGTGTATTCCGGTTTTCAGTGGTGTTCATGCTAGAGTTGTAGTTACATAATTAGAACTCATTTGCGATGTATGCCAATACTTCAAAGCTGCAGTGGCTTTCACTGTTTTCTGTGTATCTGTTTTATACAATTTAAGGTTGTCCACAATAGACCAGGAACGACAACCAGATCTAGAACGAGTAAATTAAGGAAAGAGAAGGATGTGAACGTGAAGATTTTTGATTCACAATAAACCGAGAATGGAAACGACAGTACAGTCTTAGAAAAAGGGTTTGTTGTACAGATATTTTATAAGTCTCAGAAAGGAGGCAATGTGCATGATCGGAGGACGTACGACCCGGTTCACAAGGGAAGAACTAGTTGAGGTAATAAAATTAGTTTCATTTCCTTGTATGTCTGAACATGTGCACTGCCTCCTTTCTGGGACTTATAAAGTATCTCTGCGACAAAACTTTTTTTAAGAATGTATATATCGATATGCATGTCAATAACAATGTAATAAAGATGATATTACGCATACTGGTGTTATTTATATATAATTGACCAATGGCATTCTCTCATGATTACAAGCCAGCCAACATAAAAACAGTTTAATCAACTTCAACATTTGTGATACGGAATACTTAAAAATTCATTTCACGTGCATCAGTCTGGTCACTTATTGTATTGTATTTATTGACATTCCATGGTATTCATACATTGCTTCACAGCTATAATATGAAACAAGTCAAAAAACTTAATACTATTATAAAATCTTAATTTATAGTCACAGTTTAGATGAAATATATACAGACAAGATTTACAATATAGCCTACTAGTACAACACAAAGTTTTAGTATCAATTTCATGAAGTGTTATTGAATGTCATGAATCCACCTACAGAATAGAAGGCTGAAAAATTAGGTACTTCTTCAATTTGGCCCTAAATAATTTTATGTTTTGAGTTTCATTTTTGTATCGATAGGGACGCTATTAACATTTTTACTGCCATATAACGCACTCCTTTTTGATAGCACGATAGACTTGCCGATGGAGTATGAAAGTCATTTTTTACGTGTATTTATGCTATGAACTGTTGAATTAGTTACAAAGTTTTCACGATTACATAAGAGGAAGATTATTAATGAAACTATATACTGACAAGCCATGGACATTATTTGTAGTTTTTTGAAAATAGTCATACAAGATTCCCTAGATTTGGCACCTACTATTATTCTAATTACTCTTTTTTGTAATAGGAATATACTGTTACTATCTGTGGAATTTCCCCAGAATATTATCCCAAAATTCATTACCGAGTGAAAGTATGCAAGCAAAGTATATTGTTTTTAAGGTATCGATATTTACTATCTTTTGCATAGATCTAATAGCAAAACATGCTGAATTTAGTTTGGGGATAATTTCTTTAATATGATTTTTCCAATTTAACATATTATCGATTTTTAAGCCAAGAAATTTGGTTGTTGTTGTTTCTAATAGGGATCTATTGTTAATTATTGCGCTAGAAATTTGCGAGGTTGAATTTGGACAGGATTTAAATTGAATTAGGTTAGTTTTGTTACAATTTAATACTAATCTATTGACTGAGAACCAGTCACATATTTTGAAGAGAATTTATACACTAGAACATTATTGAAAGTGATTCTACTGAACATCTAGATTAGTAAGAAACGATGGACGAAGAAGAAATTATGTCACGGCCTCCTTGCTACAAAATATACGACGATCAAATAGCTTCATGATGACAACAGAAATAATCTATACTCCGTTTCTGGAATCTGTAGAGTATTGGAACCGAAACAAGTCCTTTGCGCAAGTGGTGAGTGGAGGGGCCAGACCAATGACTGCTCTCAGGGAAAGCATTGATTGAAGACAAGCGTCTAAAATGCCACCCTCTCTGTGACCTTCTGTCACGCCCATCTTACCCCTTAGCGACCGTGAGCCGATGCAGCCCGCAATGCACTCCGGCACTGATAGGCTCCGCCCATTCGCTTGTCATAGCCTCCACACAAATGCGTCAACTTACTCCACAGATTCCAGAAACGGAGTGTAGTTGGCTGTGATCGGAAACGAGAACGGCAAAGTTAAAACTTCGCCAACTTCACTTTCAGGTTACAAATCTAGTAACTTGTTGTTCTAAAATTGGCTCCCTGAAGTTACTAGTTGAATGTAGCGGAGGAGAAATTTAATAGGTATGTGTTACATAAATATTAATTTTACTTTCAAATCCATTTTTCCGTAAGTTTATTTTTCTTGATTCAACACCAACTTTTTTTATGCCAAATATTAATCAATCTGGATGAAATTTTTACTGCGAGTATTTATGAGATAGCTGCATGTTTCTACGCATTTATTTTGTAAGAAATGTTGCTAGTTTATTTTATTAATATATTTTTTCATGAATTATATAAAAAATAACATATTCAAAACTTCAAACAATTTTTTTGAAAGTGAATAATAGAAAAAATAAGAAATAGACGAAGAAAAGAAATTATGGAAGTGCAAGACGAGCCAGACATTATAGATATAATAGAAAGGAAAAGGTTACAGCGGTGTGGCCATATCAGAAGAATGCCAGAATAACGATTAACAAAAATAATTATGGAATGGATCCCACCAGAAAAAAGGAAAAAAGGACGACAATAGAAGACTTGCATGGAGGGCCTACTAGTAGCTATGGATGCTAGAGGATTAAAGCCAGGCCAATGGATGAACAGAGAGGAGTGGCGTTTGGTTACCGGAAGACGGCGACAGCTGTTATGGTACCGGAATGATTGGCGAATAAATGAAATATTTAATAAAATGAATGTTTTGTGAATGTAACAAAAAATAAGAGGGGAGCTTAAAAATTGAAATCTTCTGCTAAGAACTTGGTTTGAAAATCGTTCTAAAAACAGAAAAAAGCCAAAAACATTTGAGAGTTAAAAATTTGGATGTTGTTAGTCCTTTGCATTGTAAATATGATCTCAAAATTTTGTTGAAAAAAGAAATATTATGAAAAAAGTTGTCATTTTTAATGGAGTGTTCCCTTAAAAGTATAGAACTTACTTCCTGGCTTTTAAAGAACCCGGAGGTTCATTGCCCACCTCACATAAGCCCGCCATTGGTCCCTATCCTGAGCAAGATTAATCCATTCTCTATCATCATATCCCACTTCCCTCAAATCCATTTTAATATTATCCTCCCACCTACGTCTCGGTCTCCCTAAAGGTCTTTTTCCCTCCGGCCTCCCAACTAACACTCTATATGCATTTCTGGATTCGCCCATACGTGCTACATGCCCTGCCAATCTCAAACGTCTGGATTTAATGTTCCTAATTATGTCAGGTGAAGAATACAATGCGTGCAATTCTGTGTTGTGTAACTTTCTCCATTCTCCTGTAACTTCATCCCTCTTAGCCCCAAATATTTTCCTAAGCACCTTATTCTCAAACACCCTTAACCTATGTTCCTCTCTCAAAGTGAGAGTCCAAGTTTCACAACCATAAAGAACAACCGGTAATATAACTGTTTTATAAATTCTAACTTTCAGATTTTTCGACAGCAGACTGGATGATAAAAGCTTCTCAACCGAATAATAACAGGCATTTCCCATATTTATTCTGTGTTTAATTTCCTCCCGAGTATGATTTATATTTGATACTGTTGCTCCAAGATATTTGAATTTTTCCACCTCTTCAAAAGATAAATTTCTAATTTTTATAATTCCATTTCGTACAATATTCCCGTCACGAGACATAATCATATACTTTGTCTTTTCGGGATTTACTTCCAAACCTATCTCTTTACTTGCTTCCAGTAAAATTCCCGTGTTTTCCCTAATCGTATAGAACGGGAGTGTTATAGCCTGAATGGGAAGCAAGCAGACAATTAAATTGCAGACTTTTTAAGCGCTGCAAGACGACACATAGAACAGTAGCGGATTGTTTCCACTCCATTCCATCCTACAAGACACGAACGCTTTTACTGCCGGTCAAATCAACTTCGGCTTATAGTGACCGAGGGAAGCAGTCGGTGGTTTTATCCGCTAGAGAGCAGCTGGATCTCTCGTCGTTTGTGTATTTGCACAAAGGATCCCATAAATACATGCGGCAGTATATTGGGGCCTGCAGGCGATGTACCTATCTCCACACCGTACTCAAGTCAAAGAGAAGCTCTAATTCCAATTTTTTTTCTTCCTCTCTACAGTGTCACCTACTGGACTCGCAAAAGTCAAAAAGCTGAAACAAAGCTCGGAATCAATAAGTGTGCCAGTTGATAGGATTATTCCCCGTGACGCCGTCCAGTGAATGGCTGGCTGTTCTATTTGGCTATTAGCAGCTGATGGCTTTCCACTGCACTGGAGTGATGCTCAACTATCAGTTTACTGTTTCTGCGTTCCATACATTCTACGCACTTTGGAATTTTTATGCGTTGTAAATACTCAAAGTGAAAAAGGAAATTATCGTAATGTTGATAAATTATAAGGGTCAGAAGTTAACCTTACCTTAGTCTACCGTAGCGAATCTAAAGGCTGGTTCACAATAAACCTGGAACGAGAACCAGAATGAAAACGAGAACAGAGGACGTGAATATACAAATTTTTGATTCACAATAAACCGAGAAGGTAGACGATTATGCATATCGATATGCATGTCAATAACGATATGTAAAGTCGATATTACGCATTCTGATGTTATTTATGTATAATTGACCAATGGCGTTCTCTCATGAGTACAAGGCAGCCAACATAAACACAGGTTAAACAACTTCGAAATTTCAACTGAAACATTTCATTAGGTACGGTCATGGATGAATATATATTATATCCATGGTACGGTACAACGAGTTAGAAAGAGAGAGATACTTCTCTTTCTAACTCGTTGGTACGGTACTATAAATATGCCCATGCATATTAGGTAGGCCTACGGTACTATAAATATGCCCATGCATATTTATTATCACAACCTATTTTAAGTCTACCACAACGTAAAATAATTAGAGAAGAAACATTTGTAATAGAACAAAAATGAACACAACAGTAGTTATTGAATTGAAGCATGAATATGTAGTGTTTAATATAACCAATACAGTAATAAACTATGATTCGCTTCCGATCGGTGTTCAAAGATGCAGTAAAATTTCCGTGTTTTCCCTAATCATTTGTGGATTTTCTCCTAACATATTCACGTCAACAGACAGTGCAGAAATTATAGTTATGTACAATACAGCATAAAGGTTACTACAGTATAATTCATAATTCATTTTATTCCTTCATTCATTATATTCCATAGATCTTACATGAGCAATGAAGCTTTAAGATGTGGAACAAGTCAAAATTTTACAATATTACAATTACGATTTTTACAGTTTTACAATTTAATAATTTTCCACAATTTTTACAATTTTGTGCAAGTTTTTGCAATATTTTGGCGAGATGTAGTGAGATGAGGTGATGTCCGAGGATTCGCCAAAAGATTACCCGGCATTTGCCTTTTGGTTGGGGAAAACCTCGAAAAAACCCAACCAGGTAATGAAATCAAAGGGGGATAATCAAATCAAAGATAATAAGAAACGAAACTTAATTTGAACAATTATTTTTTCCAACATTACTACAAATGCCCCACCAATGAATTTCGGATTTTTTTTTTCGATACGCCCTAATGTACAAGCCCACAAAAACACACACATACTCTCTCTCTCCCCCCCTCTCTCTCTCACACACAGACTAAATCCGATTCTTAACACATTTCATAATCTGTTATAATTCAATTTGCTTGGCAATTATATTAATATTAGCTATGTTATTTCCTTTATAATAATTCTATACATTTATTTCTTATATCAGCAATATGGCTAACATAACAAAGAACCGCCAGTACTAAGACAAGAAAATGGTCCAAATGAACCATGAGCTATAATACTGATAAGAGACTTGATGTATACTATGTGAAAGACGTAAATTTATTCTTTCTGTTTCTTTTCTCGTCGTTGTTCTTTGATCTTTAAGAGCACACAAAATCTAGTTCCATGCCCTACACGGACTACTGCCTGTTTCGTAATCACCGAATATGAAAAGACAGAACTTGTGTGTTCTATACTTCTATAGCACGAAAATCACATGATTTGATCCGCCATAATTCGTAAGACGAAATCCAGTTTTATTCAAGGTAACTTAGAAAAGATGCTTTCTTCATCTTAAGCTTTCTTCTTTTACTTTATTTCCAGCAGGAAGGAAATCTATAGATAGCGATCGATTCGTTGATGCAGTGCCTTCAATATAGGCAACCCAATCAGCGATGGTTCTGTTTAGCGGGTGCGCTGGTTTGTCTCTCTCTTTTCCCACACAATCAGCACTAAAATTTCCAGCTATTCAGTCTCATTGTATGATCAAGAATAGTCTCGGAAGAGGAGTTTCATTGCTATTTATTATTACCCAGGCAACAAGCGATCACAATAGGAATGCGGGTAGTTTTTACATTCGACCATGATTAATTAAACTCTAGAAGATGAATACTCCAGCTATGGTAATCAATATCTGTAATGCTTCAGTGCGTATTGAGAAATGACTGATAGATTTCTTGCGTGTTTTATCAATGACCTTCTATGTTAGATGGAATGAAATACAATATTATTGGAAAAGAGCTTTTTTTATTATCCAATTTAATAAACCATATTTCATCCTGAGGTATATTAGGATTATAGTTGCAAATCAAGATATCAGGTAGGCCTATAACTCCCTGTAAAGTTGATTTGAAGTTGGTACGTTAAACCAAAGGTCTCGGGTTCGATGCCCGGCCCCGGAACAATTTTTCCCTAGAAATTATTCAAATAAACTTTACAGGGACTTATACCTGAAATCTTGATTTGCATAATACTCGTCACTGTTCGTTAACAGAAAACCACAATTTAAGTCACACGGAGTTAGTGTGCACTCGAAGTTGGTTGCTTGACGGTTGTCAGCCCACTTTGAGGTCTGTGGATGTAGAGGGAAAAATTGGGTCGGTGTCGGGTAGAGTTCCCGGGTAGCTCAGTGGTAGAGCGTTGGTAAGTTAAACCAAAGGTCCCGGGTTCGATGCCCGGCCCCGGAACAATTTTTCCCTCGAAATTATTTAGGATTATAGTTGGCATCTACATACATATTTTATAACCAATAAACAATAGTAAAGTTATAATATAAAATAGTGGTCACATGAATTATGTAGAAGAATGCACCTTAATGAAAGAATGGATCCTGTTAAAGATTAATGAGATGTTTGAGGAATAATCAATGCAAAAGACATACAAGAATGTCTAACCGTTTCAGAGTAAATACACGACCTAAAAAGATAATCAATAGTAGATTAATATAACAAAGTTTGACTTTCACTTTCAAATTAATACTTAATTCATGAACAATGGAACAGTTAAGAGTAATAAATGGATATTACAAGCAGTGATTTACGGTTACAAGTTACATACGTGATTCAGGAACAATTACAATAATTAAAATAATAAGACAAGTAATAACTTACAACTAACGAATACCGAAATACTTGAAGGGCAATATATAGCAGTAGGGGGCAATACAAAAGATTTAAAAACAAATGTAAACAGTAAAGGAATAGTAGAAAAATTGACTTAAAATTACAAGTTAAACACATTCTTGGAAAAGAGCTAACCGCAGGTTAATTTAAAGAATTGTAAAGATTTCTAATGTTTCTTAGGACAGCTACATAAAGCATAGACTTTTTTCATTCCATTCAGAAAAAAAAACTAAAGACCGATAGACGAGGGAAATACAGGGTGATCCGTTTGGGTATGGATAAAATAAAAACACTGTAAAACATTTACTTACTTACTTACAAATGGCTTTTAAGGAACCCGAAGGTTCATTGCCGCCCTCACATAAGCCCGCCATCGGTCCCTATCCTGTGCAAGACCAATCCAGTCTCTATCATCATACCCCACCTCCCTCAAATCCATTTTAATATTATCCTCCCATCTACGTCTCGGCCTCCCTAAAGATCTTTTTCCCTCCGGTCTCCCAACTAACACTCTATATGCATTTCTGGATTCGCCCATACGTGCTACATGCCCTGCCCATCTCAAACGTCTGGATTTAATGTTCCTAATTATGTCAGGTGAAGAATACAATGCGTGCAGTTCTGCGTTGTGTAACTTTCTCCATACTCCTGTAACTTCATCCCGCTTAGCCCCAAATATTTTCCTAAGCACCTTATTCTCAAACACCCTTAACCTATGTTCCTCTCTCAGAGTGAGAGTCCAAGTTTCACAACCATACAGTAGAACCGGTAATATAACTCTTTTATAAATTCTAACTTTCATATTTTTTGACAGCAGACTGGATGATAAAAGCTTTTCAACCGAATAATAACACGCATTTCCCATATTTATTCTGCGTTTAATTTCCTCCCGAGTGTCATTTATATTTGTTACTGTTGCTCCAAGATATTTGAATTTTTCCACCTCTTCCAAGGATAAATCTCCAATTTTTATATTTCCATTTCGTACAATATTCTGGTCACGAGACATTTTACTACTGAACTTTATTTGTTGAAGCTTTGTGCATACAACACTGAAAGATGAGAGATTCCTCAGAGCTCAACATGACCCCAATTGCGCACCCTGCAGAACTCATAACGGTGATGCAATTCAGCCCATGTCCATTGTAACATAAGAAGGGGTCATTTGTTGAAAAGCTTGAGTAATTTTTACTCTCAGATCATCAATGTTTTTGGGTTTCTGTGAATAGACAATGTCTTTAACAAAATATGCAAATAAATATAAATTTCACCCATCACCCACCTTAATATCTGTAATTGTATGAAAACTGGTCGACATTGTTCAAGGTAGTTTCATTTACATAAAATTATTACAGTGAATAATGCCACTATTCCGTACCATTCCGTCGTCAGAAACATCGGCATTTTCTTGGGCGAAAATTTAAATTGGGAATGCCAAATAAAGGAAATATCCAAGAGAGTGTGCTATACCATGCATTCTCTCAACCTATTCAGAAACTTCCTCCCGCCAGAATTAAAACAGACTTTAGTGCAAACCCTCGTACTACCACTGTTTGACTATTGCGACGTAATACTTACAGACTTGACAACTGCAGCGTGTGCACAATATGAGTGTCATATTCATCAGTAATGCTCACAAATTTGACCACATTACACCCTCGTTCAAATCTTTATCCTGGCTGCAACTTAGTAACCGTAGAACACTTCATTCGCTCTCTCTTCTGTTTCGAGTTCTCCACACTTCTACTCCAAATTATCTTCGTTCCCGGTTTAACTACTTATTCTCCAATCACAATCCAAACACCAGGTCACAGAAGAGCCAAATCCTAGCAATTCCTGCCCATAGAACATCCCACTATTCATCCTCTTTTACTGTCTCCGTCCCCCGTGAATGGAATTCTCTACCTCAGGAGGTTAGGGGCTGCCAGACAATAACCACTTTCAAGACAAGGCTAACGATTTCTTATGGGCGCAGTCAAATTGAAGTTATAATTGTGATCGAGTTTAATAATTTAATTTAATTTAGGTATGACTATTATTATTATTATTATTATTATTATTATTACATAATTATTTTATTGGTGTTGTGAAGATGAAAAGAATTGTCACTGTATTATATTAATTATGTATTATATTGTCTTGTATTGTAGTTAGTATTGTATTGCTTTGAATTGTATTAATTATGTTATATCCACTAGCGTTGTAGTAATTTTCTATCATACTGGTTGAGTGGAAGAGAAGGCCGAATGGCCTTAACTCTGCCAGTTAAAATAAACCATTATTATTATTATTATTATTATTATTATTATTATTATTATTATTATTATTATTATTATTTGACCAGAATATTGTACGACATGGAAATATAAAAATTGGAAATTTATCTTTTGAAGAGGTGGAGAAGTTCAAATATCTGGGAGCAACAGTAACAAATATAAATGATACTCGGGAGGAAATTAAACACAGAATATATATGGGAAATGCCTGTTATTATTCGGTTGAGAAACTTTTATCATCCAGTCTGCTGTCGAAAAATCTGAAAGTTAGAATTTATAAAACAGTTATATTACCGGTTGTTCTGTATGGTTGTGAAACTTGGACTCTCACTTTGAGAGAGGAACAGAGATTAAGGATGTTTGAGAATAAGGTACTTAGGAAAATATTTGGGGCTAAGAGGGATGAAGTTACAGGAGAATGGAGAAAGTTACACAACACATAACTGCACGCATTGTATTATTCACCTGACATAATTAGGAACATTAAATCCAGATGTTTGAGATGGGCAGGGCATGTAGCACGTATGGGCGAGTCCAGAAATGCATATAGAGTGTTAGTTGGGAGGCCGGAGGGAAAAAGACCTTTAGGGAGGCCGAGATGTAGATGGGAAGATAATATTAAAATGGATTTGAGGGAGGTGGGATATGATGATAGAGACTGGATTAATTTTGCTCAGGATAGGGACCAATGGCAGGCTTATGTGAGGGCGGCAATGAACCTCCGGATTCCATAAAAGACAGTAAGTAAGCAAGTAAATAAGTAAGTATTATTATTATTATTATTATTATTATTATTAATAATGGCTTTCTTTTGTAAAATCAAAACATTCCCAATTTTGGTACCATTCTCCCAGAAAATTAATGCATCTCGGATTATTATCGATGTAGTCAGGATGGAGCATAGCAAACGCATGATAGGAAGAAGGAAAGAACTGCTCAAGTCTTAAGACAAAGACAAAAGATTCTTAAGATAAATTCTTAACACATTTCTTTCTTTAAGAATCGAGCTTAGGGCAAGCATGATTAATAACATCACATATTCATTTTGTATGAGGTCTCGCCCACCTCATTGAATACTACACGGCTACTATGAAGGTGCCAATATGTATTATTACTATTTAATACGAGAAATATTCGTACCGGTACCGGGAATCGAACCCAGGACATATTGGCTACTTCATAGTAGCCGTGTAGTATTCAATGAGGTGGGCGAGACCTCATACAAAATGAATATGTGATGTATTAACTGTTAGCAGTTGTCACAAACTAATGTTGAATATGGCCACAAAGTCACTTAAATATGCGCTCCTGCATATATGACGTGTATCGTCTCAAATGCAGGTAGTAAGGCCGTAAAAGCATTACGAGAGTGGTTCGGCCGGCGCCGTGGATCGTGTCCCGGCATAGCTCAGTTGGAAAGAGCGCTCAGCGCGCAGAGCTGAGAGGTCCTGGGTTCGATTCCCGGTGCCGGTACGAATTTTTCTCGTATTAAATAGTAATGATTAATAACGCTTATTTTTAACTATGAGACCACAAAAATTTTGGAGTATCTTAAACGAAATCATGCAAATTCTTTCGCACTTTCCATATGAATATAGACGTGCGACAGGCCTGCTTTACTAGTCACGGTGCGGTGTGGGTCGACTCGAATGTCACAGGCCTACATGTCAGCAAGGAAACTGTCAGGCTTTCAGTCTGTCGGTAAACACGCTGCAGAGTTCCTACATATCGCGTTTCTCTTCTTGTGTAAAGTGTTTTCAAAGCCCGGCACTGCCTAATTGAATCTCCAAACTTGGGCTGAAGGAGAACTGACTTCGGGGCCGACTACACTATTTGTGGTTATTAGCTCTTTGGTTCCACGACTCAAATTACCTTATATCAGTCAGCAAACCTGTCCTCCCACCGAGTGCGACATCCGAGATGCCGCTGTGCTGTTCATTAAAGCTTAAAGCTGGAAATGTGTTAAGGTGTCATAATATTTCTCACTGACCGCTGTGTAAGCAACGGCTAAGGCGCTGGTTTAATAATAATAATAATAATAATAATAATAATAATAATAATAATAATAATAATAATAATAGTAATGATTTATTTAACCTGGCAGAGTTAAGGCCATACGGCCTTCTCTAACACTCAACCAGGAGTAAAACTGCGATCTAAAAAACACTACAAAATTACAAAGTAAAGCACACTACAATTTTACACACAAAACTGAAATAGATAATCATAATATAATGTAAACAGCAAGTCAGTAGAAATCAGACATAATATATAAACATATAGAGAGAAAGGAAAATGCATAATAAAATATGAACAGTAGGTCAAAATAAATGAGACATACAAAGCATAAAAATACAACACAGTAATAATATTGATAACAATAATAATAATATTGATAATAATCATAATAATACATTTAGTAGTAGTAGTCTAGTAATAATAATAATAATAATGATAATAATAATAATAATAATAATAATAATAATAATAAT
Organism: Periplaneta americana; assembly: GCF_040183065.1. Taxonomy (NCBI): domain Eukaryota; kingdom Metazoa; phylum Arthropoda; class Insecta; order Blattodea; family Blattidae; genus Periplaneta; species Periplaneta americana. The sequence continues at coordinate 206,862,958 of NC_091117.1, read as the reverse complement.
AATAATAATAATAATAATAATAATAATAATAATAATAATTTATTTAACCTGGCAAAGTTAAGGCCAAAATGCCTTCTCTAACACTCAGTAAACTGCTATACAAAAAACACTACAAATTTACAAAGTACACTACAATTTTACACATAAAACTGAAGTAGATAATCATAATACAATGTAAACAGCAAGTCAGTGGAAATCAGACATAATATATAACGTACAGAAAGAATGGAAAATGCTTAATAAAATGTGAACAGTAGGTAGAAATAAATTATACATACAAAGTATAAAAATACAAGAAATAATAATAATAATAATAATAATAATAATGGTTTATTTAACCTGGCAGAGTTAAGGCCATACGGCCTTCTCTAATACTCAACCAGGAGTAAAACTGCGATATAAAAAACACTACAAATTTACAAAGTAAAGTACACTACAATTTTACACACAAAACTCAAGTAGATAATCATAATATAATGTAAAGAACAAGTCAGTAGAAATCAGACATAATATATAAACATATAGAAAGAAATGAAAATGCATAATAAAATGTGAACAGCAGGTCAAAATAAATGAGATATACAAAGTATAAAAACACAAGAAAATAATAATAATAATAATAATAATAATAATAATAATAATAATAATAATAATAATAATAATGGTTTATTTAACCTGGCAGAGTTAAGGACATACGGCCTTCTCTAACACTCAACCAGGAGTAAAAATGCGATACAAAAACACTACAAATTTACAAACTAAGTACACTACAATTTTACACACAAAACTGAAGTAGATAATCATAATATAATGTAAACAGCAAGTCAGTAGAAATCAGACATAATACATATATAACATATAGAGAGAAAGGAAAATGCTTAATAAAATGTGAACAGTAGATCAAAATAAATGAGACATACAAAGCATAAAAATACAACACAGTAATAATAATAATAATAATAATAATAATAATAATAATAATAATAATAATAAATGTAATAATAATAATAATAATAATAATAATAATAATAATAATAATAATAATAATAATAAAATAGTGAAGTACAAAGCATACAATGAACACAATATTTTTAGGTACAAACAGTAAGGAAAATTATGATTATATATAGCTCAAGTTATCACATTATAGATATACCATTGTCGGAAAATATGATGAAAACAAAAAGATAAAATAATTTAAATATCACTAGAATATCACAAATATAGTGAATGCGTGGAAACAACAATACAACATTTGTCATAATATTAAGTTAGTTTGGCAACTCGTCATAAGATAATTTTCTAACTTGGATCTGAAAGATTTCAAGGTTCGGCAGCCCTTGACTTTAGGCGGCAGAGAGTTCTAGTGACGAGAGATAGCAACAGTGAAAGATGAGGAATGCAGAGATGATGATGATGAGTGAAGTGGAATTTGTAGCGTGTTATCGCGTTGTGATCGAGTATTAATATTATGATAGCGAGAGATAGTATGAAAACGGGATAAGTTAATAAATAAGATGGGGATGAAGGTTTAGTGGTACATTGTAGTATAGTATTCGTTAAATTTGTTTAGAATGTGGACATTAATCACTCATATGAGTGTTATTCCATGTGTTGTCTTACAAGTAAAAAAGTTAATATTTTTCTTCCACCCTGTTAATAATGTCAAAACAAGTGCTTATACATATTTTGGCCACTCGAGCGCAATTACGAGGGTGTAAGTTTCCCTGGGCCGTTTACAGAAAGAAAAGAATTCTGTAGTGTTATGACATAAGCTGATCTGTACACTTTCTTTATTTTACAGGAGAGCAGTTTTAAAGTTCATTATTTCAGAAAAAATCAGGAATATTATTAGAATGAATATATTTTTATTAGCATTGGTGTTAGCTCGCTAATAGGATAAAATGGCTCTGGGGAGGACACGTGGTACGAATGCAACCTACCGGATGGGCACACACGGCGACATTGTGGGATCCAGGAATTGGCTGGAGAAACCGTGCACGACCGAAGAACCAGATGGGGGGACGAGTTCAAGTTGCAGCTAGGAGGACTGTGGACCAGAATAGGACGCCAAAGAACACGGTGGAAGGACGCAGTCAACCAACTTTGAGCGGGGGCAACAACCAGTGCTAGTGAAATTGAACGGTTGGATGGAAAAGAGGCCTCAGGTCACTCAGACCCTTTTTGTGTAAAATGTTTTTTCGGAGTCCTTAGGGTTTGAAATAAGTGCCTTAGAAATTTCATGAACGTAACATTAATATTGCCAGTGTTAGAGCTGTGTGAATAAATGTTGATAAATGTGGAGACATCAGCTGTCAAACCTCCAAACACATTGTGGCTGTGTCAAACGTGTAACGTGCCACTAGTTGTGTTTAAGACGTTCTACCAAAAGTCTCGAAGCAACTGTCATACAAATGGAAGGTTAACGTTAAGTGATACTGTTCCTGTTGCACCCAAGAAAAAATTCAAAGTTGATAAGATACGACATGTCAGAAGTCTTTATGAGTTTTTGAAAGAAGATGAAGTAGCTGGTTTGAATAACAGTTTAAGAACACCACTGAGGAACCAGGAGCATGGCAAGAACTTCAGGAACAAGATGAAAACTTATCAGTTGAAGCAAGTGACTATGAGGACATTGTAGACAGTTTCTTAAGTGATGTGATTGAGATATGTTTAATCAGAATTTTTTTGAAATATTAAGTTCCTTTCTATTATATTATATTTTCATTAAATTATGAGAAAAAGCATATAATTTTCTGTGCATGGGCAGTCTAACAATAAAATAATAAACTGAGTTTACATTGAGTTCCTTTGTATTCTGTTGTATTTTCATTAAATTATGCAAAAAAGCACATAATTTTCTATCCATAATAATAAATAATAAATTGAGTTTATATTTTATTTTCTGTTTTTAAGAAAAAGGGCCTGAGAGAGCCAATTTTCAAGCACCAATAACTTTTAAATCAATCAGTTGAACACAGATTTTCTTCTAAAATATTATTTAAACGTTGCAAATTCTTTTACCAAAAGCATAGAGTGTTATTTTGTACAGTAAAGAGAAAGGGACCAGTACTTTAAAATGTTTAAAGGACTTTTTCTCAAAACGCCATTTTCTCACTGAGACCCTTTTTCCATCCAACCGTTCAATTGTGGACAAAGAACTAGAAATGTAAATAGACCATCAAGTCGGCTCTTCTGATGGTCAAGACTTGAGTCACCCCTGCCCAAGCAGGAGGCCTTGCCCCACTGGGGATTTACGGCTTTTATTATTATTATTATTATTATTATTATTATTATTATTATTATTATTATTTGTTAGCTTCTAATGGAAGTAGGCATATTACATGTTTCAAGAACGTTAAAAAACAATATTTGCAACACATCTAGACAACAAAATATTTCTGCCGAAATTGTACATATCAGCTTCTGCCACAACACTACAGTTTCATGGAAAGATTTATTGGAAGAGATACAGCATTATTGTTGAGCTATTTTTCAACATATTCCCCACCGGAATTGAGACATCTGTCATACCGTGGGATCAACAGAGAGGTGGAGACGGCTGTCATACACTGGTTCCGATCCCAGGCACGTCCCCTTCAACTGATGAATAGCCTGATAAGCCCCAGAGGTCCGGAGCCCCAAACCCTTCGTGAGGTGGGCCATCCTGCCTCAGCCTCTGGTAGAGCCACACTCGATTAGCCTGCCAAGCTCGGAGCCGCAAGCCCTTCCTATATCAGCCTCGAAACCCGTAGTACCACGAAGATTATTTTAACTATTCCAAATGTAAGATTGAGTAAATGATAATATCATATTATACTATATTATATACTATACTATATTATATTATACTATATCAGTGAAGAAGTATGTCGTGTCAGTGAAGTGTGCTGTGTAAGTGAAACGTGTTCCTGTCAGTGAAGCTTTATAGTTTATAGTGGCAGTGCATAGAATTTGAACAGTGAAATGTTTTTGAAGTGTTAGTGAAATCAGGATAGAATCAGTGAAATGTGTCGTAGTTCCAGTGCAGTGAGTGAGTTGACAGCGAAATGAGTGTAATTTGAAAGGTACTTGTGCAGATATGAACATATCATACTCGTGGGTTTTAGTTCGATCTTAGTTTTAAGATACAAATTAGATTTATTTCAAATGTTATTTTAAGTGATCGTTTCATTTAATTTAGTATATTCCCTGTTGTTGTTATTATTATTATTATTATTAATTATTGTTAGTATTAATTATTAGTATTATTATTAATTGTATTTTTAATTAATAAGTTTATTATTGTCATTATTGTCAGTGTAATTAGTTACCACTGCCACCGGGTATATACCCACTGCAGTGTGAATAAATACACACATATATTATAGTACACATCTGTGGAGTAACGGTTAGCGCGTCTGGCCGCGAAACCAGGTGGCCCTGGTTCGATTCCCGGTTGGGGCAAGTTACCTGGTTGTGTACCAACGTGGTACAGTTGACACTTTGGAAAAGCTGAGACAACGCATTACAAATACAGCCGCGCTAATCACTCCACAAATGTTATGGAACGCTTGGCAGAAGGTTGAGTACCTTTCGGATGTCTTCAGGGTAGCTCGAGACGCACACATCGAGTTGCACTGACCATTCTCCGAAACTCGGAGAGTTTTTACATCAAGTTGTACAAAAAGTTTTGTTATAAAACCATACTTTAAATTAGCACTTATTTCTCGATCCCTCTAATCGGGAGACGGTGTATTTGTTGAATAAAATTATAATCATCACAAAATTACTATCACTCAGTGTCTTCTGCTACTTTAAGAACAGTTAAACAACAAATTAACACGCTCTACAGACATACGTAATGTGCGAATAAATGAATAATTAATTTGGAATTTACACGATGCTGATTACATGCTGGCTGGCGACTCTAGCCAATTGTCTCAGTATAATTACGATTAATTACTTAAATCCATCACAGTTACTGAATAAACTGAATCCCTGGGCAATGCAGATTGCATTTTGGGTTTCAATTTAGGCCAAATAGAAATGATAGGGACGAAATTGAAATACGAACTGCTGAGCCATTTACTCCGAACTCACGCTTTCACAAGTCGAAATTGCGATAGAAAATCTGAAAAAGTACAAGTCTCCAGGTATCGATCAAATTCCAGCAGAATTAATACAAGAGGGTGGAAGTGCATTATATAGCGAAATTTATAAACTTGTACTTGCTAACTGGGAAAAGGAAATTGTACCAGAACAATGGAAGGAGTCCATAATTGTACCTATTTTTAAAAGGGGGACAAAACCAACTGTGGTAACTTTCGAGGAATATCACTTTTGTTGACATCGTACAAAATTTTGTCCGCTATTCTTTTGAGAAGATTAACTCCGTACGTAGATGAAATTATTGGGGATCATCAGTGCGGTTTTCGGCGTAATAGATCGACTATTGATCAGATTTTTTGTATTCGACAGATATTGGAGAAAAAATGGGAGTATAAGGGTACAGTACATCAGTTATTCATAGATTTCAAAAAGGCATATGACTCGGTTAAGATGGAAGTATTATATGATATTCTTGTTGAATTTGGTATTCGCAAGAAACTAGTTCGATTAATTAAAATGTGTCTCAGTGAAACATACAGCAGAGTCCGTATAGGTCAGTTTCTATCTGATGCTTTTCCAATTCACTGTGGGCTAAAGCAGGGAGATGCACTATCACCTTTACTTTTTAACTTCGCTTTAGAATATGCCATTAGGAAAGTTCAGGATAACAGGCAGGGTTTGGAATTTAACGGGTTACATCAGCTTCTTGTCTATGCGGATGACGTGAATATGTTAGGAGAAAATACACAAACGATTAGGGAAAACACGGGAATTTTACTTGAAGCAACTAAAGCGATAGGGTTGGAAGTAAATCCCGAAAAGACAAAGTATATGATTATGTCTCGTGACGGGAATATTGTACGAAATGGAAATATAAAAATTGGAGATTCATCCTTCGAAGAGGTGGAAAAATTCAAATATCTTGGAGCAACAGTAACAAATATAAATGACACTCGGGAGGAAATTAAACGCAGAATAAATATGGGAAATGTGTGTTATTATTCGGTTGAGAAGCTCTTATTATCCAGTCTGCTGTCAAAAAATCTGAAAGTTAGAATTTATAAAACAGTTATATTACCGGTTGTTCTATATGGTTGTGAAACTTGGACTCTCACTCTGAGAGAGGAACATAGGTTAAATGTGTTTGAGAATAAGGTGCTTAGGAAAATATTTGGGGCTAAGCGGGATGAAGTTACAGGAGAATGGAGAAAGTTACACAACACAGAACTGCACGCATTGCATTCTTCACCTGACATAATTAGGAACTTAAAATCCAGACGTTTGAGATGGGCAGGGCATGTAGCACGTATGGGCGAATCCAGAAATGCATATAGAGTGTTAGTTGGGAGACCGGAGGGAAAAAGACCTTTAGGGAGGCCGAGACGTAGATGGGAGGATGATATTAAAATGGATTTGAGGGAGGTGGGGTATGATGATAGAGACTGGATTAATCTTGCACAGGATAGGAACCGCTGGCGGGCTTATGTGAGGGCGGCAATGAACCTTCGGGTTCCTTAAAAGCCATTTGTATGTAAGTAAGTAAGTAAAATATTTGAAGTCTTCAATCAGGAAAGAAACTCCAGAGAAGAAACTGCGAACTGTTTTTTCTGTAGAAACAAAGTAATTAGTTTGGACCTAGTAATTAAAATTCTCACTTCGTTTATTCTGACGTATGATATTTGAGCTCATCCTGCACAAAGTTGGAACTGTCTTCCAAGTTTGTGAACATTTAGTTCTTCCCATCTTCAAAGAAAGGGGAAGACTAAGTTTGTCACTTTAGTCACTAGAGTTAGAGTGTCTGCTCATCAGTTTGGAGACTCGTAATACCATAATGACTGTAAACGCTGGATCAGGTTATTTTTTATCTTACAAATTTAGTTCCACGACAGTCGTATTTGCATGTTAAACTATAGAGACTTTGAAATCTTAAACAAAGAAGCATTAAGATATTTCCATGTACAATCTATCTACACAATTTTGATAGTATTTATTTTTTTGTTAATGAGCGCTAAGAATATAACGCATGTACGCTTGAAAACAGGTTTCGCTTAGTGCGACGCCGTTAGAAAAGTGACATGGGCAAGTAACAGCCCGATTAGCGGAGATTCTGCTTTCGGGAATAAAATCTTGTGACTTGTACATCACTTTTGTGCGAGATCGTGCGTATTTGCTTGGTTTCCGCACAAAACCAATCCGCGGAAAGTCTAAAATTCCACATTTAGTATTCCCAACCTAACACACACAACAATTTTTCTCTTCTTACCGCTTAAGTAACATATTTATTTTACTGCTTTAGGCTTTTAACATATTATTTTTAGAGACGTTCAATATAGTAATAATTATAAATTGGAAACTTACCACTGCAATTTCACCTAAATTGCACTGTTAATTATTGTTTTTAAATATTTGCAAAAATTAAGTAAACTCTACAACTCCACTAAAGTTACTGCATTCGTGATGCAAGTAACATTAAGGAAGCCGTGAAAAAATCAACAAGATTCCAGACTCATCATAGATGGGGGAAAAAAAGACAGACGTATATCACGGCCTGCTGGAGTATAGTAAACACAGAAAACACTTTAAAGCAACAATGTTGAAGATATATATTTTTGTTTTCCAAATTTGCCGTCATTGAACAGAAACCAAGATGGAGATTTCATTGCAACTAATTAGAAATTTCTATTTCAGGTATGTAATAAACGATCTTCGCACAAAATAATGTACGGTACACGAGCAGTATGTTTTCTTTCAATTCTCGGAAATTTAAAAAAGCTAAATTACGTTTCGCTTTTTCAAACTTTTCCTCCTCGAACATGAAAACTTCAACATACCGCTCTTGTAACGCATATTACTATTATATGTGATTTATTGGCTTACCATATAGGGGAGAGTAGCCATCGATGAACCGTTGCTTTCAATGGACCATTGCCATATACTTGGTCATATTCACTGCGTATGCGTGAAACGTCACCGCAAGGTTCCCCCACGTGTATATCACTCCTGAACTGTCTTTGGTGACGGCAACAAATACGTGGGCTGAACAAGAAGCTCAGATGCGTTTTTGTTATTTATACTATAATTTTAAAGTAACTTTAATTCCAGAGCAGATTGGCTTAATGACATTAAGTTATAAAATGATATATATAGGTGAAAGAAGCGTTCTGTCTGCTTCCTTTTTAGTTGTATATTCATAAATTTTGTATAACCTCTTCAGCTCCCTTGAAGTGTGATTAGAAAATGACGAAATCGTTATGGATGGATCAGCTGGAGTTCCCATGAATGGACTGCATTTTAAAATGGATCATTTAGGAAGCAATAAAAATGAAGACTCCTGGTTTTATTTCATGTGTGAATAAAACATCGAGGAAAATATGATTCAGTGTATATCCATCAGGAAATGGGTACATGAAGCTTTGTAAATGTTGTGTGGCATGTGCGTCTTGAAAAGGAAGACTATTTTATCTAGAGTATAAGAATAATCTCAGACTTCAGAATAGTACATTATGCAACGAGCCTATAATGATAGTAATTAAGAAGCGAGTATGGATGTTTATGAAACGAGCGCAGCGAGCTTCTTAATTACCATTATAGGCGAGTTTCATACGACTTTTTATGCTCGACCATATTTCTAACTTGAAATTATTCAGATGTATACATTTTATTTGTATCTGACAAGATCGGAAGTGACTTTGTTCTAGGTCGTGAATTGTGAGATGTGCGCAGACGCGAAAGTAGTGATTTTTTCCGAGGAACAATAATGTCATTGACCTTATGTAATCCCGTTAAACTTGGTGTAACCTTGATTATTGAATTCGACATTGAAAAACGAGATGACAAATTGAATTTATTTGAATATTATTTACAATTAACGCTAATTATTATAGTAACAGAACATAACCTTCTGCTACAGTTTTGGATTTCCAGCTTCCGTGACTTTTCGCTAATTCTCTTTCGATTGCATATCCGAGAATAATCGATACTTGCGGTTTTATAACGGTACAAAGCTGACTTGTAATTGGTTGAACACCTGTAAGCTGAGTTGTCATTGGCTGAAAACACCTGTACTTTAATGAGTAGGTGTACTTTAATGACATGCATTAAAGGACTGCTACCAGGTGTATAATTACTACATTTCGGCATGGTCGAGCATAAAATAATTTTAGATGCACAGTCATATCATTATGTTACTGTCTTGTAATTTAAAGTTGTATGCTAACATATTTTAACTACTGTATTAGCTAATTTGAAATGGCCTAAAGCTTTAATAGTACATTATGCAACGAGCCTATAATGATAGTAATTAAGACGCGAGTATGTTTGTTTATGAAACGAGCGCAAGCGAGTTTCATAATTTTCATACGAGCATCTTAATTACCATTATAGGCAAGTTTCATACGACTTTTTATGCTCGACCATATTTCTAACTTGAACTTATTCAGAAGTATTCATTTTATTCGTATCTAACTGAAGAGTGGAAGTGACCTTGTGCATAGCTCGTAAATTGTGAGATGTGCGCAGACGCGAAAGTATTGATTTTTTCCGAGGAACAATAATGTCATTGACCTTGATATAATCTACAGAATAACATGAACTAATTTTGATATAACCTGGAAATTGATTTAGAATTGAAAAACGAGACGACAAATTGAATTTATTTGAATATTATTTACAATTTTCGGTAATTATTATAGTAACAGAACATAACCTTCTGCGACATTATTGGATTTCCAGCCTCCGTGACGTTTCCCTCGTTTTTCGATTGCATATCCGAGAATAGTCGAAAACCTGAACTTTAATGAATAGTTGTACTTTAATGACATGCATTAAAGGACTGCTACCAGGTGTATAATTACTACATTTCGGCATGGTCGAGCATAAAAAGATATAAATAGCATGTAGCCCTGAAACTTCATTTTATCATTCCTTATTAGTAATGTAATTGTTGAAGCCTAGGAACGGAATTTTAATGCATTGCCTTTGTTAGATAAAATAAGAAATCGTTAGGTGATCCATTGATGGCTACTTTTTCCTAGTAAGTGACGGAACTGTCGACTGTTGGAGATATAGCACAACACCTTTTGTACGATTTCTTTGTAATATACGTATCATAAATGAAAATTCGGTGTTCTGATGTGTACTGCATTGCCACGAACTAAACAGAACTGCACGATCCAGGAAGGGTAATGCACACTATTTTCTCGGTAGTCGCTTTCGATCTATAACAATAAAAGGCCGACGAAATTTCGATGGCTGAGAACCAGACTGTTCTATGTCTAACTTTTTATAAGAAAGAAATCCGTCTTTCATTGTGTTCCAGTTCTTGTCTGAATATATGAATCGAACAAAATTGTAAATATTCCTCACCATAAAGTTGCTATGAAGCTATTCCAAATTGTTTCATGAAGCTTTGAATGTCAGCTTAAAATAAGTCTCCTGAAAAAAAAAGAAGTAAAATGGACTTGGAACAGTCTGGTTTTTAGCCGTCGATTTATCTGAGCGAAACCTGTTTCCTGGCTAAATTTATTATAATGCCGTAAAACTCAGTTTCCTCATAAACATTTGCGGTACCCTTGCTAGAGAAAATTGCTTTTGCCATGCCGTCAGTCTGTCTGTCTCCTATATCCAGATGATAACTCTTCCTTGAGTGGTGCAGTGATCTCATTTTAGGAATATTTCTGAACGTCAGTAATTGTCTTCGTTTATGTGTGTACACATATCATTTCAACTTGACTGTTAGGAAAATTCAGAACAATGCGTCACATCACATTCGCTACAAATTTCTCTTTGAACTATGTAGAAATGCTGCACTAGTCGTTAAAATACTGTCGAATGACTTTCGTGAGAGATTCATCCGTGTTAACTTAAAGCTCATTCACAATGAAAATTAAACATAACGTAAGCGTTAACTTAAGAATATAAACGTTACGGTAAAATCAAGATCATTCACGATGGGAACATAAATATAACAGCAAACATACTTGGTAACCATGGAAACATAACAACGACGCCATTTCCTCATATTCAGCGCTCCACGATTGTGTTCTGTTTGCAAATCACGTAAGCATAAGCATGAAAGTTTGGAGTTTGCAGACTTTCATGTTAACGTCTAACGGCAATATTTATGTCAATGCTTATGTGAATCATTGTGAATGATCCCATTTGGTAGCCTGGGCGCAAACTTCTGTGTTTATGTTACGGTTATGTTTAATTTCCATTGAGAATGGGCCTTTATTGTACACGAAGTGAAAAGAAACAAAAGATTACCACGGAAGTGAGTGGTTGTAGTTTTTACCGAATGTGTAGTAAACTTAAGAGCGAAAATATGGCATATATACAGGGCTTTCATTTAAAAACTTCCAAGTCTAAATAATTATTTAAATTCAATTCAACTTAAAATCACGTCAATTTAGATATTGAGGGAGTTGTCTGAAACCAGGTTTAATTGAATTTTAGATTTCACTCCCCCAGCTACTACCATTTTGAAATTTCAAATGGCACGGATATTTTTATACTTAAATATGAAAGACCATTCAATTGTTTATACACCTCATTCATTTATTTGTATATCTTTTTTTTTATATATCGTCGCCTGACGACCTGGATTATTATTATTGTTGATTAGAGCTGAAGAAAATAAAGCTACAAAAACATATTGAGCATTTCATGTAATAGTTGTGTTTGTGTATTAAATTATTTTAAAATGGAGTATAACCACAGTCTATAGTCCCGTCGCTCTAATTTCCGGCACTCAATCGCGTTGCAGGTCGGCTACATTTAAACGTGTTCGTCTTGTGATTCGCTTATGAAGACGTTATTCATTTCTTAAGGCTCGATAAATACTTAATATAATCGCCCGCCATTTTGGCTCTTTCATTGGCGTTCGCAGAAAGCACACGAAGACGTTATTTGCCGCTCAATTATTTGCTGAATTACTTATTACAGTGCGTTTGATTTATTATCATAGGAGCTACACATGATAATGTGTAACGGTGTGGCAAATAGATTCCTTCTATGGTAGCTCGGCAACGAAAGAACAAAAATGGCGAACGATACTACCTACCTAGACTTTATAGAGCCTTCACTTCCTCAGACGTAAGTAAAGAGGTGGAGTCAAGCCGGGAATAACAGCGTCAAGACTTACAGTATATACAGTCGCGAAGCTTGAGTAGTGAGGGTGCTAGGAACAATAGACTGTGCCGGTACTATTTCGCATTGAGGCGATATTAGCGATCCTAGTGGTTAGCAACTATCTATGGATGCATATTTACTACGTATTGACCTTCGTGACTGTATATACTAGACTGTGGTATAGCCTAACCTTCAAGAGAGCAATATATCATTCTTATTGATTAAATTTAGGAAATCACACAAAATAAGCTGTGTTTTCATCCTTCATTCAACTGACAATAACAAAAATACAGGTTGCCAGGGAACGATAGAAAACAAAGACGCAAAAACAAATGAGGTGTAGAAACAATTGAATGCTCTTTCATATTTAAGTAAAAAAATATAGGGGTGCCATTTGAAATTTCAGAGTGGTGGAGGCTGGGGTTGGGGGTGAAATATAAAATGCAAATAAGCCTGGTTTCAGACTTCCCCCTCAATATCTAAATTGACGTGTTTTTTGTTTAAATTGAATTCAGTTTAAATAATTAGTTATTTAGACTGGGAAGTTTTGAAATACATACATACATACATACATACATACATACATACATACATACATACATACATACATACATACATACATACATACATACATACAGAGTGGACCGTAAGTAATGTCACTAATTTCAGGGGGTTATTCTTTGAAGTATCTCAAACAAAAGTGTTTAATACCATTTTGTTCGTTTTTGTTTCCTTTTCGATGAAAAAAAAAAGTTTTATATTAAACGTTTAATAGTGTGTTTTGGAAAATCCATTGATTTAATTCCCAATATGCTCAGTCAATTTAAGAGAGCAGAGTATTATGATAATAAATGATTGGAAAAAAAAATAGTTTTTCCCTTTCAGTGTGCAGATATTTAATCCGAACAAATGTAACTTTTCGTTCTGCAAAGGAATTTTACAAAGTTACATCACAGTCTAGTATATACAATCACGAAGCTTGAGTTGTGAGTGTGCTAGAAACAATGGTCTGTGCCGGTACTATTTCGCATTGTCTGTAATGAGGCGATATTAGCGATCCTAGTGGTTGGCAACTATCTATGGATGCATATTTACTACGTATTGACCTTCGTGACTGTATATAGGCTAGGGCCTACCAGACTGTGTTTACATTGTATAGTCAACGAATAGGGATTATACGCTGGTATTGTTGCCGTTAATTATTGAATGCCCTAGTAAATACAATATAATACAAGCTGTGTCAAAAGTTACTTTCCTCAATATCTGTTCTTAATAATAATAATAATAATAATAATAATAATAGTAATAATAATAATAATAATAATAATAATAATAATAATAATTATTATTATTATTTATTTATTTAATCTGGCAGAGCTAAGGCCATTAGGCCTTCTCTTCCTCCTAGCCAGATTCTTAGGTTTCATACTTGTACATATAATATATAGATGTCATAACTTGAATAAACAAATGGCTGGTGTAATAAATGATGGGCTGGCAACCATGTTCATGCGTCAACTGTTTTTCCGATGCCATGTCTTGTTATGGTTGTTGTTTTGTTTTATTGTGTTGGGTTGCGTCTCTATGTAATAACTGCCAATTTCTTGCAATGAATAGCAAATTAACCACAGAACAACGTGTTTTTGTGCTACAACGTTGGTGGAAGCACAGTAAGAACACATTGTGTATCGAGAAATAGGAACCCATTTTGAACAAAAAGGAATGTGTAGTCAAATGTAAATTGAATGTAATTAAATGTAAGGAAGTGTTTGGGGAAAGAGACTTTATCCACTCTGTATATATTTGAATGTGCATGAAACACTTCTCATATTGGGACAGTGACCTGTTCATAACAGGAACATCGTATTCATAGTCAGTAAACAATATTATGAAGTATATAATCTTCAATTATCGCTAATATATAATTTTAAAATTATATTGATAATATTAGGTTTTGTTATATGATTATGTCTCGTAACGAGAATATTGTACGAAATGGAAATATAAAAATTGAAAATTTATCTTTTGAAGAGGTGGAAAAATTCAAATACCTGAGAGCAACAGTAACAAATATAAATTATACTCGGGAGGAAATTAAACACAGAATAAATATGGGAAATGCCTGTTATTATTCGGTTGAGAAGCTTTTATCATCCAGTCTGCTGTAAAAAATGTTGAAGTTAGAATTTATATAACAGTTATATTACCGGTTGTGCTTTATGGTTGTGAAACTTGGACTCTCACTTCGAGAGAGGAACATAGGTTAAGGGTGTTTGAGAATAAGTTGCTTAGGAAAATATTTGGGGCTAAGAGAGTTGAAGTTACAGGAGAATGGAGAAAGTTACACAACGCAGAACTGCACGCATTGTATTCTTCACCTGACATAATTAGGAACATTAAATCCAGTGGTTTGAAATGGGCAGGGCATGTAGCACATATGGGCGAATCCAGAAATGCATATAGAGTGTTAGTTGGGAGGCCGGAGGGAAAAGACCTTTGGGGAAGCCGAGACGTAGATGGGAAGATAATATTAAAATGGATTTGAGGGAGGTGGGATATGATGATAGAGACTGGATTAATCTTGCGCAGGATAGGGACTAATGGCGGGCTTATGTGAGGGCCATTGTGAGTGAGTGAGTAAATTAAGTAATATTAGGTTTTATAAACAGCTATACAAATCCCTTTCTGTGTTAGGCGTACATTCAGTCTCTCTTAATAAATATTACTTCAAAATTATAGGCAAAGTGTGCCAATTATTAATTATCGAAATCACAGAATCTTGAATTAGTTCTCTTTTCATTACGTCTTGCAAACATTATTTCTTTGTATTTTTAAATGTGATTGATAATCTTGGAAGTCTTGTTGTTACAGTTGTGCAGATACTGATAGGGCTATGTCATTTTAATGACAGAAACCTTAATTAATGTATTTGATACAGTTTTATTGGAACCTGAATTAACTGAACATTTCTGTGTACTTTTAATTTGTAATATTGACTGAAGTGCAGCCAGTAATAATAATATTATATATGGAGCTAGATAATATTGAACTGATGTTTACCTATATTCCAATTAACTGGCATAATCAGATACGCAAGCGGGTCATATTCTGAATATATAAAACCAGTCTCATGTTCTGCCTCATCAGTGTTATAACTACCTTTTCATTTAGACAAAATACATTTATTGTTTCTTTGGTTAGCAGATGTCCTGGTTTTCAATCTTACTTTCAGTGGCAAACTAAAGGCCGTATAGGCTATATTATAAATTTCTTCTACAGGGACAGCTACATAAAATTGTGACATTATTAGTAAAGGTGTTAATTTTCCCGATATGTTGGTTTATTATATAATTTTATTGCTAATGAATATGTTATTTCATTTTCTGTTATGTAAATGTTTCCATAAATAATTATAGTTTCATTTAAATTATCTTTCAATAGCCAGTATCTAAATTATTATACAGTTCTATTCAAAAAGTAGGAGCAGATTTCAACTACAAAAGATAGAAACACAATTCCAACGTTCCTGGACAGACGAAAGTTTAAATTTTGAACAGTCAGTGTAGAAGTTCCAATCACGGCCATATTGGCGCTGTTGCTTGTCATGCGCGGCCGCATTGGCGCTGTTGATTGCAGTGTTAAGGCCAATGTCAGGCTTAGGGGGGATAAAAACACGGTCTTTTACGTAACCCTAGATAAAAATCTCAAGGAGTGAGGCCTGGAGACCTGGGAGGCCACCGGCGATGAAGTTGATCTTCTCCTCCTCCTCTTTGAATCCAACGTCCTGGAATGGTGTCATTCAGGTAACGTCGGACGTGGTTAGAGAAATGAGGCGGGGCACCATCTTGCATGAAGATGAAGTCATCTGAATCGTCTTCAAGTTGAGGAAATAACCAGTTTTGAAGCACGTCTAGATAGGTTATTTCTGTCACAGTTTTCTCCATGAAGAAGAAATGTCCATAAACTGGTGATGCCACTGGTAAATCTGCTTATGACGAGGCTGTTGTTTATTAAACTGACGGCGAAAAGCACGTTGAACTTCAATAATGGACTCTAGTTTTGCTAATTGCAGCACACAAAATGCTTTTTCCTGTTGTGTCGCCATTTTACTGCAGACAATCAACAGCGCCAATGCGGCCGCGCATGACAAGCAACAGCGCCAATGCGGCCGTGATTGGAACTTCTACCCGGACTGTTCTAAATTTAAACTTTCGTCTGTCCAGGAACGTTGGAATTGTGTTTCTATCTTTTGTAGTTTGGAAGAAATAAATATTTGAAATCTGCTCCTTCTTTTTGAATAGCCCTGTATTTAATACTAGTGGTGTTCGATGGTAAATAAACAGATGGTATTCGTTTAAGATTATTTCACGAATTTAATATTATATAATACTCTATATAATAAACGTTAATAAACCGGGCATATAAATAAAAAATAAATCACATAAAATAATAAATTAAGTGTGGTAACAAAATCTAGATCTTTCTCCACATCCATTTTGTTTTCAATGTAACTGGATATCGACGAACTTTCATGCGCAGGCTAAGGCTTTCTTAGGGTTTGTTCCTGTCCCTGTGATGTCATACATCGCCACAAGTAAACAGATCTAAGATCCTAGCTCGCTATTTTGTCGTTATTCAAGAGTTCATGTGGTACTGTCGAATGTTGTTTCATTCATTCTTCACAGTTTTCTCCCCAAGGGCAGGTTTTTCATTGCAAACCTAGTATTTTTCAATATTTCCTATTTTATGCCGCATTTGATACTCATATCTTAATGTCATATATTATCTGACATCTTCTTCTGCCCCGAACTTTTCTTATTAAATTATGATACGAAAGGTATTAATATTAATATTTCCTAAGCCCTAAAAATGTGATTAATTTGTCATTAAAAGCTATTTTTGGGACTTCGGCTAGCATAGACTCATCTGAGCGATGTCGACTTACAAACTGCAGTTGACCTTGAGATCTTGGCTGCTACTGATCTGACTTATATAGAACGAAAATAGAAAAATCAACATGTAATTTCTTTTACGTACCTAATAACAATATGTTCAGATTTTGAACTTTCTATAAAGAATCTGTTGATACACAGCTATAGAAAGATCATTCATAAATACAGAAAAAATCTTTCAAATCTCTTCACAAATAAATAAATTTAAACTCGCAAGTTTTTATTTCGTAATCTTAATTTCTTTATCTTCTCCGGGTAGGTCAACCATGTTTATTTTGTAAGTCACTGTCATTTGATGCTTGTATTGTTGTTGTTGGTTACTACTAATTTAACGGAAGAAAACTGCCGGTTAGTTGCTATTGTTTGTGCACGATAATTTTCCGTTGTCGTACACGGCTTTGATTGGTTGAAATTCAACCCTTCGTTACACCACGAGTGAAATAGTATATCATCTAGTTATTTCTCACAATTTCTACATCTAGTGCACTATACTTGTTTTTTTTTTTTTTTTAAAGATGGGACATGACAGGAGCGTTGCGATCGGAAAAACAACTGAATGTCACATAGCGTGATAGACCTGTTGCTATGGTAACAACGGTTGAGTTGCCAAACTTACCGTTCGCACGTGGCGAGTGCTTAATAGCTCTCTTGGCGACATTTATTGTGCACACAATGTTAGCATTGGTACGTTTCGTCTTTGATTCTCTGTCGATTTTTCTATTGTTTTCTTACCTTCGCGTCAATTGTCAATGAATGTTTTAACGTCAGCCATCTTAACGTCAATTGCTAGCGTCCATTAGCTGGCAGCATGGTAGTCCATATTGGCAACATAGCACTGTAATTCCAAGCTCGGCAGCTTAACTGTCATGTCCTATCTTTCAGAAAAACAAGTATAGTGTTCACTTTGCTATTGTTCCGGGATGGGGAATGCTCTTGACTGATTCCTATTCAGAAGATAATATTTCTAGGCAGAAATACTTATTTTATAAATTGTTAAAAGGAGAACAACCATATTTAAAAGAAAGCGAAATGGGTGATTAATTGGAATATACGGTGAATTTATTAATATTCGAAATAGATTATAGGATCTATAAAAATTACCAATTATGTGAATATCATGTAGTATTACAGTTTTATGTAAAATAATAAATAATTTAAATATAACATTAAAATAAAGATGAAAATATACAACTTAAATTTTGATTTTGATGCGATACATTATTTTCAATAATAATAATAATAATAATAATAATAATAATAATAATAATAATAATGACTTTATTTAACCTGGCAGAGTTAAGGCTCCTCTTATACTCAACCAGGATTAAAACTTGCTTACATAGTTGAACATACAACTGGATCGGAATTAAATAATTATTTAATTCCGATCCAGTTGTATGTTCAACTATGTAATTATACCTATATAATTATAATTAGATACTGATACGATCAAAAGAGGTAGTTACATAAAAATTTACCTCATAAAATAAAAATTAACATAGTGGAATACATATTAATGTTGTTAGAATCAAATACGAATCACACAAAAAGAGAAGCCGATAATTCAATAAAAAATGTACACAGTAAAAATAAAAATAAACACATTGGAATACATATCAGTATTAGGTTACAAGTAAGTAGGATTGACATCATTAAATCAGAAACCGACAATTCAATAAAATGTACACAATAAAAAATAGACTAATAATAAAAAAATAATAAAAAACACAGTGGTATAAATATTGGTGTTAAGTGATAAATAAACACGATTTACATGATTACACAATAAAAATAAGACACAAAAAATAAAAATAAATAAAATGGAATAGATTGCATTAAATATTTGCAACGCGTTAGGTCTGGCAACTCATCATCAGATATTTTTCTAATTTACTATATATTTAAAAGAAATTAAAGTTCGGCAGCCCTTGACTTCAGGCGGCAGAGAATTCCAGTGACGAGAAGTAGCAACAGTGAAATATGAAGAATAAAGAGATGATGTGTGGAGTGGTATTTCTAGCGTGTTATCATACTGTGACCGAGTATTTAAGTTATGATAGCGAGAAAGATTGTGATTGTGTAGTCAGAGAGTTAAGGTAAAATATACAAAAGTATGACAATAACAATAATAATAATAATAATAATAATAATAATAATAATAATAATAATAATTTATTTATTTAATCTGGCAGAGCTAAGGCCAGTAGGCCTTCTCTTCCTCCCAGCCAGACTCTAATTCTAATTGAATACAATTGGTTACATAGTTATTACCTTAATGTCTAGACCATAAAACAACATGAAAATGAATAGTGAAAGTTGGATAAGTAATGTTAGTGTGACAATAATAAACATTGGTAAGAAATAGTAGTAGTAGTAGTAGTAGTAGTAATAATAATAATAATAATAATAATAATAATAATAATGAGATAATTTAAATATTTATTCTGTGATATAACCATTAAACATTGAGTAACCTGAAAGAGCTATTATTGTTAACAAGAATTGTTAGAAAAATATCTCGTTAGCCTATTCTTAAATTGGTTTGATGTCTGACAGTCCCTAACATTATTCGGTAGGGAATTCCAAAGCCGAGGAACAGCCACAGTGAAAGAAGATGATTATGAGGATATTCGGTGGGAGGGAATGGATAATATTGAGGAGTGTTGTGATCGTGTGTCTAGGTTATGATGGGTGGATACATTTTGAAAACAAAACGCAAGATATACAGGAGGGGAGAAATGCAATATGTGAAAGAGAAGGGAAAGACAGTGGATTTTTCTACGATCTTCTAGACGGAGCCAGGACAACATTTCGAGGGATGGTGTTACGTGATCAGCCCGGCGAATATTGCAGACGAAACGGACGCACATATTATGAACACGTTGCAGTATCTGCGCCGAAGTAACGCTTAGATTAGTAAGCAGAATATCACAGTAATCGAAGTGAGGCATCACGAGTGTTTGCACTAACATTTTTTTCATGGAAAAGGGTAGAAAATTCTTCAATCGCCTAAACGAGTGGATTAATGAGAATACTTTTTTTGAAGGTTTCTGCAACTTGAAGGTTCCAATTTAAACTTTTATCCATATAAATACCTAGATTCTTTACTGATTCACTGAACGGAATTTAACTTAAAGGAGAATAAATTAGATACATTATTTGAGAGAATGCAAAAAGGGAGAATTTCATTAAAGTTCTGAGGTACAAACATATAAATTCTTTAATTATAATGGTTTAGAAGACAGAATATAAAGAGGGTAGGACTATATGAGATTCCTAATTTCGTAAATATAAATGTAATTGACGCCAGTAGAGGATGACTTGGAAGCAGTTCTTTATAAGAGAAAAGATCATTCGCATATTTAACAGCGGTTATTCCGGAAATTCAAGTATGTGAAATTGCACAGCAAAATTTAGCTTCACAGCTATGCCAATTTCCCTTCCAACTGACCTGGATAGATATCTCAATTAACGACAAGTTTCCAAATTGAGTTCACGTCATATGACACGTTGTCGACCCTGCAGGAAGGCCAAACGTGTAACCCACGACCGTTTTTTTCAAGGCTGTAGTGCTAATTTCATAAATGAATGTCAAATTCATAAAATAACTCTTTTTCATGGACAAAGAATGAAGTTATATAATGTCAACATGACCACGTGTTCTATTGTGGAGAATGGACTCACTCTTTAATTCTGAAGATTTCTGCCCGCTATTCCCTTGTTATACGTCCATCTAAGGAGAAATGTTTTGAAGAATTAAGTAAAATGGAGGAATGTCATAAATAATGTGATTTACATAAGGTACTTCTGACTATTCTCTTGTTATAATTCTACTAAATTGAGAAGTTGTGAATTTTATTATGTAACAGTCATTAAAAACCTTTAATAATAACTTAATATTTTCTTAAGACCATAATCTGAATAAATGAACATTTTTGCGATTTTTTTAAACCAAGAAATGTGAAATATTGTGCAATGAAACGGTCTACTGTATTCGGTAATTTTGTACAAGTATCCTATATATTATTATAATGTACCGAAGTACATATGATATTTCCATGCAGATATTCTGCGTCATCATACGATGAAAGAGTAACGGAACGGAGAAAAATTCTCTCCGGCGCCGGGATTTGAACCCGGGTTTTCAGCTCTACGTGCTGACGCTTTATCCACTAAGCCACACCGGATTCTACCCCGGCGTCGGAAGAATCGTCTCAGATTAAGCTCCAACTCTTGGGTTCCCTCTGGTGGCCGCCCTCTGCACTACGTCATAGATATCTATGAACCTAGGACCGAAGTCCACACATGTGCTGAGGTGCACTCGTAATGAGTGACTAGTTGGCCGGGATCCGACGGAATAAGCGCCGTCTTAAATCACGAAGTGATTTACGCATATCATATATATTATTATAATGTACCGAAGTACATATGATATTTCCATGTAGATATTCTGCGTCATCATACGATGAAAGAGCAATGGAACGGAGAAAATTTCTCTCCGGCGCCAGGATTTGAACCCGGGTTTTCAGCTCTACGTGCTGACGCTTTGTTTTTGGAACTCTGTAAAATAATTTCCAAACATTGAATCTTAAATTAAATAAATATTCAATTGCAAACAATGTGCGATCCAAAAAAGTTCCAATTGCTTTTAGTCGCGTTGCTGTTATTCCCGGCGTGACTCCTCCTCTTTGCTTACGTCTTAGGAAGTGAAAGTTCTATAAAGTCTAGGTAGGTAGTATCGTTCGTCATTTTTGTTTTTTCGTTGCCGAACTACCAGACGAGGAATCTATTTGCCGCACCGTTAAACATTATCATGTCGTAGCTCCTATGATAATAAATCAAACGCACTGTAATTCAGCAAATAATTGAGCGGCAAATAACATCTTGTGCTTTCTGCGAACGCCAACGAAAGGGCCAAAATGCGGGCGATTATATTAAATATTTATCGAGCCTTAATAAGTGCATAACGTTATCAGCAGCGAATCACAAGACGCGTACGTTTAAATGTAGCCGATCTGCAACGTGATTGGCTGCCGGAAATAAGAGCGACGGGACTATACATGAATGTTTTAATTTTCTTGTTTGAAAGATATTGTATATGAATATTGTATTCCGTGATTTTGACGAAAATGCATTTATTTATTGATGCATAATAAATTATACAAACTCATGTACATAAGATCCTTCGCACGAGCCCGTACGGCCATTCGTGCTATAACTATGCACAGTTTGAATATTCAAAACGAAAACAATACTAATAATAATAATAATAAAATAGTAAAACAACAGTTGTTATTATTACTACCGTTATCATTAATTATCACAATTATAACTAATCTAACTTCATACCAAATTTCACAAAAATAAAAAAAAAAAATAAATGTCAGATATGAAAATAAGAAAAACCACACAGTGAAAAAGCAAACACACACACACGCACGCACGCACGCACGCATAAAAAATTCAATTCCTTATTAAAACTGCACCAAATAATCCAACTAATAAATATAAAGGTAATACATAAAAAAACATACACAAGCAATAAAATACAAATAGAGAGAGAAAAAAAGACACAATAAATGCAAAAAGAACATTATCCTCTAATTACTTCATTCGCTCAGTGTTAATACTACTCATTACAACTCTAATAAATAACCCATTTTTTATTGTTGATAAAGATATAGAAGAAGCATTCTTATAGCTATCCTTTGTTGAATACGAACATGTATATATGGTTTCCTACTTAAATTAAGTTTGTGTTTAGTACTGAAGGGTCTACGAGTCAATTTCCGATATGCCATTATATCTACAGTACTTGAATGTTTCCACAATTTGTATGTCCTAACAGTATTGTACGGAAAAGATTATGAAAATCTGGATACAATGAATGTCACAGTACTACATTTCTGCAAAGCTCACAGCATGCAGTTTCTTATGAATTGTTCATTGTGTAAGTTTACACAATAACCCTGAATATTGTTCTGCAGGCTGTAGAAAGATGGCAAGAAGCTCCCCCTAGCGCGATATTACGCAATCACAACAACAGACAACAAAGAGAGGATGTTGCGAATGAAGATACGGAGGATATTAATTTCTAAGTTCCCTGTGGCGATATTTACTCGGATACAGAAATTAAACTATGGGTACAGGGTGAATCAACAAATTTATTAGATATTTTTTATCTTCATTTTAAATAGTCGTAAGTATTTTACTTCTAGTATAACCCTATGTTCATATCCAGAACAGTTGTGAGCTGTATTGATACGCCATACTTATGTCATAAACACTCTTGAAATTTACGTATCAGTTAAATGTGCTTGTTCTCTTGTCGTCACCAATATAATTATTATGTTGTGTAACCGAACTTACTTACTTACTTACGGCTTTTAAGGAACCCGGAGGTTCATTGCCCCCCTCACATAAGCCCGCCATCGGTCCCTATCCTGAGCAAGATTAATCCAGTCCCTATCATCATATTCCACCTCTCTCAAATCCATTGTAAGATTATCCTCCCATCTACGTCTCGGCCTCCCCAAAGGACTTTTTCCCTCAGCTCTTCCAACTAACACTCTATATGCATTTCTGGATTCGCCCATACGTGCTACATGCCCTGCCCATCTCAAACTTTGGATTTAATGTTCCTAATTATGTCAGGTGAAGAATACAATGCGTGCAGTTCTGCGTTGTGTAACTTTCTCCATTCTCCTGCAACTTCATTCTTTTTAACCCCAAATAATTTCCCTTATTCTGAGTATGCAGTGAATACTTATTCTTTATATTTTGCATGATGAGAATGTAAAATAAGAGAGGTCTCATTTAGGAACTACTTTATGTTTGAAGAAAGTAGAATAGTTCGGTTACTAGAAACTAGTTCGATTAATTAAAATGTGTCTCAGTGAAACTTACAGCAGAGTCCGTATAGGCCAGTTTCTATCTGATGCTTTTCCAGTTCACTGTGGGCTAAAGCAAGGAGATGCAATATCACCTTTACTTTTTAACTTTGCTCTAGAATACGCCATTAGGAAAGTTCAGGATAACAGAGAGGGTTTGGAATTGAATGGATTACATCAGCGTCTTGTCTATGCAGATGACGTGAATATGTTAGGAGAAAATCGACAAAAGATTAGGGAAAACACGGGAATTTTACTTGAAGCAAGTAAAGCGATAGGTTTGGAAGTAAATCCCGAAAAGACAAAGTATATGATTATGTCTCGTGACCAGAATATTGTACGAAATGGAAATACTGTACTATAAAAATTGGAGATTTATCCTTCAAAGAGGTGGAAAAATTCAAATATATTGGAGCAACAGTAAAAAATATAAATGACACTCGGGAGGAAATTAAACACAAAATAAATATGGGAAATGCGTGTTATTATTCGGTTGAGAAGCTTTCGTCATCTAGCTTGTCAAAAAATCTGAAAGTTAGAATTTATAAAACTGTTATATTACCGGTTGTTCTGTATGGTTGTGAAACTTGGACTCTCACTTTGAGAGAACAGAGATTAAGGGTTTTTGAGAATAAGGTTTTTAGGAAAATATTTGGGTCTAAGAGGGATGAAGTTACAGGAGAATGGAGAAAGTTACACAACACAGAACTGCACGCATTGTATTCTTCACCTGACATAATTAGAAACATTAAATCCAGACGTTTGAAATGGGCAGGGCATGTGGCACGTATGGGCGAATCCAGAAATGCATATAGAGTGTTAGTTGGGAGACCTGAGGGAAAAAGTCGTTTGGGAATGCCGAGACGTAGATGGGAGGATAATATTAAAATGGGAGGTGGGATATGATGATAGAGACTGGATTAATCTTACACAGGATAGAGATCCGATGTTGGGCTTATGTAAGGACGGCAATGAACCTGCGGGTTTCTTAAAAGCCATTTGTAAGTAAGTAAGTAATAATAATAATAATAATAATAATAATAATAATAATAATAATAATATATTTACAAATTATTACAACCAATGAATTTAATTTCGAACATGAAATAACTTGTAGTCTTGCAAAGTAGTATTATTTCGAAATATTATTTATTGAAAATGTCCTGTAAAAACGAGTATGCTACGAAGTATTCAGAGAATGAAGGCTTGTAATCCGATTTATCATAAACCGGAAAAGCTTAATTCTGAATTCAATGCTCACTACATGGAGACTTTCCTGATTCAATGGTCCGATTTATTTACACAGCTCCACAGAGTTCGCACCAATCGGATTAACACGCCCGTTTGCTGTTATATGTAAAGCTGTGATTAAATAATGTATTATGAGCAATTCCAGCAAATACACATATTCACGTGCGTGCGCATTTTTCCCTATTCTTCGCATTGAATTTCGCAAAGTAATTTTCTTGTCTGCTATATGAATATGTAATTAATGTATTGATGAATGTAAGTATAAATTATTTTCCATAACTCGTGGAATCCAGTTACGGGGACAGATTTACGTGCTTAAATTAATAATAAATTCACCTAAACTTATGCCCCGAAATCACTTCGATTCCATGTTATATACGTTTTTGTGTTATAGCAATAATTTTTCTTCGAATGATTTACTAAAAAGTAAGCCTATTTCTTACAAGCAAACTTTCTGATGAGGGCAGATAAAAAAGTTAAATTTTTTTCTTGCACCATGTTTATACAAATTTTGGACACTCGACCGCAATTACGAGGCTGTCCGGAAAGTGATTTTCCTATGGGCCATTTACAGAAAAAAAAAATCGCAATTGCATGAAAAGTTTTATTGAAACAGATATAACAACTGTTGCACTATTTGTCAACATATCCTACTAGAGTTGAGACATTTGTCCTACCATGGGATCAATTTTTGTATCTTTGTGTCATAGAAGTCAGCCGCCTGGGATCGGAATCAGTGTGTGGCAGTCGTCTGCACCTCTCTGTCGATCCCATGATATGACAAATGTCTCAATTCCGGTGGGGAATATGTTGAAAAATAGTTCGACAATTGCTGTGTTTGTTCCAATAATTTTTTTTCCAATGAAATTGTGTTTTCTTTCCGGCGAACTTATTTTTTACGGCCCTCGTAATTGCGGTCGAGTGGCCAAAATTTGTACAGGCACTTCTTTTCACATTATTAATATGCTGAAGGAAAAAAAAATAACTTTTTTATCTGTCCCGATCAGAATGTTTCGATATAGCCTACTTATATTTCCAACTCACAATTATATATTTATCAATTAAACATTTTACATCAGCGAATTTTACATAGGCTAGATGACTTCAAGGATCCTGACATACAATAAAATGTAAAAAAAAAAATGATAAAAAAATATAATTAAATGATGAATCCATCTTGAATTTATCTGTATCATTTTTAGTTTTATTATTTTTTTTTACTGAGAATGATATAGGTAATGATGTGAAGAGAAACCCCACATATTCCCGTCAAAATTCATTTTAACTAAAATGTTAAGAAAAAAATTATTCGAGCACAAATCTAGGACCTGAAATGTTTTTTGTGTCTCTGAAAAGTTTAGCTTTCTAGACATGTGGGGTTTCTCAATATTCCGGTTCAATTATCAAACTAATGTTTGGATAGACACTTCGCAATAGATTTAAATTCTATGCTCCTAAAACTTCAAACTGTGAAAATAAATGTGAAAAATTATTCGTGAATTTTCGTTGTATGCACTTTGTGTGATTAATATTGCCGTACATGTAACGAAACAGTTATGAGTTGTATTTGAGTTTCAAAAGACAAATATGTGCTTCCAGCGACTATTTATACAACAGTAGGCAGTTCATAATCACTAGCAAGTCTGAGTAGCAATTGTCAAATAACCTAAGGTTATGTGTACATCAGATGTTTGTCGTAAAGAGAACACCATTAAATAGTGAGATAAAATCAGTTACATTTTGATTTCAAGTGGGTGTGTTAGCTGCCTTCAATTTATGTATGTCTGTATTAATGTTCAATTATTTCTATACCGTGTTATAACAGGTGTACGTCTGGAAAGAGGTCCCACTTTGTGCGACGTCTTTCGGAAAGTGACATGGACCAGTAACAGCGCACTTAACTGTCTGTCGACAAACTTCTCTAATGTACTCTTCAAAGAAAGGATAGACTGACTCATCG
The DNA here is from genome assembly GCF_040183065.1 of Periplaneta americana. Classification (NCBI taxonomy): domain Eukaryota; kingdom Metazoa; phylum Arthropoda; class Insecta; order Blattodea; family Blattidae; genus Periplaneta; species Periplaneta americana. Next base: position 206,835,686 of record NC_091117.1, on the reverse strand, counting down.
TGATGGAAAGTCTATGTTCTATAGCGCGATTCACACTATAGCGTTCTTCGTCAGCCCGCCATCGCTCCCTCAGGATACTGTGGAAGATTAATCCAGACCCTACCATCATATCCCATCTCCCTCAAATCCATTTTAATATTATCCTTCCATCTATGTCTTGGCCTCCCTCAGGTCTTCCATATAACACTCTAAATGCATTTCTGGATTCACCCATACGTGCTACATGCACTGCCCATTTCAAACGTCTGAATTTAATGTTCCTAATTATGTTAGATGAAGAATACAATGCGTGCAGTTCTGCGTTGTGTAACTTTCTCCATTCTCCTATAACTTCATCCCTTTTAGCCCCAAATATTTTCTCAAGTACCTTATTCTCGAACACCCTTAACCTCTGTTCTTCTCTCAAAAGTGAGAGTCCAAATTTGAAAACTACACAGAAAAATCGGTAATACCTATAACTGTTTTATAAATTCTAACTTTCGGTTTTTTCGAGAGCAGACTAGATGATAAAAGCTTCTCAACCGAATAATAACAGGCATTTCCTATATTTATTCAACTGTAGCTACATTTTACATGTTTCGAAAATATTTCTAGATAGAAGCTAGATTTCGTGATTATCGATAGAATTGAAATCTGGGCATATGGTTCGTTCCATTCTATTTAAGAACGACTGTTGTTTTATAACTCTTACAAAGCTTTAGATTTTAGCAATCTTATTTCGTCGTTGATGTCTTGTATACCCCTACATGCTGAGCTAACTTTCCTGACGATTTCGTGGGAGACTGTTCTGTCCTATAGCCTATGTAATCGAATTTTCATTCATGTAGAACGCGATTTTGCTGGGTAACTTTCGGTGCTGGACCCCGGACTCATTTCACCGGCATTATCACCTTCATCTCATTCAGACGCTAAATAACCTAAGCTGTTGATAAAGCGTCGTAAAATAACCTACTAAAAAAACGCGATTTATGAGATAATAAATTATTGAATGACAATATTTCCTTAGCAATATAGTACGACACTTTTTGTGCCATCTCATGTTGAAGTAGTAGTTTACCCCTGTCTATGGCAATATAACTGTGGAATGCAAATTATTTTGAGGTCAAATTTTGGACACCACTGTTCTTGAAACAGACTACCCAGGCCGAAGTATCATTACCTTACCTCTGTGTCCTCTCCAGGGTCGCACAGGAAGTTAAACTAACACTTTGATCTCGTCATTGTCACGTGGGAGTTTTTTAGACACCAGGACTATGCTAATGGGAAGGGAAAGAGCCCAAATGCAATGGAATCTTTTATACATTAAGGTCACGTTACAAGAGAATTCCAGACCACAGCGCTAACTAATACTGTAGCCACTCCTTGAGGCTCATCTATTTGATAATTTTTTTAGAAATGTTTCTTTTGAATGCAGCTATAGGGATATCTTATGCGAAGTTTTACCGCTAGATGGCAGGAGCGTTTCATGCGGCGCAACATGTTGTAGGGCTATGTTTTGTCATATGCTACAGTTGATTACGTTTTCCCGCTCGTTGGTTTCCTGTGCATGTCAAAATTATATTTACAGTTATTTTGTATAACCTAGTATAATTTAATATAATACAATATTTTCTTACCTCATAATTTAATTTAATTTACAATAAATAATAACGTAAACCTGTATAATATTGAGCGATTCCCCGAGATGGGTGGGAAAATCTGCAGTATGCAGAATATAGATACGAGTAACTTGAATGTTCATGAACCTAAACGAGAACTTTGAGAACGAGATGCACGAATAAAAAAATATGAACTATATCGAAGGTGAATATTGCCCTCTTTAATCATTAATATTTAAGGACCGTACTCTAAAAACAGGATATGCAGCCACCAATGTGGTTTTCTTTTTATAGGGAAGGGACTATCGGGATTGAATTCCTTGTATTTTTTTTCTGTAGTTGCAAAAAGATCAAATGCAATTTTTAATAGGATGATATAATATGATCGCAGTAATATCACGATTAGTAGTGTGTTTTGTAGGGTAAGTACAGTTTCCCTGAAAAAGGGTGAGACGATTGAATATTCCTAAGTCTCAGATGTAAGACACTGCGCATGATCGGAGACCAGAGCACTGATACACAAGATAACGAATATTGAGTTACTTAAATGCAGGCTATTTGGTTTGTTACTAGCGTCGTTCCGAAATTCACTTCAAAAACTGCAAAAAATATGATAATATAACGTAAATAAAACATAAATATATACATAAATCGTGTAGTTAAATCGACAATGGACCTTCATGACTAGATCGACACTCCGCACAGAAAAGACAGCTTTCATGTCGTTTCAATAGCTCAGACGGTAAGACTTCTGCGTGTTGTGTAGAAGAGTGCGAGTTCGATTCTTAGTCTACACAACGATTTTTTTGTCTAAATAACGTTGAAATAGCTAAGTAACGTTGAAATAGAGTTTTACAAAGTCCTGAGATTAAGTGTTAATGATCGCAAACAATACAAAATTATAAGTTATAATATTATAAACTTTAATCTAATGAATGCATTTATACACACACATATACAAGTAAATGCATATATATTAAAAACTAACAATTAAAATGAAATTAAAAAAAATATATAATAACAGACAAACTTTTACAAAGATTTAGAGTCTTTAGGCTATGTCATTTCTTGAGTAATTATTACAATATTTTATTAATAGCTTTCCCACATGTGTAATGTGTAAGAAATGCACTCGCACAAAACAATTTTTGTTAAAAGTGTGGCTTTGGATTATTTCATTCTCACCCCTTCATTTAATTTTAACTATTTTATCTACGTGTTTGCAATAGTGTTTCATTTAATGTGCATTCAATTTTATTCATGTTATGATTGAATGAAAAAGCACTGTTGCAGTTATTGACTAATTACATGTATTAATACTAATTATTAAATGCATCTGTTAAGTAACCAATTGCAGTATCTTTTGCAAAATCTCGAATGTTTAAGTTGTCAATAATATTTCTGTACTATATACTATAATACGTTAAGAGAATTTGCAATAGATTTGGGAGCGTCTACTTTATAATCATTGGTCTTAATGAAAAAATATTTTCTTTCTTAGGATATCTACAAGTTTAAATTTAATAATATTCCGAATAGGTTTAATTGCATTATCTGAATTTTGTACTTTTCTATTCTAATATATTCTATTTCCCTCTTTCACAAATTTTGATAAATTATACTGTACTTCTTGCAATATTTAAGAGGATCATTACATTGCAACTCATTACATATAGATTCTTCTTTTTAATATATGAATTTTGAAGTCCCTGCGTTATCTACATGTTTTAACTTTTGAATTTTTTCACAACATTGAGTGGAGAACATCCACTGAAGTGATTATGAAATTAAGTGAAAAATTCAATACATTTACTCTTAATATCATAGTACCAGTATCATATATGTTTTTCCAAGATTCATTTTTTAGACATAAATGTAAATAATCACTAGATCCAGCATTTACGACCCTTTCTTAGTTTTTAAATTAATATTTTGAAATTGTTCAGTGACATTGGAAACACTTAGGATTTGTTTAACATGTTCAGACAAGCCATCGATTATAGGTTCTGTCGAATAGGAATTCAGTCTAATTCTGTGTACAAAACATTTATCAATGGCTGTGCTACTTCAGTTTGTATGCTGTGGGAAAATGACTCTACGACTAAGGTTTCCAGTTCCAAGGAGTGAATTTAATTTACTTTTACGGAAAAGTTCCGAGAGATAATCTATGTTTATGTCACTACAGATCACAAATTCCATATGAGATTTCTAAAGTCTTTTCTTTACAAATTCAGTGTTGGCTATAAATATTAATAAATAATGTAAGAAATACGAATGATTGTAGTTATAAGTCTGATTTACATTATAAAAAGCAAGAAGTTACATTCCTCGGCAATATTCGAACTTTCGATGTTTGGTTTTGCCGTCCAACGCACAACCACGGACCTATTCAATGCTTATGTTAATAACGTACAATTTAGCTGTATCAATGTGGTGTCATACCTTGGGGTTTGTTTACTTAATGTAATTAGATTTAATTTGATTAGTTTCGCAACAATTGGACTTCCTGTTATATCCTGTTATTTAGATATTTAATTTAGGGTTGATTTATTAACTCTTACTATGCAAGATGCCTCTTATTTCAATAATTCTATATCACGTTAAATAGTCATTGTCTACAATAAAGTATTATCGTCATCCCTCATTTCTCATCGTAATGGCGAACCGACGTGGCATGAGACAGCGAGTTATAGTTCTAGTTGAGGCTGGATATGGGGCTAGATCTGCTGGCCGTTTGGTCGGTGTTCCTGGAAGTACAGCCGCGAGGTGGGTTCATCGTTACCAAAATTTAGGAGAGGTCAAAAATCGCCCTATTCCTGGGCGTCCGCGGATTTCTTCATTGGAAGAGGATGCTCTCTTATTCGAGACAGTTCGACAGGACCCCTTTCTGACTGCTAACGAAATAAGCGCAGCATCTAACATTCCCGGCTCTTCACAGACTGTGATCAGCAGGTTGAGGAACCGCGGTATTAGGAGCCGGAGGGCTGCGCAAATGGAAATATTGGGGGAAGCACAAGCTGTCGACCGTCTTGCCAATCGCTACCAATCGAGTGGATTTCGATTGGAGAAATGTAATTTTCTCCGACGAAACAACCATCTCGAGTGATTACGAAGGTCCTGTCCGTGTCTATCGTGAGGATGGTCTCCGACATGTTCAGCGCTATGTGCACCGACGTGAAAGATCGGGGCGCTTTAGCATATCGTGTTGGGGGTGGATGTCTTACGATGGACCTGGCATTATAGAACGAATCGATGGCCGGTTTAATGCGGGAACTTACGAGCACATTCTGGAAAATATGTTCCTTCCCTCCGCCCGAGAACGTTTTCCCGAAGGAACATTGCTGTTCCAGCAGGATAATCATCTCGTGCACTATGCTGCAAGCATTCAAAGATGGTTTCAAAGGAGACCCGAGATCGAAATCATTAATTGGTCTCCGAAGTCATCTGATTTGAATGTCATCGAAAATTTATGGGCGGAATTGAAAAAGAGAAGAATAGCCACCTATGCCCACCGACGCCCTCGAAATCGAGACGAATTGTGGGATCAAGTTTTTGACACCTGGGAAGATCTCGCCGGGGATCAGAACTTATTCCACAATCTCGTGACATCCATGCCGGATCGACTTAGAGCTGTAATAGAAGCTGATGTCATGTGGACAAGATTTTAAGTTAACAGGTCACTTTTTGTTTCTTATGATTTTTGTTTGAGGAAGAATACTTTTAACATCCAAGTAAGATTTATTTATTTTGACGAGGTTCAGCCCACTTATAAGACCCAGAAATTGGGCATAAATTATTTCATATTTTTCTACAAATTAGACAGTCGAGGATCTCTGAAAAAATTAATTACACCTCAATAAAAAAAAAGTTTTACCCGGGATCGAACACGAGACGTTTCGGTTATACATTGGAACCGACACGCTACTATATGAGCTACCGAGACAAGACAGTGACAGCAGCAGTCCAGAATGTAGATCCCTTAGCTGGCATTTGCCATTCGGTACAGTGAAGCAATGATATTTTGTGACTCGAGCTATGTTGTGAAATCCTGGCCTTAAATGGTAGTATTCTTCGTGATCCTTATTCTGGTCCTTGTCCTTGTTGTGGTCCTTGTAACAATTCTTTACTATTTGTCATGTTACGTATCGTTACGTGATATCGAGTGAACCGCGCTGTAGAACTTTAACTTCCGACGACCAAGAATCGTCTCATTCTTTTTAAGGGTAACTGTACATGCAGTTTTAAATAGGCCTACTATGTAGGATGATTTTGAAAATTTGAAGTTAAAACATGGTTTTAATAATTAGAGTACAGTACATTAAAAACATTATTCACGAAATGGATTTCACTACGGATCGTCCTGGATAATAAACATCCTAGTTTATCAAGAGTTTACTGCAGGCGTAAACTTCGGAGACTCCTACAACTACTGCATATAATCTAAGCTAACATAGCTCGCTGTCGAGGTTGCACATGTTTTTATTAATTTTTCTTTTTCCTCTTCCAAAATGAAATTGTAGTCAACAATTCCTTACTTGAAGTACAGGTAGTTACTTTTATTTAATACTTTCGAGGCGCAATTTAATTACTTATATTTTTTAAAGTTTAAAGCATACAGGATGTTTAAAAAATACGGGGCATAATTTCAGGTATGTATTTCCCACATGTAGACAATTAAAATAGTTCATTACAACATGTGTCCGGAAATGGTTTATTTCCGAGTTATGGCCTTCACAACATTGAAATTCACCGGAACGTTTTTCTTTCCGCAGGTCGTTGCCGTCAAAGGAGACATTAAGAGGGCACTCTGACAGTTCATTCCGAGGCGAAGGTTACATTCAGTGTTGTGTAGGCGTTAGACTGTGCGACATGTATTCAAATCAAGAGCTGGCAGAGATACACTTCATGTACGCTAAGGCGGACGGCAATGCTGCGCTGGCTCGTCGTTTGTACCAGGAGAGGTACCCACAGCGACAATGTCCAGATCGGAAGACATTTGTACGTCTCCATTAGCGTCTGTGCGAGTATGGAAAATTTAACTCTCCTGGTTTGGGAAGGGGACGACCAAGATCTACAACTCCAGAAGTACAGGAGGAGATTCTGGAGGCTGTGAACATGACTCCTCCTATCAGCACACGAAGGGTAGCGTTGCAAGTCAATGTTCCTCATACGACTGTCTGGAGACTGTTGAAAGAGTATCAATTGTATCCTTATCATATCTGAGGACATACGCAATACTCCTGGAGTTTGGGATCGTGTTCGCAGGTCAATGAGACATCGATGTGAGGTCTGTATTCAAGCAGGAGGTGGACATTTTGAACATCTTCTGTAATGACAACGACCTGCGGAAAGAAAAACGTTCCGGTGAATTTCAATGTTGTGAAGGCCATAACTCGGAAATGAAGCATTTCCGGACACATGTTGTAATGAACTATTTTGATTGTCTACATGTGGGTAATACATACCTGAAATTATGCCCCGTATTTTTGAAACGCCCTGTATATTCAGAATATTTCGGGACCTGATTGAAGACAAAAAGTTTTCCCTGGTTTTTACTTATAGGAACATAACAAAAATTTGTCAATTTTAGTTGTTTTTAAGAGTATTTAATATACTAATACACAACGTATATCCTCAATGTTTATATACCAGAAAACAAATGCACACGCAAAGCGCATCCATCAAAGTACACGTGCGCTATCTGTTGGTGCTAGTTCAGGATATCCCTATTCTGACATGTTCAGCAAAGCAGTGTTCTGTGTAATATCGCCTGTGTACTATTGATTCCTTTACGTTTTCAGGATTCCAGTTAGCTTAGAAGAAAGGCACGAGTTTCATGCGTGCGGAGGCTAAGAATGTTTGGCATTAACTTAGAATTCTCGTGTCTCACTACGCACCATATCCTGTGATTTCATCCGGCGGCAAATTGCCTGGTGCTTGATACTGCCAGATGATCTTCTTTTATTACAGAGGGATATAGCAAGCATTTCCGCTCTACATCTTTGCTGCCGTACTTGTTTTTATGACCAGAAAGCGGGATATCTGTTCATTATTTCTGATTTTCATTAATATTAATTTAATACAATTAAAAATGCACTCTTCTTCTAGTTTAGAAACATTGAGATCACGTGTTTTGTAACAAAAATATTATTCTTCTTTGTAATTTTATTTTCGTACGCTAGTGTGTTTTTTCGTCGTTACAGCAAACGGCCGCCACTATTGAAACTTGATTTTACTGAATTCACAGTTGCCAACCTAGATAAGTATGTTGAAATATTAGAAGTAACTGCTCTAGAGTTGTAATGAAAACCACTGCCTTCTTTGTATGCTACAGTCCTACAATGCATGTAAAATTCATACGCGAAAAAATCGGTGTTAATTAATATATATACATTGTACGAAACAAATCATTGCATTTGAAGTGTACTGAACATTATTTAAACAATTCAAACTTCACTCAATAAAAAGAAATAAAAATTATTCCAATTGAACACGAAAATATTACAAGTGCATGAATCATTTTTACTCCTTCACATTGAAGTTGATGGTGAACTTTGTACGTTGGCCAGACTGCTAACATCAGTTAGCTGTTCATAGTGTAACGTATGTACTGTATACATACATAGGGGAGAGTAGGGTAGTATCGGACATCAGGTAATATCGGACAGTGCGTTTCTTTCATCTACCAGAGATGGTAGTACCTGAATGACGTGGTTACGTAACTGTATGCGACATCACATAAACGTAACCATGTTATTCAGGTACTATCATCTGGTTGTAGATGAAAGAAACTCACTGTCCGATATTATCCGATGTCTGATACTACCCAACTCTCCCCTACATACATACATACATACATACATACATACATACATACATACATACATACATACATACATACATACATACAGTACATACATACATACATGACTGTTCTGCCTATGGGCAGGTATTTCACTGCAAACCCAGCATTTTCTAATATTTCCTATTTTCTGCTTTCCTCTTAGTCTTCGCATATGATCCATATATCTTAATGTCGTTCATCATCTGATACCTTCTTCTGTCCCGAACTCTTCTCCCGTTCACCATTCCTTCCAGTGCATCCTTCAGTAGACAGTGTCTTCTCAGCCAATGATCCAGCAAGTTTCTTTTCCTATACCTGATCAGATTCAGCATCATTCTTTCTTCACCCATTCTTTCCAACACAGCTTCATTTCTTATTCTGTCTGTCCACTTCCACGCTCCATTCTTCTCTATATCCACATTTCAAATGCTTCTATTCGTTTCTCTTCATTTCGTCGTAATGTCTATGTTTCTGCCCCATACAATGCTACACTACACATAAAACACTTCACTAGTCTCTTCCTTCTTTTTCCAGAGGTCCGCAATATTCCTTTTTCTATTTTTCAGTACTATATATTAAAAGTTTAAAAAATATTATTTTCAAAATATACTATCGTACAAAAAATACTGTGCAATACAAGTTTGTGATACCTCTCATTGAGGTTCTACTAATATGTGTATCTATTATCAAGCAGTAGGCCTACATCTCACTTGACGATATGTGTCCGAGGAAGAACAATTGTTTGTATGCATATGAAGTCTTATTAGTGGAATATGTAGCTAGTCGACGATGTATGCATTAGAGGGGGAAAGGAACTCGCCATCCTACCCCATTATCTCCTGGCCTAGTTGCCTCATGAGTGATGCCTTATCTGTGTTACTTATGAGGTTCAAACCTGTCTTCGGACAGCTGACTAAAAACACAAACAACAACACGTTTGTGAAATGCATTACAAAATCTCGGAAATTGGAAAACTTGCTCTACTCGTTTTTCAAGCTTTTCCTTGGTTTCGTAAAAAGCATTTCCTAACCTTATATCGTAATATACTATAGCTTCGTTCTTTACAACTTGGCTTTGACTTCATTTTACGAAAGCTGGTGCCGGGTTACGCTCTATCCAGTTGTGCGTCCTATTATGCAATGATTGTCCAAGTCCGAGAGGTGGACTAGCTGGCATTCCTGAATCCGACGCTAACAAGTGGGCCATCCTGCCTCAACTCCCGGTAGAGCCAGGTCTCATTTCGCGGGCGAGTAACTTGATAAGCCCCAGGGGTCCGGAGCCTCAAGCCCTTCCTAATCAGCCGATTCTGACAGGTGTACCATTCTCTCTTAGCTCCTGATAGAATATGGTCCCATCCGTACACGAGTAGCCTATTAAGAACCAGGGACCCGGTGCCTCATGCCCTTTTATATTAACATTTGAAACCCGTACTAATCTTAAAGGCTGGTTCACAATAAACCGAAAACGAGAAAATGTACACATTTAAATGTGAGCATTCACAATTAACGAAAAGCTTGCCGGAGCCCGAGATCGGGAACGGAGAGTTGGCCAAGTTTCAACTTTGGCGTTCACGTTTCCGATCACAGCCCACTAGATTCATTCTATTGCCATCTAAAAGCTATTTTGTCGTATATTTTGTAGCAAGAAGACCGTGACATAACCTATGCATTATTTTGTTCTGTGTTGTGCATCATGGAGCAAGTTTTATTTGATGAGATTCTAATATTGAGTGTTGAGCAAAATCCTCACGTTTACGATAAGCGGCGCAAATCGTATAAAGATGAGAAAATGAAGGAGAATACATGGCTTTCAATAGTTGCGTCTTTGAACAGCGATCGGAAGCGAATCATGTTTTATTACTGTATTGGTTGTATTACACACTACATATTCACGCTTCAATTCAATAACTACTGTTGTGTTCATTTTTGTTCTATTACAAATGTTTCTTCTCTAATTATTTTACGTTATGGTAGATATAAAATAGGTTGTGATAATAAAGATGCCTGGGCACATTTATAGCACCGTACCTAATGAAATGTTTCAGTTGAAATTTCGAAGTTGGTTAACCTGTGTTTATGTTGGTTGCCTTGTACTCATGAGAGAACGCCATTGGTCAATTATACACAGATAACATCAGAATGCGTAATATCGACTTTACATATCGTTATTGACATACATGTCGATATGCATAGTCGTCTACGTTCTCGGTTTATTGTGAATCAAAAATTTTCATATTCACGTCCTCTGCTTCTCGTTTTCATTCTGGTTCTCGTTCCCGGTTTATTGTGAACCAGCCTTTAGACTTTATCCGAACCTATTTTTACTATTGCAGATGATAGGTGAAATGAGACGGAGGTGGAGATGTTTGTGGGATGATAGAGGGAAAGGGAAGTACCCCGAGAAAAACTCTCTGCAAAGTCTGCTTTGTTCACCACATATCCCATCATGACTTCGCCGGAGATCGAACTCGGCCGCCTGTATGGAAGACGAGTGCACTAGTCCTTGAGCCACAGATGCGGTACCTCTTTTATGCCTGCTTAACCCTTAACTTGGCAAAGCTTCATTTCTCACACTAGTTTATTAAACCTTGTCGGACCGTAAAGAAAACAACTATCGCAATGTCCATATTTTTATATTTGTACAATATTATAGTATTGCGAAATTTTAATTTTAGCTTCTGCGCACGGGGTTTCAGACCGAATCAAATCTGTTTTTCTCTCTTACAGTGATTCGGTTCAGATCCGTTTTGTGTAGGAGGCTTTAGTTCGATGGGGTGAGGTTTCCAATAACTCTGATCCTCCGTCTTTTCCAGCGGTTCAAAAGAATTGGGATGAAATACTAATCTCTTTGTTAAGGAGTCCCTTCAGTCATCTTTTTCTTCAGATACAGATCGTGCTCGTTTTTTGGTTCTCCAACAAAATGTTTCAGGATCTTGGCTTCATCCAATTCCTTCCCCTAACATCGGTACTCTTATGGATCCCAGATCCTTTAAAGTTTCCGTGGCTTTACGCCTCGGTTGCAAAGTCTGTCACATTCATAAATGTATCTGTGGCAATATTGTAGATTCTTATGGCCACCATGCCTTGAGTTGTGTCATGAGTAAGGGGCGTCTCTCTCGTCATTCATCGCTCAATGACATCATTAAAAGAGCATTAACATCCTCAGGGGTTCCATCCATCTTAGAGCCTTCCGGGATCAGCCGTTCAGACGGCAAGAGACCCGATGGTCTGACTCTAGTCCCGTGGCGTGTAGGCAAATCCTTAATTTGGGATTCCACATGTGTGGATACACTGGCCCCTTCTCATCTGTCTTCAACCTCTAAGACACCAGGACCTGCAGCAGAAAGTGCCGCTGTCAGTCAACACCATAAATATAAACATCTTGCAGATAATTATATTTTTGTCCCTTTTGCGGTTGAAACGTTTGGATCATGGTGTAGTGAAGCCAAAGCTCTCATCTCCACCATAGGCAGAAGTTTAGTGCAGCTTTCTGGGGACCCTCGAAGCAGTCAATATCTACGTCAGCGCATTGGTATCACCATTCAGCTCGGTAATGCTACAAGTATTCTTGCATCCTTCCCCGAGTCCTCTTATTTAGATGAGATTTTCTTCCTTTAATTATTCAATTTGTTTGTATTTTATTATAGTATACAGTAGCGTGCAAATTAATCCGAACAACGTAATTACTTATGCAAAAACACTCAAACGGGATTTAAAAAAAGGATCTAAGACATACCTCAGTAATCTATGTGGCCCCCCTTGTTCCTAATAACAGCTCTGAGACGATTTGGCATGGATTACACTAATTTCGCACAAATATTCTTCATTTCTTCATCGCGAAACCATACACCAATGAGGGCAGAAATCATCTTCTCCTTTGTAGAACAATCCATTTTTTGCATTCTTCTTTTGCAAATTGACCACAAGTTCTCAATGGGGTTGATGTCGGGTGAGTTGCCTGGCCAGGGGAGTACCTGAATATTCTTCTTGTTGAAGAATTCCGTAGTTTTTCGAGACGTATTGCATGATGCCAGGTCTTGTTGGAACACACCTCTGCCATCCGGAAATGATTTTTGCAGCTGGGGTACGATTCTGGTTTCCAATAAGTGAATATATTTGTCAAAATTCATCATTCCCTTGATAGGTATTAATGCTCCAGGCCCTTCATGTGTAAAACAACCCCAAAACATTACTTTAGGGGGGTATTTGGGTGCTTGTTGGAGATGAGCTGCTGTTACTTTTTCGAATCCTTTCCGTACGTAAGAAACACGGTGGCCGTGGACCTCGAAATGAGACTCATCGGAAAAAAGTACATTCTTCCAGTCATTCACTGTCCAGTGTTGGTGTAATTTTGCCCACATTAAGCGTTTTTTGCACATAACAGGGGTTAGCAGTTGCTTCTTAATAGACTTACGAGCCCTTCGTCCAGCTTCCAAAAGCCTACGCCGCACTGTTGTGACGTGAATATTCGCCCCAGTGGTAGCCATTAACTCGCGGGTTAAGTCGACAGCAGTTAGTCTAGGATTTAATTTACTTTTCCTGACAATTAAACGATCATCTGCAGGTGAAGTCTTCCTTTTCCGGCCACAGTTTCCTTTTTTCTGGGGTGTGATGGATCCAGTCTCCCTGTATCGTTTTATGATCGAATTAACAGTAGCCAAACCGATGTGACATTCTGCAGCAATGTGCCTCTGTGTCATAGAAGAATGCTCTGCTAATGTTATAATTTTAGACCGTTTTCATGGAGTTGTATCCATTTGTAAAGACGACAGAATGTACACAGGATTGCAGTATTAAGTCTTCAACACAACTGAAATGCTTATAAGTACAAAACGACAGGCAAAATGTCACATATTATAAAAAAAATAATAACAACAGACCTTCAACAATGGAAGTACACGTACTACAGATGTCAATTAAAGCGGTATGAGCAGCTGTGAGGCCAACAATGACAGAAAATGTAAAAATATGTCGTGTTCGGATTAATTTGCACGCTACTGTACATATCAATGTGAATACAATTTTACTAGAATATTAAATTTGGTAGTTATTTTGTATATTTTCCTACCATTTTTTTTCTATTGTTCTATTAAAATTATAGCATATCGTTACCTCAGAACAACAGTGGGATATCTTGCAAAAATCATATTTTAAATAATGAGGATAAAAATTGCTATTGAACATCGAGTGCAATGTGTAAACAAAGTTTCTTGTTGTTTCAGCTTCATATTAAATCAAAAGTTTGTTTACACATTGTACTCGATGTTCAATAGCAATTTTTATCCTCATTATCTATACTAATAATAAATCTGTAGCCGAAATTTTTCTGGTAATTTTCGATTTTCCAAAAATAATTGGTCCTAACACCCTAACCACCCTGAAACCGAAAATCGCTTTTTTGAAATTTTTTTTTGTATGTCTGTCTGTCTGTCTGTATGTTTGTTACCTTTTCACGCGATAATGGCTGAACGGATTTCGATGAAAATTGGAATATAAATTAAGTTCGTCGTAACTTAGATTATAGGCCATATGGCATTCAAAATACATTATTTAAAAGGGGGGTTATAAGGGAGCCTGAATTAAATAAATCGAAATATCTCGCTTATTATTGATTTTTATGAAAAAGTTACATAATAAAAATTGCTTTAAAAATCATTTCCGATAAGTTTTATTCTTTGAAACATTTTGATAGGACTGATATTTAATGAGATAAATGAGTTTTAAAATTAAAATAACTGCCATCTAAGGCCGTGTAATGAATTAAAAAACAAATGACTTCGTCTATAAGGGGCCTTGGACAGCAACAATCGAAAGCTATGAAAGATAGCCTACAGATAATGTTTCTGCGTTTCTATGAAGTAATATCAGAAGCTAAATTAACCGATTTGTATAATTAATTATTAATTCACCATTGGAAAGTGTAGTTTCTCTAGATGGACATAATGCTATAATGTTATCACAGTAACTCCTGAGTGAATCGAGGACAGGTAAGATTAAAATAGCTTCTTATGCACAGAAAACTTGATAGGCTATTCTGTATATTCGTTTCCTGTATTTCCTAAACTAATTTTTATGACCAAATGAGTGGTCTCTGGATCAAATAATCGCATTTTAATTTTTTAATTAAATTTAAATTAAGTAACATAGTAAACGATTTATCCTTCTATCAAACACGAATGTTCCCTGGATCAAATGTCCTATTTTAATTATATAATTACTTTATATTTATTTCTAACGAGTGCAGCGGAGCGCACGGGTACGGCTAGTTTAAAATATGATTTTTGCAAGATATCCCACTGTTGTTCTGAGGTAACGAATAGCGTATTAATCTGTTTTATCCTATAGGATACTTTGTCAATTTAAGGGTTAAAATCCAATGCAGGGTAGGATAGGTTGTCTTTGGACAAATACTAGATGCTCTCACAATACGGGCCTCCCTAACTGTGTAGTCAGTTCTATGCAGTGCGACCGAGAGACGTCACAGTACAACAGTGATGTCAAAGCAAGCGCATTTTTCTGACCTTGACGTCGTGCGCGAGCAGCAAGCGCTAAGTATGGAAAGAGGAAGGGTTGTGTATATGAATAACCAACCTGTTGGATTAAGAAAACAGTGGTGCACAAACTTCAAACGGAACGAGAAATTTTATGTCGTTATTTTTATATGGCGTCTTTCTGTTTAATATTATCTATATTGTCTGTAAAACAAAAGTACTAACACTGATTTCTTAATATTGCAGTTGTGTTTTAAATCTTAATAACATAATAGAGAGTTAAGAAGGAATATTCACTTAAATTCCATAGTACTATAATTATACTGTATTAAGTGGTTGAAACACATCATTCACTAAGAAAGTGATATTCCAAAGAAAGAGATTGAGTATGACATGATAAATTGGAATTGATATTGATGGTATCTTTAGCCTTATAAACGTAATCAATGAACTAATCAAAACAA
The DNA here is from genome assembly GCF_040183065.1 of Periplaneta americana. Lineage (NCBI taxonomy): Eukaryota > Metazoa > Arthropoda > Insecta > Blattodea > Blattidae > Periplaneta > Periplaneta americana. Next base: position 206,820,290 of record NC_091117.1, on the reverse strand, counting down.
TATTACAGTACAAAGCAAAGTTACCTAGGTACTGTATCTGTTTTAAGTGTAACTAATATTACATAACAAAACTCTTATCGCATTATGCTTTTAAGTTGATATTTGTGAGCAACTTCCTATCATCAGAATATTAAATTATTTTCTCGAAATCTGCTGAAGCTATAGAGCTGACATTTTTACAACACATGGGCACGTATCTTTTGCTTATGATGTAACAGTAGTTGCTTTGTTAATTCATTTCTTTACAAACAATTTACATGCGAATATTTAAAAAAAAATTCAGTGCACTATCTTCAGTAATACGTATATACGACATATTAGATTTACGAAAACATTTTGTAAGGCTACTAAATAAATAGGCTTATACCTAAAAATTTCACTTTTCCATACGAAAAGGTGAGAAAATATTTCTTTTGAATAAAAAAATCAAACTTACATTCCTATAATGCTCTTATACTTCTCAGGCAAATCTAAAAATTAACATGGATACAGTTTTAATAAGTTCTCTTCCCTTTATCTATTGAATCAGTGCTGGCCATCCCTGAATATAGCTCGACTAAGCGACATAAACCACCGCTTTCGTCTGTCTCTTTCCTTTCAGCTGTAAAGCGCTCAGGCTCTCCTGGGCTCTAAAGCGCGCGCTTGTTTCTATGGGCATCAATTGACATGCCTGCAGTACAAGTATTAAGATTAATCTCCTCTCTGCCGGGAATCGAACCACGGGGCGCCTGATTGAGAAGCGAATGGGCTCTCCATTCGGAATGAACATATTTTATTGGAAAGAAATTAATTGAATATTCATCATCATCATCATCATCATCATCATCATCATCATCATCATCATCATCATCATCATCGTTTTGGTTTCAACCCGATCCGATTCAAAGCGGCTGAGACCATCTTTTTTCCGCCGCCTGGTTGAGATGCAATGTGGAACAGTGATGTAGCTAATATTAATGATTTCAGGTTCATTGCTCTGCAAAGAAATAATAAATATAGATACGTTTGTAGGAAATCGACTGGATATATCTCGTGACAAATTCAAGAAGGTCAATAAATGTGACCATACACTTATACTAACTTGTATGCTTACAAACACTACCATCCATTTTCCACAGTTCACATCGCAGAGTTTGCTCGCGTAAGATAAATGGCGGAATTGAACATCACGACCCGGTCTAAAACATCATTTATTTATACGGGTCGAATCTCTCAGACGTTCACAAGCTTCAAGCCATTCGTCATTGAAACAGAACACGGGATGTAGTGGTACGTAACCATTCATGCTCTCTGTTTGGTACATCTTTTAAGTTTTATTTCATCGCAGGAGTGCGACGGAGCCTTAAAGGGGAGCTCGCATCTGCGCCCACTTGATTTAAGCCGGAAGAGTGAATATGGAGTGGTCTTCACGGAGGTGGGGTAATGTTCTCTTCTCTTTTTCTGAAAATATTTTTCTGTATTTCGCAATCCAAACCAATGAAAGCGTTTTATGAAATATGCCCACTTGCAGCCCTCGCAGTCTAGATGGTTTTCTGAAGTGGTGGTAATTTATTATATCATAAGGATTCCTCCTGAAATATCCAACCTCTGAATAGAGTGCTGACCTTAAACAGGACTTCGGCCCACGATATCTGACAAGCAGTTTGCCTCCCAATCACATCTTTCACTCGTCGGAATAGCATGTAGGCCTATAGTGGGCAACACTTATTTCTACATAAATAATCTAACTTACTTTCCTTCCTAACTGTTTTGCGTCATTTTTATGAGAGATTCTTCCTACGTGCAGCGCATACTCGTTTAGGAATTGAAGATCTCGAGGGTAAATAATGTTAACCCACATTTATAAAGTTGAGAGATATGAGAAATTGCATATTCAAAAAATTTCTACTACAGCAAGTTTTAATAATGGAATCTTACTACTGAATATAATTGTACATATGACTCTCTTTTACAATATTATTCATAAAAAAACTCACATGTAATCATTAATCTATTGACATTTTAACATATTTAAAATTGGATTGGGTTATAATTGTTTACATGAAATAATGGTACAAATAGTGGACAACTATTACTTACAAATGGCTTTTAAGGAATCCGCAAGTTCATTGTCGCCCTCACATAAACCCGCCATCGGCCCCTCACCTGTGCAAGATTAATCCACTCTCTATCATCATATCCTACCTCCTTAAAATCCATTTTAATATTATCCTTCCATCTACGTCTCGGCCTCCCCAAAGGTCTTTTTCCCTCCGGTCTCTCAACTAACAATCGATATGCATTTCTGGGTTCGCTCATACGTGCTACATGCCCTGCCCATCTCTAACGTCTGGATTTAATGTTCCTAATTATGTCAGGTGAAGAATACAATGCGTGCAGTTCTGAGTTATGTAACTTTCTCCATTCTCCTATAACTTCATCCCTCTTAGCCCCAAATAATTTCCTAAGAACCTTATTCTCAAACATCCTTAATCTATGTTCCTCTCTCAAAGTGAGAGTCCAAGTTTCACAACCATACAGAACAACCGGTAATATAACTGTTTTATAAATTCTTTCAGATTTTTTGACAGCAGACTGGATGACAAAATCTTCTCAACCGAATAATAATAGACATTTTCCACATTTATTCTGCGTTTAATTTCCTCCCGAGTGTCATTTATATTTGTTACTGTTGCTCCAAGATATTTGAAATTTTCCACCTCTTCGAACGATAAATCTCCAATTTTTGGACAACTATTAACACACACAAAATATCTTACATCGGTTTAAGGTTTAAGATACTAAATATATTAAATGACTAAAGTATAATTGAGGACCGTTTTTGCAAAACTTGCTAACTCCAGAATTTGCAAAATTGAGATTTTGATGGATTCGTTAACATAAGGCAGGCCTCTACATGATGTTAAGGGCGTCTTAGTAAAATTGGGTTATTTCTCTTCATTGTAGTATGTCAAAGTGTGATCGTTTTTTCAAAACTTGCTTTTGCTATAAGTGAGAGTTATAGCAAAACTTGCTTACTATAGTGTTTTGTCTCTCCTGTAAAATTTAGTTTTTTCAGTTAGCAAGTTTTGCAAAAACGGTCCTCAATTATGCTGATGAATTTCAATAATTTTAATCGTAGACTTCATTTCGGCTCCTTTCCCACGATACTGTTTTCAACATTCTCCGGAATTTATTTGTTTGCTATTTATCATCGCCTGGCGTTCTTCTCTCTTTCTTTTACGTCCTTTTCTTTGCTCAGAGACCGTTGAAATGCTAGCGGAATTGAAACTCTTGAAATAAAAAACAAAAGCTTTGTTGTAGACCATGTTCTCTTTAAATGTAGGCCAAATTAAAAATTGGGTCACATGTTTTACATACCATAATTAAGTGGTCATTTATCTCATCATTTTTCATTAATATAACATACAAAATGTCGTAAACTTTACTTGAACTCTATGCTAAAATGTAAAAAAAAAAAAAAAAAGATAAGCCACATATCACATTTATAAAATGAGCAATGAATGTGGTGTAGTGTTGAAGTTATAAAGAGATGCATGTTATTAATAATTTGAACAATAGTCACGATAATATATAACAAAACAGTAGGCCTATTTTTTATAATCATTTACGGTCTTACTAATAAAAACTCTATATACAGACGTTTAACTGTCTTATACTTATACTCGTACAATGAGTAGCTCGTTATACGTCGTGTGTAAATTCCTTACTAATAATCACTACAAACGTCGTGTATAACAGTATAACTGTTACACAGCTACGTCATAGTTTCGTTATTACTTTATTACGAAAGGTAATAGAATATCTGAGGTTCTCTATTGCATCCGGTAGAGCGCTCTAGTGTGGCGTGTTAAGTATCGATAATACAACTGGCTCAAATCGATTACCACACTATATTTTGGTCAAAGAGTACAAGCTACAGGAATATTATTCTAATTATTCTGTGCTCTTTGGTTTGTTCTTCTGTGGTTACAAGACAACCATCATCATAAAATGACAGTCGGTACGAACAGCTGTTAGAGAGACGGCCATTTTTTCTCTATATACAACACTTAAACAAGGGGTTTCGTGTATGTAACTACTGCAAAGCAATTCCCATTGTATAGTTACAGCCTGTTTATACATCCATCGCTTATGCATGATTTATTAGTAACGTTTTCTGTCTCAACTCTGCATAAGTCTCGTATAAAAACTATACACGGTTTATTAGTAAGACTGTTAATGTTTTCGAATTAACCACATAGCTATACACTATCTGGGGAACTAGCCTGTAATACTGTCTTCTGAAGAATTATTCATATCAACTGAAGTTTCACTGTGATCATGATCTTTTAAGCTGTCATCACGATCAAAATCATCACCGTTTTCACTGTTTTGCTCTTGATAAACACGATTATCTTTAGCTGAACCCTTATGTTTCTCTACACTGTCCTCAATCTTGAAAATGAGGGTTGTGATTATTTACTGCAGAGGCATGTGGATTGTTATAAACTATAGCCTGCATTGTTCTGCCAGATTCATGTACTACTTCAAGAAAATGAAAGTTCTTGTTGGATATAACTGTTTGCACCAAAAACATTGAAAATATAAAATAATAATAATAATAATAATAATAATAATAATAATAATAATAATAGTAATAATAATAATAATAATTTATTTATACTGGCAGAGTTAAGGCCACAGGGCCTTCTCTTACAATCAACAAGGTCACGAAGTATACAAGCAGTTAAAATTTAACAAAAAGTTAAAAACAGAATACTAACATATTACAAAAAAAAAAAAAATAATAATAGATAGATTTATTCGTTCCATAATATTCTTACATTTGCTTGATAGCATAGAATAAATAACATATCCTATTCTTACGTTTAAATATAAATGTAATACATATAAAATGCAAATATGAAATATGTACAGAATTAATACCTTAATAACAATAATATTTTATACAATGTAATATGTTTACCATTTAATAGTATTAAAATATGTAAACAGTACTGTGAAATGTCAAGAATTCATCTACAGAATAGAAAGTGTGAGATATTAAGTAATTTTTTAGTTTTACCTTAAATAATGCAGGGTTTTGGCTATGATTGTTAATGTCTTCAGGAAGACTATTGAACATTTTTTTATCGCCATGTAACGTATTCCCCTTTGATAGCATGATAAATTTGATGATGGCGTATGAAAATCATTCTTTCTTATACTATGTATGGCTGAGTTAGTTGGAAAATTTTCTTTATTACATGAGAGGAAATTTATTGTAGAGTATATGTATTGATTTGTTAAGGTTAGCATCTCTAATTTTTTAAAAAACAATCTACATGATTCTGTAGCCTTTGCTCCAACTATTATTCTAATGGATCCTTTTTGTAATAAGAATATATTTTTACTATCTGCAGAATTTCCCCAAAATATATAATAATAGCATAATAAAATCGACACTAAACAACATGAAAATAATACCATAATAGAAAAAAAAGAAAGTAAAATACATTTGAATATACTCGTAGTAAAAGCAACTCAAATATAAAATGTGACGGTTATCATTATTTACCCCCGAGGTTTTCAATTGTTATTGCTTTCCTTTTCGTAGGTGAATTGTTAGTGAGTGGGAAAAAAATAATGCAATATTTTGTTCTTTCTTAGACGGTTTTGTTTACAAATAGTGAATTTTTTGAAATAATTTTATTGTATTTTAGGGTTTGCGAGTTAATTCTTGTAATATTTCGTCTAGAAAATAGTGAAGTAATTTAATTTATAATAGGCTACATGCATTACTATTCTTTTCAATCGTAATAACTCGAGAGGAAAATAACAATTTTTCGTTGCATTGAAGTAGCGTAATGCCTGATGTCACTTACTCACTCACTCACTCACTCACTCACTCACTCACTCACTCACTCACTCACTCACTCACTCACTCACTCACTCACTCACTCACTCACTCACTCACTCACTCACTCACTCACTCACTCACTCACTCACCCACCCACCCACCCACCCAACCACCCCCCACCCACCCACCCACCCACTCACTCACTCACTCACCCACTCACTCACTCACTCACTCACTCACTCACTCACTCACTCACTCAGTGTTCTGCCCAAAGGCAGGTCTTTCACTGCAAACCCAGCTTTCTCTATGGATTCTAGAATGTTTAAAGTTTGACCTTAAGGGGAGACAGAGGTGAAATTTTCGAACAAAACTGAGGAAAAAATGAAAATTTGTTTTTTTACATTTTTATTATCTTTATTTTCATATTTCGATGTTAATTTTTGATTTTGTGCCCTTTAAAAGTATGAAATTAAAACCAAGATAACTTAATTACTATATTATTCCCATAATAAACTAATACTTATCATTATTTATATACCTTCTCTGAACATATAAATAAAAAGAAATATTGAAAATTTCTTACAGTATGGTGCACGGAGCATTTTATATCAAACGATATAAAGTTTTATAAAATTATTAATATTTACAGAACTATTGTACTTAGAAAATTGAAACTTGGTATGTCCATTACTAATAACTAGGGAACGGAATTTGGAGTAGTAAAAGCTAGTATTGGCATCTACACAGTCATTTGTTTACAACCCTTTATACCAAGTCCTCCCCTCCATGACATACTCGCAGCTCTCTGCACGTCAACAACAGGTGAACGGGACAGTTGTCGCATAAGAACTTCAACGTGCAGGTTTGCAGTTCAGAGTACTGAAGTGCAGGTACAATGCCTAAAGTGAAACCAACTAACAATACAAAATTGAAAGACTAGCCTATATTTGTAAAAGCTCCAGATCGAGTATCAAAATTCAGGAAACAATTCCCTAAATTGTCGCTTCCCCCATGTCCAGTTCTTAAGAGCTAACGAAGCTTGCAATTATTACGCACATCACCTCAAATCTGTGAAGAAAGTGGTCCAGTCTTTCGATCTCGATGACGCCGCTGCGATTCAAATACGCCAGGAACTGCTAAATGATAGAAAAATCGAGAAAGAAGTCATGGATATTAAGACAAATTTTGGATATTTACCGGATGCCATTATTCAATTAGAAAGGTCAGGAGTGGAAATAGTTGAGCAAATAATTATGATGAGGACTATTGTAAATAAACTGAGTGCAGTAGAAGGTGAAATAGGAAAACGTAGTGGTGAAAAAATGAACAGAGGTTTGATTAAAAATGATGGGTACGGTATTCTTAGTCGGATTTCAGATGTACTAACAAGGATGTGTCCCAATGACATCATTCAACATGTGAATTTAATTGACGTATTTTGTTTCAAGTACTTTCCAATTGTCTCTCCTAGATGTAGAGCGGAGTTTTTCCATGTTGGTATTTTGAAAATTTGAAAATAATATTTACAATTTATTATAGTAAGGTACTGCAGGAATAATTGTTTCATCAACAAAACATAGCATGAATTGAAAATGCCATTTCGTTTGGTTCTACATTTTGTTCAACATTTAATGATACTGTATTAGGCTATATTGTAAATATTGTAGCATATTGCAAATATTGTAAATACTGTAGTATACGGTGTATACATATTATCATATTTCATGACATTGTAAATAAAGGTTTTAATTTAACACGCTCCTGACAGAAAAACACACATATTCAGAGGCGAGTTCCATATAGAAGACAACTGTCTATCAGCCGTCAATATGTCCACTGACAGGCGAAGATGCAGAGGTTGATATTTGTAATGTTGTTTATTGCTGTCTTGTGCGTTGCCAAGAAAAGCGCATATAGTTAAAAAAGGCATGCAGATTATGTACACTATTCCATTTGTTTATTCTGAAATACGTTTATAGCACGTTGCGTGTAAGTTTGTATGAAGTATACTGTACTAGTCCATGCTCTGTGACGCATCTCGCTTGACAGTCAGTGAGCTACGAATATCTATACTACGTTTCACCATTCTTTATATTACTCCAAATCCCTTTCCCTGCTAATAACATACTTAGTATCCATGATCAATTTCAAACAAATCGGATAAATTTGGTGTATTTTGAAATATTCACCTCTGCCTCCCCTTAACTTTGTACATGCAGGATAGTCATATCTGATTCTATATTCGTAAAGAAATGTTGGTTGTTATAAATATGTTCGTTGAACGCTGATTGAATCCTATTACTGCGTGAAATTTGTCTATGTTTCTTATATCTTGTAACAAATGTTCTGCCAATTTGACCTATATATGTGGTTTCGCAATCAGGAAATTGGCATTTTAATTCATAGAAATTTATAAAGACAAAATTACAAATAAAATAATTTAAATGATAAAGCTCCAATTGACAATAACATTCTCATTGATCTGTGTATTGCTTTTCAATTTGACCAGCGTAGTCATAACAAACGCCGCATTGTCACCTACCCACACCGGCGCCAGATCTCAGCGAACATCAGCTGATTAGTCGTAAGTATTATTCTGTACTATGGCCGTTTTCAATTTTAAACACGTTATTAAACTTAAATTTCAACATTGTAATTTTTAGTAATATTATATCAAGAGCTTATTCTCCTTACAGATAACTACTGAAGATAGGAACGCACGTCCTGAAACATGTATGGTTTAAACAAATACCTTACTATAATAATACCGGACAGCTGTATACTAGCAGCATTGATGTGAGTGCGAAATATCGCGGACGTGACATCTAGCGGAGCGGCGTGGAATTACGTCCACAAATACAAATATTAACATAGCGAGATTCGGACTATTGTTTAAAACGTGAGTTACTAATGTGGAATAATATATGAAACACTTAAGAAGCGTTGAAGAGTATTTAATATAAAATTATTACTTTATATCATAGCTGCATACTATGAGAATATTACATACTTCATATTACTTTCCGTAATTAATTGTTACATATTTTTTCTTTGCTTTAGTGAGACAAAATCAGTTCTGACATTAGGAATGAATTTATAATAATGCTTTATATACCCATTGCTGACAAGTGCAAATATAAAAATGGTAGTATTCTGATGCTTGTAATAATTAGTAAAGGCATGTAGACAACAAAAAAACTTAATTTGCTAAAACCTTAAAATTTTCAATATATTTTAACTTCTATTCATTTATTAGGCCTAAATAAAAAAGCTGTCCCGCGCCGTGGCGTCGCGGTCTAAGGCATTCCGCCTAGGGCTCACGTTACGGAATGCCCGCTGGTTCGATTCCTCATGGGGGAAGAAATTTTCTCATGAAATTTCGGCCAGTGTATGGGACCGGTGCCACCCAGCATCGTGATGCACTTGGGGAGCTACGATAGGTAGCGAAATCCGGTTGCGAATACCAGCTATAACGGCTGGGGGGATCATCGTGCTAACCACACGATACCTCCATTCTGGTTGGATGATCGTTCACCTCTGCTTCGGCATGTGGGCGTGAGGCCAGCAGCTGGCTGGTCGGTCTAGGCCCTTCACGGGCTGTAGCGCCACGGATTATTATTATTATTATTATTATTATTATTATTATTATTATTATAAATAAAAAAGCTAATTTTTATTGTTCTATGATGATTTTGCCCCCCTTATAAAAGATGTAGGTCATCCCATATTATTTGCAGATGACACAAGTATAGTAATTACAGCCAATAACTCCAACACATTCCAATCTTCAACAGAGGAAATTCTCTTCAAAATATGTGACTGGTTCTCAGTCAATAAATTAGTATTAAATTGTAACAAAACTAACATAATTCAATTTAAATCCTGTCCAAATTCAACGTCGCAAATTTCTAGCGCAATAATTAACGCTAGATCCCTATTAGAAACAACAACAACCAAATTTCTTGGCTTAAAAATCGATAATGTGTTAAATTTGGAAAAATCATATTAAAGAAATTACCCCCGAACTAAATTCAGCTTGTTTTGCTATTAGATCTATGCAAAAGATAGTAAATATCAATACCTTAAAAACAATATACTTTGCATACTTCCACTCGGTAATGAGTTTTGGAATAATATTCTGGGGAAATTCCACAGATAGTAACAATATATTTCTATTACAAAAAAGAGTAATTAGAATAATAGTAGGTGCCAAATCTAGGGAATCGTGTAGGACTATTTTCAAAAAACTACAAATAATGCCCATGGCTTGTCAGTATATCTTTTCATTAATAATCTTCCTTGTATGTAATCGTGAAAACTTTGTAACTAATTCAACAGTTCATAGCATAAATACACGTCAAAAGAATGACTTTCATACTCCATCGGCAAGTCTATCGTGCTATCAAAAAGGAGTGCGTTATATGGCAGTAAAAATTTTTAATAGCCTCCCTATCGATATAAAAAATGAAACTCAAAACATAAAATTATTTAGGGCCAAATTAAAGAAGTACCTAATTTCTCACGCCTTCTATTCTGTAGGTGATTTCATGACATTCAATAACACTTCATGAAATTGATACTAAAACTTTGTGTTGTACTAGTAGACTATATTGTAAATCTCGTCTATATATATCTCATCTAGACTGTGACTATAAATTAAGATTTTATAATAGTATTAAGTTTTTTGACTTGTTCCATATTCTAGCTGTAAGCATGTATGAATACCATGGAATGTTAATAAATACAATATAATACAATAAAATACAAGACAATACAATACAATACAGAGACAAAGGCATTAGGCCTAATAACGAATTTTGTTTACTCACGTTTTATGAACTGTCGGAAATCGAAAGTACGGTTTGGAGCAGTTTGTAATGCTGTAATTGTCACAATTATAAACAGCACACAATCATACACCCTGACATTTTAACACAGCACTAATTGAGCCGTTCAGAGCAGAAGTGGTGTAAGTCAAAAATGGGTACTGAGGGTTAAAGTAAAAATTCTATAAAATACAGCGCAAAGTAGCAACTAATATTTATTTTATTTAAACTATTAGTAGTCAGTGGACAGTACGAAGGACATATTAATTGCTACTTTGCGCTGCATTTTACAGAATTTTTATTTTAAACCTCATTACCCAATTTTGTCTTAGATCACTTCTGCTCTGAACGGCTCAATTAATAAAACTATTAACTAGCCCAGCAACAATATACATTGCAGTTGATTATAGCTTGTTTCACGAGTATATCCACATCGGCCGCCTAGGTAGCAGCACCAGCGTCGTTCGTACGCAAAACTGCTAGCTGTCCGGTATTATTATAGTGAGGTATTTGGTTTAAACGTGATTTTCAATGTGTGTTTTAATACTGCAATAATTATATTGTCTTTGTATGTTAAATTTTTTATCAATTGAATGAAAACACTGTCGAATTAAGACTAGGTTTTAACATGTCTGTTACAAGCATGTCCGACGTTACAATAGTAATATTCGTTACAAGAGCGGTATATTGAAGTTTTCATGTTCGAGGAAAAGTTTGAAAAAGCGAAACGTAGTTGAGCTTTTTTAATTTCCGAGAATTGAAAGAAAACATACCGCTCGTGTATCGTACATTATTTTGAGCGAAGATCGTTTATTATATACCTGAAAGAGGAATTTCTAATTAGTTGCAATGAAATCTTCATCTTGGTTTCTGTTCAATGACGGCAAATTTGCAAAACAAAAATATCTATCTTCAACATTGTCGCTTTAAAATGTTTTCTGTGTTTACTATACTCCAACAGGCCGTGATATACGTCTGTCTTTTTCCCCCCCTCCCCGTCTATAAATGCGAACTTAAAACGGCTTCCTTAATGTTACTTGCATCACGAAATGCAGTAACTTTAGTGGAGTTGTAGAGTTTACTTAATTTTTGCAAATATTTAAAAACAATAATTAACAGTGCAATTTAGGTGAAATTTCAGTGGTAAGTTTCCAATTTATAATTATTACTATATTGAACGTCTCTAAAAATAATATGTTAAAAGCCAAAAGCAGTAAAATCAATATGTCACTTAAGCGGTAAGAAGAGGGAAATTGTTATGTGTGTTAGGTTGGGAATACTGAATGTGGAATTTTAGACTTACCGCGGATTGGTTTTGTGCGGAAACGAAGCAAATTCGCACGATCCCGCACAAATAAACTTGTCACATTCAAATATCAGCGACAACCACCTGGACCTTGTGAGTAAATTCCGGAGCAGTTATGAAAATTATAAAATATCCGCTATAATAGTGAGTTTTTCTTACGTTGGTACCTTTCACACATATTAACAGCTCAACGGCTATTGTAATTCTGTACAGCGCTCTATATTCTAATGAGTCTCAATGTTAAAATAACATTTCCATTCCGCCCACATTTATATTTATACTCTAAATTATTGCCATCTTCCCTAGAATTAATAGTAGGCTATCATGCCAAGAATACGGGGTGCTCCCTGTGGAGCAGCAAACCAGCATACTCGACTCTTCCTTATCGATTTCTTATTAACAAGAGAGACGCTTCAGCATACAGTAGAACTAAGTTATTATCAGTATTCAGTAAGATTAGTCAAGACTCATTTTCAACAGAAATTGCCGATAGAACTGATAGTTGGCTTTAAGGTATTTACAATGTTCAATCTTGCTTGATTTCAGAGTCAGAAAAGTTAATTGACTTGAAATCAGAGACTTAAGATGTTCCGAGTTTCTTCAAAGACTCATTTAGTACTTTTATTGGTCGGGTTTAAAAGGATAGAAACTGGAGCTTTGTCGTTCTCAAAATTGCTGATCGCGTGTAAGAAGAAATAGTCTGCTAAAGCAAGCCTGAGGCAGTGGAATTACACTTCCATTTTAATCTGTGTCAGTAAGAGAGCTTTATACGACTTTCTGACTTAAACTGAACATGACTCTGTTCACTCTTATCATTGTCCGTGTACTGTGTTGTAACATGTAAGGGTAGAAAGTACTTCATCGGAATTGTATTAAGCATAATAGCTACCCTTTTCAGGTCTCCATGAAATTCGTTTTAATTTAAAAACACAAAATAGTATAATCTAAATCAATGTTTCTCAAAATAGGCGGAATCTCACTCTAGACAGCGTTTCTTGTTATCAGGGGGCGCATGGTGGTCGGAAGATACCTGTTTTACGCGAAGAATTAGAAGGGCCGCTCTGATTTTGATGAAATTATGTCGTAAGACAGAGTCGGCAACCTTTTTGAAAGAGTGTGCCATAATGCTGAGAGAAGGAGACCTGGGACGGACATGATTCACAGTTAAATGAATGGTAAATATCATTCAAATAAATAAATAAATAAATAAATAAATAAATAAATAAATAAATGAATGAATGAATGAATGAATAAATGAATAAATGAATAAATGAATAAATGAATAAATGAATAAATGAATAAATGAATAAATGAATAAATGAATAAATGAATAAATAAATAAATAAATAAATAAATAAATAAATAAGTAAATAGTAGGTTATTTTACGACGCTTTCTCAACATCTTAGGTTATTTAGCGTCTGAATGAGATGAAGGTGATAATGCCGGTGAAATGAGTCCGGGATCCAGCACCAAAAGTTACCCTGCATTTACTCATATTGGGTTGAGGGAAAGCCCCGGAAAAAACCTCAACCAGGTAACTTGCCCTTACCGGGAATCAAACCCGGGCCACCTGGTTTCGCAGCCAGACGCGCTAACCGTTACTCCACAGGTGTGGAAAATTCTGTGTATATATATATATATACACACATATACATACACACACACACAGAATTACCCTCTTCATTAACAAATTATTTATTACATATTACAAAATTGAAGAAATAATATAACTAAAGAAAGCTGAAAGTTAGAATTTATAAAACAGTTATATTACCGGCTGTTCTGTGTGGTCGTGAAATTTGGGCAGAGGCTAAGGGTGTTCGAGAATAAGGTGATTAGCAAAATAAGAGGGATGACGTTACAGAAGAATGGAGAAAGTTACACAACGTAGAACTGCATTCTTCACCTGACATTTTTTTCTTTAATAGGTTATTTTACGACGCTTTATCAACATCTTAGTTTATTTAGGGTTTGAATGAGATGAAGGTGATAATGCCGGTGAAATGAGTCCGGGGTCCAGCACAGAAAGTTACCCAGCATTTGCTCATATTGGGTTGAGGGAAAACCCCGGAAAAACCTCAACCAGGTAACTTGTCCCAACTGGGAATCGAACCCGGGCCACCTGGTTTCGCGGCCAGACGCTCTAACCGTTACACCACAGGAATATTAAGTCCAGAAGTCTGGGATGGGCAGGGCGTATAGCACATATGGGCGAATCCAGAAATGCATATAAAGTGTTAATTTGGAGGCCGAGGTAAAAAGACTTTTGATGAGGCCGAGACATAGGTGGGAGATAATATAAAAATGGATTTGAAAATGAAATTCATGACCGTAAAAAATCTGCTTGAAAGCAACATCATATAATTAGCAAAATTTGATTTGTTATGTTGAATTATTTTAACGTTACAATTTTATTGCTTATTTGTTAAAATGTGTATATGATAACTTATGTAACTTGTGTTTTTTTGTTTTGTGTGTTTTTGGAAAATATAATTTTAATTAATGCTCCGCCATAAATGTTGTAAGTAAAACCTTGCGCATCCCTCGTGTTTATCGTACGGCTCGTACTCCCCCCCCCCCACACGTTAACTGAACTTTGTTTATGTTTTCACTGTGTCTAAACGAGACGCTCTACTGCAGGGATGAAACGATATTAGCTCCCAATCATGGTAGAAGAGCTCGACCTTGACCACGAGCGCATAACGCATCCACTGTAACGTAGACAACAGGGATGTACATGCACATGCGGCGAATAAAGGCAGAAATTATTACAATAACTTGCGTCACTAAATTTCTGGCTATGTAATAGGGCTAATTACTCAGTTATTTAATATACATGTACATATATAAACAAATCGCAAAAGGAAGGGTTTTTTAGGAACAAAAAGAGAAATAGGAAAAGTTAATTGTATGCAAACCATTTTATTGTTAAAATAAATTATTTATTATGTAAATACTTCACTTCATTGGTTAGGAGAAACTAATAGGGTCTACCTGCTCGACGTGTGTGATCTCTAAGTACTTTTGAGTATTTGTTGAAAAAATAATAATGGAAATATTGATTGAAATAGAGTATATTGATTGTGTGATTGTGAAACTGTAGTCCTTACTCTCCAGTCGTGATTATGTAATGAGTTTTCTTAGAGTGATTTGTGAGATGCACGTAACACGAAAAAAACAAATTGATTAAATTAAGATATTGAGAGTCATCGTAATATTTGGTGTCAATTATTTAAGGGGATATGTATGATTTTTAAAACTTCCACAATTTCGGCCAAAATTTGTGAAATTTAAACTATATAAACAGATCTATAATAATATCATCTGCACAAAATTTGGTGCAATTAGGTCTAATAGTTTTGAAATTATAATTTTAACTATATTTTATATTGATGTTACTAAAAAAAGCTCCTTGCATCAAAGTTTTCAAAATGTTTAGTTCATATTTGCTAAAATCCTGAAAATAGTTATTGGAATAAAAGTAAATTAGCATTTTGAGTTTAGTAATAGTATAAGTGTTAAAGTGAAATCAAAGATAAAATATTATTTCTAAATTAAAGAAACACGTAGTCTAATAAAAGTAAATATCCAGAAACAAGCAACAAATAAAACATCAACAATATATTTAAAATAAAGAAATAAAAGGAATCTAGATACTACCAACTGACCCAAATGTAAATTAATTTACCTTCGATGTCAATTCCGAAATGAATTTATTTCTCTCTTCTCCTGAATAATGCCTATGTTTTTTTCATGTTGCGTCTCATAATGCCGTTTTATGTTGCTTTTTTTTTTTTTTTTGCAAATAATATTTTTTTACACAACAAACACTGGACTTCATCACCATGTTCGAAGCATAAATATTGCATCTTCCACTCTTCCTCGAAAGCTTTAAGCGCTTCCGTTCCGTCATGATGCGCTGTGTTCTAAGATCTGTACATCCTTTAGCAATGTTTACAGGTAAAAGAGCTCCGCGCGCGCGCAGCGGGCATAAAATAGCTCTCGCTCGCAATTATTAGTCTCCACCGCAAGACTGCTCTACTGTATAGCCAAAGAGAGTATTAATAATTGGAAAGTTCTGTGATACAATTTATGTGAGACATTGAAGATTCTTGATCAGAATAAATGGCGATAGGCATATAACTCTGGACCTTGAGAATTGTAATCAATCGTGTTAAACATTGCACCCATTAATACAGGGACATCATTTTATTTTTACTTCAATTTTTATTGTACCTGAGTTTTGGAATGTACTTCACTCCCACCCCTTCTACTAATGAAGTACAACCGTCCTCTACACAGATCCAAGAGTCATAGTAGCCTTACGGTCACAGTAAACAGTACGTTCCAAAAAATAAGTTCGCGTTTTCCAGTGACGAAAGAGCTTTCAATATTGAATCATTTTCGCACGAGTACTGTCGTCCATTTTCCTACGTCGCATCCCGGTTTCCCCACCTGCTTCTATTCGTTTCTCTGTAAAGGCTAGTGGCTGGGCTGTCTTAGCTCTTGTCTGAAAACATTAATTTCTGTTAGGAATTGGACGTCTACGTAATATTATACCCATACAATTGTTTAAAATAACTTAAATAAAGGGCCTCGTTAAGTAATTAATTGTCAAGTGATTTCCTCCCTTTCTACGACCCTGCGACATAACCACTTGGACGGACAGTAGATAGAATGTCTGAATAATTTTAGCTTTTCGAATCGGGGAGAAGTGAAGATTGAATTTACAGTACGTAAGGTACTCTTTTATAGAGTAGGTACATGAGTTACTAGTACGAAGGACGAAACTGGTAATTGAATTTAGATGCAATAGTCTATAGTGCGATAATATGCACAAAAGAACTGAAGCCTGTATCGAAATGAGCGGCCACCATTTTCAAAAATATGTTTAAATATTCATATTACTATTATTTTTCAATTTAACTTCTTTCTCTATATTGTACCCTAATGTGCTCTAGAGAGTATAATATACACTGAATAGTGAATACGTTCGCATGGATAACTCAGTTCGTGAGTAAAAACACTTATTCTTAATACAGTAATGTATTTTGATTAAACAAAAACCTAATGAAAATTATCGAACTCAAAATCGCGATATTTCCTAGTTTACGTAAATGGATGAACTACTTTTCTACTATCTTATACCTAGTAGAGTGATTTGTTTGTGTTTTACGCCAGTATCATCGAACTACATTCGTGGAAGGGAGTAGCAAACTGTGTTTCCGGTTCTCTAAAGGTATAGCCAGGTTAATATTAAAAATGTTAGTAAAAATAAAATGATGTCCCAATACAATTCCGTCACTTTGAAACGCATTTGTTCAAGACCTACCCAACAAACCTAGTACAAACCCTAGTAATGCCGCACTTCGATTATTGTGACGTTTTGTTAAGTGATCTAAGTTCTGAACTGTCAGTCAAGTTACAGCGAGCTCAGAATATGTGCGTCAGATACGTGTGCAACATCCGACGATATGATCACATATCACCGTCCTTCGCAAGTCTCTCGTGGCTCCGACTTAAAGAACGCAGAACTTTACACTCTTTGTCTTTACTCTTTCGAATTCTGCACACCTCAACACCAAATTACCTTTCGTCTCGTTTCTCTTATCTATACTCTAACCACGACGTAAATACCAGATCATTTATCTGTGGCACGCTAAATATACCTCTTCATAGAACATCTTGTTATTCCTCATCTTTTACAATATCCACCTCGCGTCAATGGAATTCCTTGTCACAAAGTATTAGGGGCTGCAAGACAACAAACACCTTTAAGAACAGCTTAAAAGATAACCTTATTAGCATTTCACTCCAATCATACTGATTTAAAATATTACTGACTACACTGTTGCTTTTTTCTTTAGACATCATCCTGATTGTGCTGCATTTTCAAAATTGTCTCATAATAATCTCTTTCTATTATCTAATATCATTTGAAATATATTAACATTCTATGTATTTTAGTTTAATTCTGCTACACAGTTTATTTCAGTGTTTAATTAATAGTTCATAGTATTTTGTTGTTTAATTCGTAAATAACTCTTTTATACATGTAACTCTCATCTAAATCAAATTGTTGAATTCTTTGTAAGTTCATGCATATGTATATACACTTTTTGCTGGTTGAGTGGAAGAGAAGGCCTTAGGCCTTAACTCTGCCAGCTAAAAAAATCATTATTATTATTATTATTATTATTATTATTATTATAACAACATAACGGCCATTTCACAATGCAACATGTGCACGGATGTAGCAGCTCGTTAAGCTTATATGCTTTGTGGAAATAAGCACATATTCCTCCACAGATGACATTTCCATATCGAAATATAATTTTACAACTAATTAATCCCATTTCCTTATTCGTTATTTTTTCTCAAATATTGCTGCGCCAGCAGTTCGGGCGTTATTTCGTTAAAGCGTCATATATTATACATGGCCAGAGTATTAGTTTGAATGGCCATCGATGCACTAACTCGATTAGCTTCACTCGCATGTTTAACAGCCAATGCTAGGCTTTGGCCTGCGCGAACTGACGTCAATATTTCGAGGAGATTAGTAATTTGTTTACTCGTCAAAAGCATCTTTTGAATAAAACAAAATGAATGATGAATATCTGTAAACGAATTATCTGCAGAATTAAATTGATTTCATACTAATTTTCAGATTTGCTGCCGTCATTCGTGCACTACGGTTCTGCTCAAGATGCACCGTCAACTAAGTAAATTTTAATTCCGGAAACCTGGGTACGAATCCCGGCGAATTCGAGTGGAAATGGTGCTAGACTTTTCTGTGCTGCTGCAGTTTTTTCTACAATTATTCTACAACTCTCTCACAATTTATTTGAAACACTGAATACGAAAAGGGAATATGTCGCCTTCAAAATAACTTCTGCACACAACGAAATATAAATAAATTGCATCGAAAATATTTCTGTGAATCAATCGTGACTATACAAGATATGTATGTAGAAAAAATGTATATTTCTCAATTTATCCTGCCCTATAGAAATAATTTTTGTGCGAGATCGTGCGTATTTGCTTGGTTTCAGCACAAAACCAATCCGCGGAAAGTCTAAAATTCCACATTCAGTATTTCCAACCTAACACACATAACAATTTCCCTCTTCTTACCGCTTAAGTGACATATTGATTTTACTGCTTTAGGCTTTTAACATATTATTTTTAGAGACGTTCAATATAGTAATAATTATAAATTGGAAACTTACCACTGCAATTTCACCTAAATTGCACTGTTAATTATTGTTTTTAAGTATTTGCAAAAATTAAGTAAACTCTACAACTCCACTAAAGTTACTGCATTCGTGATTCAAGTAACATTAAGGAAGCCGTGAAAAAATCAACAAGATTCCAGATGCCGATGTTATTACTGCAATATATTATATAAATAATATTGTTAAAATATTAAAATGAAAAATAAATCATTACATAACCTTGCCGTTTGTTTTAAGTTCGCATTTATAGACTGGGGAAAAAAAGACAGACGTATATCACGGCCTGCTGGAGTATGGTAAACACAGAAAACATTTTAAAGCAACAATGTTAGAGATAGATATTTTTGTTTTGCAAATTTGCCGTCATTGAACAGAAACCAAGATGGAGATTTCATTGCAACTAATTAGAAATTCCTCTTTCAGGTATGTAATAAACGATCTTCGCACAAAATAATGTACGATTACACGAGCGGTATGTTTTCTTTCAATTCTCGGAAATTAAAAAAGCTCAACTACGTTTCGCTTTTTCAAACTTTTCCTGGAACATGAAAACTTCAACATACCGCTCCCCTTTCATATCTAACGAAATATATTGTAAAGATATTAAAGAAAACATATAGTTATCTCTATTATTTAAATCAAAACCTTTATTGAATGCCAATTTGTGGACAATAGTATAGTGTAGCAAATAGAAACATTGAATGCTGTCGGTGGAAGGGGGGAGGGGGAGGGAGAGGGAGGGAGGGAGGAGGGAGTGAGTGAGGGAGAGAGAGAGGGAGGGAGAGGGAGAGAGAGAGGGAGGGAGAGGGAGAGAGAGAGAGAGGGGGAGAGAGAGAGGGGGGAGAGAGAGAGGGGAGAGAGAGAGAGAGAGAGGGGGGAGGCCGCCCCTCTAGCAGCTGTTCGTATCGACTGTCATATTATGATGATGGTTGCCTTGTAACCGCAGAAGAACAATCCAAAGAACACAGAATCATTAGAATATTATTGCTGTAGCTTGTACTCTTTGACCAAAATGTAGTGTGGTAATCGATTGGATCCAGTTGTACTATCGATACTTAACACGCCACACTAGAGCGCTATACCGGATGCAATAGAGAACCTCAGATATTCTATTACCTTTCGTAACGAAGTAATGACGAAACTATGACGTAGCTGTGTAACAGTTATACTGTTATACACGACGTATGTAGTGATTATTAGTAAGGAATTTGCACACAACGTATAAAGAGCTACTCATAGTACAGGGACATCATTTTATTTTTACTAACATTTTTAATATTAACTTGTCTATACCTCTGGATCAACGCCGTTTGCTACTGGAGTTCGATGATACTGGCGTAATATACAAACAAATCACTTTACTAGGTACAGGAGGGAAGAAAAGTAGTTCATCCATTTACGTAAACTAGGAAATATTGCGCTTTTGAGTTTGATATTTTCATTAGGTTTTTGTTTAATCAAAATACAGTACAGTATTAACAATGAGTGTTTTTACACACGAACTGAGCTGTCCATGTTGACGTATTCATTATGCAGTGTATATTATACTGTCTACAGCACATTAGCGTACAATATAGAGAATGAAGTTAAATTGAAAAATAATCATAATATGGATATTTAAACGCATTTTTGAAAATGGTGGCCGTTCATTTCGATACAGGTTTCAGTTCTTTTGTGAATATTATCACACTATAGACTATTGTACTTAATCCCAATTACCAGTTTCGTTCTTCGTACTAGTAACTCGTGTTGAAATAATTCTGTACCTACTCTATAAAAGAGTACCTTACGTACTGTAAATTCAATCTTCATTTCTGCCCGATCCGAAAAGATAAAATTACTCAGACATGCTATCTACAGTCCGTCCAAGTGGTTATGTCGTAGGGTCGTGGAAAGGGAGGAAATCACATGACAGTTAATTACTTAACGAGGCCCTATTATTTACGTTATTTTATACAGTTGTATAATATTACGTAGACGTCCATTTCCTAACAGAAATTAATGTTCTCAGAAAAGAGCTAAGTCAGCCCAGCCACTAGCTTGCAAATAAAATCTGGTGGGGGAAACCGGGATACGACGTAGGTAAATGGACGACAGTACCTGTGGGAAAATGATTCAATATTGAAAGATCTTTCGTCACTGGAAAACGCGAACATATTTTTGGAACGTACTGTTTACTATGACCGAAAGGCTACTGTGACTGTATATGCGGCCTTGGATTTGTGTGGAGGACGGTTAAACTTCATTAGTAGAACGGGTGGGAGTGAAGTACATTAAAAAACTCGGGTACAATAAAAATTGAAGTAAAAATAAAATGATGTCCCTGTATAAGTATAAGGCAGTTAAACGTCTGTATATAGAGTTTTTATTAGCAAGACCGTAAGGAAATAAGGGACCTTTTCCCTTTTCATGCAGAATGAAAGAGCATACCTAAATTAGTATGACTACAGTCTCAACTCACTTTTGCCAAAATTGGGACTTATTCTCTTTTCATATTTAGTGATTCATTTGTAATGAGATCATTATCTTCAGTGCAGAGAATGCTAGTTACTGTACTAATGGGTGTACTTACATAGAATTCTTGCAGCTCACAGTAAACAAGGGGCGCGCGGTTGCGTCACGGTTAAGACTTTGTGCTGCACGGCAGCGGGTTTGATTCCCAGTACGGTCATAAATTCTTTCTATTGATCTAATTCCTTCGGCTGTACTATACTTCTGCGGTTCTGAAGCCTCAACAGAAAAGAGTACCTAGGGCATTTCTTACTTACTTACTTACTTACTGGCTTTTAAGGAACCCGGAGGTTCATTGCCGCCCTCACATAAGCCCGCCATTGGTCCCTATCCTGAGCAAGATTAATCCATTATCTATCATCATATCCCACCTCCCTCAAATCCATTTTAATATTACCTTCCCATCTACGTCTCGGTCTCCCTAAAGGTCTTTTTCCCTCCTGCCTCCCAACTAACACTCTATATGCATTTCTGGATTCGCCCATACGTGCTACATGCCCTGCCTATCTCATACGTCTGGATTTAATGTTCCTAATTATGTTAGGTGAAGAATACAATGCGTGCAGTTCTGTGTTGTGTAACTTTCTGCATTCTCCTGTAACTTCATCCCTTTTAGCCCCAAATATTTTCCTAAGCACCTTATTCTCAAACATCCTTAACCTATGTTCCTCTCTCAAAGTGAGAGTCCAAGTTTCACAACCATACAGAACAACCGGTAATATAACTGTTTTATAAATTCTAACTTTTAGAGTTTTTGACAGCAGACTGGATGATAAAAGCTTTTCAACCGAATAATAACAGGCATTTTCCCATATTTATTCTGTGTTTAATTTCCTCCCGAGTGTCATTTATATTTGTTACTGTTGCTCCAAGATATTTGAACTTCTCCACCTCTTCAAAAGATAAATTTCCAATTTTTATATTTCCATTTCGTACAATATTCTGGTCACGAGACATAATCATATACTAAGTCTTTTCGGGATTTACTTCTAAACCTATCTCTTTACTTGCTTCCAATAAAATTCCCGTGTTTTCCCTAATTGTTTGTGGATTTTCTCCTAACATATTCACGTCATCCGCATAGACAAGAAGCTGATGTAACCCGTTCAATTCCAAACCCTCACTGTTATCCTGGACTTTCCTAATGGCATACACTAGAGCAAAATTAAAAAGTAAAGGTGATAGTGCATCTTCTTGTTTTAGCCCACAGTGAATTGGAAACGCATCTGACAGAAACTGACACCTAGGGTATTTCTTAGGGGGTAAAAACGACAAGCATCAGTAACTCTCATATTTGCGAAACCACAAAAAGTTGAAAACCTACACAAAACACAAGAATTGATAAAAATTGAAACTATTCCAGTTTACAGCGTTCCAATAGGTTATTTTCTGACAATTTTTGTTGTACGAACTGACATTTTCATGTTATGTTTGTGGTAACTCGACATGAATTCATGGATTATCTTTTACAGGTTGTCTTCACTGTCAACTACAGGAACATCATTTTATTTTTACTTCAATTTTTATTGTACCTGAGTTTTTGAATGTACTTAACTCCCACCCCCTCTACTAGTAAACTTACAACCGTCCACTACACAGAACCAAGGCCGTGTATGCAGTCAAAGTCGCCTTAAGGTCATAGTAAACAGTACTGAGTTAGTGAGTATAGTACGTTCGAGAAATATGTTCGCGTTTTCCAGCGACGAAAGATTGAATATTCAACAATATTTTCGCACAGGTACTGTCGTCCGTTTGCCTACGTCGCATCCCAGTTTCCCCCACCAGCTTCTGCTCGCCCCTCTGTAAAGGCTGTGGCTGGGCTGTTTTAGCTCTTTTCTGAAAACATTAATTTCTGTTAGGAATTGGACTTCTACGTAATATTATACAACTGTTTAAAATAACTTAAATAAAAGGCATCGTTAGGTAATTAACTATCATGTGATTTCGCCCCTTTCTACCACCCTGCGACAAAACCACTTGGACGGACAGTAGATAGCATGTCTGAGTAATTTTATCTTTTCGGATCGGGCAGAAATGAAGATTGAATTTACAGTACGTAAGGTAATCTTTTATAGAGTAGGTACAGAATTATTTTAACATGAGCTACCAGTACGAAGGACGAAACTGGTAGCGTAATTGGAATTAGGTACAATAGTCTATAGTGCGATAATATGCACAAAAGAACTGAAACCTGTATCGAAATGAACGGCCACCATTTGCAAAAATGTGTTTAAATATTCATATTATGATTATTTTTCAATTTAACTTCATTCTCTATATTGTACGCTAATGTGCTGTAGACAGTATAATATACACTGCAAAATGAATACGTCCGCATGGACAGCTCATTTCGTGAGTAAAATCACTTATTGTTAATACTGTACTGTATTTTGATTAAAGAAAAACCTAATGAAAATTAACAAACTCAAAATCGCGATATTTCCTAGTTTACGTAAATGGATGAAATACTTTCTTCCCTCTTACACCCAGTAAAGTGATTTGTTTGTATTTTACGCCAGTATCATCGAACTCCGGTCGTGGAAGGGGGTAGCAAACGGTGTTTCCGGTTCTGCAAAGGTATAGCCAGGTTAATATTAGAAATGTTAGTAAAAATAAAATGATGTCCCTGTGTAAGGACTGGATCATATGCATAAGAAATATTCTTTATTTCTTTTCTGGCTATTTTATATCCTTTTTAATTTATAATGGAACTGAGGGATTATATAAGAGAACACGCACGAAGAAAAGATTTATCATCTTGCTACAGCTCGCAGAACGACCTATAAACTCGTGAACTGTGTCTTTTCTCAGAGCGAAGGGCGGCCAAAGCTTCGTGCTCATCGCACCACGTCTGAAGTCGAAGTCCTGGTGGCTCATACATATACCTTCTCTGTTACTGTTACTTCCTCTTTAATGTTATAACCTGGCTTTCAGAGTTTGGCTATTAAAAGTAGGACTCCATAATCGTGTAAACATTGATCGCATGTTACAGTTTAATTTTGGTAACGTCAGAAGCAACTACTAGTAGGGCCGCCGGCATAACTCAGAAGGTAGGGCTTTTCCCTCATAATCCGGAACTGCGCCCGTGTTTGGGTTCGAGTCCCGCTTTTGCTGATTATCTAGTTGGGGTTTTTCAGAAGTTTTCCATAACTGTAAGATGAATGTCGGGTAATCCTATAGTCTCATCTCTTCCAATACCATCTCATATTCATAAATTCGACTTACGCTAAGTAACCTAATAGTTGATACAGCGTCGTTAAGTAAAGAAATTGCTAGTATCAAGTGGCAGCTACTATTGATGGGGGCTTTAGGGCGTCGCCCTCCCTGTGAAAATTAGGAAACGCATTTTCTACTTAGACAACTTTAATTTGATAATTTCAGTACCCAAGTTACGTTTATCTAAGGTACCTGGGGGTATTAAGGCCCAGCATGTTATAACCAAACCATGAACATTGCCTTTCCGTTTTTTCCATCGCGTCAACTCGGCAGAGTATAGCCTTGGTTTTTCTCAAAGAGTTTGTAATACTTACTAGAGACACGTACCCGTGAGTGGCAGGCAAGAAAAATGTCACAAATTGAATCGGCTAGCATCTGCCATAAAGGGAGTGTTTGCGGCGCGAAATTAGAAAACAGTACCACAATACATTGATGTAGCCTGGTGATAGACACTGTTTTAAACATCTTTTACAAAGAATGAGTCGTGATGAAATCAACATGAATGCAGAGGAGCGCTATGTTTATTAAAGTATTATAATGATTCATCTTTGGCGATATTCTAAAAAATAAATTAAATCACCCATATACACTCGGGATAAGTATGTGAAATATTGAATAATGGCAATGTCAACATTAATTTTGAGTATTACTAGTATTGTTTCAAGGACACAATAATGGAAATTTACTGTAATATTTAAAATGATCTATATTTCAGTCCCTTCATGCAAAGAAAGAGGAAGGAATATGCTGCTTTGAAAATATTTAGTGGTGATATATGAGATCATAAAAATTCTGGAAACTGATTTAAAATATAATCAGAATAAATTTTAACATAAAACAATCTATTTATTGTGTAGTTAATGACCACCAGGTTTCAAGTCAGTACAGACTTTTTAATACAATTAGTAACGGTAATAGTAGGCCTAGTAGTAGTGGTAATAATAGGCCTAGTAGTAGTGGTAATAATAGGTCTAGTAGTAGTGGTAATAATATGTCTAGTAGTAATGATAATAGGCCTAGTAGTAATGGTAATAGGAGGCCTAGTTTTGGTAATATTAGTAGGCATAGTAGTAGTGGTAATAGTAGGCCCAGTAGTAGTGGTAATAATAGACCTAGTAATAGTGGTAATAATAGACCTAGTAATAGTGGTAATAATAGACCTAGTAATAGTGGTAATAATTGGCCTAGTAAGGGTGTTAATAATAGACCTAGTAGTAGTGGTAATAATAGGCCTAGTAACTTAGTAGTGGTAATAGTAGGCGTAGTAGTAGTGGTAATAATAGGCGTAGTAGTAGTGGTAATAATAGGCCTAGTAGTAGTGGTAATAATAGGCCTAGTAGTAGTGGTAATAATAGGCCTAGTAGTAGTGGTAATAATAGGCCTAGTAGTAGTGGTAATAATAGGCCTAGTAGTAGTGGTAATAATAGGCCTAGTAGTAGTGGTAATAATAGGCCTAGTAGTAGTGGTAATAATAGGCCTAGTAGTAGTGGTAATAATAGGCCTAGTAGTAGTGGTAATAATAGGCCTAGTAATAGTGGTAATAATAGGCCTAGTAACTTTGTAGTGGTAATAGTAGGCGTAGTAGTAATGGTAATAGTAGGAGTAATAGTAGTGGTAATAGTAGGTGTAGTAGTAGTGGTAGCAGTAGTTTTTGTGGCAAAAGTAGGCCTAGTAGTAGTGGTAATAATAGGCCTAGTAGTAGTGGTAATAATAGGCCTAGTAGTAGTGGTAATAGTAGGCCTAGTATTAGTAGTAGTTGTAGTAGTGGTAATAGTAGGCCTAGTAGTAGTGGTAAAAGTAGGCCTAGTATTAGTAGTAATAATAGGCCCAGTAGTAGTGGTAATAGTAGGCCTAGCTTTGGTGGAATTAGTAGGCCTAGTAGTAGTGGTAATAATAGGCCTAGGTAGATCAGCTATATTTTCACTAATTTCTTTGCATTTAATACAGCCAAAAACTAGAAGTACATACTGTACGAAACGGAAATTACATTATTAATTCATTTATTGTGAAACAAAACAGTTTTATACAGATATAGTCTGAGGATTTTCTTACGCACTCTGCTATTATAATCCACTGTAATGTGATGGCACCTAACGCTTACATACATTGTTGAAACCTTATGGACCTGATTAATGTGTTTCTGGAAAGACTTTATCCAAGAAATATTCCGACAATCTGTAAACACATTCAATGGAGGAACTGCATTTAGAACATTCTTCCAAATCTTGAGAAAGGCTAGCCCCAAATCGAGGGAAATAGCATATCTAACATTAGTGCGACCGTTAATGGAATACGGAACTACGTGTTGGGATCCCTATAGAATATATAAGATAAATTCCTTAGAAAGAATCCAGTATAGGGCAGCTAAATTTGTTAAAGGTAAAAGAGAAGATGGGAACGATACGATAAAAGAACTTAAATGGGAAACTTTGGAAAACAGACGTAGGAAAACTAGAATAACATCACTGTATAGAGCACATCTAGGTCAGAAAGCATGGGCAGACATAACGGCTCGGTTAGAAAAGCCAACGTACTATGGTAAGAACGATCATGATTTTAAAATCAAATGTAGGAAACAGAAAACGGATGTAGGTAAATTCTCATTTTTAAACAGAACTATAAATGATTGGAATGACCTACCTGCAGCGGTCTTTGAGGGCTGTCCTTCCTTAAGGAGATTCAAGAATAATTTAAAGAGTTGTGTATAAAGTGAAAATTAAAATTAAGGTGACATTCAACATTTAGTTTTTTAAGGTGACATGTATTTATCTAGCCTTACGAGTTTACTTCCTTGGTTTGAATTTTAAATTATTTAAAAATAGCGTGTAAGAGGGCCTTAGACTAGAAATGTTTAGTTTAAATGTAGTTCTGTTTATAAGTATGCATAAGAATGCCATTATTTGACTTATTTGAACTGTTATATCAGTGAAGCGAGGTGAGTCAGTGAAGTTATGGTTTTACAGTGCAGCGAAGAGTTCCGATCAGTGATAAATTTATAGCGTCAATGAAATGTGTTCTATAGTGTCAGTGAAATGTGTTACAGAGTGTCAGTGAAATGTGTGCTAAAGTATCAGTGAAATGCGTCATAGTGCCACTACAGGGAATGAGATGAGAGTAAAGTGAAAGACTATTGAAACTTATGTAGGACCTATACATAATTATGTAGGTTGTGTTGTAAAAGTAAGTGTTTTATTTTATGTTTTTATTATTATTGTGTTAAATTGTATTGTGTATTCTTATTGTATTGTGTATAAAATTGTATGTGAGTTGTAAATTGTATTATGTATTGTAAATTTTATTGTGTATAGCTTATCATTTTAACTGTGTATTGTTAATATTGTATATACCACTGCCACCGGGTGCTTGCCCACTTGCAGTGTAAATAAATACATACAAATATTAAGATATGTATGCTTTCCTGAGCATCCTACAATAGTAGCTATGTTCGGACAATTATTTGCTGCGCAGTATTTCACCATTTTCTTAGTTTTTCCCTTCAAGTGTACTTATATTTATTCGTATTCCTCAATAAGGATGAACTGCTCGCACTCCCTGCGAAGCATCAACTCCCTTTAATGGCGGCCGAACAGCGGTTCAATTTTGTACGCGAAACTAGCGCCATTGGTGTCTCTAGTTATATATTACAAAAATTCTTACTAGAGACACATACCCGTGAGTGGCAGGCAAGAAAAATATCACAAATTGAATCGGCTAGCATCCGCCATTAAAGGGAGTGTTTGCGTCGCGAAATTCGAAAACAGTACCACAATACATTGATGTAGCCTGGTGATAGACACTGTTTTAAACATCTTTTACAAAGGATGAGTCGTGATGAAACAAACATGAATGGCAGAGGAGCGCTATATTTATTAAAATATTATAATGATTCAACTTTGGCGATATTCTAAAAAATAAATTAAATCACCCATATACACTCGGGATAAATATGTGAAATATAGAATAATGGCAATGTCAACATTAATTTTCAGTATTACTAGTATTGTTTTAAGGACACAATAATGGATATTTACTGTAATATTTAAAATGATACTATATTTCAGTCCTTTTATGCAAAGGAAGAGGAAGGTATATGGGGCTTAGAAAATATTTAGTGGTGAAATATGAGATCATAAAAATTCTGGAAACTGATTTAAAATATAGTAAGAATAAATTTTATCACAAAAAATCTATTCAATGTGTAGTTGATGACCCCCAAGTTAGAGGTCAGTACAGACTTTTTAATACAATTAGTAGCGGTAGTAGTAGGCCTAGGAGTAGTGGTTATAGTAGGCCTAGTAGTAGTGGTAATAGTGGGCCTAGTAGTATTGGTAATAATAGACCAGTAGTAGTGGTAATA
Organism: Periplaneta americana; assembly: GCF_040183065.1. Lineage (NCBI taxonomy): Eukaryota > Metazoa > Arthropoda > Insecta > Blattodea > Blattidae > Periplaneta > Periplaneta americana. The sequence continues at coordinate 206,790,995 of NC_091117.1, read as the reverse complement.
ATAGGCCTATAATAGTGGTAATAGGAGGCCTAGTTTTGGTAGTATTAGTAGGCCTAGTAGTAGTGGTAATAGTAGGCCTAATAGTAGTGGTAATAGTAAGCGTAGTAGTAGTGGTAATAGTAGGCCTAGTAATAGTGGTAATAGTGGGCCTAGTAGTAGTGGAAGCAGTAGTAGTGGTAGTAGTAGGTCTAGTTTTTGTGGCAATAGTGGGCCTACTAGTAGTAGAAACAGTAGGCCTAGCAGTAGTGGTAATAGTAGACCTAGTAATAGTGGTAATGATAGGCCTAGTAGTAGTGGTAATAGTAGGCCTAGTATTAGTGGTAGTAGTAGACCTAGATTTTATGGTAATAGTAGGCCTAATAGTAGTGGTAATAGTAGACCTAGTAGTAGTGGTAATAATAGGCCTAGCTAGGCCATCAGCTATTTTTTCACTAATTTCTTTGCATTTAATACAACCAAAAAGTAGAAGTACATACTGCACAAAACGAAAATTACATGATTAATTCATTTATTGTGAAACAAAACAGTTTTAGACAGATATAGTCTGAGGATTTTCTTAAGCACTCTGCTATTATAATCCACTGTAATGTAATGGCACCTAACGCTTACATACATTGTTGAAATCAACCTTATAAACCTGATTAATGTGTTTCTGAAAAAAAAAAACTTTATCCAAGAAATATTCCGACATTCTGTAAACACATTCAAAGGAGGGACTGCATTTGGAAGATTCTTCCAAATATTAAGATATGTATGCTTTCCTGAGCATCCTACAATAGTAGCTATGTTCGAACAAATATTTGCGGCGCAGTATTTCACCATTTTCTTATTATTTCCCTTCAAGTGTACTTATATTTATTCGTACTCCTCAATAAGCATGAACTACTCGCACTCCCGGCGAAGCATCAACTCCCTTTAATGGCGGCCGAACAGCGGTTCAATTTTGTACGCGAAACTAGCGCCGTTGGTGTCTCTAGTTATATATTACAAACTCTTTGGATTATATGTCACCTTCTTTCGAGAAGTTATCATGGCTTAGGTTACATGAGAGGAGAAATCTGCACTCACTTTCTCTCGTATATCGAATTATGCACACTTCATCCCCCTATTATTTATTCGCTCCTTTTCATACTCTCTCTCGCTATCATAATATTAACACTCGATCACAACGCGATAACACGCTAGAAATTCCACTTCATACATCATCTCTGTATTCCTCATCTTTCACTGTTGCTACTTCTCGTCACTGGAACTCTCTGCCGCCTGAAGTCAAGGGCTGCCGAACATTGAAATCTTTCAAATCCAAGTTAGAAAATTATCTTATGACGAGTTGCCAAACTAACTTACTATTATGACAAGTGTTGTACTGCATGTTACCACGTATTCACATTTTTTTCGGTTCTAGTGATATTTAACTTATTTTATATTTTTGTTTTCATATTTTCCGACAATGGTATATCTATAATGTGATAAGTTGAGCTATATATAACTTAATCATAATTTTCCTTACTGTGTGTATTTAAAAATATTGTATTCATTGTATGGTTTGTATTGCACTATTTTATTACTACTATTAGTATTATTATTATTATTATTATTATTATTACTATTCTTATTTTTTATCATTATTATTATTATTATTATTATTATTATTATTATTATTATTATTATTATTATTATTATTATTCCGAGGCTTATGATAGAGACTGGATTAATCTTGCACAGGATAGGGACCGATGGCGGGCTTATGTGAGGGCGGCAATGCACCTTCGGCTTCCTTAAAAGCCATTTGTAAGTAAGTAATAATTATTATTATTATTATTATTATTATTATTATTATTATTATCAATAATTTTCTTATTTTTATACTTTGTATGTCTCATGTATTTTGACCTGCTGTTCACATTTTATTATGCTTTCTCCTTTTTCTGTATGTTATATATTATGTCTGATTTCTACTTACTTGTTATTTACATTTTATTATTATTATTATTATTATTATTATTATTATTATTATTATTATCTTATTCAGTTTTGTGTGTAAAATTGTAGTGTACTTTGTAAATTTGTAGTGTTTTGTGAAACGCAGTTTTACTCCTGGTTGTGTTAGAGAAGGCCGTATGGCCTTAACTCTGCCAGGTTAAATAAATCATTATTATTATTATTATTATTATTATTATTATTATTATTATTATTATTATTGTTATTAATTTTTTTAACATTTTAACTCTGCACACAATTTCAAAACATAGATGGCACCTCTATGTAAGCTCTAGAGGTGGTTCCTTGCTGGAATATCCGTGCCATAAAATTTAGAAAGAAAGAAAACGGTGGTTCTTCTGAACAACCAATATACTGCAAAAGGTCAAGGTTCTGTTTAGTGCGGGTGTCAGAAACTCACACTGTAGTGTCAGCTGACTGTCAAAAAAAGAGAATATAGCATTGTCCGAACTCGCCCCTGCGTCCGATCTCACCCCACTTGACGGTACTGATAATCTAGTTGTTGGAAGTAATTTTTCCCGCTTTTCCCTCTCTAAAAGTTTTACGCATAATGAAGAAATTATAGACCGAGTGTAGAAAGATTTCCGAACGCTCCTCCAAAAACGGTCACACTTTATACACGAAATTCCATGACGAATATTGTTTCAACTCTTCGAAACCGACATCAAGCGCTTCTTTCTATCCCTCATCATAGAACGTCTTTATACTCATCTTCCTATACTGTAGAAATACCTCGCCTCTGGAATTCGTTACCTAATGACGTCAGGGACTGCCGGACTTTATCACAATTCAAAATTAAATTGGAAAATTTTGTCTTAGTTAATGTTCTTTAGGTATTGCTAGAAGTATTGATTTATGTTTTTTTTCTTTTTCTTTTTTAATCTAGATTAATTTTTTTTATTTTATTGGGTTATTTTACGACGCTGTGTCAACATCTAGATTATTTAGCGTCTGAATGAAATGAAGGTGATAATGCCGGTGAAATGAGTCCGAGGTCCAGCACCGAAAGTTACCTAGCATTTGCTGGTATTGGATTGAGGTAAAACCCCGGAAAAAGCCTCAACCAGGTAACTTGCCCTGACCGGGATTCGAACCCGGGCCACCTGGTTTCGCGGCCAGACGCGCTGACCGTTACTCCACAGGTGTGGACTCTAGATTAAAATTGCAAGTTTCTTGTTTATGTTAGTTAATTACTTAGGATACAATTAATTATGATACATAATCACTCATTTAAAGTTTGTGTGACTGCAACCTGTGTATATTTTTGTGTGGTTTTACTTTGTTTATAGTGTTTTTTTTTCTCTCTCTCTTTATTTCTTGTGTAGCTTTACTTTGTATATTATAGTGTATTTTTTTCTGTTTATTTCTATTATTGTATTTGTATTCCTGGTGTTGTGGAAGAGAAGGCCTGATGGCCTTAACTACACCAGAATAAATAAATAAATAAATAAATAAATAAATAAATAAACAGACAGACAGACAAATAAATAAATAACTAATAATAAATAAATAAATAAATAAATAAATAAATAAATAAATAAATAAATAAATAACTTGCTTTTGAGGACTGTAACTTATTTTCACAACACAAGTTCACGACTTGGTATTGATTATATGTGGTTAGCATTCTTAGTACTACTAATATGTTTCTAACATTGATTAATAAGCCTACTAGTAGCCATTAGAAAAGCAATACACAGGGAGAGGTAGACAAAAAAAAGAGATATATCGTTCGGGATCCAACTTTCGTAAGTCCTGTGGAGTTTGTAAAACTTTCCTTGTGCTGTGAATTCATGTATAGATAAACATGCAATTTGCATGCGAAAGATTTTGTGGAGGAGGATATAAATTATAACGAACTCAGTCGCAATATTCATATTCATTTTTCGCAAAAGGCGATAGCTGTTCGTGAAGAAACTAATAATAGCGACCGAAAAATTGGCAACAGCTGTTAAAAATTGTTGCAGGTTTGAAAGCGGAGGGGAACTGAAAAAAATTTACTTCTTAGACGTACGTAGGTGTATGTAAATAACTTCAGAACTAATTTTTTACGAGAGGTAATTTCTCATTTTAATTAAATTTACTCATTCGGGATTTAGATACACGGCGCTACCTGCCTGAATTACGATTCCCTGGAAATG